>NC_134710.1:113188616-113788616 GCF_043290135.1 Rhipicephalus microplus | reverse complement strand
GTGAAGAAAAATAACCTTTTTTTTTTTAATATTCCAATCCATCTTAGAGAAATGCAATTGAGACTGTGCGAGTCTCTAGCATTTGTCTACCAAATCTGCTGATAAAAACATGGGTGCATTTAGAAAGTTACTGAATTTGATGAAGTAATAATTTATTCAACCAGTATTCTGTTTATTTGCTACGAAAATAATCACTGAACAAGTTTTTCTAGAATGCTCAACAGGATGACAAGATTATTTTTGCACCATCAACTGAAATAGGGAGTGCCCCTAAGATCTCTGGCGTCATGAGGTTTGCAATCAAAATGTTTCTAGCTCTTCACAAGAGCCCCAAAATAATTATTCATGTCCTTTAATGTAAACGCTACTTGGTTCTCCTTCAGGATGTAAAGTTAGCTGTTTGGGATAGTGCTCCAAAGTGGTCCAAAACGCAAATTACGCTGCTCCAAAGTGGTCCAAAATGCAAATTGTGCGGCTCCGAAAATTGCTACAAATCAGCAAACCTTAGTGGCTTCACTGACCATCATAACAGTTCTGAAACTTTATTGAATGTGGTTATCGAATTGTTGGTAATGCTGCTTGGGACATGAATCAAATGTTGTTGTTAATGCAGTAGGAAACATACAATACTTTTAGAGAATAAGATTGATTGCTCTATTCTATGGCCTTGTCTTAAGCCCACTTGTTTATTATTTTTTCCCTCACACTTTTGGTTATGGTGCCCAACTGCTGACCCCGAGTTCGCGGTATTGAATCTTGTCTGCAGCAGTCGCACTTCGATGCAGGCAATATGCTAGAGGCCCTTGTTTAGGGGCGCATTAAAGAGCTTTAGGTGGTCGAAATTTCTTGAGCCCTCCACTATGGCGTCTTGTATAATTAGATCATGGTTTTGGTATGTAAAACCCCTACAATTACAGTTAAAGCCCTTTATAGGAGGCATGCTCTGGGCAGCGATTTTTGTCTCTTATATGAGATGTCTCTTATATGAGATGTCTCTTATAGGCAGGGTCCTTCGTATGCATTTCCCTATCAATCTGTATTTTACTGTAGGCACGCTGGTGTCTCTTATAAAGGGGTGTGTCTTTATCATTATTATTATTATCATCATGAATACAACTGGTAGTTGTATTATTTACTGAAGAATGACTATTTACAAGTATGAGCATGTTAAATGCATACTAAAGAAAAACAGTAAATTGAGCTTTATTAGTAGATTATCCTATCACGATCACTGTTATGTTATTCTTATGGTTAACAGAGCCTAAAGGGACACTAAAGAGCAAAACGATTATTCATGTATTAGTAAAGTATAATTTCAAGATCTTGAAGGCACCACTCTTACCGCAACATGACTCTTAGCAAGCAATAAAATGCGCTAAATGAAAATGCAGGTGGCAATGCCACCTTGAGAATCCCACACCACCACCGTGACATAAGAAATTTTAAAGCATCTACTGGGTCCTACGTAGCTACCAATAGTTAAAGATGAAGTACATCGTAATCTGTGGGTCCCATTGAGTTAGCATATGAAGTTTCAGAAAATTTCATCGAGCCAATGCTCTGAAAATACCAAAAATACATTTTTGAATATATTACGTCATGTGGGGATATTTTGGCACATACTTTGAAAATGAAACTTCAACCTTTATTTTCTCTGCTAATAATGAACTTATTTTTTTTTTATTTGTGAAACCCTCAGGGTACATTTGTACATTATAGAGGGGAGGGGTGAAAATACAGATGAACAACAAAGTAATGACAGGATTATGTAAACACATTTAACATGAAGATAAATATAATGACGAAGTTTTCCATGCAAGGAGTACACTTTATTAAAACACAACTGAACTTGAACCACCAAAAATACACTAAACAGTCAATAACACTTATGCTGATTAGTACAGTTCACGATTCTGAGTTTATTAGGGCATTCCTAAATCGAGTGGGGTCTGTGATGCTTACTAATGATGCAGGTAGGTTATTCCAATCTATTGAGATCTTAGGGAGGAATGATTGTGAACATGCTAAGGTGTTGTGACGAGGTACGCTGACCTTGTACACATGATCATGGCGAGCAGAATGGTACAATGCCGGCACTTATGATAATGATGTGGCATTACAGTTCTCACAGTGCAGTTTGTCAGTCTAAACCAAGTCGTTGTTCCTCTTTATTGTTCCTTTAAGTGAGTGATAAAATAGGCATAAGCTGAGGAATACATGCTAGCACCCCTTCGAATTTTCTGTGCTTGATGTTCATGATGTCGGGAATCACAAGCTCAGTTTGACTATTGCTGAAGAGCTATCCGTCACTGTTAATAAAATGTAAAATTAAACACAGTGTAGGTAAACAGCAATCATCAAATGGACACCTCATATTCTATTGATGAACATAAGGCTTCAATTGAATTCGACAACAACCCACCTTCAGATACACCAGGCACACGAGCTCAAAGTATCATGTCGTGATTAATTTGACTGATTTCACTGAAGGACAATCTTGCTTTCTGGTAAGGTCTTTGCTTTATTGCATAGCCATGCAGTTGGCATTTGAACTTGCTGTGATCTATCATGGCGTCATCTATTCGTTGAGGGCATTGAAATCAGTGACAATACTGCTTCAGTGTTGATTCTCATGCTAGAGAAATTAAGCAAGTGATGGTTGGTCTTTAATTGTGAATCGCTCCACTACTGTGGCATCTTTTTGTGTGAAACAAAAGTTGCACATATTCCCAAAGGCCCCTCTTTTATTCCAGCTCAACGTTCTGTTTCTCTTTCGTGACCCTTTCGCATAGCCTTGTAAATGTTCTCTAAGTACGCCATGAAATTCAAATTCAAGTTTAAGTGAGATTTAATATGCGTGATCTATAATCGGTACATTTGTAGAAAGAGCGCAAGCGAGTAGGAGAGAGACAAGGAGGTCAGCTAGAGTAGCATCTGATTTGCAACGCTACAGTGTAGGGTAAGGGAATGGAGACTGGACCGAAAAAGAGAGTGACCTGCACGATAAAGAAGGACTTGCGGAAGAACTTGGAACTGTTGCTTAGGCTAGTGTTTCTTAAACTGCAGCAGGGCATGAACAGCTTTCTCATGGTTTTCACATGTAGCGCCTCAGAAGTTCTGATTATTATTACAATTTTCAGTAGCTTCTTAATGTACATTTTAGGATATCAGATGCAATCATTTTTTAATACTTCTTTTACCAGTTGAGAGAACATAAATTCTTCCTGTAAAACTGTAAAATTTCTCTCCATTCGGAATGTTATTGCATTAGCTGTACATTTAGGGAAAATACTACCTTACAACTGGACTTCTGCTTTTTTACCTCTAATGTGGATACACACAGGCTGCATCAGCTTAACCATTAATGCTCCACCAGCTAGGTATTGATTAAATGGGCTCATTGTGAAGAATAAAGTCAAATTTGGTATGTGCAGTGTTGCTGGAGGAGGGACAGTGACAATCAGTAGACAAGAACATACGAGGTCTGTTAGAAAAGTATCCGACCTTTGGTAGAAGAAAAAAAACTGGCATAATTGGAGCATTGGAAACCTAATCCCCCTCAAAGTAGTTCCCTTGGGACTCCACACACTTTTCCCAGTGGTGCTGCCATTGTTGAAAGCATTCTTAGAAGGCTTCTTTCGAAATGAAGTTTAGCTCAGCTGTCGTTGCAGCCATATGTCCTCCCTTGTCTGAAATCGCTCTCCTTTCAATGTCCTCTTGAGTTTGGGAAACAGCCAGAAGTCGCAGGGGCCATATATGGTAAGGAGCCTGTTGAACTACAGGAGTCTTACGAGTCTTACTTTTCGCCAAAAAAGTCTGAACCAAGTGTGAGGAATGTGCAGGAGCATTGTCGTGATGGATGCGCCAGTTTCTTTTTGACCACAACTCGGGTCTCTTGCATCGTACAGCATCACGTAGGCAACAGAGGACATTCCTGTAGTACTTTTTGGTGATTGTTTGACCCTGTGGTGCGTACTCGTGATGTACCACACCTCGGGAGTCAAAGAAACCACTCAGCATCACTTTGACATTGCTGCGCACTTGGCAGGCCTTCTTTGGTCTTTATGACTTGGAATGCCTCCACTGTGACGACTGGGATTTAGTTTCCGGGCCGTACCCATACACCCAAGACTCATCACCAGTGATAATGGTGTTCATGAAGTTAGGGTCACTGCTTGTGAAATCCAGCATGTCCTGTGAGACTTCAACATGAAGTTGGTTTTGCTCCACCGAGAGCAGTTTTGGCACAAATTTCGCTGCAACTCTCTTCATGAATAAACCTTCGATCATAATGGAATGTGCAGAGAAAATTCTGATGCCCACCTCCTCTGCGATTTCCTGGATAGTCACACGGCGTTCCCGCATCACCACAGCGTTCACTTCGGCAATGACTTGGTCATTTCGGTATGTTGATGGCCGACCGGAGCGTGGCTCGCTCTCCATCGATGTGCGACCGTCTTTAAACCAGTTGTACCACTCCTTAATCTGTGTGCAGCTCTTAGTGTCGTCACCGAAAGCCATCTTGATCTTTCGAATGGTTTCTACTTGGCTGTCACCCAGTTTCTGTCTGGCAAAATTTGATGCAGTAGCACTGCTCCAGTTGCTCCGTCATTTTCCTTGCAATGAAAAACCGACGAGAGCACTGCGCACTACTTTACTCTAATGGTGCGTCCCAGCGACTGACGCTATTAGGAGGTGGGAAAAAATTCACGCATGCGCACGAAGGTTCAAGGTTGGCTGATGCAAGCGCGCTTGTTTCAAATTCATCAGGTTCTCGCAAAAAAAGGGGGGGGGGATACCTTTCCGACAGACCTCGTACATATATTTACAAGACAAAATAACAAATATGTAGGATATGTATGCAAAAAAAAAAAAGGGGGGAGAGTAGGGGCTAGACATTCAGTGAACTTTTGTCATCTGTTAACATTACTGTCGACACTAATGCAACTGGCTTGGTTTGGTGCTGTAGTTAGGGGGGTAAAACAGATTCATGCTGATGCACCACACATAGAACTTCTCTAGTAACATGGCATCTAGCTTTTGCATTGGCTAAGAGCTATTTACTGTTCAGTGATGTCAAGCGAAGCACCTTTCATGTTATCTAGAGAACAACTGCAAGCATGAAGCAAGAAACTTGTGGCTGAATTATGGTTCAGTGACTTCAATAAGTTGAATGAATACACCCCTTGGTAGTCTCAAAGTTTGCATGCTATTGTTATACTGGAAAATTAGTTCTGGCTATTTTTCATGCAACACATAATGCTTCTAAGTTTTTGTTAGAAAATTTTGACCTCACCGTGGATCTGTTATTTTAGAGGCAAATGTATTTAATAAATAAAAGAAATGTCTGAGCTTTTATGCCCCAAACTATGATATTACTACTTGACACCAGTGTGGACACTCCAGATTAATTTTGGCCACCTGGGGTCGTTTGATGCTCAGATATTGTAGCGATCGGGCTATGCCTTGACCCAGCGAGTCATTTGCCACGCCGGATTAGTGCAAAAAGGACAGTCTCGCCACGTCTGGACGGAGGAAGCAACAGAGGCCGGCCCCACGAGACGTCGCCTGCTGATTGACAGCGGCGCCAACGGGATGGAATGTCGCCAAAGAGGGTTTTGGAGCCGCCACTCTTTCTCCCGCCTGGGCCAGTCACGCATCGTTGGCGCGTTAACCGGCAGACGACGACGGCGCTGGTCAAAGGGCTCTCCCCAGAGGAATCCACGAACCGGGCACCCCTCGAAAGAGCGGCGCTTCTTTAATCCATTGTCAAGTAGCCGATCGGCTGACTGCCTATGCCCGCCAGGCATTGTCCCGGAGTACGAGACGTAGTGTCGCCAAGACGCCATCAAGAGGACAACAGGGACGGCGTCTTCCTGGGGGAGACCGCGGCGGCTGCCGCGGATCGCCCCGCTAATTGAGCGAACATAATCGGCGGACCCTTTGAAGTATGCGGCCAGGATTGTGGGCACTCTCACACACGACGAGGAAGAGCCCTGCTGGCACCACCAAAGTGCAGTGTTCACGTGGACCTTGCATGCTCGCCCCCCCTCACCTGTGTGTGCGTGATTGGTGGTCGACTCGTAGAGGAGGAGCCCGACAGGGCATAAAACGACGCGGCAGAGTGCTGGACGTCGCTCTGAACTATGTAAAGTTTAACCACCACGCTCGTGGTTTGTGAAACCACTAGTTCTTCTCTTCTCTTCTGTCATCTCGACAACTCCATGTAAAGATGTAAATAAACCCGTTAAGTTTGCTCAAAGCTCTCCCCTGGTCCTTGGCTCGACGGAGCGACGGCGATCGGCCCCGCTACCCGCAGACTGCGGTCGCCGCGCGACGCGCAACAACTGGTTGGCAGCAGTGGGATGCCATCAGCCACCTTCCTTCCCATCCATAACAACTGGATGGCAAGCGGTTGGATGTGAGCCTGGAGGACGGAGAATCAACAACACGCCGAGATCATGGAGACTGGCAGCTGTGGACTGGTGAGTGCTGGCTTTGGTTTTGGTTGCCAGGCTGATAAGATAGAAGTGCAATCTTTTCGCTGGTAGAGGCTACCACAGAAGCAGTTGTTTACGGAACTTCTGGGTAGAGAGTGAGCTGCACCACACTAGTTCTCTGTCATGGATTGGAAGCGTTTGTTGAAGAGTCAGCTCCTGATTCTTGGGGAGGAGCTGGGAGCAGAAGTAGATACGGGGATGAAGAAACACGCAATTGTTAGCGCTATTGAGGGCTTGAATCTGAGCAGTGAAGATATTAAAGAAACGTGGAACGAGATTCAAAAGCAACAGGAACAGGAGCGCGAGAAAAAGCGTCAGGAAAGGCGTGAGGAACAGGAGCGTCAGGAAAGGCGAGAGCAAGAGAGAGAGCAGTGGAAGGAAACCCTAAAGGTAAAACTGGAAGAGACAAGAAGATCAATACAGTGCCTTAGATGGTCTCAAGTAAATTCGAGGATCCATGCATTCGAAGAGGGCGAGGATATAGAGAGTTACCTAACCTCTTACGAGAATGTTTGCACAGACCTAGGGCTCGACGAAGACTATTGGTCTTTCGCCTTATTGAGTGTCTTTCCATGCGACTTAATTGGTAGAATAGGGTACCTTTCCGAGGACGAGTTCAACAGTTACAATGTAGCTAAGGCAGCCTTACTGCGGTGCTTCGGCACCAGAATTGACAGAAAGCAAATTGAATGCAAGCTCATGAACGCTCCGTTGAAGAACGCGCGGCGGTATGCTGGTATTAACACCAAGCCTGAGAGGGGTCCGCGTGTCTCTCATAGCACCAAGGTGAATAGTGAGAGCAAATGGGAGATAGAAAAACGGGAGCAAGGTGAAGAGTTCGAGCGAGCACTCAGCCTAGATATTGAACTGTCGGAACAAAAAGTCGAGGCTACGCAGTGGAAGATTCAGCCATCCGCAAGTGTAGAGCACGAGAAGTGCGAGGTGCAGCCCAGAGCTTTAGAGAAGGCTAGCACGTGTGAACATAGCAGCGGATTCAAAGGCGAATCGAGTTTGAGTGCTGCGAATGAAGCTGCGCTGAGTAGAGAGGCCGACGAGGTGCTTTGCCAGTTAACTGTTAGCGAAACAGCTAGAATAGCTGTAGAGAATCTGGCACAGACCTCAACGGTGTTTGTCGCGGCGGTGGATCTTGCAAATGATGTCGAAGTAGGCAAGAACACCGGAGAAGGCTCAGAAGCAGCGAGCGTAGAGAAGGGTATCAGTGCAGTTGCAGACAGCTCTCAGGAATGCGAGCAAGATTTTTCGAAGGGAAACAGCTGCATTGTTCCTGAGTGTGTTAACCAGTCCGCCGGTCTAGAGGGTGAGAATAAAGATGACCAGGGCGAAAATCATTTAGACCGCGCGACTGAGACAGCTGACGAAAGCTGTGAGAAGGTTCACGAGTGTGAGATGCGATCGGGAGGCTCGGAAGCGACACGCAAAAAGCGGCGCAGACGAAAGAGACGTCGCAAATCCGCGAGAAAGACGAACAGTACTACGCGTGTAAAAGAAGGCGCAAAACCTGTCATCGTAGCCAATAAGAGCTTTGCAGCAGCGTCAAAATTACATTGCATGCGTCCGAGCAACCGGACGAAAGGTAAGAGGAAAGCGGGTTCGCGAATGGAATTGCGTGGAGAGCGCCGGTCTTTCCGTTCTATCCACAGAACGTTTCAGGGCGCACCTGAGTACAGCGTTAGCACAGGTGAATCGGCCGGACAAGGCGACAGAACCAAGAAATCAAAGTGCCGAAACGCTGTGGCAGGTGGTGCAGAGGCACCCTTGAGCGGTAAAACCATTGATAACTCAACCGGCAACGAATTCACCAGCAGTGCAGGACAGGTCGGTCGCAGACGTCGCCGGAAACGAGAGAGGCATACGCGAGCGACAAAGCGAAGGGGTGAAAGAGGGGGCAATCAGCCGGGCGAGCGGCCCAAGATTAGGTTACCAGCCAGTTCAAAGAAAGGTCCTTTGTGGCTTAAAGTAAGGTTCCAACGGCGGAAGGGTAGGCCCCAGCGCGCATTCCCGCGACGGAATGTACGCAGGAAATTTAAAGCTTTGCGGGAACGGGATTGTAGAAGGGGTCCTAGAAAAAAAGGAAAAGCCACAATAGCTAAGCACCACACGCGAGCTAGCCCAAAGAAAGCATGGCCACTCTGTCCCACGCATCGCTCCGGTCTCCTACACCGAACTGACAGAAGCCCGCCAATATCGCGAATGAGGCGGAACGCTGCAGTTCAGCTTGTTGCTCGTGCACGTGGTTGTCTCGCGCGTTTTCAGAATCGAAGACCACGACCGCCGCGTGTACGGCTGAAGGGGGAGCGACAGCTGTAGGCTGGAGAGTCGGACACAGGAGTTTTTTTGGAAACCTACTTGTTTGGTTATATTTGGTTTTAAAGTGATGTTCCTGTGTCATCTCCACAACTAGTTTGCTTCGACACTTTTTTCTTCCCTCTAGATTTTGTTTGCGTGTAAGCTTTGTCGAAATTTCGAGTTGAATTGTTAAGCGTTATACGGAAGCAGGGACCCGCGTCGGTCAACCGACTGCTTCGGAATTAGTTTTTCTTTGAAAAAACAAAAATCGTAAATGAAGTGTGGTTTGCCCGCTAAATTGGAAAGCGTGGTAACGTTGGTCGAGCGGAGCCGGGGTTTCTAGGCTTCGTGCCCTTTAGTGAAGCGCGGCATCGCATGCCGTCTTCAATAGAGTAAATGAGCAATGTTTGGGAAGGTTTTAGAATAAAACCAAACAAAGCAATTTTCGAAATGCTCAGGGGGAGAAACATTCGGTACAGGGGTTTTGGCGCAAAATTAACGCCTGTTTTGTTACGCACTCCTGACGTGTACCTCAAGTGTGATTGTTCCTTGCGTTTGTTCCTTGAGAAAATTCACGTTCAGATGAGGGTTTAAGGATACCTAGGTGAGAGAGATATCGCCTATGGTTAGGTGCGTGTGGGTATGCTAGCGCTCTTTGGATGAGAGTAAGATGTCATGCTAGAGCGCACAGCAAAGTCTTGTGCGTTCTTTAAAACAATGGGCTGACATGAAACTACATTCAGCAAATAAGCGTGTTAGTATACGAAATTGCATTACCCTTTGTTATGTTGGTATGTGCTCAGGGATCAGTTGAATTCTTTAGCTGAGCGTCGTGTTATACGGAACGTTGAGGGACGTTTTCCGTAATGATTTTAAGGGGTATTTGGAGTAATCAAAATTTTTAGCTATGGGCAACAGTATTAGTGTGGTTGCCATTTAAAAGAAAAAAAAAGCGTAGGTGCATTGTGGCACATTTGAAAGACCGGCCTGGTTGCCGAAAACTCATTGCCGGCGCTTGCTGGTTCTAGCGGTTGGTCTTCGTGGTTTAAATGGTGTTGGGAGACTGCGGTTACTGTGATCTCTCCCGTCGAGCAGCTGATACTACCCGACGTCCGAGATCTTCCCGTCGGCGGAGGAGCTGTAGCGATCGGGCTATGCCTTGACCCAGCGAGTCATTTGCCACGCCGGATTAGTGCAAAAAGGACAGTCTCGCCACGTCTGGACGGAGGAAGCAACAGAGGCCGGCCCCACGAGACGTCGCCTGCTGATTGACAGCGGCGCCAACGGGATGGAATGTCGCCAAAGAGGGTTTTGGAGCCGCCACTCTTTCTCCCGCCTGGGCCAGTCACGCATCGTTGGCGCGTTAACCGGCAGACGACGACGGCGCTGGTCAAAGGGCTCTCCCCAGAGGAATCCACGAACCGGGCACCCCTCGAAAGAGCGGCGCTTCTTTAATCCATTGTCAAGTAGCCGATCGGCTGACTGCCTATGCCCGCCAGGCATTGTCCCGGAGTACGAGACGTAGTGTCGCCAAGACGCCATCAAGAGGACAACAGGGACGGCGTCTTCCTGGGGGAGACCGCGGCGGCTGCCGCGGATCGCCCCGCTAATTGAGCGAACATAATCGGCGGACCCTTTGAAGTATGCGGCCAGGATTGTGGGCACTCTCACACACGACGAGGAAGAGCCCTGCTGGCACCACCAAAGTGCAGTGTTCACGTGGACCTTGCATGCTCGCCCCCCCTCACCTGTGTGTGCGTGATTGGTGGTCGACTCGTAGAGGAGGAGCCCGACAGGGCATAAAACGACGCGGCAGAGTGCTGGACGTCGCTCTGAACTATGTAAAGTTTAACCACCACGCTCGTGGTTTGTGAAACCACTAGTTCTTCTCTTCTCTTCTGTCATCTCGACAACTCCATGTAAAGATGTAAATAAACCCGTTAAGTTTGCTCAAAGCTCTCCCCTGATCCTTGGCTCGACGGAGCGACGGCGATCGGCCCCGCTACCCGCAGACTGCGGTCGCCGCGCGACGCGCAACAATATACCTAAATTCAAAGGTGTTTTTGCATTTCGCCCCCAAAAGGCTTTCTTTACTTTCAACTGTTTTGCAAAGTACACCACTGAGCCTGTACTCATAGAGCACATGCCTGCTTCTTGACCAAATATCATTGGGTGACATCGACCGATATCTTCTTTAGCCAGATCCAGATTTTTTAGTTTAATGTGCTAGCATTTCAGCATTTAACATAAAACTCTGTGGACACTGTGGTTAGTATCAGCACAGAAGCTTTAGTAGAAGAGACAGCTGGCATAATCACAATAGTGGAGGACAAAAGACAGGAGTTTGACAAAGGGGCCCTAAAGGCAATGTTAAGTTGAGCTCTTTTCCCTTTGCCTTTCACAGCACTAGAGGTTTTCTATAACCATGTGAAGAGACCTGAAGAATCTAGAAAAGTATTTAAAGGGAGAGACATATGGCAGTTCTGTTTTCAGTTCTGGCACCGTGATGACACTGTGGTGTCATTGATACCGATGGCATCTGCTTGGGGTTATAGTTTGGGCTCAAGGTTTGGGTTATAGTTTGGGCCCCCCTCCCACCCCAAAAAAACCTAGGAACTTGTGATGTCATGGTGATATGTCAACACTTTAGTTTAAGAAAGAAATCTAAGAAACAAAAGATTGTCTTTCATGTTTACTGCTTGTCGTCAACCTTTTATGTAAAATTGAACAAACATAGACCATTGAAGCAATTCCCTATTAACTTGAGCTGATGGTGTCTGTTTTATGTTGTGTCAGGTCACCTGGTAAGGAGAAGGATAGTGTGGCAGAGTGGGTGCAACTCAGTACCATTCATTGCGCAGCTGTCGTTGCAAAACTAACATTAATGTTATTGCATACTGTAGTGGGGGCATATATTATAATCAGCAAGGAAGGATTGTGCAGCACCGACTCCAAATTGCAGCTACTTATCACATGAACGCTGATTGCATGTTGGACATCTAGAACCACACCCGCGGTGTTGCATCATTTTGGGTGCATAGGTTGCATAAAAAGAAACCCCTCTGCCTTTGTTCCACCCCTTGTGAAAGTGGATGTTTAACGAAGCTGTTAGACAAGCAACACCATCACATTTACTGAAGTAATGCCTTTATTTATTAACTGTACCACATGTTTGATTGCTCTGAGTTATTACTTCATGAAAGTCCAAAGTTTTTCGACGAATGGCACTAAGTATTCCCGTTTGACTTCTTGCGTGATGTCTGTGTTAAGATCACCAGCAAGTGTAATGATCGGTACATCTTTGGCTTGCTTAACTCATGTCAGGTGTGTTATCGTATAATTTTTACTATAAAATTTGTGTGTTCCTGGATCGCTATAGACAAAAGATTCATATTCCATCGTCAGTGGTACTTACCTACATAATACTCCAGACTGGGACTAGTGTATGCACCAACTCAATATGCAGGTATGTGCCTGGAGTGGGGGTATTATATATTATTTATTGTTACTATGTACTATTTTAATTGTTAATATTAGGAGAGAAGTAACATCAACCTAAATAATCACATTGCTAGCTGCTGTTCCAGCTCTTTCTGGGTGTCCACTGTGTATTCTTTCATCTTGAATTTCATTTCATGATGATCAATGTCTTTTCTTTTTCTTTTTGCAAGCTGAACAGCGCTACAGAAAGCTTCGAAAACTAAAGGCTAACAGCTTCATTTTAAGAAAATAAATGTTACGTGCCAAAACCACTACAGAATTTTACGGAATATAAGGCACACAATAGTGGGTCACCTGGGATTAATTTTGAGCACCTGGGGCTCATTAACGTGCATTTAAATCTAGGTACTTTGGTGTTCATGCATTTCATCCCCACTGTAATACGGCTGCCTTGACCAGGAACCGAACACTAGGCCTTGAGCTTAGCAATGTGACACCTTACCTTCTAAGCTACCACAGCGATAATAGTAGTAGCATGATAAGAATGTTGAAATGAAACATTGAAAATCTCCAAAGTGCGGTCTCTCGAAGAGTTTCTGTTTGTTGTAAGAGAAGTGTGTTATTGAATTACTATGGACAAGAAGCATCTTAAATAGGAAAACAAAACAGTCAGGAAAAGCATGAAAATGGCATCATGCTTACAGATAGCAGAACAGAAAAGATGTGCACCACGTATGCCAATATATTTAAAAAAGAGGTTACAAAAGAAGCAAGAAAAAAATGGCAGCATATCCACGGAGTGAATGATGGAGAGTGGGGCGAAGAATTCGTCCGTCCATTCGTTCTTGCTTCCGTCCGTCCATGCGTCCGTCAGTGTGACCGTCCATGCGTCCATCAGCCCGTCCGTGCGTGCGTCTATTCGTGCGTTCGTCCATGCAGCCGCCCCTGCGTCCGTTCATGCGTCCATCCATGCATTTGTCTATGTGTCCGTTCGTCCATCTATTCAACACTCCAAGTACCACCATCTCGCATCTTTTCATCATATATTCTCCATATAGAAGCACCGCCATCCAGCGGACATTCCAAGGACTAAACGAGAGGTGGCACACGCACACTTTCTTACGGCTTGCGCTTCGGGTCCACTTCCCACCTTTAACGACCTCGAGTTCATGGTATATACTAGTTCACTGTATTCATGGCACTGCGGCCGAACGCTCGCTAAACCTTTCGAAAACCAAGGAGGTTACGTCCAGCGAGTATGACGTAGCAAACTTTTTCAGTCAGATAGTGCTCAATGTACATGCCAATGGCTGCTAATGGGAAATGAGAGGCGGAGAATTCGGCTTTTACTTTCTTACGGCTTGCGCTTCGTATCTACTTCCCATTTTTAACCACCTCGAGTTCATTCATGGTATATACAAGTTCATTGTATTCATGGCACTGCGGCTCAATGCTCGCTAAACCTTTCTAAAGCTAAGGAGGTTACACCCAGCGAGTATAACGTAGCAACCCTTTCTTGTCAGATAGTGCTCAATGTACATGCCAATGGCTGCTAATGGTGATCGCAGCCTGCGCGTTAACTAAAAGCCGAATGCTCCTGTCTCTCATTCCCCATTAGCAGCCATTGACATGTACATTGAGCACTATTTTTTATTGTTCAACAATGCACAGAAGTCTCTCACCGGCACCACCTTGGAGGTCAAAATGTTATACTTGTTACATACTACGGGGGACGAACGGGTGCCGCTATAAGGAGCTTTGCCCCTAAAGAAAAGCGGATGTATCAGTTCCCGTATCCTGAAATGATCGTGAAAGAAGGGTGTTACCTTTGGTGACGTAGCAATAACCCAGTGCCATGTCATCGTTGCACTGGCTGTTGGTTTAAGAATGACTGACAACACAGGAGTGAGCGTACTTTAGGAGCGCAGAGCGACGAGTCTGCGGCATTTTCGAGCATATGCTGGCCAGGCCTGGCCGAAACATTGAAGTATAAAATGTGTTGCTTGAAATATAAAACATGTGGAAAGTGCTTTCAACATATTTTGTGCAATTGTTTAAAGTACAGTATAATATTTAAAGAATGTCGCTTTGTCTGAAGTGTATTTTTGTTGAGAAATTAACCCTACATGGTCGGAGAGTTCAGCTGTATTGTGCCACTGCAGTGACATCACGTCAGTATCTCATCATGTTGCTGGTATGCAATAAATGATGTGAGCAACACTGTTCATTTTCATGGAACATTCAAACCAAAAAATAATACACACTGGTAAAATAATGAGTACTTTAAACGCATCAAGCTAATGCTCGCTGAAAGCTTAAGAGCCCCGCCGCGGTGGTCTAGTGGCTAAGGTACTCGGCTGCTGACCCGCAGGGCGCGGGTTCGAATCCCGGCTGCGACGGCTGCATTTCCGATGGAGGCGGAAATGTTGTAGGCCCGTGTGCTCAGATTTGGGTGCACGTTAAAGAACCCCAGGTGGTCTAAATTTCCGGAGTTCTTCACTACGGCGTCTCTCATAATCATATAGTGGTTTTGGGACGTTAAACCCCACATATCAATCGCTGAAAGCTTAAGAGGAGAAATACTGTGCAAATCCACCAAGATTTGAATACTATAAGCTACAATCCATGTCACTGAAATGCTAGAATTTGCCATCAAGTGACAGTGATAAGGTGTGTTAGCTTATTCCAGGCATGTCAGGAGCACTATAGAGCAGTGTCATGTCGACGGAAATACTAGATGGTACCCGCACTTTTCTGGTTTCGCTCATTAGCCAATCAGCATGCACCAAAGGCAACACTTTTGCAACGTTAACCTTTTGCGATCATTTCAGAATACGTCCCCAGGAAAACGTGCATAAGTTCTGCATAGAAGAGGAAAGTTTGCAAAAATCAGTGGATAGCGAGAACCTGTTGCGTTATGCTTGTTGAGAGTTGAATTGGTTTTGCGACATTGGCGTTAGTACATGTATTGCTGGAACTTTAACCCAAGTTTTGCATAGAGCTGCTTTTAAATGATAACACTATTTATTTATTTATTCAAAATACCTTACAGGCATTGTGTAAAGGGCATTGTGTAAAGGGAGCATCAAAAGAATAGATGCATGGATTTGCACAACTTACATACAAACAATAACACAAATAAAATTGTCCATGATTATACAACACCTAACAGCGACAATGATGAAAAAATAAAGAAAACAAATCAATAATAATAATAATAATAATAATAATAATAATAATAATAATACAACGGCAATAAAAACCAGATGAATATACATCTGAGATATTGATGTAGAACAAGCTATAAAAACTCATATTTACAATTGCAAATTTTGGCTCAAATTTGCAATTCCACAGAAGCGTGTGATAACATTTATAAGTTTTTTGTTTGTGTACATATTACATGCAATACATGTTTACACATTCAGAAATTGCAGTTTCTTAAAATTTTCCACTCTTGTAGCGATGCATTTAGCATGCTTTGTACGTGACTTCGTTTCTCTGCTCAGAAAATTTATTTCAGATTGGTGGCCACTGTGTGTGTGTACACACACACGTATTGTAGTGAAGAAGGAGAAGATGACGAACGAAGCAAGCAAGCACGTTAGCCACTGTATGAATGGTTGTGACGAAGGATGAGCAGGCACTTGCCCTAATGTGCACCCGCTTTTCTTTGATGCTCGCAGCTGACTTTCCATGATGTCCACGTTTCTATAAGTCACATTGTGATATATTTTTAAATGACATTTAAGACTGAACAAAAATATGTTCTCAATGAAGGTGTGGTCATTGAGCAAGTTAAGGTGAATACACAGAGCTGTTTCGGGACCAATATGGGTTTGTTGATCAGAGAAATTGAGAACCCGTACAGGTCCCAAAACGTCTCTATGTTTTCATCTTGACCTAGTCAATGACCTGTCTTCATCTTGATCATGATACCTAACCAGACAAGATTTTTGTCAAACTTTTGACTGAATAGCATGTTCAACAGAGGTGCTTTTTTCCCTTATCCAGCAGCTTTACCATCCAGGGACATCATCTTAACGATTTCTTGATTTTCGTAAATGTGGCTGTGGAACAAGCTCTCTACTGTCGTTTTTCAGATATTCAAGACTGTGTTGTGGTTGGCCTGCCAGACATTACTTGGGGTGAGAAGGTGGCATGTGCAGTCACTCTGCGAGACCCAACGGCTGAACTGACTCTACTGGAGTTGCGTGAATGGAGCAAAGCTCGAATGGAAGCAGCCATGATTCCAGTGTTACTGCAGGTTGTTCAGGAAATACCACGCAATGCTATGGGCAAAGTGAACAAAAAAGATATTGCGTCTCAACTTTTTTCAAGTTCTTAGTGCATTGTTAATTTCTAGTCTGCATGTTGTCAGGTCTAATGGCATATTTGACAGCATGGAATATGTGTTTTCTTAAGAGCAAAAAAATGGCAGTGTGCTCATTCAGGGTGAGCAAGGCACATTGTGCATGTTTGTGATACTTTTATTAAAGATTGTAGTCAGGCAGAGCAGTGGGTAGCTCTCTGGGTTTGGTGGTCTTGTCAAAATCAACACCTGCACATATCGAGCTGTAATGTTGTGGCTGTGTTAGGTGTTGTCAGACAAGGCGTGGTTGTGGAATAAATAAGTTTTTGTTTATTTGTGTCTGGTGTTTATGAAAAACATGTCTACTAGAGCTCTTTTAATAACAAAATTTCTCACATTCATATACAGAGGACTCTCAGTAAATGAAATATCTGTTAAACGGAACTGCTGCTTAAATGAAGTGCCTTTAATATCATTGGTTTCATACTTGAATGCTGCACCCCAACTCACCTCTCAGTAAATGAAACTCCTGTTAAATGGAACACATTTTCCCGGTCCCTTCAGGTTCCGTTTAATGAGTCTTCTGTATAAGCAACTGGTGCAACATGGCTTCCTTCAGGCATACGTTACAAGAGACAGCTACCACTAATTGTATAACTTATGTGCACTGCATCGTGTTGCATACCCTTTTTTGAAGGTATGCATTGAAGGAAGTAGTGTGCTGGGTTTATATCAGGACCGCATCAGTCCTGATGTAAGCCTGGCAGACTTTTTTCATTTTTTGAAGTTCGAGAGAAGCTAGAAAAGTCACTGTTTTAATGTTGTGCCCACCATCCAACAGGCTGTCACAGTCTCTTGGAGAGGTCACAGCAACCAACTTGCAGGGAGCCTTTGCTGCATGGGAATCACGCATGAATTGATGCCCAAGGAAGCTATTTTGAAGAACTCATGTAATATGTAACCATCATATCATTAAGTTCCTTATATCAGACTCACCCCCGTATTCTCAAACGCTCCTCGACTCGGACTTTCACCCTTCACTTGACAGAGTTGAGCACGGCGCCGCTGCTCGGCTGAAAATGACGCTGCGCTACTCAAGAATAGCAGCAAATGATCACTGATATGCAATGACTTGGCCTGCCTTGAGATGGCGCTCCCATCGGCTATCTCAAGTGAAAGTGGAGCGTTGAGTGAAGGGGCGTTCTAGAATAGGGGGGTAAGTCTCATTACCTTACGGACAGACCCTGTTTAGTGCAGTGGGCTCAAGATAAACGAGACTCGCAGGGACACTAAAGGCAACTTTGTTTGTTTTGTTGAAATAACTGTCCAGAAACCTCGCAGTGTTATTTTTGTGCTAAGGAAGTGCGTATTTTGAAGTAAAATCACATTTTAGTGGTCTGCATCAGGTTAGCGCTCTTCAAAGTACCCACCTGAAGCGGAACGTCTCATATCACTGTTGCCATGCACAACGTTGCCCGGCTTTACTGCATGGTTGCCAAAACTAGTAGCAACAAAACGAAAGTAGCGGGAGCCACAGCAGCAACAACGACCATTAAATAATTTCCTGCCATGGCCTCCGAGATGGTAGACATGCTTAGTTCAACTAGGCCCCGTTGGATGGCACGACCTGTCCAGTTAAATCAGGCTAAAATTGAACTTTTGAACCACTCGTACCATTCCCCACAGTAATGTCCGGCGGTTATTTTTTCCATGAATTAAGCAGAAATGAACAAGCAGCATTTTATTACGTCTCTTGATGCACGAAAGGTTCTTAATTCGTGCGGTTAGTTTGATTACTAGTGATTAATTGTAGGCGGTATCTCTCGAGTCATTGGGATAATTTTGCGAATGACCTACGCGTAGTGCATGTGTTTCCGTGCATTTACCTTAATCTCTCGGTAAGTATGGTACTGCTGTTGATAATATTGTCATTTTAGAAGTTGATTAAGCTTTAACTCTGACGTAAATTGTTATTTGACTTTAGTGTTCCCTTAGACAAATGGGTCAATGGAACAATGGTATTGTTACGGGGAGAAAAGGTGTTGTAGAGTATATCTACAAGGTATGTCTAAACACCTGACGCCATACATACAAGGCAGAGCCAAGTCCACGCAGATATCAGCGAGCATTGTCTTCCTCTTTGCTGTCTTTCTCTTCATCTCCGACAGCACTTCGTAGCATCACCCCCGGCGACGAAGGGCACCGACCCGGTGCTCGACTGGTCGGAGTGGAACGGCTTTAGTCGCGTGACGTGAACGATGTCAGATGATCGGGCTGTGGTGGTCTCCAAAGGTATGACTTCGTATGTGACGTCGATAGCTTGGCGCAAGTCTCGGTATGCACCAGAGTATGGAGAAGTTAACTTCTCGCAAAGAACAACTCGCCGTGTTGGTGTCCAAAGAACGACCATGTCACAAGGATTGAAGTGGACATCTCCGTGGCGAACGTCGTAGATTCGTCGTTGCTTTTCTTGTGCAGTGTTAAGCCGAAAGCGGGCAACTTTGCGTGCCTCCTCAGCTCTAGCGTTGGCATAACGAGCGTATTCTGATGTCGTATCAAGAACGGGCGGAAGGAGCATTCGAAAGGCAGCGTAGATTCTCGTCCGTACAAGAGAAAAACTGGAGAGGAACCTGTAGAGTCATGGCGAGATGTATTGTATGCAAATGTTACGATTGCCAAAGCTTCGTCCCAGTCACGATAATCTGGTGAAACATACATGGCGAGCATGTTCGTAAGCGTTCTGTTGAACCACTCTGTTAGGTCGTTGCTCTACGGGTGATATGCAGTGGTTAAGTTGTGTTACGTAGCGCAAGCATGCAAAATGTTTTCGACTACCCTTGATCGAAACTATCGACCCCGGTCTGTAATAAGCTGTCGAGGAGCGCCATAGCGAGGGATGATGTGCTCGAGAAGAAAGTCAGCGATGTCGGTTGCACAACTGGTAAGGATAGCCCGTGTGATCGCATGCCGAGTCGTGTAGTCGGTGGCAATAGCTATCCACTTGTTTTCTCTGATAAATAGAGGAAAAGGGCCGAGGAGGTCAAGACCAACTCTGTAATATGGTTGAGATGGTATCACTATGGGTTGAAGACATCCTGCTGGAAGGGTGGCTGGTGTTTTGCATTGCTGAAACGATTTACACGAAGCTACGTAACGACGAACAAACTGGTAAATACCGGGCGAAAATAAGCGGCGTTGAACACGGTTGTAAGTCCTTGAGACGCCCAGGTGTCCAGCAGTAGGAATGTCATGCAACTGCGCGAGAACAGTCTGATGCATGTTGTAACGGTATAAACCACCGTCATGGAGCACAAACATAAGCGATGGAGGTGTAGTGGGGTCACTCAGTCGGTTGATGATATCTCTTAAGTGAGGATCACGTCGTTGCTCATCTCCGGTGTTTGCCAACGTAGAAAGCGCCAGGACGCACGTGGACTCACTGCTCTTGTAGCCGCAAGGCGTACCGTCCAAGCCGTCCGGTAGGGTCTTTGATGACAGCCAGCATAAGGTGTGGTGGTCTGTGATAACAGTGAAGGACTGTCCATACAAATGTGGGCGAAATTCACTCATGATCTAAACGAGCGCAAGGCATTCGTGTTCAGTGATGGAATAATTGCGCTTAGCTGTTGATAAAAGACTGCTAGCGTACGCAATGACGTGGTCACTACCATGCTGTTGCTGTGCCAAAAAAGCGCCAGTGCCATGGTCGCTGGCGTCAGTTCGCACTTCTGTTGAAGCGGATATATCGAAGTGGCGAGGAATCGGTGACGACGCGAGGCACATGGTCAGATCAGCAAATGTACTGGCTCGTTCAGGACCCCAGACAAAAACCATATCCTTCTTCAGTAAGTCTGTTAGAGGGCATGCAATGTCGGCGAAATTGCGCACGAATCTTTGAAAGTAGGAGCAGAGGCCTACAAAGCTTCAAGCGTCATTCGCTCGTAGCAGTATCGAGATTGGCTACCCTTGTGCACAATGCTAACCAAACTTAATTAAACACAATCAGTCTTTTAAAAAATTTAATTTCAGAGATGTGCCAAAATCATAGTATGGTTAGGGCATACCATAGTGGTTAAACACTGGATCAATTTTGTCTATCTGGGTTTCTTCAACATTCACCTAAATCTTATGCACACAGTTTTTGCATTTCACTTACATATAAGGGCGGCCATTGTGACAATAACCTAAACTACGCTCTCGAGTTGAGCAGCACAATATCTTTGTTGCTGAGCTACTATGGTGAATATCCAACCTATCTTGCTGCGAACTGCAGTAATTTATATGGAAGGGGCACCTGCCTCGTTGGCTTCGTTGCATGTTGCTAAGTAATTTGGGCTAGTTGATAGAACTTCATGTTCAATCAATGCATGTACACGAAAAAAAAAAACTGGCGACATGAATGCTGCTATCAAGGTAATAGCATAGCTCGTGTTGTTGGTTATTTTCAGTGCCTCCATATGTGTGTGTGCTGTTTGAAGATTAAGATTCTGTTATACGTTTATTGAACTACACAGTGTGCCTTCAACCATCACCTCGGCACAGTTTACTTCACTGACATATGGAATAAGGAAAGTCCACCACGCTTGTTAAATGGTAGTATGGGTATGAAAAAACTTCATTTAGGTCAGTTGGGGCGTGAACTAGCACGTAGAGGGCGACTGCTACGTCGAGACAGATAGGCCTAACCTGTCCGCCTCGTCAAGGGCCCGTTGGACTGCCCATAGCTGTGTCCTTAAATCCGTACTGCGTAGTGCAGCATCCCACTTTGATGATGTAAGGTTTTCAACCCGTAACGCAGGGCACCGCCATAGCATATCATTTAAGCTAGCAAAGTCTGAGCAAAGCGTGCATATGTTTGACGTCTGAATTTCTTGGTAAATTTTGTGCAAGAGGGTGGGACTGGGATATGCCCTGACCTGCAGGAGTTGGAGCGTCAATGCCTGAGGCCTGTTCAGTTTACTGTACGGTGGCACATACTTTGCTCCTAAGATAAAAGTTCTTGCGAAGTTCATTGTACGTAGTTGGAAGATATTTGTTGTCCATAACCTCATTGTCACACCGTTTAGTAGCTACGCGGTCCCCCGCCGCGGTGGTCTAGTGGCTAAGGTACTCAGCTGCTGACCTGCAGGTCGCGGGTTCAAATCCCGGCTGCGGCAGCTGCATTTCCGATGGAGGCGGAAATGTTGTAGGCCCGTGTGCTCAGATTTGTATGCACGTTAAAGAACCCCAGGTGGTCGAAATTTCCGGAGCCCTCCACTACGGCGTCTCTCATAATCATATAGTGGTTTTGGGACGTTAAACCCCACATATCAATCAGCTACGCGGTCGACAACTCCTCGCGGAGCTCTGTGGGTCTTATCGTTGAGGTTGGACCGAGTGCCGTCAATCTGTCCAATGTGAGCTGGGAACCAGACGATTGTGTGCTGTTCTACCTGCTTATTTCGCAGGATCCGAAAGGTTGATTCCGACATGGTACCTCTAGTGAATGCTTGGACTACTAATCTCGAGTCACTGTATATTGTTATCCTGTCGTCTAGCAGGGCCAAGGCTATTGCGACCTGTTTGGCAACTTCGGCCGTGGTGGTCCGGACCACGGGGAGTTTGTAACAATGCCATCTTGATCAACAGTGACTGAAATGAATGCTTTTTCATTTGGATACCGTGCAGCGTCAACGAAACAGCAACTCCGGGCATGTGCATAGGCACTTTCCAAGAGGGCTTTAGCCCTAGTCTGTCATCTGCCTACATTGTATTGCTGCGACACGATGGCCACGTTCAAGTAGCCCGCCGCCATTATCGTGGCACGAGCATCAGGCAAGACCCGGCTGGCATGCGCCACGCGTTCGTGCGTTAGGGCTACGAGGAAGAGAAAGACAGTTGGAGTTGTGCAACTCAGCTACTCGGACTTCAACGACCATAGTCATTAGACTCGTTGGCACAAGTTCGCCCTAATATAAAGGCTTGTTTTTTAGCCTGTCTGCCTCGGCATCGCTACATTTCTGGTGGAGGCACAGGGTAATGAATCAAAGCCTCGCAAGCTCAAGACAGCGTAGCCCTGACGACCAGCGAGTCAACCCCATGGAAGCGACTCCTGTACACCAGAGGGCAAGTCGCCGTCTTCGAGGTGACTCACCTGAATTCAGTCCTCTTCACTTCACACCAAGGAGAATTAAAACGATGGACGCCACCACTATGACTAGCCAGGTAACACCGCCACAAGCGTTCATCAGCCAACCGCACCAGCCGCCAGTATTCCACGGCGACTCGTACGTGGACATGGAAGATTGGTTGTACCTGTTCGAGAGAGTGGCGAGCTTGAATGGATGGGACGAAAGAGAGGAGCTCTGTCGCGTATACTTCGCCCTGAAAGACTTCGCAAAGACATGGTTTGAGAACCACGAAACCTCGTTGTCTATCTGGAAGTTATTTCGACGACAAGTGGTGGCTACGTTCGCGAACATAGACCGGAAAGAACAGGCGGAGGCTGCTCTTCAATTGAGGAACTAGCTCGCAAACGAGAGTGCTGCTATGTACATTGAGGACATGGTCCGTCTGTTCAAGAGTGCGGATTACAACATGGCTGAGGATAAGAAGGTGCGCCATCTAATGCGCAGAGTGAAGCAAGAGCTGTTCGCCGTTCTCATCCGCAACCCCCCAACCACAGTTGCTGAGCTTTATTCGGACGCAACGGCCATAGAAAAAACACTGGAACAGCGGGCTCGACAGTATAACCGGAATCTAAACTGGGCATCTGCACGGGTATTCTCTGGAGGCGTGCGAAACGACGTTGAAGCTCTGAGAGAGCTCAGTAGATCAGTTATTAGAGAAGAACTGAGCTGACTGCAAATGCCTCAGATTCCAACTGCACTATATGTTACAGATGTTGTTCGAGACGAACTGAGGCAGGTCGCATGAGAGCCAGAGCATGAACTGCAGCCGGTTTGACCTATCCGAACATACTCTGAAGTTCTAAGACAACCCACGGTACACAGCAACGCAGAAGTTGCAATGGCAGCGACTCCTCTCCCACCTGCAGCACGCAGCGCACCTCGTCCACGGGAACCAACGGCTACCTATTCGCCCCCAGGAGCACGTAGTATGCATCGCTATGTGGAGCATAGGCCCAGGAAAAGTGACGTCTGGCGTGATCACAAGCGCAGGCCTCTGTGTTTTCATTGTGGCGAAGCAGGTCATCTGTACAGATTCTGCCCTTACCAACAGGCTGGATTAAGAGGCTTGCCGTCGTATGCACCATGCCCCCGAAACGGCGCACGACCAGCGGAGATTGAGGAGTACTTGTCCACGCGCCAGAACTCGCCACTTCTACGCCAACATCGGTCACGATCACCATTGCCTATGCGCTACCGATCATCCAGCCTACGTGCACCTTCAAGGCAGACTGGTCATCGTTCTCCAAGTTCACTCCCGGAAAACTGAAGCAAGCGACCTGTGGAAGTGAGACCGCTGATAACGTCAATTACGAAGATCCTCTAGTATGGTTTGAGGGCGACAACGGTGTATTTCCGGTAAATGGGTGCAGCAATGAAAGCGTTACTTCAGATTTGCGGTTGAGAATGGAAGGATGGGAGCTGAATGCCTTAGTCGACGCCGTGCTGATTATTCAGTGATAAGTCACAAGATAGTGAAGAAGCTAACAAAGTTGTGACACAGCGAAGTGGATCGCAGATATGCACGGCTGGCGGTCACATTATTACGCCCCTTGGCAGATGCACTGCAAGACTTGAAATACGGGGCTTTAATTATGTTGCCGAGTTCATTGTGCTATCAGAATGTTCAAGGGAACTCATTATAGGAATAAATTTTTTGCGAGCTAATGGTGCCATAATTAACCTGTGTAGGTCCAGCGTGTCGTTTTCGACTGAATGAGCTATACCTGTAAAGGAATCTGAGGAACGACGCCTAACTGCTCTACGCGTTTTTCATGATGACGTAACTGTGCCGCCACGCTGCAGTGTAATGGTGCTCGTAGAGAATGACGTATTGTACAACCTTGAAGGCATAGCGGATACAAATGTAGGGCTGTTTTTGAACAAAGTTGTCTGCGTAGCTCGGGGTCTTGTTCACTCGACGAATGGCCGTGCAGATGTCCTACTCACAAATTTCTCCAATGAACTTCAATACATCGCTCAAGGCACGGCTATTGCCTATTTACGCGGCTTCTTTATGGCGACCGAACTATGCAGCTTAACGTCAACCACCCGACCAGTGGCCTGCAACATCGACACACCCGTGATTGTCAACCAGAACCTTCTGGACAGTCAAAAGAAACAGATTTATGCCTTGGTAAAAGAATTCTCTGATTGCTTCTCAACTGTCTCGAAGGTCCACCGCACATCAATTACGAAACACAGAATTGTAACGCAGACGACACGAGGCCTATATGCCAGCATCCATATCGAGTGTCACAAAAAGAATGAAAAATTATCAAGAAGCAAGTAGAGGAGATGCTTTCGGATGATGTCATCCAGCCTTTAAATAGTCCATGGGCGTCCCCCGTAGTGCTCATTAAGAAGAAAGACAACACACTTAGATTCTGTGTCGACTACCGAAAACTGAACACTGTAACTAAACGAGATGTCTACCCCTTGCCACGTATCAACGATGCACTAGATCGACTGCGATCCGCAAAGTCCTTGGATCTGAAAAGCGGATACTGGTAAATAGAGGTGGACGAGTGGGACCGTGAAAAAACGGCATTCGTAACACCAGATGGCCTCAACGAATTCAAAGCGCTTCTATTCGGCCTCTGTTCCGCGCCAGCGACGTTCCAGCGAATGATGGACAGTGTCCTCCCGGGATTGAAACGGCAGTCATGCCTAGTGTATTTGGATGACGTGGTGGTACTATCTGCAACGTTTGACCAACATCTAGAGCGACTACGCACAGTATTGGAAGCCATCCGGTTAGCAAACTTGACGATCAAACCCGAAAAACATCACTTCGGCTTGGAAGACCTGCGATTCTTTGGACATTTCATTAGTTCTGACGGCGTTCGCCTCGATCCCGAAAAGATAGCCGCTGCTCAGAGATTCCCTAGACCCAGAGACAAAAAGTCAGTGCGTCGATTTTTGGGTTTTTGTGCCTACTATAGGCGATTTGTGGAAAACTTCTTAAAGAGTGGAAAACTACTCTGCAACTGAAAAAGAGTGCCTTGCAGTAGTCATCTGGGCAATAAGCAAGTTTTGACCCTACCATTATGGTAGACCGTTCAGAGCTGTCAGTGACCACCATGCTTTCTGCTGGCTGGCAAATCTCAAGGATCCGTCAGGTCGACTAGCAAGATGGAGTCATAGGCTGCAGGAGTATGACATTACTGTCACATACAAATCTGGAAGAAAACACAGCGATTCCGACTGCCTGTCCCGCTCCCCCGTCGAACCAAGTGTACCTGAAAAGGAAGACTTCTTGTTTCTAGGCGTTCTTGACGCATCCGAAATCGCTCAACAACAACGAGATGACTCGGATTTGTTGGCGCTTATACAACACCTGCAGGGTCTTGACTTTCAAGTCCCTCGCATATTCTCCAGAGGGCTCTCTACGTTTTGTCTTTGAGGAAGTGTCCTTTACAGGAGGAACTTCGAACCTAATGGCAAAACGTTTTTACTAGTCGTACCCCCAGCCATGCGAGAGGAAATTCTGCATGCATGCCACGACGAGCCAACATCTGGACACATGGGTGTGAATCAAACATTCACCAGGATTCGCCTGAAGTGCTATTGGCCTAAGTTGCTCGCATCAGTGCAGCGCTACATTAAAACTTGTCATCAATGTCAACGGCACAAAACTCCACCCGTAAGACCAGCCGGCCTTCTCCAGCCAATAGACCCTCCGGATGCCCCATTTCAACAAGTCGGCATGGACTTTCTAGGATATTTCCCGACATCGTGTGCAGGCAAGAAATGGATAGTGGTAAACACAGACTATCTGACCCGTTATGCTGAGACTGACTCTCTGTACAGTGCGACAGCTGCCGAAGTTGCCAAGTTCTTTGTGAACAACATAGTGCTCAGACATGGTGCGCCCATCATCGTTATTACGAATCGGGGCACCGCATTTACTGCAGACCTAATGCAATGCCTGATGCACATTACAAATACCGATCACAGAAGAACAATGGCGTATCGCCCTCAGTCAAATGGCTTAACCGAACGCCTCAACAGAACTCTGATCGACATGCTATCAATGTATGTCGATGTTGAACATTGACAGTGGGATGAAATATTACCCTACATAACATTCGCAAATAATACAGCCGTTCAAGAAACAACCCGCGTTGCCCCTTTCGAACTAGTATTCGGCCAAAGAGTGACCACCCTACTGGATGCCATGTTACAACTACGAGAAGAAAGCAGCTATCCACCTGACTTAGATGACTTCTTGCAAAGAGCCAAAGAAGCACGACAAATGGCAATATATCGAACATGCCGCCAATAGCGCGTTGATTCTAGTCTGTACAACAAGCGACGCAGTGACGCACTTTATCATCCCGGTCACAAAGTGTTGATATGGATCCCAGGGCGCCGCCGCGAACTCTCTGAAAAGCTTCTTTGCCGATACTTCGGCCCTTATGAAGTACTCCACCGTATCAGCGACGTAACTTATGAAGTCAGATCTGCTGGACACGAGAGCTCAAGACGCCGCAATCCCACGGAAGTAGTACACGTAGTCCGCATGATGTCCTATCATGACAGATCGTCAGAAAACGAGTGAGAGTGCGCATGTATCTTTTTACTGTCTCAAGCATCATGACGATGCGTCTGAGGAGGGGGATAATACCGCGACGGGTTGGCCACGTTCAAGTAGCCCGCCGCAATCATCGTGGCACAAGCACCAGGCAAGACCCGGCTGGCATGCGCCGCGCGTTCGTGGGTTAGGGCTACGAGGAAGAGAAAGACAGTTGGAGCTGTGCAACTCAGCTACTCGAACTTCGACGACCATAGTCATTAGACTCGTGGGCACAAGTTCGCCCTAATAAAGACTTGTTTTTTAGCCTGTCTGCCTCGGCATCGCTACAGTATTCAGGGTGTACACTCTGAGGTATGGGAGCCACGATAATATGCTCTCTTGGTTCTCGAGGAACGATGCAGTAGCTGGTGTCAATTTCTGTCAGGTGAACACCAAGCTCTTTCAGGATGTTTCTCCTGGCTTAAATGGTGGTGCTGTAAAAAACTTGTGAAGAGCTAATGCGTCAGGAGGATATGGAAAAGTAATGGAGTAAAGAGATGTTGAAATTGCAACCTACTTCCAACCAAGAGGAAAACTTTCACTTCCTCCGTTTACAAGATTTATTTTTAGTTTTCTTTTATTTCCCCGTATGCTGCCACCAAATCAATGGCCAATTCCCTGTAGTGAGTTTCGCCACCCTACTAACCAACCACGTGCATTGTCGAAAAGAGCACAAGTTGCACTATTGGCACTTGGGCCCCCACACTGAAGATAATTCAAGTTTGGGTGTTCGGCTTTTCCAGGACGGCTTAATGCTGGGCCCTTCACTTTGAAACAGTATTTCACATTGATAAGTCAGTGGCCAAACAATTATCTCCAAAGAGGCAGAAAACACAATGGCATAAGACCTTGCACTCAAGCTGGCACTGCTGCTTCCGTTACACATTCCATTCCGGAATGAGAACTGCCTGAAGGCTACATGAAGCAAGTGCCTCTTTTCATTTCGATCTACAAAATAGTGTGCTTTTGCATAAATTACCGAGTACTCAAGATATCTTGGAATGTAAGGTTTGTAACAAATACATGGATGCTATTATATCACTGTGTGTTAATGTATGAAAGCAGAGGGCAAAAGATGCAGCTGAATGCCCTAGTGCTACTTAGAGTGTGACGAGTATACAGACCAGCCTTACTGAGAATGATTTCACTCATGAAAACGCATTGCATAAAAGGTACAACACAAGAAGCCGAGTGTCGTAAAGACACCTTTCACCACAGCAATATCTCACCACTTGGACGCTTTTCAATAGAACAAGTGTAGGAAATTTTTGGATCCTTTGTGCAAAAAAAACTTTGAATCAACAAAAAATGTTTTTTTTGTTACATTGTATGCCTTTAAATGAAGTCTTAGAGCCCTACCAAAAGGGGCTTTGCAACATTTTTTAAAGTAACCACCGAATGGCTTCGCAAGAATTTTCAGAATCTATCAAGTACAAGCGAAGCTGGAGACGTATGTAACTGCGCGGTAGTAAACACGGACGACAAGAAGATACAAGGACAAGCGCTTGTCCTTGTATCTTCTTGTCGTCCGTGTTTACTACCGCGCAGTTACATACGTCGATCATGAATCACCAACTCGCCCAATCGTCCACCTTGAGAAGCTGGAGACTTTTTGCACACTGCAATTGCTTTCTCTCATTATGATGAAAGCACTAGAAGCTAAGCAGGGAGGGATGGCACGTGGGAAAAAAGTTGTCGTGCAAGCATCATGACCTTGAGCACTTTCTTTTTTCCTTAATGCACGACTAACCTTCAGTAAGATCACGAGCTCAGGGGCACATAATGGCCTCCTGAAGCGGGTGCAGGTAGCTATGCAGCCCACAATGCTCAAATCAGCTAATGGCCGTGAACTTGGGCATATGGAGCAATCATTTAAGTATATGACATCATTTATAGAGAGTAGAGGGGGGATTTTTAGCTGGATTTGAGAATTTTAAATTCCAGGCCATGCTACAATGTTGAGACTCGCGCATTCTGGGCAGCCTTGACTACAGATCGGCAGCATTTTCTGACTAAGCTGAAAAGAGTTGGAGGGCCCCTTTAACATGTTGCACATGTTAAAGGAGCCCTCCATCCTTTTCTGATTGTTTTTTTTTTTCCAGTGTTACCTTTTCCTTTAAGTCTGTTCAACATATAAGTATTTTCGCTTTTGTATTTATTTTTGCACTGTTCATTTTCGTTTGCACCAAAAAGGCTGTACCCTTTGGGTACAGCTTTTGGGGCTCCTTGAGTATTACAAATTTTGTACAAACTTTTTTTGTAAACTAATAAGTAGATATTGAATTAAAACTCTGAATAAACATTATATAATAGTAATTTGGAAGAATTGGTGGGGAAGTCACAAGTGCTAAATAGTTTTTCTTTTACATTTTGTTAAAAGTGGGCTGTCAGCATACCGAGCACACTAAATATAAGTAAATGCCCAGAATGGCAGGACTGTTAAACGCGATGCCAAGGTGTAGGTGAAATCAGTATATATGCACGGATACTCTGGAATCTATGGATAAGTGTGCTTTTGTTTTATTTTGAAGATCCTCTAAACCAGAAACAGCATATGCATGGTTGTGACGGGACACTATTGTGTACAAAAGTGACAGCCTTGCTTCGTAATATTTGGGGCTTCACATGCGAGGCCATGATATGATTATGAGACACACTGAGCAGTTTTGAACATCTTGCATTAAAAATCCATGTCAGCAGCCTTGTTTCATCAATGAGAGCAGTGCTTCAAGTTCTCTCAGGCGAAGTGTCACAGGCAAGTGCTGACCACTAACCAGTTCAGGGATTTCTAATTAAAGTATCTGGGCATTGATGCTTCGTTCAAAGATCAAGTCCCATACATTCTGCAGTCCCAATTAGATCAAATTAATTAACAATGTCACAATTTTCCCTCTCGCAGTGGTGCACTTTTGACAATGCACCAGTAGGCTATATGTTTACATGGCAACGAGACATAGTGAACTGCTTGTAGCAACATGGGGCTCAAATAGTGCTTAGCATCTCGAGAGATCGACATGGTTAATAAACTTGCTAGCCTACCTATTACCTAAAATTTATGCAATCGTCTGATACATCAAAACCTCAGACAATAGAGAAACCCCCTGCACCTACCTTACAACGCCACTTACATAACCAAACAGGAAATGTTCCTGGAATCGACATTCTGACAACAGCCTTTCTTGTCAAAACATTGGCTCCTGCGCAATCTCTTGTTCTAAGGGTTTTTTTTTGGGGGGGCACTCGCTCTCTGGATTTCGCGCCGACCGGTTGTACCCCCACAATCTTTGACGACAGCGCAGCTCTGGCCGAATAGCTTGCCTTACGCCATCTCCTGACGCCGACAAGAGCTCTTGCTGAGTGGTGCCCCGTCCTCAGACTCCTGCGACTTTGTCCATCTTTCCTATCTCCTCTTTACATCTGTCGTTCTCTGTCTCTGCGCCTTGCTCTCTTCTTCCTTTATCTATTTACCTTTTAATCCTATTCTTTTAATCCCTCCTTTACCCCCATCCCTCGGGCGATACTGTTGAGGTGTCGCACTCTGATGCAGACAGTCACGGGGCTCACTTTTCTCTTTAAGAACCACATAAGATTTTTGTTATCCCTTCGAGCCTCAGTCTGCTTTCGCTCATTCATTTTGTTTGGCTGCCACTAACAGCGGAAAAATGTCAATTTAAAAACTACTGGCAGACACTTTCAAACAAGCCAACCTGCCTAAAAGATTGATTTGCAATTGAGGACAGTCATTTCGCATCACTTGACAAATGGTACATGCAAAAAAAGGTTCAAAAAGGGGAAGCACCTACTTTTATTTTTTGAACATGGCTGATGTTACCTCGTAGGTTGCCTTAATAGGTAAATGTATCTTTTTATCTAGCTCGGAAATGACTCCTCGCAAGTAGTGTTTAGCTACTGAATGACGGAATTGGTATACAAGTATTCGTGCGACAGCACTTGCGGCCTTAAGCTGAAAGTGCTGTGTCACTGTGCAGGCACTGCTGCAAATCTCGACAGGCAACGAAAATACTTGACCTTGACGGATACAAGGCTACGTTTTAACTCCAGAAATGGGCCATTTAATAGCAGTGTTGTGAAACATGACCAGGAATAGGGCAGCATGGTCGCCTAGCTTCGAGCCTGCAGCTTCTCGCGCTCCTTTTCTTTCTTGGAAGCTTCCAGCTTGGCCTCCTCCTCTTCGTGCTTCTTTATGAGCTTCTCGACCGCCGACACAGGCAGGACGGTGACGCGCGTCTTGTTACGTCGCGTGTCTCGAATCAGCGTAGCCATCTCGAGCTTGTCAGCAGTGAGCTTCGTCATGTCGAGGGTCTTGCTCAGAACTTTAATGGCCAGAGCCAGGGCATCCTTCAGTGTCATCTCGTTTTCCTTGTATTCCTGCTTGAGGATGGAGACGGCGGCAGCACTGTTGTTGCCGATGCACGTCGCCTTCCAGCCGCTGTAGTTGCCACTTGGGTCGGACTGGTACAGCTGGTAACCATAGTGCTTGTCCCAGCCCATGTAGAGGATTGACACACCGAATGGACGCTTACCACCGTACTGCGTGTAAGCTTGCTTCAGGTCGCAAAGCCAACTGACAAGGCGCTCGCAAGGGATGGACTCGCCGTACTGAAGCAGGTAGCGCTGAGCAATCTGACGCAGTTCATTGGTGAGCACGTTCGCGTCCGAAGTGATGCCGGCCACACTGCAGGCCATGTCGTCGTGCAGCTTGTAAATTTTTTCGGCCGTGAAGACCTCATCGAGCAGCTTGTTTGTGTTCCTTCGCTCGGCGGCCAGTAGGATGCCGTCGGAAGCCAAGATGCCCAGGCATGTACCGGCGTGACCAATTGCTTCCATGGCGTATTCAACTTGGTAGAGCCTACCTTCAGGGCTGAATATGGTCGTTCTGGAATCATAGCGGCGTGCCATGATGAGCACTAAGTTCGGGATTCACTGGGATCGCACGAGTGATCAACAATACAACCCGCCGCTCTCGTGACTTGCAGATCCTCGCCTCCACAAGCTTCGCGAACAGCGCCACTGAAGAAGCATTCACATGCTGAAGTCGCAGTGCCGAATTCGTAATTGTGTATTTATCATTTTAAAATACAAAAATAAATGTGAATTCTTACACGTGATTAAAAGTTTATGTTGTATTTAGAAACTTGTCTAATAACTTGTCAAACTTGGAATCTCTTTGTAGTTACGAAACTAGCTAAGATGTTTGGCATGTTGTTTTGCGCTCTCAATTCGACCGGTGTGCATTCTAATCCATTCTAATCACAGTGAAGACATGAGCTACAGTAACTTCGAAGTGTCTATCGCAACACTCACCTACCTTCATAAAATAGCAAAAGAATGCGCTCCTATATCTTTGCCGCTTACAAGGTGCATCAGGTTAGTACGCACGTTACTTATTGTGTGCGCCATACGACTCCTCGTCTTTTTCGACATCTATTTAATGCTTACTGCCTAATGCTTGCATTTTCTCGCTCATTCAGCTACCGTCTTCTGGAGTGCAGTGGACGAAGAGGTAAGTACCCTTATTTTTTTCCCTTTTCTCTTGAAGACTGTGCATATGTAACTTTTCTTCCAAGTGCGACGTTTTCTGTTTTGTTTTTTCCGCCTAGGTGTCGGTGATAAACATTTGACGAAGTGTGAGACTTGTGGAATAGCTTGGGACCCATCCAGTGTTAAAATCCGCACAAAACCTAGACTTCTGTTGCGAAGGAGCATTAGGAAGCTGCTTGCCAAAGAGCGGCACCGGCCATGGCTTCTCAACTCAAGGCAAAAGAAACTACTGAAGCGTTTCAATCGTGCTACAACAATGCTAGTCAGTGCTGATATCTATTGTCTTTCATATGAATCTCTTTTGTTTCAAGTTTTACCTGATTCTTCGTAAAATGAAAGTAATGGTGAACAAATTTGCTTCTATGTTATGTACATTGTGCGCTTACTTGCAAATTCGCATGACACGGCCATATCACTACCAGTGTCATGTTCCTGGTTATGTGCATACATGCATTCACTCTCGTCGCACAAACAAAAGTGCTACGTATTATGAAATAAACTGAGTGAAAATTTTAGTGCATCCATAAAAAGCCACACTCTGGATACCACCAACCATTTATCCTCACTGTTGTATAACAAAAAGACAATACCGCATTCTGATTATCAAACATATTAAAAGTGCACCATTGTGTGCAAAAGCTAGCCCGAGAAACATGAAACAAAAAGCAGAGCAAGTCATTCTTGTCATGTGTTTGTGTTTCTTGTTTAAGGCGATCATTGGCTGTCAACCTTGTATTGCAGGCAGTGTAAAGTGGCAGAAGCTTGTGCATTTCACTTGTCTAGCATCTAATTTAATTCGTCTTTTCTTGCCTTGAAGGTATACCTGTGCAAAATGTGTGGCAAAAAGCAGGAGCAAGCTTGTCCAAAACCATTGAGGAACCAAACATCTACAGCCAATTCAACCTTTTTCTGCCGTAAAGAAATGGGTGCTAAGAGGTAATCCTAAATACCTTTCCTCCAAGTTTTTCTTTGTATATCAAGCCACATTTTCATGTGTTTTTTTTTTTAATGTTGCATAAGTTGTCAAGCACAGTGTATTGATTTCTATAAGAATAATCTAAAAGGAATTTTTTTAGCATATACACTTAGTATTTGCTTTTATAGAGGAAAAAGGCCCTGCGCGTGCTGTTCCTATTTCAGAGTTGATATTGTGGCAACGTGCAAAGAACAGAACACAAGGCTTCGTTTCAACGTTAACAGCAAGGCTCTATTCGCACACAAAAACAAAGCACAAGAGCAGACGCGCAACGCCATCCTCCTCCAAAAATGCCAGAGACTGCCGCTCGTGATGCTGGCTTCTTCCTCCTCTGTTGTGCTTACGGCTAATAACCGTGACATTAGCCTCCCTTTCAAGAAGGCATCGTCCCGATGCTTCATTATCATGGTGGCCGGGTTAGTAGTCACTGGCAGCCCACTGGTTCATTCGGACAAATAAGGCTTTATCCGAACCACGTGCACAACTTCTGGTGCATGTCTTTGACGTCTTGAACAATGTGAACTGTCGGGAATCACCTCATAGTTAACATCACTGAGACGCCGGAGGACTTTATACGGCCCAAAGTATCGCCTTAAGAGCTTCTTCGAGAGGCCACGACGGCGAACTGGGGTCCAGATCCAAACTTTTTCTCCTGGTTCATAGGAAACTCGTCGGTGACGAAGATTATAGCACCTTGTGTCATAGTCCTGGTGGCGACGAATACGTACACGGGCAAGTTGGCGGTCTTCTTCAGCAAGCTGAGTTATGTAGTCTGCACTTGTTTCAACGCCATCACTTTCATGCGGCAACATAGCGTCGAGCATGGCTGTGATGTCACGACCATAGAGAAGACGGAATGGTGTAATGCGTGTTGTCTCTTGCTGTGCCGTATTGTAAGTGAAAGTGACATAAGGCAGTATCTCGTTCCAGTTTTTATGTTCCACATCTACGTACATGCAAAGCATATCCACAAGCGTTTGGTTCAGCCGTTCCGTCAGACCACTTGTTTGTGGGTGGTATGCTGTTGTACGCCTGTGAGATGTTCCACTTAGGCTTAAAACTGTGTGTAATAGCTCGGATGTGAACGCTTTTCCTCTGTCAGTTATTGCTACAGCGGATTGGAATGGTGCATGCTTTTACTTGAAATGACATAGGGACCATCAATAAATGGGGCAGGGACGGCACCTTATGGAGGGTGTAAGGGGCTAGAGCCCCCCCTAATTTTCGTGTGCCCCCCTCCCTCCAAAATGGGAAACATTGTCAGAACCAGCGCCTCCTGTATTTTTTTTTTGTGCGTGCCGCGTGAGCGCCACGACTGCTGCCAAGCCCTCTCCCATTACTCTCTCGATTTTGCCCCTAGACGGCGCTGCGTTATTACTCTCTTCCAGGCAACGCTCTCCGCCACTCGCATGCTGGCCTTTGCCGCTTTTTCTGTCGTCTGCTAAATAGAAGTGCGAACATTGTTTAGAGTTGTTGCCATCACAATAAAAGAAGTAGTATTCATGTGTAAATAAGAATAAAGGGGAAATAAATTGCCAGTATGACTCTTACCAGAGTGATAATACGTGTGGCAATCGCCTTGCTGACGACAAGTTGCACTCGTCGTATGGTCGCAGAGGCAGTTGTAGGTCTGTCTGTTTGCTTCAGTGGGGATGTTCTCCTGCCTTTTCATCGGTCACTATGCGCTGCTGTTGCGTTCCGTTCTGCACTTCTAATCAGCGAAAAAAAAAAGAAGCAGGAGTGTCCTTTCACGAGATACCAACGAACACTGAGTTACGTGAACGATGGCTACGAGTTATCGCAAGAAAGAACTGGGTGCCGAATTCCACCTCAAATTACTCGGCCATGTGCAGCCTACATTTTGTGGAAGCTGACTTTCGTGAAAATACTAAGAGGCGTATGCTAAAGCCCGATGTGGTGCCTAGTGTGTTTCCTCATTATCCATCATACATAAAAAAGCAGCCACCTAAGGAGAGAACCTGCAGCAGCATACAGAAGAGAAAGCGTGATTCTTTGACGAACACGTTGGCAACTCTGCCAAGTAAAAAAATCGATTCGCACCCTGCATCGGCACAAGAAGTTTGCACGGACACGCTTACAGAAGTCACTGAGCCCAGTGGCTGGCAACAACCAGAAAGTGTTTCTTCAAGTGACATCCACGAATTGCCTTTTGTGACAGCAGCTAGTGGCTACTGTCAGTCCGCGAACGTCCTTGAGCCACCAGATGTGAAACCAGCGGAAGAGGGTGCAGGCGCGTGTGCCTTGAGGTCAGTTGGTGTCCAAGTCAACAGTAGGAGCACTGCATCAGCCTTCATGGGGCGAAAAAAATGGTGCGAGAAGGAAAGAGCATGGAAGACTGCAGGCAACAGTCGATGCCTTTAAGAAGGAGCTTCAACAATTGAAGGAAGAGTGCAACGTGAGCAAATTTCTTGAAGTCGCCAGGGACTCTGATCAGGGCAGCATTAAAGCCAGAGTCATTATAGATCAAGTGCTAAATTGCAAGGCGAAAAAACCGAAGTGGTGTGAAACCACTATACGACAATGTATAATGTTGTGGAACTTCTCGACAAAGTCGTATGAATATGTAAGGACAGAGCTCCTCGCGCTCCCGTGCCGAACTACGCTTCAAAAGTACCTGGGAACTAAAGTCGGAAAAATAGCTTTCAGTTTACTAGTGAAGCAAAGGCTCAATGCTGAAATGAAGTGCCTCGGGACAGAGCAGGCCGAAATGTGCAGCCTCGTTGCAGATGAAATGAGGATCAAGTAAAGGCTTGAATACAACAAGCAAAGAGATGTTTTCCTGGGCAATGTAGACATGGGTGCTCTGAACAAAGTTTTGTCAGACTCGGAAAGGAGCGAACTCGCTTTTATGCTTCTTGAGCTGTGGCCTTCATGCTAGGTTCTGGATCCCAGTGGGTTGCTTCTTTATCAAAGCATGCACTGGGGTATATTCACTAAAACTACCTGGACACCAGGTAGTTTGCTGATACTGAGGGCTGCAGACTTCATCGGCTTGAACTTGTTTTCTTTAGAATATGTTGAACAGCTGAAGGCGGCAAGTGCACCGATGAACTTCCTGACCAAAGAAACTCTCCATGCACTAGTATTCACCACTGTTGCCAACGTCCAGTGTATCCATTTTTTATTAGATAGAGGGTTCAAATTTGTATTGACTAGAAAGTTTTCAAGCGACCCCATCGAATCTCTGTTTGGGACCTTTCGACGCAGCACTGGCTGCAATGATATTGTAACGGGGTGAGAGTAGGCAGAGGGTAGAAATATATTTACCGATTGTAGACGGAGTACACAGTGTCCTTGAACCAAGATGGCGGAGTGGCAACCCCCAACGAGCTTTTGTTCAATCGTCATCTTCATCGTCGTTATGGTGCCTTTGTTGATGTTAATGATGACTTGTATCAATATGCTAAATGTGAGAAGCTGTCTTGCGGGCCTTGAGAAGATTCTGAAGATAGGCATTGTTGTGGCTTCACGCACAAGCAATGTGCAAAGCTCATCTTCTTTCGTTTCCTCGGGGAGCATTATTAGGAGCGGCGAGACAAGCAGCACGCCATCAACAAGCGCGTTCGCAGCAGTGAACTCTGTGCAGCACCTACTGCATGCGCTCTGCACTTCCTCGAAGCCGTTCCTGCCTACGGCAGATGTAGCAGCAGTTTCACGCGTCGCAGGATTCCTATCCCTTGTTGTGCGCAAGAAAAGTGAGTGCGACGCTGCGTGTCGCTCGTCTTAAAGGAGCACTGGCATAAAATTTACCCATGTCAAAATTTTTACGTCAACGAGTAGCTATCGACCACCTAGTAGCGATTCACGACTTGAACGTATCTGAGTGACCAATGAGTATCTGTAATATTGATTAATATATTCTTTATCAAACGCGGTTCAAAATGGGTGGAAAGCCCGCCAAAGTGTAGTGCTGGCAGTGCTACCTCGCGGCCACGTCGAGGCCGCTGCACAGCTGATGCTGCTTTCACAAAAAATGGTGACGTCACACTGGCGTTTCGTCTGCTAGGAGCGCACGTACAGTCAGTCCAGCTGTGTCTCTGAAGGCGTAGACATGCCTCTGTCGCCAACATCGTCGTCCTCGCCGTCGTCGCGGTCAACATCGGCAAGTGCACCGCCGCGGTGGTCTACTAACTAAGGTACTCGGCTGCTGACCCGCAGTTCCTGGGTTCGAATCCCGGCTGCGGCTGCTGCATTTCCGATGGAGGCGGAAATGTTGTAGGCCCGTGTGCTCAGATTTGGGTGCACGTTAAAGAACCCCAGGTGGTCGAAATTTCCGGAGCCCTCCACTACGGCGTCTCTCATAATCATATAATGGTTTTGGGACGTTAAATCCCACATATCAATCATCAACATCGGCAAGTGATGATGACAGCGACCTGAAATTTAGTATCACCGTGATTCACGATGATCTTTGCTTGACAAGCTTCGCGTTAAATGCAATGTATTTATTAGTCCCAGCTGCGCTGTGAGAGCTCAGAAACAACTATGCACCTCATGTCGCGGACGTTTGGTGAGTGAATTGCTGCTTTCAGCTGCAGCAGGGCACACGGTAGAAATAGCCCCGGCCTCGAGAAGAGGCCTCGTACTGCCAGTGAAACCCAACTGGTTCACCAACACAGGATTTACCCTGTAGCAGCTCGCCGCAAAGTGAAGGGAGCAAATGCGGCTGTTCTTCACAAGCGTCTAGTCCCTCTGTCCAATGGCGTGTATGAACTCAACCCACTGGCTGCGTTGAGGTTCGTGGTTTGGAAAGGCACGAAACGCCACGCACTTTCCGCTTTTTCCGCGCCTCGACGTGCAGGCTGTCACTACGCAAGGGTTTCCCGACATTCTGGCATGTATTGTCACTCTGAATGATCATACTCGCATGCAGTGGAGCACAACGCAAATCAGTGGATGCGACATGATGAATCGCACACACACTTCAACACAGCAAGGGGAGCCACTAGTGAAAGCATGGCTGGGAGTTGGCTCCAAACACGCTCAGAGATCGTTGATGTCATCATTACTAGCGTATCGTCACTCAGGATGCTATTTGTGGAATGTATCACACTGAACACGTAGCACTAAAGTCTATGTCGCAGGGCAGTCTTTTTTGTTTTTTCTCCTTAGCTTTTCTACGCTGTTTGACGTCGGAATAAAATAACTTCGACGCTACAGACACCATTCAAATTTGGCCAAGAAGACCTATGAATACCAAGTGATCAAATGATGGGCACATCCCAATCTTGAAATTTGATGTCAGTGCTCCTTTAAAGACAAAAGGGAGCAGCTCTAGTGCTACAGACAGCTTGATTTCTCACCAGCACAGGCAGCCTGTTCTGCCCCACGCCGGAGCTCGTGCGTGTTCTGCATGCCCTGAAAAGACTTGTGGACGCGATTCTTTTGGACCACGCATCTCTCCATAAGCCTCTGGAGACGTGCGTCATGAAGAGCGTGGATGTAATTGTTCCTTTGCCAGTACTGCTGTGCGACCGTTGCGACCAAAGCCAAAACTGCAAATTAATAGAGCTTGTATGCAGAAAGTTTATTATGAAGCCGCTGTTCACGAACCATGCTGTCGACTGCACCGACAAAAAATCTGCGGCTAAGGTTTATCAAAAGAAGCCGTTGTCGTGAAAGTTTTTGAAGCTTTGAAGCTTGCCCGACATGCGCACCTTCAATGTTGGACTGACGCAAATAAGCGGTTTCAGTTCATCCGGTTGTTTTTTTTTTACTTGTTATGACATATTTTTCTTTACATTTGTCTTTTCTTCTGTATATATAAAATTACTATGTCTCGTTTTATTACTTCTAGCTGTGAAATTCATTTATATTTTGATCGGGATTGATCTCGTTATAGCAGAGCAATTCCTTCGAGTGCTTACATACAAAGTATAAGACACTTTTAGGACACTTTTTTTCAGAAGAACAGAATTTTTCAGAAGAACAGAATACGATTGAAATGAATCAAATAAAGTTAGAAAATTCGAGGGGCTACGCACCATTCTACCATAGCAATCAAGCAAAGAGAGACCGCGTAAAAGGGTAATAACCTGACGCCACCACGCTGTCACTCAAAGAAACAGACTGCCAATCATAGAGCGATGGGAACTGGTGTGACGCAATTGGCACAGAAAAAACACAAGCCCTGCCCTCCTCAAGGCACTTGTCCTGGGTGCCCTCCTAAAGCAAATAAATCTTGGCTCCGCCCCTGGAATGTCATGGCTACACAACCAGTGTATTCGCAGTGTGCAGGGAGGCATGCTTATGCCAGTTGTGAATTTTAAGATATCGCTGATAACATTTATATGTGGGATTTAATGTCCCAAGACCACCATATTATGAGAGACGTCGTAGTGGAGGGCTCCGGAAATTATGACCACCTGGGGGGTTCTTTAATGTGCGCCCAAATCTGAGCACATGGGCCTACAGCATTCTGCCTCCTCCAAAAATGCAGCCGCCGCAGCTGGGATTGGATCCCGCGACCTGCGGGTAAGCAGCCGAGTACTTCAGCCAGTAGACCACCACAGCGGGGCCACGAATAACATTGTGTCAAAATGTGTAATGTTGATGCTATGCAGAGCCCCCTTTTTTCTTATATTGCATGGTTGTAAATCACTGCCGTGTGATCTAAGTTTGACTTGGCAATGTTAGTCTGTTTCTTGTACAGTCAAGTCATTCAAGAAATCATAGTTAACTGTTGCACTGACAGTTAATTATACACGAATTAATTGTCCACATCATGCTTTCAGCACGAAGAGACCCATTTCAAGCCCTCTCCATGTGCTTGTAAAGAAGAAGAAAAAAGAAAAGTGGACAGTATCAGATCCACCAAAGGAATGTGCCTCTGTCAAACGCAACAGGAGCTTGTTGAAGCGTGTTCTTATTGAACAGGACACGCAAAAAACGAGCAGTGGAGGACTTCATAGTTTCCTCTCTTCTCTGTAGAGTACTATATTGTGCTTCTCAGTCACTGTCATCTGCTAATAAAAGTGTTCAGGATGCAGCTTTATGTGTAATACCTACTGGTAGTCTAATGTCCCTCAGCATGTCTTATCTCATTGGTAAGGAACATAATTTGGCCACTTTGCGAGCCAAACTATATGCTTCTGCATTCTTTATTTCTGCTCTTCAAGGGAGTTTGAAGAGCAGAAACACAGAATTTTCACAGGGGAAGTTGTGAGGCTAGCCTAGAAGTGAGCATTCGATAAGAGTACCAGGTAAAGACAAGGGCAGTGAAAACACCTGTGATTCACTTTCGGCTTGGCAGCCTTTGGATACGATGATGATGATGAGGCTCCGTGGATGATTGGCACTATAGTGAACTAGAATATGATCGAGTGGTGCAACCGGCAGGCCGTGGCTGCGTCCAAAACGACACGGACGACTGCTAGGATTTCTCGTGGCGCAACTGCCCCTTTTCATGTCATGTGCGCGAGGCGAGCGCGCCGGTGGCATCTTCTGCGGATAGCGCGGGCAGCGCACGAGTCAATCAGTGCGTATGCCTGAGTGTGTGCGAGTATGGTGTGTTGAGCCTCCGCCACCTGAAGAAACTTCGTCAAGGCCTGGAAGCTCTACCGCATATGTCAACGGGCTGACGACGCTGGTTGCGTTGTGAACTGTAGTGGCACACAATGCAACCGACGCTGGCATTCGGCGTTGCCGTCCCTGCAGCATTACTGCGCTTCGACGGAAAACTACGAATGTTGCATTGTTCTTTGTGTGCCGTCGGAGTCTGCGGAGTTGTGATGTCTACTGCTTGTGGTTGTGCTCGTGTTTGTTGGTGAGTGACTAGATTGCAAGAAGTTGCGGTGCCAAGAAGGTGTTGTGTCCACATTTCTGCGGAAACCGTGAATATGGGCCGCAAGTGTATGTATTTGAATTTCCAACTGACCAAAGCTTGCGGAAGGCATGGATACGGGCTATCCTAAGGGGAATTTTTAGCCCAACAAACATGCAAAAACAAATACTCTGCTTTTTTTTGTTTTCATGTGTTGTATTAATGTATCGTGTTATTCGGTGTCACTTTTATCCCATGCACGCATTTCGTAGTACGCGTTAAGGCCAATACCATAAACGGGAAGTATAATGCTGTCACTTTCTTGTCATTTGCAAATGTTCGAAATAATTTTTAGCCCGAGTAACGTAGATGAGAGGGCCAGTGATGTCCAGAGGGAAGTCCTATAGTGTACACGAGATGCGCTTTTTTATTCCTCAAGTCGGTGTGCGCGCTTCTCAACCAGTGTTCTTGCGGGACGCTTACCGCGCTCTTGTGAGCCATGTAAGAGAGTGAAGCTGATGAGCATCTCTTGCAGGCCGGATTACTGCATTTTCAGCTCTAACAAACTACACTACTGCATGTGTGCCATTGCACTCTGCTGCACAAGGATTCTGGTGAAGTCTGTATCTCGTGAGACATCCCGCACCAACAAACATGTAGCTTGTGACTTGTCGAAGCGAAGAACAGATTGCCACTGTTTTGCCCCGGGTTACCGAAGCGGTAACCGGGGCACTCTGAAGGCGTCATTGTTTGGATCCCCCATGCCAAGGCTCTGTACAGGTTGTCCATAAACTAATTTTGTTGTATTACGTCTGCTTGAACCAGGGAGCAAATGCGCGTTTCAAGTAGCCACAGCTGCGGCTTTGCAGGAGCCCGCGATGGTCCGACAATGCAGCTGAAGCTGGCATGAAAAGTAGCAGCGGCACCACCTGGCAGCATCCGCGTGAAAGCTGACACCAGAGCCCAGCCGGTCGCACCACTAGATCATATTCTAGTTCACTATAATTGGCACCTATCCATTCAGGGTGATGCCAAAGAGTGCTTTGTGAAGGAAGAGGAAGACTGCATTCAATTGGGTAGTTGGGGGCTGCGAACCCCGTGTGCTCAGTCAGTCGCGCTATACGAGCGCCACTAGGCCCACAGCAATAATGCAATGGTCCCACACTGCCGCCAAACTCTAAGGAGATGTGGCCATCATGAGCGGCTGCAATGTGCCCTCTTTCAAGACCAAGACATGCAGGTCATCATGCTGCCTGGCGCCCGTGTTCACCGTAATGGCATGTTTGTCGACATCTCCAAGATGTACCCGCTTCGAAGTCCGACTGTACCAATTCATCGTGCTGCCCTATGCCTGTGTTAGTCGCAACTGCATGAATGGGTGGTTGTCGACATAAGCATTGAGTCACAAGCGTGTGGTATGGACGTGCTTGATATTTCGCCAAGTCTGAAACATTATCGTCACTATAAGTGTCCAGTTTATGTGTATTGTGTCAGTTGTCCATGTCTCAGTTCTGCTTCATCTGAATTGATGAAATAATTTTTTATGTCTACTGTCTTAGCTCTGCACATCTGAGTTCCTGGACCCACGAACCATCACATTTCCTGGTTTTATGTAAAAAAAAGCATAGCTATTCTGCTTGGACTATCGTTCAAATCGAGAAACTGTTATGTCATAATAAAATGGTCTGCAAACTTCCTTCATATGTTGTCAATGTGTTTGATGGCATTAAAGCTTTCAAAGTTTACTTGCATATTTGTAGTCTAATATGCATTTTAGTACTACCTTCATTTGGGTTAATTTCTAAAGTAAGGTGAAGTAACTATGATATAACTACATACTTACAGATCTTGGTTCTGGTCATGGCCTTCGTTGAGCACTTGACTGGTAGTAAGTACTGAATGTGGCAATAGCCAATCGGCCAGTACCAGAGGCGTGGATGTGCACAACGGATAGTGGCCATCTTAAAAGGCCCCTGGCTTGGTTGCAGCATTGCAAACCAACAGCTATGGTGCATGTCTGCAAGTTGTGAAGCTCCTGTATGGAATGAAAACAAATTTAAAATGGAAGGCTGTGTGTCCTTCCTTCTGCAAGAACTGTGCTTTGAGAAAGTGTAAGGTCACATGCACATATGCCTCGGTCGCGAACGCTTCTCGTAAGTCTGCAACCAATGAGGAAATGTGCACATCCAAACTGGCTGTGAAAGTATACTGGTTCTGGCACCTGAATTCATTCATAGCAAATTACACAGTTCTACAACTGCAAGAGCACAAAGCAGCAAAGTAGAATATAAAAGGAGGCAGAGCTTAATATGGGATCACAAGTACCTACAGGACTTGCAGGGTGCAGAAGGGAGTTGACTATGGCAGTGAAGAGAGAGAAGTGGTTATAAAAGGGAAAAGAAGGGAAAAGTGAGCCCAGTAACTGTCTGCATCGGGGTGCGACACCTCAACAGTAGCTCACAAAGGATGGGGTGGGGAGGGATTAAAAGGACAGGATTAAAGGTTTAGAGAGAGAGATGTACTGGGACAGCGATCGAGGACATATCGAGGGGATACGCGAGATAGGAAAGATGGAAACACGGTCACAGGAGTCCGAGGACGGGGCACCACTTGCGAGAGCACTTGTCGACGTCAGGAGATGGCGTAGGGCAAGTCCAGTCGGCCAGAGCTACGCTGACGTCGGAGATTGCGAGGGCACAACCGGTCGGCACGGAATCCAACGAGGGAGTCCGTCAGTGAAACTTGCCACCTAAAGGCAATTGAGTATGACAGGTGTTCTTCTAACGAATCCTGTAATGAACAAATCTGAATATGTTTCTTTTGGTCAAATACTCTCCAGATGGTAGCTTCCAGCTGCATCGTGTATTTTTGCATGGTAATTTTGTAATGTGGCCTGGGGTAAACGACATGTTTCTATTGTGTGAGGGATGATTCATAGTTTCTGCATGTGGGCTGTGCATAGCTAGGCACAGTAGCATTTTAGGGTAATTCCGAAATACTCAAGCACCTATGCTGTATAGTAAATGGAGCATAATGGAATATGAGGGTTGAACAGCCTGAGAAGTGGTTTTAAATGCATAAGCTTTAATGTTATGTAAACATTGAAATTGAGATCAATGAACATATATTATTGTTTAGGACAAAGTATAGTTGTATACATTATAGATGAGATTGGAAAGACTTCTAAACGAGCATTCAAGTCTAATGTAGAAAGTATAATATATTTTGCACTGAGAAAGAAAATTCGATCTTCCATAACATATTCTTGTGAAGCTGGCACAATAATAAAATTTACTATACTTATTTGTGTCCCATCTCATCTTTTTTTGCAGTGTTGCATATCGTTGAGTATTGTTTGATTTAGTTTTTTTAAATCATCTCTCTATAGTCAACAGTGTGGCCGAACCCACTTGTGGGTATGAGCCTGGTTTCCTAGGGGATTAAAAAATTGAAGGGGCAGTTACGCTAGATGTAATGAGGTCCACAACATTTCTGGTTCATTGAATCTAATTTTCTATTGTGTGAGGGATGATTCATAGTTTCTGCATGTGGGCTGTGCATAGCTAGGCACAGTAGCATTTTAGGGTAATTTCGAAATACTCAAGCACCTACGCTGTATAGTAAATGGAGCATAATAGAATATGAGGGTTGAACAGCCTGAGAAGTGGTTTTAAATGCATAAGTTTTAATGTTATGGAAACATTGAAATTGAGATCAATGAACATAAATTATTGTTTAGGACAAAGTATAGTTGTATACATTATAGATGAGATTGGAAAGACTTCTAAACGATCATTCAAGTCTAATGTAGAAAGTATAATATATTTTGCACTGAGAAAGAAAATTCGATCTTCCATAACATATTCTTGTGAAGCTGGCACAATAATAAAATATACTATACTTATTTGTGTCCCATCTCATCTTTTTGCAGTGTTGCATATCGTTGAGTATTGTTTGATTTAGTTTTTTTAAATCATCTCTCTATAGTCAACAGTGTGGCCGAACCCACTTGTAGGTATGAGCCTGGTTTCCTAGGGGATTAAAAAATTGAAGGGGCAGTTATGCTAGATGTAATGAGGTCCACAACATTTCTGGTTCATTGAATCTAATAGTACACCTGGCTGAAAATGATGTAATGAGGGCTGCAACATTTCTCTAGAATTGGGTTCTTTGAACCCAGGAATCGACCTTGCTTAAGACATGCTGGACAGTAAAAGGTACAGAGTCCTTCACTGCAGGCAAACGTGGCTGGTAATGCCAGCCAGTTCCTGAGTACCAACTTTATAGTTCTTTGCCTTAACCATTCGGCCACCTCGCCGGCAAAGTACCAACTTGGTACCTTGCAACACTAGCAACTTGGTACCTGAGCAACATTAGCAAGATAAAATTGTCAAGATAAAGTAGTGACATGTTCCACCACTATTGACACAGTGCGTCAGTGGGGTAGGATAATTAACTCTTATCTCGCAGATGAAAAAAAAAAAAAGTTTCATTTCAAGATGGGAATCGAACCTAGTTGAAAAGATTTCCAGTTCTATAATCCCGCTACAAGTTATTAGTAGGCCGATAGATATTTATCCACATAGAGCTTAATGATCAAACCTTAAATGGGCCCTGGAATACTTTTTCTTTTCAGGTAATTACTTGAAAAAAGTATTCCGGGGCCCATTTTTGAAACTCCATCATAGAAGGATGCTTATCCATCCTTCAATGATGGAGTTCATTGCCTCACAAATCAACCGCCTCGAGAATCCATCAAGCAAAAGAGTAGTTAGAGATATCACGCTAATGGCGGGATGGCACAGGGGAAAGAAGTTACGTCACGCGCGCGTCATGACCCTCTGAGCAACCCCCCCCCCCCTTCTTTTTTGTATATACCCGGCTCTCTTTACACGTGGCAGCCTCCTACGGCGGGCCATTGCCCTTAAGTTGGGCATATGTCATAGTTTCCTGAAAGAGGAGAAAACACTCTCTAGCTTACTTTGAAAATTACTTGTAAATTCCAGCTCGCGTGTTCTCAGGAGCCTCAACTAGCGATTACAGTGTCCTTATGTGCGCGCATTTACAAAGTCATTTATTTTAATTTATGAAGCACAAGACTTCACGAGAGGCAGGCCGACGCTACTCATTAGGTATTTTTCAGGCGGTCTTGACATGCGTCTGACCAGAATCTCAGTAGTGACTGCCCGGAAACATTATTTGGTTCATAGAGTTCCTTTGGTTTGTCATATTACTGATACGAGATAGTAGGCGCCGTAAGCGATGATCAACAACATGGAGGAAAAAAATGACTGATAAACAAACTGTTACGGGTGTTTTTATGTAATAAAACCGAAACAAGAACAGCCGGTGGGCTGACTGGATGTGACTGTCTTGCGACTGGATTTGCGGCTTTCCAGCTTCTAATTTCCTTAGCGCGCGGCATTTCTAGTTTCTACTGGAGTGACCTTGTTTTTACGTGTTGGTTGTCATTTGTTTTTACTACGAGCTGTGCATGGTACTGTCCGGTTTTATTAGAACATATCTTGACATCCTCTTTAACTTGCTAAAGGTGCCGCACTCGTGCAGTAATTCTGTGTGGTGTATTTGGCTTTTTATTAAATATGGGCCTTTTTTACACTTTTCTTTTCAGAAGGAATGGACGTGGAAAGGCACCCAGACTTTGTTGATGAACTCGAGGCCTTAGTCAGCAGCGTTGCAGGATTCCATGACATCATGCACGAGGTTGATATGTTTTCTATGTGTAATGAGCTGGTTCGCTGCGTAGTAGTGATCCGCTCATGATACAGTCGCATCTGTTTTTCTTTGCAGCTGGATGATGTTCGCGTAATCCTAAATAACGATGCCACGGGCCTCGATTATGGTAATTCCACAATTTTTCATTTCTTCGAGTTTTGTTGCTGCGAGTTTTATAAATTTATGTGTACACGTCATAGTTGGACGAATGATGTTTACAAATGTCTATTAATCTGATGTGCTGGCAATATTAGACATTGTGATCCAGTTACTGTTAGTGATCAGTGGTCGGACATTATCGTAGAGAATTTTGATTATTCGCTGTGTCAAGGTAATGCTACATATTGTAGCGTTACACAGGGATCAGAAAGTTCTGGCAAGTTTCACCGTGCACTTCTTAAAGTAGTTTTCGAAAATGACATTCTTAGTATATTTAACGTTCCAAGTTTTGTCGGCACCTTTAATTTAGGTTTTAATGCTAAAATATAATTATATTATCGTCAGTGTTGGCCACAAGTTCTTACTTTGGCACCTGAGAGCCATTGGTGCTTTCAATGCACACATGTGCTGTGCGTTTATTAGTAAATATGTTTCATTTTTGGGTTAATAGGAGTCTTATTTAATGCATAAAGATAGTTGCACAGGCAAGTGGCATTGTAACTACTTTTCAAGGAACAGTTTAGGTAGTAAATTGTTAGATCAGGCACATTGATGTGATGGGCTTCTGTCACATATACATCAGTTCCTTTCAAGAGACCCTGCAATAGATAGATATTTCCTCAGCATTATGGAGTGTGTGTAATGCGAAATACTGAGATCAATGCAAGAGTGGTCAAAATTGGTGCATGGAAACGAAAGTTATTAGTCTTCAAACTTCAAAACTCCAGCGTACAAGGAGGAGGCTGGCTTCAATAAAAGTTTATTCCTCCTCCTTGTATGCTAGGCCCAGCCACTAAATTTGTTTAGCCTTTAATACACATCTACAGTGGCAAAATTTGTTCAGAAAGTTGTGTGCAAACAAGAATTTCAGAAGTGGTCATTTTGATATCTTTGAGTTAGTTTGGTTTTCTGGTATGGGGGTTCGTATGTTAAATAGAGTATCATATGTTTGGCCTTGCTCAGGTGCTACATTACCAGAGTTATTCAATTATACGAGTTGCAAAACTGTGTTCTAAGATCCGGACACGCAGTTGGCCTAATTTTTCGGAAGTTGGCTGACGTTTGCACCACCTGGAAGCAGCAACACAGAACACGCATAGTGCGTATAATAGTGGGCGTGCAGATCAACAGGTGACACGACAATGTGCTCATTTCCAACAGGGGTGTCAGTGACGTGTCCGGATTTCGATACATGGAGCCTATGGGGAGTTTCGCAACTTATATGATTCAATAACTCTGCTACATTAGGGGCTGTCCAGTACAGTGGCGCTCATTACGAGTTGCAACACAGTGGCCATGGTTGGAAGGGCCCCAATCCTACATTACAACACCAGCAAACATGAAATTGGTCTTGGAGTTTTTGTGTCTGCAGCTGATAAAGTTTTGGAGTTTTTATGTCGAAGTGGTTATGTCACCAACTGTTTTCTACGTTGGTGCCATCGTGCCGTTTGAGCGCAAGCAACATGTTGCAACTCGTATTGGGGATGACTATACATGCGCGGGCATTAAACAATCATTGCCACTTTCCTAGTTGCCCTTAATTTATTTGTGTCTCTCAACGTGTAACATAATTCCATGTGAAATCAGTAAAAGCTTTGCCAAGAAGCACTTGGCAAACTCCTCTCCTAGCATGAAAACAGAATATGGGCATTACTGAAGGTTCTGCCCTGCGTGCACTTCTGCTTCATGTCTTTTTTATACATTTTTGTTTAAAATAATTTAGCATAATTGCCTTTTTGAAAATATGGTTAATGTTGTGCGAAGCATCCAGCATGTTGTGCTCCTAGTGTTACAGGACCTCCATTTTTATCTGTGATTATGTTTAGTACTGCATGTAATGTTATATTGAGTGCTCCATATTGATAATATTTTTATCCGAATAAACTGATGCCCTCTTGCTCCCTCGAAACTATCTTGCAGCATGTTCTTCAAACTAGTTAAAACTGGCTGCATTATGAAGTATGTTACACAAAGATGCAGCCTTTAGTTATCAGCACAACATTGTTCTAAGCATCTTTTGTTTATCATTTAATACAGTGAAGAAAAGTGCATGAATGTACATTTTACCATCTCTGCATCAAATTCACTCACTTGCTTCCAAGCCTAATTTGTTAATTCATGCTCCAGACTTGTAACTTACCACCAAAGAGAAAAGGTCTTACTGTCATTAATCAGTCTTACTGTTATAGACGCCACAAGCACGTTAATGTACCCCAGGTGGTTGAAATTTCTGGAGGCCCCACTGCTGCATCTCTCATAATGATAATAGGATTGTCATGCGACCAGCTACATTGCATCGTTTTTATTTTTGCAGCCAGGGCCACAGGTAATGTTTTGTGACTTTCAATGAGGAAAAAAATATATGAACCCACCTCTCACGAAAAACACAGGGTTTGTTTGATTCAGTGCGAAGGACAATCTCTCCATCAGTGTAGTCATCTTATTCCATGTTCTGGGCAGTTGTCGGTTCTTTTAAGAAAATCGAAAATAAACTTGACTATGTAGCCTGCGATGCAAGTTTATAGGATATTGAACCAAGAACTTTGTTCGTAACCACTAGAGGATACACAGAGTGTGGATGAGCATTTGGGTGAAGCTGGGAGGGGCACTCTGAGTCGGCTAGGTGACCGTTCTATTTCATGGCACAGAGATTCTGTAGAGCTCCAGAGCTTGCAAACCTGCACCACTTGAAATCATTGCTGTCAAGCCATATACATCTGACACATGTTGAAATAGACAGTCCACTTAGTGGACTCTTCCTGAATGCCACCCATGATTTCTTGATAATTAGCTGAAGAAGTAGGTCAATAGATTTCACTGTGGAACTTGTGATTTGCATTTTTTTACAGCCCGTGATATGTACAACTTGTATAAAGGCTCACATTTTAGAGTACATACCTTGGTAGCTCGTCCTTTTATGTCACCCTGGAGTTTGTTATTCTACTAAGTTTCTGATTAAAACCAAGTTTTAAAAGTTTCACTGCTTGTTTATTATCCATGCACCTAGAGAAAGTAATAGAACCCTTGATTTAGAGAAATGTGTACTTGCTGGCATTGTGCTCTTGCTTTTTAATTCAACACAAAATTTCTTGTGTTTTTTGTGGCTGTTTATTCGCAGACAAAGTAATTGCACATAGAACCTATTTTGAGGATATATTCTTAAATATATTTTTTGTTGGTAAAGTGATACATGCGAAATATACATGTAATTTAACTGCGTTTTCATGCAGTGCTGAAGTTGCGCACGTTAATCTTGTATATTTTTGTCCTAACAGTTGATACAAATGATTTACTTGTCATGCAAGCAGCTTTGCTCTCCTGTGCAAATCGACACGACAATGTGAGCCTTACAGAAGACAACTTTTCGAACCTTGGTTATGCGCAAATAGCGATGCATTGTGCAGAATCTGGAGATGAAGAGTTTGGTCAGAATTGCCTCCTCAGTAGCCAGGGAAGGGTAAGCTTTTACATCGTTAATAATTTCAAAAGCAACCTTTTCTCTTTTTTCCAGTGTGTGTGATACTTTTACTAAGAACTTGACTATCTTGCTAAAATTTTTGCTCAATGAAGTGTGGTAGTCTGCTTGCGATGTGAAGTGGAAGATCTTGGACAGGTTTTTCTTGCATATTGCATAGTCAATATCAAAGGTTTATGGAGTGGTATCTGAATCAAAAGAACAACAGAAAAAACATTGGATTTAGTGGTGTTTATGGCAGTAGCAGGTAAAACTGCAATATGTTGCTCACTATACTGGTAAAATCTGTAAGTATGAGTACCAGCGTCTGCACTCTGATTATAGAAGTGCAGGCTTTACAACAAAATTATTCATGTATTGAAGGAATTGTTACAGCCCAGATATATTGGAAGTGTCGCAATGGACAACCTTTACTTCAAAGTGGCTGTGTGTGATGAAGTATTTTATGGGTTCTGAGGACTTATAGGTTCTGTAAAGGAATTTGGCTCTGTTCAGCTTTCTCTCGGATGCTATGGTCCGTTAACATTTTGACGCTAACTGCTCAAAAGCGTGATTCAAAAGGGCTTCTAGGCCTTCTTACCGTAGGTTATAGAAGTTGTGCGTATCTTCACAAGTTGCTTGCAGAGTCGTAAAGAGTCTCCTTTGCTCAGAGTGCATAGAGGATAGGTATACTACTCGAATACAGGGACAATTTTGGTAGCTTTTCCTCTAATACCAACTTTTTCCTTTATTCAGAGGTGGAAGTGCTGTGCCAATTGCACCATTCTGTGCCAATCTGACCTGCACCAGACTGCGCATAAATTGCAGTTTTCTTGATAATTGTTGATTGGAAGTGTAAATCGTTAAATCTACCCAATTATTATTATTGACCAAGCTATACTGAGCATTGGCTACTCAAAGGATGCAGTTGCATCCATATCCAGGGTTCTGTCACGTAATTTTATGCCACCATAGTAATTCGGCTCATTCATGGGGCTTGCTAGTGCTCGTCTCATCGCTGTTATCGCCGTGGTTTCCCCGCTAAAGTGGTGGCACCAACATGAGCAACTGTAAATTTAGTAATACAGTGAAATCTCGATAATTTGTACCAGCTGCAAATGCGGCATGATCATGCACTAAACGGCAGTGCGCTTTTACTAGTACATACATATATGCATTTCTTGATGTGCGCTTTTGTCGCCAATAAAGAAATCCACTACCGCAGCAGATGTTGCCAAAAGTTCCCACAAAAAAGTATTTTCTTTTTTTTTGCCAAAGTGAGGAAAAGATACTCAGCTGGCACTTTCGCATGATTGTTTTATAGTTTTATAGCGCGCAGTGGTGACGCCAAGGAGAATTACAGGGTTTGGGATACGCAGTGACTGAGATAGCGACAGAACAGACACTATAGGCTTTTCGCAATACATATGTGCAGTTCTTTATCGCGATCTGACATGAATCGACAACTGACAGTTTCATTGAAACACGGAGCGGTTGTGTGGACTCTATCATCTCCTGGTTAGTTCCGTGCAGCGCGGCACCTATGCTGCCCGCGCTGTCTCTGCCGGGTGGCTAGCTGTACCATGCACGTGGATTTGCCATGTGAATTGCTCGTCCCCACTCCACTCCATACTGAGTACAGCTAAGTGGCGTGTGCTGCTATTATTAAGCGGTCATGAAAATAAGATATAAAGATGGCTTGGTCTCTTGTTCTTTTGTATTTCTCTGTTAGCTGTGATGTTTAGCTGTGATGTTTATTGATGGGAAGACATGCATACAGATGCATGCACATATGGGTGGTAAGTCTGGTATGCTCATTACTGCTGAATATTTAAGGAACAAAATTGCATTTCTTTTTTTCAGAAACGAAATTGATTGACGATTATGTTTGACCCTAGCAAGCTGCTACAAAACTAACTTGCATTGCTCGAAAACACACCTTTTGGTGCTCCAAACGTGCTCCAAAACCCCCCTTTTACTGTGCCAAAGATGCTCCAAAAACAGCATTATTCCTGCCTCCTGAGCTGCTCCAAAACACTAAAGTCCACTTCCACCCCTGTTTATTACATAACTTGAAACAGAATTGTCTCACCCAACAACAAAAGTGAGGTAGATAAGTACTGAAGCATCTTCTTTCTATATTTTAAATATTTGTGATGTTGACGTTGCTATGGTTGGATTGGGGAAATGCATATACATCATTTAGTTTTTAGGATTCACTGTTAAATGAGGAAAGGCAGAACAGGCATAAGCAGGGGAAATGGTATGAAAGGATATGATGTCAAGTATGACTTGCAATGTTTGTTGGGCCTCTATGTTATTGTTGGCTCAGGACATAATGTTATCGTGTTTCTTGTAAAAGCATTATATTTTGTGGGCTGTTTCTTGGTCAATTCACCGTAGAGGCTTAACAGCTATGGCATTGTGCTGCAAAACACGATGTTGTAGGTTTGATTCCCAAGCATGGCGGCCAAATTGCTATGTCAAAATCCAAAAGCTTGCATTTACTTAAATATAGATGCATATTAAAGCCTGCAATAATCAGTTATTCTGGAGTTCCCTCTAGATCATTCCTCGTACAGTGGAACTCTGATTATACGACTTTCAGGGGGACCACACAAAACCGTCTCATAATCCGGACATCGTATAATCGAAAATTAATTATAGGCAGTGGCGCTTAGCCTTACCTGAAAAACGGGTACAGACCACCTGAACAAGCCCACGGCACACCCTTGTGCCCCTGCAAGGAAGGTCAATTAAATTAATCTTGCCAGTGGCAGCTAGTGGCAGCGTTACTTAGTTGAAGGAGGTGCGAGCAAACCTTCATCATTAACCTTAAAAAGTACGAAACCCAACATGCGTCTTTCTACCGATAAACAATGTCTGAAAATTTCCTGCCCACAAAAACGAAACCAAAGCTGCATTCCCAACAGCCTCCTGTCAGATGGGTCAGACATAGAATGCCCTCGTGCACTACTGAGATGTGGGTGTGCGCATTCTATTTTGTAGGCTTGTGTAGTGCAACTAGTGATGTACCACTGTTATTGTGAACTTGGACGTCAAGTGAAAGTAATTTTGCCCGGGGAAAACAGTTGTGTCGTACCCTTTTGCGTGCACAAGCCTGGGACTGCGAGTGCGACGAAGGCAGGAGATCAGCTGTATGTTGACCAGGAAAAGTTTCCGCGGACCAAAAACGTGAAAATATCAGCTCTTGGGCCGGCTGAAGCTACTCTGTGGGGATAAAACTTGACTAGATAATGACTCTGCATACTTTTGCAGGCGATCGAGACTTATGTAGAAGCGCATGAACTTCCAGGAGAATACATTTTCCATCCTAAGAAGGACATCATGTTTCACTCTCTACCTTTTCAATTGTCAGCCTAGGGGAACGCAAGTTCATATTTTGTACTCGTGAATATTTGGTTTACATTTGATTGTAGTGAACGTGTTTTTTTCTTTCGGACAGAATCTGAAAGTCGTCGTAAGATGCAGGGTCAGCGTAAAACTGCGTCGTATAACCAAGGTTTTCAATACATTATTTCCATGGGGATTTTGCTGGGATCAAACCAATTTGTCGTAAAATGCAGGCCATCGCGAAACGGGGGATGTACATTCGAAGTTCCATTGTAATTATAATTTAAAATAATTTTTACTATTTTGACTCTTGATTGTCAGTTTTTGTAATCTCATACTATATATGTGATAAATCTATGGGAAGTGATACAAGTTACCAAAGAGAAGCATTGTGAAAACTAGTTCGGGTGGAATTTACGCTTTTTATGCATGTGTGTGCAAAGGAAAACTTAAGGATGCCTAATTGAGTCAAACATACTATTGCTATTGTCAAGAGGTATGTCTGCAGTTGATGTAACTTGGAAAATTTTCCTAAGAGATGCATTGCAACTTGTTTACGAGCACCAGCATGTATTAGGTTAAAGGAGTTCTGAACCACCTTTTTTAGTGATCATCGAGCGAGGTTAGCATAGAAGTTTATTTCCTCACAATTCAATGGGCATTAAGTTCTTTGAAATCTGTCTTGTACAAGCAGAATCATGGAAATTTGTTGCATGGTTTAAAGCGACACTAAGGAGCGACAATGACTTGGTTTAGATTAACGGCACTCCGAGAATTCTAATTCCACGAGTTTCTTTATAATAAGTTCATTATTAGCAGCGAAATTCAAGCTTGAAGTTTCATTTTTAAATTTCATGTCGTAATCCCCACATAAAATGTCACCAATTTCAAAATGTATTTTAATGTTTTCGCGACATTGGCTCGATGATATATTCTGAAACTTCTTATGCTAGGTCTGTGGCACCCTTAGATGCCAGTGTACTTCATTTTTACAATTTTATCGAGTATAAGCTATGTAGGACCCAGTAGGACCCAGTTGGTACGGGAATATCAAAGTGGCGTCTCCTCCTCTGCAGTTTCTTTTCACTTGTTTTCCCGCTTACCTAGTGTTGTTCCGCAGTAAGAGTTGTTTTCGGGATTGTGGCTTTGTACTTTACTAATACGCAAAAAGTAAACTTTTTTCTCTTTAGTGCCCTTTTAAGTGCTTTTTCTATTTTTTCATTATGATGAGCGTGCTGGAAGCTACATAAGGAGTGTTGACATGGGGGGGACAGGATCTATATTAGCGAACTTGGTAGTCTGTTACAAAATGCATTCACTCACGGTGTGATTCCCGTGTACACTAGGACTTCTTCTGTGTTATCATAGCACACCATAGAATGCGGTGCTGACAGGTTGTGGCCCCCACATGGCAAGAAGCACCTCTGATCTAAATGCTGCTCTTGATTTATGTCAGCTTTTGGCCAAAAAGAGCAATCTACTGCAGGAAAAAGTAGAGCTGGCATCATCCCTCTGAAGAAAGTGAGGACAAGCCTCTGTGTGAAGAAAGAAGGCTTGAGAAAATTGTGACTCGATGATTCCCTTGTAAACTCTTCTCGCCAAGTACGACTGCGAGATTTGGCCGAGCTGTTCATTGCAGTGTTTACTTTTTACAGTATGTGTTTTTTCACCAAGCATGAGAGGTGGTTCAGGACTTTTTCAAGTAGCATTGTTTATTGGTTTGAGTTGACTGGCTCAGTCGCCTCCGTTTGCAACTTGAGTTTTCAGTTTCCTTTGGTTTTGGTGTTGTACAGAAAGTAAGTGTAAAAAATTTTGAATTAATTTTGATGAAATATTACTTTAGCCATAAGGAATAAATAGTTGCTCTTAGCGAATTTCAGATAATTTGTCTAGTGCTTCTGGCCTGAAATAAAAAATTTGTGTGCTGATTAGCTAGTTACAATACAGTACAAAATTGGGTTGCATTCGTGGAGTAACCTCAATTGCAGTAGAATGTTGCACTTGTCACACGCAAATATTGTGATTTCACTTACAGAGAATCATAGTTGCCATGTCTGTTGTGCTTTTAACTGTCCTTGGCATATGATGTTGCTGCTTTCAGCTTATAGTACTACCATTCCTTTGCAGAAGACAGCGCTGACTCTTATTGAACACATCAATGCTGTTTATGCATCAAAAGGAATTCCAGTCAACTTTGCCAAAGTGCTTGCAAGTTGTGTACGAATATTTTACTGTGCATGTTTAATCTATTTAGTGTTTTGAACCTGAAATGGCTTTAAAGTCATATGATACTTCTCTTTCAGTCTGTCTGCCCTTTGGAACTACTCTGTCGTCTACATGCTGGGGGTGTTATGTGCATTGAAGATTACATTGCACTGTGAGTAGTTCAGGAACGTAGTGTCTTTTTCCAGCTTAACAGTCTGTATTACTATTTTGTCTAACATCTTCATACTACACCAATAATGCAGATTTATCTCATGCGTACAGTGTTTCAAGACAATCATGAACCTATTGATCTGTGATGACGTGGCTCTCTTCAATTTTGTTTGGGTGACCTTTGCGTTCTAAATAATCTTTCCAATTTTATGGGAGGATTCTGAACGGCTTCTGAAAAACAAAAAACAGTGCATTATTGAAATATTTACTAAGGCCTCTTATGATTTTGATTTCATACAAGGCCTACTTCACCACTAGAGAACCTTGTTATGCAGCAATGCCCTGTCAACTTTCTTGCAGTAATGTCCAGAACCCTCAAGTTATTGCTGACCTGAGCAGAAACCTGTTTGCTGCTTGCCAACATTTAGATAAAAATGAATCGTCTGCATTCACATTTTCAGGTATGCTGGTGTTTTGGGGAAATTTCAAACTATACTGGGACAGTGTTTTTGCCCATTCTCTTTTATGTTTTTTGCTGTTTTTTTACAGTCTTTTTGAGCGCCGTTGTATCCAGTGCTTATTCAACATCAGACCACAGTGATGCAAGCTCTTTGCGGAAGGTATGTTGCTTTATTGTTCTTGTGTTTTTTCGTGCATTCATTGGCAACTAAGAAATCATGTAGAATAGTTTTAGCACTGATACACCTGGGCACAAAACAAAAAGCACAGGAAAAAGTGGTTTGTATTCTCAGTGCCCTTTCTTGTGCCCATGTCTGTCAGTGCTGAAGTGATTTCACCATGAATTGTCAACCAACTGCCCTTAATCACTGTTCAGTTTAATACTGTCTATTCTGTATTCTGCATGTGAGTAAGTCTGTCCTTGGTTGCTTGTTAGGCAAGAGCAGAAAGCCAAGAATGCTGGTGCATGAACACTGCTAGTATGCCTACTGGGGACATGAAGAACAATATAGTAATAAATAAATGGAATCAATGCAAAATTAACTAGGCTGTGGGAGTAAGAGTAAAGCAGGGAGTATAGGAGCAAAACAAGGTACGTCCTCATGCAGGGCCTTTTGTTATATCTACTATATTTAAAAGTGTTCTGAAAGGACTGGCTCTACCTTCAATTGTGTTCTTACTTTATCAATTGTACACAGCATTGGTGAACAATTTCTAGGAGTGTGTGAATATTTGGCCTTCATATTCTAATTGAATACTAATACTTAATCAAATAATTAATTTCTACTTTCATATAGCTAGTATACGAAGTTTTAAATAATTCGGCTGGACAAATATCCAAAGTGCCCATAGGCCAATGGTGCAACTTGGTTAGGGTGGGGCGGCTAAAACTAATGATAAAGTCATTACAGAAGGCCTTCCATTGAAACATTCGCCAATACACTGGTTCAAAAGTGACTGCATCGTTATTAAAAAGTAGGCTATGTCAAAGTAGACTATGAAAACGCTCAAGAATAGTCTGGGAAGCAAAGTAAAAAAATAATCAGCACTGCAGTCAGACCTTACAGTCATGAGGTTAAAAAAATACTTGAATGAGTTCCTGACCCCAAGAAAAGATGATCCTTTAAAATAGTCGAAAGTGGATAGACCTGCACTTTATCCAGGTATTGCCAAGACTACATTGTGATACTTTTCAACCCCTACATCTGAGGGGCCCAGTGAGCACGTTTCAACTGCAGGAAACTGTAACATCACGGCGAGAAAGTTTGAAGCCAGGTCATGCAAAACTGCTTTTGTTTCTGCATGATAATTTAAAGTTCTTTGGTGGCAGTCACTCACAGTGTAATGTGCTCGAATACAGGAGCAGATTGTATTTATTTGTTGTTTGTTTCAATCTGCAACAAAATTTTTGGTACAGTAAAAGCTAATTAATTTGAATTCAGTCAATTTCAACTTACAGGTAATTTGATTTTACAGTAAACTCAAATTGACACCCTGGCCCTGGCACAGCCCTATGTGTTTCTATGGGGGAAACTTACAATAATTCGAACACGTCGGTATCTGCAGTGGTTAATTCAAACTGGGAGCCCCTGGCTTTTGTCCCTCCTCACAAAATTGGCCCAGAATGATCACATATCGGCCCAGAATGATCACCCAGATTACTCTTTACTTTCGTTTGTGTAAAACAAGTGTAGTGATTGGTTTCCATGTATGCTTTTATAATTGTAAATATAATCTGTCTGCTGCTACTGATATATAGAAAGAAAGCAGTGTAAATATGACAGCTCAATTTCTTTGTTAGGCACATTATTATGAGAACTAGCAGACAAAGATGTCAAAAAGAAAGTATAGGGGATGTTACTAGAAGTAATTGTAATGTAAAGGGGAAGAAATAAAAGTTGACACCCTGCCATGGTAGTCTAGTGGCTAAAGTACTTGGCTGCTGACTCACAGGTCGTGGGATTGAATCTCGGCTGCAGCGGCTGCATTTGTGATGTAGGCGGCAATGCTGTAGGCCCGTGTGCTCAGATTTGGGTGCACGTTCAAAGAACCCCAGCCCCAGGTGGTCAAAATTTTCGAAGCCCTCCACTACATCTCTTGTAATCATATGGTGGTTTTGGGACATTAAGCCCCACATATCAATCAAAGAAAAGCAGACAAAAAAATGACTTGCCGCCGACAGGAACGGAACCTGCGACCTTTGAATTGCGCGTTTAATGCTCCAACACTAAGCTACGGTGGCCGTCATCCCCTCATCCACTTTATAGAGTATATATGTGCATTCAATTGTGGGAGCATCAGTCACGATGAGTGTGGAGCACGCGCCGTAATGAGAAGCAAGGAGTTTTGCTTTTAAAACTCACCTTTCAAATTTCTATAAATTTGCAACTTTTTATGTAGTTGTCTTCTATAGGTGATAAATTGTATTCAATTTTTTTTTTACTTTCCACTGATGTGAAGCTCTACTTTTGTTCTAGGTTTGCGGGACCATGTTGGAAACTCTCCTGCAGCGTGAGTAGTTTTTATTAGTTAGCTAAAAAGATTAAGCTTTAGGTATAAAGTGGCTTGATAGAAATGTTTCATCCATGCACAAGATACTTAGAGAATTTATTGAAAATAAATTACCGTGTAACACACTTAAAAATTATTTGATTAGAGTACAAGTACTTGGAAGATATACTTCCAAAATGCATTTGCTTGTAAAATTAATAAAGAAGTACAACAAAGTTGTCTACTACAAAAAGCTTTGTCTGCTCACGAGATTAGTTATTTCTTGAAGTGCTCATCTGATAGCTTCTCTCTTATTTTCTTCAGAACCTTGCTTCCAGTGCCAATAGGTGCTCTATAAATCCGCTAAAAGTGGTGGCTACATTATGCCATAAAAGCTTGTGAAGCTCTGTGTATTTTAAGACACATTTTTTTGTGTCTGGAAAGGTACTACGTTGGTAGGATATGGGCAGCCACAACTCCTTTGTTGTTAACAGTCATTGGGTCTATCAAGACAAAAAGGTTATCTTGCCTTGCTGCAGAGTGCTGACCTTTTGTTGTTTTGCTCTGTGTACCTTGTCTTGCTATGGCAAACTAGTCTGCTTGTGTTGAGGATCTAGTCTTTTGTGTGTGTGAGCTCACAAATCACTTTAAGTGTCATACCACCAATTACCTAGTCTGACCAGGATGTAAGGCTACACTTGCCTTATAAAGTTTGTTTTATGCAAGCCTGCATGAGTTTGAGTGTGTGCAGCCTTACAGCTTGCTTATGTTGAACAGAGGGATAGTGCCTGTAATGGTCAGGTCTGTTGTGCTCTCTTACTAAGAGGGAAAGAATTGTAAATTCAAGGGCTCATTTTTTTGTTATACACAACTTTGTTGAGAACTAAAAGACAATCATGCCAAGGAAAGTATAGAAAATGTTATTAGAAGTAAATAATATAAATGCGAAAAAAGAAAAGTGGAAAAAAAGAACTTGCCGATGGCAGGGATCAAACCTGCAACCTTTGAATAACGCGTCTGATGCTCTAACACTGCGGTAGCCGTCATCCCCCTGTCCACTTTATAGGATATATATGTGCATTTAAGTGCGGGAGCAACAGTCAGTGCTGCTAGTAGACATTATGGCGAGTCCCGTTAGCATCACGTAGCACGTGATCTTGCTAAAGGATAATCCTTACAAGTATTTGAAAAACTGAATCCAAGATAGTTTTAAGTGCATTTTAAGTTGCAGCATATGTATTGCTCTCAGATTACATTGGACTCTCATTAAGCGGAACCAGAAGGGATGGGGATAATGTGTTTCGTTTAACAGGAGTTTCTTTTACAGAGACGTGCAGTATGCAAGAATGAAACCAATCATATCAGAGGCAGTTCCATTTAAGCAGCAGTTCTGTTTAACAGATTTCCGTTCATTGAGAGTCCACTGTATTTCCAAGATGTTAAAATACTAATTTGATTGATACATGGAGTTTAACATCCCAAAACCACCGTATGATTATGAGAGACGCCATAGTGGAGGGCTCTGGAAATTTCGATCACCTGGGGTTCTTTAACGTGCACCCAAGTCTGAGCACACAGGCCTACAGCATTTTTGCCTCCATCGAAATTGTAGCTGCCGCAGCCATGATTCGATCTTGCAACTTGTGGAAGATGTTAAAATACTAAAGAAAATGATTTAACATAAAGCAAATTGAGTGTACTAGTATTTAATGCATGTGCATGTACACTTATGGAATGTCGACATGTCGTGGTAAAATAATGGAGACCTTGACTCGGGGAGACTGTTATGTGGCAATGGAGTGGAAGCTATGGGAGGCAGAGCTATCTGCTCTGTGTTACTGAGCCAAAGTAGTTCCCGATAAACTGGTCTCAAGTTCACTTTAAGTGTAACGTATATTCATTTGTTACAGTTCATTTTTTAGTATGTGCCCCATGATTGAGCGCATTGAAGCACGATCAGTGAGCATGCAGGCATATTGGCGACTTTCCTTACGCTTCATTTGCTTCTAACCATGGTACCACTCAGAACATCCACTTCAGCAGTGGAACAGTACACTCACTTACACCTGTAAGCTGGCTAACCAAACAAAATGTGGAAATAACGGAGAGTCCTGGTTGCGTCTGTCTTACTGGGCATACACATTGTCAACAACTTGCTTCGTTTGTTTTGACAGGTTTTGGTTGTCAAGCTTCTTGAAAGTACTATGCAGTGATTGATGTGGCAAACTACCAGATGAAAAAGAAGCTGTCAACGAGAAGGCCATGTTTTTTTTTTTCTTGAAGGGAACCTATGCGACACAAGTAGAGAATGGTGCAGCCAAAGGAACCCGAAAATCTAAAATACTGATGCTACTTCACATGTTCTGGCTAATAATGTTGTGGCCTTATCAATTTGGGGCTAAACGTAAGAATTGTACATGGAGAGGTTCACTGAATTTGTCTTCAGGAACTTCGAATAGCTTGAATTGTGAAATTAGTGTGCGAATTGAATCAAATAGCAAACTCTATTAGAAAAATATCTGAAATTTCGAATATTCGCAGACCCCTAGGTAAAACACTTAGTATTTATTACGAAGCGTTGTCTCAAGGGTGAGTTAGCGACTTGTCAACTTCGCAGTGCACTCTGTAGCCTAATGAAGCCTTTATTCTTTATATGTTATTATATGCTTTATATGTTATTGTGCCAAGTCACATTTGAGATTGCCTGCTAAATTACTTGTTCCAAGCTTCTCTGATGTCTTTTGCACATACGACCCAATAGGCTCAGTATTGTCTGCTGAAATAGTTTGCTTGAAAATATTTTGCTTCATAGTTACTGTGGTTCTGCAATTATATTTGTTGCAGGGCTTCTCAAAGCTAACGAAGAAGGACAACCCATAATCTGGTAACATGGAAAGAGTGAAAAATCATGCAACATTTTGATTTCTCTCCCTCTCTTTTTTAATTTGAATGCTAATGTTGAAATTCTTTTTTTAGCGGGGATCTTCTGGGACCTGTGTTGCAAAGCCCACTTGTGCACCAGACTGCTGTACTTTCTTATGTTCAGGAGATATTGTCTTGCGTCTTGGCATACAACCCAGTATACAAAGGTAGGCTGATGCTATATTCGGCGGTGACTTTTACAATCCATCAATAAATTGTTCAATGTGTCCTGCTCAGTTACTCAAGCGATGTCAAGCCATCACAACTGGACTTACAAAAAATGTTCCTTGTGGCTTCTTGGAATTTTCCAGAAGGTATTCTAACTATTATTATTATTTTTTAATATGTTTATTGTTCTATGTTTCACTGCTTCTATCGTTTCTCTGCTTACATGATAAAATGTTGAAGTAAGTGAAGGAATCGGGAGTCTCACTCATCTAAAGGGTCATTAGTACAATACTGCCTAATAAAATTTGTCACATTTACTGATGTTAATTATTTATGACATATTTAATATTCACTGTACCTTTGCTACTTGCAGACTTTGACACCTGAAGGTAGATTGTTGAGCTGAATGAAAAAGTTTGCAGTCTTTTTTATCCTCATTGTTATTAATCATGAATGATTCATTATGCTTTCATGTTAAAAGTCATCTAATTATAGGTTGTTTTGTTTCTTTTGCTAAAGAAGTACCAGTTTTCTAGTTGAAAAATATAATGTAGAACTCAAATCTGGTATCTGAATGCCAGCCAATTCTAATGGCACCTAGAACCTCAGAAATTATCATTATTTGAACATGATAAGCAAAGCAACATTGTTGACCAGACCTTATCATTATACATCAAGAGCATGTCCTTTTTCGTTTTGGTAAGAACTTCATAACAAATGTGGAAGCATAGCTAACATCTAGCAGAACTATGTTTTGCCCTTATTTGACTGGGAGATTGCAAATAATGCTGAAACAGCAATGATTGATTACCTCAACAACAACAACAACAACAACAACAACAACAACAACAACAACAACAACAACAACAACAACAACAACAACAACAACAACAACAACAATAATAATAATAATAATAATAATAATAATAATAATAATAATATATATTATTATTATTATTGTTGTTGTTGTTGTTGAGGTAATCACTCATTGCTGTTTCAGCATTCTTTGCAATCTTCCAGTCAAATAAGGGCAAAAGTGAGCCAGTAAGCAAAGATTACAAGGTTACTGTCAGTTATGGTGTCAACTTGAACCTCTTGGCCTCCTCTGAATTAATTCTAGCAATACCCAAACATGATGCAACAGTATGTTTCTGTGTTCTTTGAATAGTAGTATCTGTGTTTTTTCAATACTCTGTGTAAAATAGTCGGTGCACTGTGCATGATGCCGATTGTGCTATGAACCAGTTGACTAATGTGAAACCACGGCAGACTAGTGCAAAGGAAGCATTGCTTTAACTTTTTGTAGTCTAGTCTTTACCCACCTGCTGCTAGATGTTAGCTATACTTCCACATTTGTTCTTACCAAAAGTTCTTGCCAAAACGAAAAAGGACATCCTCTTGATGTATAATGATAAGGTCTGGTCAACATTGTTGCTTTGCTTATCACGTTCAAATAATGATAATTTCTGAGGTCTTAGGTGCCGAAACTTTATGATTATGATGCATGGTTTAGTTGGGGACTCCTGACTAGTTTTGATTACCTGGGTGGCAGGTTGCAGCCGCCATGGCCGCATTTTGGATGGAGGTGAAAATGCTTGAGGCTCATTTACTTAGACTTATTGGCATGAAAAAAAAAACCCAGGTGGTCGAAATTTCTGTATCTCTCCACTACATTGTCTTTCATAAATATATCATGGTTTTTGGATGTGAAACCTTATCAGTTACTATCAATTTTTACTATCTGGGGCTCTATAATGTGCCTCTAAAATTAAGTACTCAGGTGTTCCATTTTGCCCCCATCTAAATGTGGCCGTTGTTATCAATAATTGAATTCACATCCTCTAGCTTAACAGCCCATTATGTTCATGTAGTCTGAATGTCACCTTTAGAAATCTACGGAAAGCTGGTTGGCATGTTTTGTGGCTTCACTGCCTTATCTTCTCTATGGGAAGGAATCAGCTAGCATCTTGGAATGATGATATGTATGATGCTAGAAATTAGAGATTGATAATAGAGCCCTGGGCTTTCATTCTTGGATTACAGAAGAATTATGCAAAAAGTAGGTGGGACTGCAATCTGATATGTATCTTGTACGGTGTGCTAGCAGCAAAGAAATCAGTGTGCTGCTTCCCTTAGTCATTCTATGGTGAGCTTAAGTTGTATTCACCAAGTGCTGCACGCTGTTTGTATTGTTGCCTACAGAATACTAAAGAAAAAAAAAGTCAGCACCGTAGATCCAAATGTTGCTTAATCTGAGAAATCATTAGTTCTGCTTACATGGAATGCATTGCCATGTTGACTAATATCTATTTGTGAACTTTGAAAAATCTCAATAATATGTCGGAGCAGAAGCATAGATTCACACCTGCTGCTCGTGATTCAGTCGATACATGTGTGCAAGCGCATGTTTATAAGTTCTAGATGTTGCGTCAATAATGTTATCTTGTGGTAGGCAACCTAACTAGAACATTTGGTGGTCACGCATTCTACCTTATCCATTCCCTACAGAGGAATCCAAAAACCTATATCTTTTTTCATTTCAACATACTTGACGGCGTCGGTGATTAATGTTATGTGGTATGCTTAGTAGGCAAAATAGTTTTCTTGGAATATGGTGATGTGTTGATTACAGCACTCAGTGCACCAGAGAAGTGTTGTCTTGGCCATGTGCTGCTAAATATCCACTTGCTGACCTTTTGTATTCTGTGCTGCTCTGTTTTAGATGATTGGTAACCAAAGTTCTATTCAGTTGCATGTAAAATTTACTTGAGATAGAGGGAGATGGACATCTGAGACAGATTCATTAACTGTTTGGAGTTTTTTTCACCATGATTGATTTCAAATATGCTGTTATGAAAGCACTGCTTCAAGGACAATCACAAATCCCTCTTCTCTGCCACACATTTCCGTGACCGCCAAGAAATTTTCATGTCTTATGACAGCTGACGCTGGATTAAAGAGATTTCGGAACCTCATGTTTAGTTAAAGAGAAAGCCTACAATAGAACGATATCATTCTTAAAAAAATTGCAGGAAAAAGGACAAAAAGTGCATAGTAAACAAGCACGTGAACAGCATGAACCAATCTAGTATGAAGGAATTTTGATACATTGTGTCTGAAAGTTTTGTTTCTTCTGTGCTGCAAAAATTTAATCTGTAAACATGTGCTTTTGTGAACATTTTTTTTTTGTATAATTCACCAGAGTTACATTATTATAGTTATACACTAATTTGAACAAGTGCCTGGCTGTTTCTTATGTTGCTTGATGTTTAAAAGGCCATTGGAAAGCCCTTAGTGCATCGTTAGCCTTGGAGGTCAGTAGTAATTGGAGGTGACTGTGTGGTGGCCAAAATATTTTGCATTATAATTCCATTTGTTTTTGATTTGGCATTGTGTCTGTAGTTACTGAAACATACTTGTAACAAGGTCACTGGGCATTTCGCATTGTCTGTACATTTTTCTTTGTGGAAAAAAAAAATAAATGTAGCACATATATTAATGGAAATGTTTCCTGCCCCAAAAAGCACTGTGTCATCATCAGGTCAGTTTGAAAAAGCAAGACAAAAGTATATTTTAACAAGAGAGAATAAATTGATTTAGTTTTCTGGTGTCTATTGGCTAAGCCAATGCTGGGTCACGCGTGCATTATGCACAGGCATGCAGACGCGGTATGGTAAAAAACTTCACAAGGAAGTCTTGTGCTGACATTGCTATGTGCTTACAAATTTCTGTGAACCTCTGGTTACTATAACAAAAGAGTGTTTATTGTTCAGCTTGCCCACTTTTTTATTCATCTACTGTACGTCTTCATTTTTGGCAGAGTATGCAGGTGCTCAATGTCGAACAGGCAACCACTATTCTCTGCAAGGCTCTCAACAGTAAAGAGGTGAACTGGTATATGTTGCTCACTGCCCTTTCTGTGTATGTCACCACATACCAAGATTGCAGGCTTCTTATTGGTGAGCTTGCATGTTCATGTACTTTGTTACCACTTGGTTGAGTGCTAATGCTGTTTTCAAGATGGTTGATTCATGTGTGTGAGCATGTAGCATGTACATGCATGCAGATGTGGTCACTGAAGAGAAAAGGTGGGTCTTTCTTTCATATAACTTTTAGTGATTCTGCAGTCCCCTCGTAGGCAAATTTGCCTTGAGAGTTTAATAATAAAAATATGTCAGCTGCTTTTATCAAGAGTGTTCTGATTTGAATTTATTTGTGCAGGTCTCATTGAAAAATTGCTGAAAGGTGCTTTTGAATGCCTCGACACTGAAAATCTAGTCAGTGCTTTTCTTTTGGCTAGACATGCATCACAAGAAGCTCCTCAGATTTTTCCACCATACTCATCCTGGTTTGAGGTAATGCCACTGTTTTGTATAAGAACATTCTGGTGCTTATTCTAAATAATTGCCCCGCCGCGGTGGTCTAGTGGCTAAGGTACTCGGCTGCTGACCCGCAGGTCACGGGTTCAAATCCCGGCTGCGGCGGCTGCATTTCCGATGGAGGCGGAAATGTTGTAGGCCTGTGTGTTCAGATTTGGGTGCACGTTCAAGAACCCCAGGTGGTCGAAATTTCCGGAGTCCTCCACTACGGCGTCTCTCATAATCATATGGTGGTTTTGGGACGTTAAACCCCACATATCAATCAATCAATATTCTAAATAATTCCCCACCTGCTTTACTTTAAATTGTGCACTGTGACATGATGCAACATACAGCTGGGTTGAGATGCCTTTGACTACAATTAAACAGCATTGATAACATCAAAACATGCACACCAGAGAAAAATAATGGTGTACAGTAAAACCTCATTAATTCGAAGTCACTAGGATCGCGAAAAACCTTCGAATTAAATGGGTTTTCAAACTAACAGAACAGTAATTAGGGATGGTTGTTTCCTGTGCTGGCTAATTGCGGCTCCAAGGGTTATGTTTTCTATCAATACCTGTTCACATTTTTTGCCACAAACAAGGGGAAGTTCAAACCCCACTGCTGCCACCGAAAAAAAAAAAAAAGTGGTCAACTGAAATGTGCGTTTGCGAAAAACAAGACATCTTCACTGCAATACAATAGTGACACACGGACAGCATTTTGCTTGCTCCTCGCTGCGTCAGCACGTCATAATGGGACTATTCGCTCATTCTTTCTAGTAAAATAAGGAATTTAATAATGCACATTGTGACGAAATTCGCGATGTGTTTTGGCTGCAAAACATCACCATTCAAACTTTTGAACCCAGTTTTTGAAGTAGGTGTTGCAGGCAAGAATTCCACCAGCAGTGCAAGTACGCCAATTGCTGGAGAAACCAGCACTTGGAGGTACATTACGAATTCCTTTCGACTGTTCTTTATTAATTTCTTTATATTCGCAGATAGAATGGGGAAATCATGACGCGCTGACGTTGCGAGAAGCATGCGACATGCTCCACGCTCATCATTGTTGTGCTGCAGTGAAGCATGTTTTGTTTTCTGCAGCACACATTTTAGCTAATCACTAGACCGTTTTTTTTAAAATAATATTTTTCGTGCTGGAAGTAACGAGGCTGGGGTGCTTAAGCAGCCACTCATTAATATTGTTACATTGCATCACCTTGGGATTCTTTAGGGCCATTGTTTCTGCAGATTTGCGGCGAAATTGGGATCGGAGATTGGCACACTGCACCCAAAGTTTTCGAATGAACTGAACTGGTGCTGACCGCCGCTTCAAATTTTTCACTCATACTTACATTGCAAAATACGGGACTGTCGAAATACTTTAAATTAAGTGGTATTTTAAAATAACCCAAGTTCAAATTAATGAGGTTTTCTGTATTTTGTATTGTGTGGTACTTTTTCTGCAATTTGGTTTGTTAAGTTGTGGAAGGTGAGAATGACGAAGTGAGCCAGTAAGCAAAGATAACAAGGTTACTGTCAGTTATGGTGTCAACTTGAACCTCTTGGCCTCCTCTGAATTAATTCTAGCATTACCCAGACATGATGCAACAGTATGTTTCTGTGTTCTTTGAACAGTAGTATCTGTGTTTTTTCAATACTCTGTGTAAAATAGTCGGTACACTGTGCATGATGCCGATTGTGCTATGAACCAGTTGACTAATGTGAAACCACGGCAGACTAGTGCAAAGGAAGCATTGCTTTAACTTTTTGTAGTCTAGTCTTTATCCACCTGCCATCCATTCTGGTCCGAGACTGAAAGAAACAAAGCTCAAGTGAAAGAATTTTATTTACTCATTTAGCGGTATTCACATGAGGGAGAAACCCCCGAAGGAGAGGCGAGGATGGTGCATCACGCGACAATGATGTCGCGGGTTAGTGTGTCGACGTGACCTCCTCGCGGCTCCTTTGCGGAGGCGCGAATCGTTTCTCTGACCGGTCAAATGATCCCAGTGCTGCGGGGGATGTAGCGAAGCTTGGGGTGGGTGTCTGGCCACATTGTAGCTTTCTCTCCTGCAGAACGCGGCAGCGGCGACTTTTCCAAGTTACGCTCCGGACTTGCGGGCACCGTTATGGCAAAAATGAACGATGAAGCAACTTCTTTTTTTTTTCTCTTCTGGAAGAATATTCTTGCTTGTGGGACACCTCATATGATGACTATAGTAAAACTAACCTAAAGAATAGCGTGTGGGAGGTGATAGCCAAGCAGATGATGGAGTGCTACTCTCTCTATGGCCCATATAAGACAGGTCAGTTATATTTATATTTGTTTTAAAGCGGTTATTCTGATAAGACTTGCGACATCACCTGCTTTTATTGTTGCTGCTGCTACTGCTCTGCTTGTTCAGCTTGATGGAGATGTCTTACAATTTGAAGAAATTTTTTTAACGGGCCTCTTGAGTCGAGATTATACGCTTAAAATATAGGCAGTCGGAGAATTTGAGAGCTGCTTTTTATTTTCAGAAACATGACCTAATTCACATTTTACTTTATTGGCTGCACTGATCCAGCTCTTTTTCAGGCTGAATTCGCGTAGTGAAGACAGAAGTGGTCTTATATTACCTTGTATTTCAAAATTACAATGAAATGCATGTACAGATGATTGTCAAATATAATAGGCTAGATCACCTTCGTTCTCGGTTGTTGGAGAGAAATGCTATGATAGCATACTTTCTTCGTTCACAAAATTCCAACTTACATCGAAAGATACCTTATTGAAATTCCTATCTGCCGACTCAATAGTAGTATTTTTATGTGTCAGAGAGGCTGTGAGCGTGCCCCCCCCCCCCCCCCCAAAAGAAAATCCTTTGTCAAGGACGCTGCCAGGAATGTCATTTTCGGCAAGTTCGTCTTTGCAAAAAAGAAAAGCTTGTGGTGGCGAGTCAAACCAAGAGCAATGTTGCGTTTGCATTCCATTAAAAAAACATACAAACAAGAAAGTTTCGAAATGCAGCAAAGTGCCAGGGGGGAAGGGGTGTGCAAAAAGGGCACTTCCCTCAAACCACACCAGCATTTTTCTCACCCAAAATACACCAGTGCTTTCCTCCTTCTCCAGGCAGGACACAACGTAGCTTTAAACGCCCCTTGCCCCCCCCCCCCCCCCTCTCCAAGACGAAAGCTTGCTCATATCTATGGCTGGGGGTAAAAAAAATTCTTCAGTGCTCCCGCTCCATTGTATGGTTGAGGCTCTCTCTAGCCACACTGATCTTCCCCTCCGTTCGTCTCCTTTGTGTGAGTGAGGGACATTTGGGGGGACTTCTCCTCGCCTGTTGAAGACACTAGGCTCCGCCTTTATTCCCCGTGGATTTGTCCCTCATGTGAACACCACTTTTAGAGATGAGGCACAATTCAGTGAGAAAACATGCTCGTGAATCAACCACGTAAGTTGTCTGGCAGTGCCCAACCACGGATTGCTGCAGCCATGTTGCATTGTCGGGAGGGGCCAGGCAATGAACCGCGAAGGGCAGAGCATGAATAAAATGTACCATGGAATGTACTGCATAGCGCATGCAATTTATGGTTTGGCAGCATCTGACAAAGCAGTGCTATTTGGATGTTACTGAATTTTTTCCTTAGCGTGAAAAGTGTTTGTGTTCCTGTCACGGGAAGTGCTCTTGCGGTAGCTGGTGAAGGAGCGTTCTATACATGTTTCTTTTGCATGGAATTTCTAAAGGGTTGTTAAGTCTGTTTTATATCAACAATAGTTTTACACTTGCCTGCTTGATATATTCAGAATCGATTACAGTTGCAAGTTTTGTTGTTGACAGTAGAAATTATGTAGGAATGTTTTTTTGGCCTCATGTTCTTGTTGGTTACACACAGAGAGAGAGAGGGGGGGGGGGGGGGGCAGGGAGGTTAACCAAGCTTGGCTCAGTTGGCTACCTTACACTTGGTGTGGGGTAAAGGGGGAATAATATAAAGGAAAAAGATAGAGTCCGGTGGTCTTTAAGAAGCACAAGAGGGCTTTAATAGCTTTGCACGTGTGCGAAACTATCGACCAAGGTCCCAGGATTTTCTTTTCTGTAAGCGGTCGTGAATCCAGCTGACGGAGCTTGGCTTCTATAATACGTCGTTCAGACTGGTATGCTGGGCAGTGGCATAGAATGTGCTCAAGCGCCTCCTCGCAGTTGGAAATGTTGCATGCCGAACTGCTCGCCATTCCAAGGAGACAAGAATACGCATTCGTAAATGCCATGCCCAACCTCATGCAACACAGCAAAGTTTCAGCGCGTTGTGGGAGCCTGGATGGCAAACGAGGTTGCAAGTTTGGGTCGATCGAATACAGGCGCGCGTTGGAGAAATCCAGCATATTCCATTGTAGGGTAGTTATACGGCGAGCAAGTGATTGTAGTCGCCTTGCAGCGTCCGTTCTCAAGAGTAGTATGAGCGCACGCTGGTCTTGGTCATGAGCCGATCGAGCAGCTTCATCTGCGCGGTCATTGCCGACAATTCTGCAATGACTCGGTAACCATTGCAATACGATATCGTGACCTTTCTCAAGCACTTCATGGTAGTCGTGCCTTATCTGATATACTGATTGTTCATGTAACCCGTGCATAGCGAACTGTAGTGTCTGTAAGGCTGACCTTGAGTCGCAAAAGATGGCTCATTGATTAGGTTGCTGCCGAAGAATGTACTTGACTGCACCTTAAAGTGCTGGGAGTTCTGCTGTTGTCGACGTCGTGGTGTGAGGGAACTTGTATTGAAGCAACGCATTACCAGATGGAACAACCACTGCTCTTGTGGAGCTGTTTGAATTGGTGGAGCCATTGGTGTAAACATGTATGCGGTCAAAGTACATTTTGTCCAACAGACGCAAAGTCAATTGCTTCAGGACTAGCGGTGACATGCGTGCCTTCTTAACGATTCCAGGAACCGATAAGTGCACGTCAGGTTGACGGAGACTCCATAACGCAGATGCTGGACACATCGCAAGTTTGACGCCAGGCGGTAATATGTCTGGGTGTTTTGTCAGAATACCACAGAACAAAGCATGGGGCCTCCGTGCTGTCAAACACGTTAAATGATGTGACGGAAGCCGTGATAAATGCCGAATGTGTGCTCTCAGCGTCTCGACAATGATATACATTGTGACCGGTTGTTCTTGTGTGATAACAATAGTTGCCACTGTCGATGAGCATCTTGGGAGGCCAAGACATGTCCGAAGTGCTTGGGCTTGTATGCTCTGTAGTGCACGGATGTTTGTCTTGCACGTGTAGGACAGGGCAGGAAGGCTGTACTGGAGAAGTCCGAGAAAGAGGGCGGTATAAAGCTGCAGCATGGAGTGCACAGAGGGGCCCCATGATTTTCCGGCAATAAACTTCAATACATTCTCAGTGCCGATGAGCTTTTTCTTCAGGTATATGACATGTGGACTCCAAGTTAGGTCACGATCTACGATAACACCTAAGAATCTATGACTACTCTTATATGCAATTGATTCGCCATCTATGCACAATGGGTAAAAAAACATAAGTTTACGTGTAAACCCCACTATTGCGCATTTTCTGTGGCGATAGTCAGACCTTGCTGGCGAAGGTATGCCGATGTCATTGTTGCCACTTTCTGTATCCTCGCGTGCACTTGAGGCCGTGTCACGCTGGACGCCCAGATGCAGATATCATCAATGTAGAGACATATATAAGCCGTCTGTGGCAGCATTACGGTGAGCCCCACCAGAACCAAGTTAAAAAGAGTCGGACTCAAAACGCCATCTTGTGGCACCCCACGACTTGCAAAATGCTCATTCGTAGACCCATCTTCAGTTAGAACAAACATGGATCTCTTTGTGAGGTAGCTTCTTACCCATCCAAAGACATGACCTCCAAGTTCAGGTACTTCGTGAGCATTGAAAACAGCCTCATGGGTCACATTGTCATAGGTACCTTTCACGTGTAAGAACAGAGCTACCGACAGCCGCTTCTTAGCTTTCTGTTGCTGAACAGAGGTCACTAAGTCAATGACGCTATCGATTGAGGACCGACCTTGTTGAAAGCCAGTCATAGCATCAAGATAGATGTTATAATGTTCCAGGTACCATTCCATGCGTGTCAGCAGCATCCTCCCCATGACCTTGCCGACGTAGCTTGCTAGTGCTATAGGCTGGTATGATGCCAGATCCAAGGGAGACTTTCCAGTCTTCAACAAAGGCACCAGGCGACTGCACTTCCACTCATCAGGCACTATACAATCTTGCCAAGACTTATTGAAAATGTCCAGGAGACAGCGTTGGTGCCTTCGGGCCTAGGTGACATAGGGCAGCATAGGTCACTCCATGTGGACCTGGGGACGATGAGTGCCTATCGTGCGTCTGTATCGTCTTTCAGCACACCGGCGGACTGCTCGAAGTTGCTCCAACTTTTGGTCGAGTGCGGTACGTCTTGGTTCTTTCGAACATATCTTCGTAGAAGTCTCCATCGCACAACAAATCACTTCTTCAATGGATTCCGGCAATTCATGCATACACTTGCCCTCCACTGATGTCTGATACTCTTCCCAGTCATTAAGTCTTGAGTGTCCCGGGGAAGGAGAATCGTCCAGACCTCTGCCTTTCACGTACGTGGGTATATGGTCACTGCCGTGGGTTTCAATATCTGTGAATCATTGGACTTTCATGACAATACTATGCGACACTAATGTCAAGTCCAGGCAACTGCTATAAGTTACTCCTCAGAGATAAGTAGGGCTGCCGTCGTTCAGCACCTGAAGCTCGTGCTCTGATGCAAGATCAACTAGGTTCGTGCCTCTTTGATTTGTCCTGATGCTTCCCCACAGTGAATGATGGGCGTTGAAGTCACCCATCAATATCCAAGGTGCTGGAGTCGTTGCAAATATATCATTTAATATCTGTTGTGTTATTCAAATAATTACAAGTGCAGTGACTGTGTACAGAATTAGCACCTAAAAATTAGCGAGAGAATAAGGAAGTGTAAATATTAGCATTATTTTTTATTGTTTTTGTCATTTGTGTCTGTATTCCAGAAATACTTTGGCTTTTCTGACACAACATATGCCAGCAGTTCAAGAACTTTTGCGTTTCTAGTGAAGTTTTTATGTGAAATGGTTCCATTTGAACAACCTAAATACCTAAAGGTAGGTTCAAATTGCATTTGTTTGATGCAAAATGTGAAAGTATTTTGCTCTACCTTTGTTCTTGTGCAGGAATATATTGTAAAAACTAGAATTTTATATAAAGGCATGTGAACTAACGAATATGTTGCAATTTGAATCAAACTGTTTCTTTCATCAAGTTATGTGGTCACTAAAAAAACTCTGATGGGGAAATAAAGCATTGGAATATACATAATGTATACACATGAGATGAAAGAAAAAAAGGGGAGTTTTGAGGGCTCGTGCTTAGCGATGCCAGCAGGCAGAAAAGGAGTGTACTCGTTGCATGGCTACTAGCAGCACTGACGAACTCTCCACCTTTAAATTCACATGTATATACCTATCTGCGCTTGTTTGTCTCTTCTCTTGTGTCCCGTTGGTTTGCGCTTCCAAATATTTCATTATGTATATACCATGAAGTGGATGGGAGGATGACCACTGCAGTTGCTCAGTTAGTTGAACATTGGGTGTGTTATTTGAAGGTCGCATATTTGGTTCCTGCCAGTGGCAAGTTGCTTTTCATCCGCTTTACTTTCTTCACATTTCACATCATTATTACTACAAATAATGTCCCCTATCCTTTACTTGGTTTTCTGTCTGTTAGTTCTCATTAAAACATGGGATGAGTAAGTTGTGGGTTTCATGCTATATAAATTTTTTGCATAGGTTGTGCTGGACAACGCGATAATACAGCAATATGTGAATTTGCAATGCATAATCTAATCATAGCTGCAGGTTTATAAGGGAATATTTTATCGTACCATCCACTACAGCAATGCATGTGCAGATTGGATGAACTGCACATGTACCAGGGTCCACATTGCATGCCGCATTAACAAACTGCGTTTTGTTTGTTCCATGGTCAAGTGTCACACCAGTATCTCAATGTACCGCTTTACAGGGGTCAGATGCGCATGTATGCATCATGCCAGTAGAGCTGCTAGTTGGACACTTTGTGCTGTCACCCCACTTTCACTTTATTGTCTCGTCTTCTGCTTTGTTGTCTTACTTGGAATTTGAAAAACTCATTTGCCTGGGGGCTGAGTTTACTACATTTTGAAATCTGACTAGGGAAAGAAAAACACTTTATATTCAGAGCATGGTTCTGAGTGCTTAAATTTGTCACTTTCTCAGAGAGGAAAAAAATAAAACGAATCATATCTGGCCCATTATGGAAGCTTTGAGGAGAGCTGCATTCACAAGACCGTATTAAAAATTTTTTAACTCTTACAGTCTCTTTGATATGCCCTTTCAGGCACATCTCCAGAAGCCTGCTCATGCATCACCAAAGTGCCGTGTGATTTATCATGACTATGTGGCATTGGCAAAGACACGCCTACAGGACTTCGAGGTTCGTTTTTATGCATGTGAATGAGTGTATGTTATCAAAGGGCCCTATGCCACCTCTGATATGTGTACTTTTTAACATTTCAAGTAACCATGTGCATTAACTTGAGAATGCCATTATGATCAACGATGCCAAATGTATCAGCACTACGAGCCGTGGGCACACCACAGGAATGAAAAAACATTATCATGCTTCTCTCTGGTTCTTTTAAGTATTCTGTTTTAAGTATGCGTTCTTTTCGTCACCAGCAACGTGTGGTCACATAGGAAGCAGCAAGAACCTGCTTGTCTGGTAGTCGGTATGCGCAATCTTTCCTCTTCCTCTTTGCTCGGGAAGGGAGAGTGCTTGGTGAGGAGAAAAGAGCTGATGAAGGGAGCTAAATGAGTGAGGGCCTTGTTTCGATCTTCAAACAGGTTCAACTCTACTATTATGGCACCATTTCAAAAAGTACTGCAGCTGTGTGTTTGTTGTAGAATCGTGTGCAACTATAACACCACAACTAAATTTGGCCTCTTGGTGGTTTAGGGCCCCTTTAATCCATAAAAGTAACTGATTGTTGTTCTTTTTCCTTACATTCTTTGGCCCCCATTTTTCTTCGATATCATTCAGGTAGCTGACGAAAAAAATGCCTTCTCTGATGATGTGGAGCAATTGGTGAGTCAGGGTTTTCTTTTTTTTATAAGTTAAACTCACCAAGCATATTTATTTATAGGCCCAGGTTCGTGGCTTTGTTCAGAAATGTATAGAAGATTTTTCAGCTAAAGGAAAAATTCCTAGGGCTGTCATAGAGGCCAGGTGTGTATGAGAACTTGGATCTCTACATATGCATGTCTAGTAGCAAAATGAGGAAAAAATAATGTGTGTTTGATATTTACATTTCAGCATATTCAAGAAGCCATATTTTACAGGGCAGTTTCTTCCAGTACTCCTGAATCCTAAAAATGTAATCACCTACACTTGTAATTTAAATGTCTTAATTGACAGTGGTGCTAAACAGCTCTTTTTTAACTGTTCCTCATATTTCTTATCCAGTTTTTAGAGCAACGTGAAGTTGTGTGCAGCTTGGTGCAAGGACTGCTTCAGTATGTTCAATTTTCAAATATATACTGAAACCTTGCACATAATTCTTGTGTGTTATTCACTTTTTTCTTTTTACATTCTTTGTAGGCATGGCAAAATTTCCCAGGAGCGCTACGATAGGTTTGTCAATGACTGCAACAGCAAGGAAACTGGTAAAAAAAAATATATATATATATATAACGGGCTCCTTGCAATGCTTTTGGCACCAAGGGAGAAAAGAAAATGCTGCCGACAGCTTAATTTCAGTGAATTCTTGTGCTCATGATTGACTGCACCTTCATATTATGTACCTGAATGTATTTGGCTTAAAACATGACCGTGTATGATCACTATGCTCATACCTGAAATATAGTTCAACACAATGCGTTGGCTGGTTAGTTGTGAATCCATGGTGATTCTTTTTAAGTGTGAAACAACACCACAAGAAAGAGGACAGGACAAAGGGACTGAGTTGCAAATTGGGAAGTAAAATTAAAGAGATGTTTAACTGGGCCTGTTTGGTTTAAAATAGTGCTGTATTCTTCTCAGACGCAAGAAGGTAATTGCAGGTCAATTTATTTCAAACTGCTTTGTTTTGGTCTTGAGTATAAGAAAATTGTATGAACAACGAAAAAGGTGAAGTTTAATTATTTTTTGCAAATTGAATTTAATTGTTTAAAATTTATGTAATTACATTATACAGCTGATAACTGTAATGCATAAACATTAATTAAAACATAATTGAAGACTATGCAGCAGTGCTGTCGCACATACTGGGCAAAAATAAACTACGAATAATTCAATTTATGCGTCATGAAGACAAAAATGTTGGTGTTTTTGGGAAACGCCATTTTCAAACCCGTCATGCTCACAGATGCTCGACATAAAGGGCCATCTCGTTGAGCTGAAGCAAAGTAATGCCTTCTGTCTCAGAAATTCAAGTTGAAGGTAAAAAATATTTCCTTCAGAATCAACTGCTGCTCGAAGCAATGACCCTAATTGGGGTGACAGGGAGTGAAGAAGATATGGGAAACATATTCTTGACTTTATTTGCAGGCATCTGAGCATCTTAGCATGTTGCTTGTTTTTTGTGCATAAAACATCATAATGTAAAAGCACAGCACAGTTTAGCAGTAACTACCTGTAAAAGATTATGTTATGGCCTATTTAACTGCCTTTAGAGTACAGTTTTTGTTTTTTGCAGATGATACAACGTGTGATGTAGAAATGAATAATGAAGTTCCTTTGTTTGAGCACTTGCTTACTCAACTCAGATCTGGAAGAATGCAAAATAAGGGTAAATTTATATTTTTCTTTTCTCTTTTCGGTCATTGTGTTCTTTGGAAGCTTGTAATCTAATAAATATGAACAATTTCAGCTGTGCCAAAGTGGCATTAAACATGCATGAACATTTTTCCAGAAACTCAGATTTCAGGTAAATTTTAACATATGAGTGCGACAAAGTCTGCTTTGTGGCTACAATAGACCTCTACAGGGGTACGTCATAGCGTGACGTCACCGGTGCACGTTCAAGGTAGTGGTTGGCAAAACACTCCCCCCGTCGGTGGCTGAGTGGGGTGCAGTTGCTCGGTGCTTGGGGCAATTTTTTTTCTTTTTGAAAGCTTAATCTTCATCTCACAGTGGCAACATTAGCTGTGGCATGTGTCAGAGAACATCTAGATGTGTGATAAAGTGCGTGATGAAATGTTCACCATGCTGGCTGGCTGTTTATCTACGAGAAGTGAACACAGGTGGCGGCCTGTACGAGGAACAGCGGCATCTTCTTCGAAAATGTGCAGCGTTGACTGTGGCGTGTAGTGTGCGTTGAAAGGCATCGACAATATTGGTTAATTTTTACGGATGGTGAAACCGAGAATATTGTGCGTGGTGTGTGCAGTGTGAATAATGCGATGCGTCCTGTTTGCGAAAACACTGGTATTCGTCGTGGGCCGGTTACAGTAACAGATTGTTGATGAAACTTTATGATCTGACATTGTAGTAAAGGTAAAAATACATTCGACGCGATCATCTGTGAGTGGGTACATCTCAGCGTATGCGCGGCGTGCAGAAAAATAAAAGTGAATTATCTCCTGGTGATATATACGACTAGGCATGAGCTATAAGCATGTTGTAGTGTTGCCGAATCTGCATATATGCTTCACCACGGCTATAACTCATAATATCGGATCCCTGATATGTGTTAATGGAAACAGTGGAGATTTTGGTTTCTTATCTACTTTGTACTTTTATGGCTCGATCATTATGAAGTGACAATGCGCGTTAGAAGTTTGTGTATCAGCCCTAAACGAGCGATAGGTACGAAAACACGTTATAGGTGTCAAATGCAGCAAGGTAACTGTGCCAGATAATATTATGTATTATTAAGATGTCGGGTTTTACATCACATGAATTTTCACTGGTGGCAGAGCTTCACTTTGATTTTCACGAGGATATATTAACCTCAGCCTAACCCACCGCAAGAGGTGTTTTTTTTTTTCATTCATCTCAGATCAGATTTTTGGGCAATGAGTGAGAATCCTATCCGTGACGTCACGCACAGCAGCTCAAAACAATATTGCCGCCAATGCTGTACCTCGTTTAAAACTGCATCGCACATGCCACGATGGAAATTGAGTAAGGGTACATCTATGCCATGCAAATATTTCTCAAAGTGCCAGTAACCGTGTACATTCAAAACGTTCGCTTTCAAAAAAGATCAGATTTTTTTTATGGCTGCCATCTACGTGGGTGAAGCCCACTGCGTGCTAGTCGCATCTCTCAGTACTCTAAACAAAGTTTCTCCATTCATCCAACTACGATGAGCAAATTCCCACACTATGAGTAGTGACCCTTCCGCGACCCCCTTCTTTCAAAAGCTGTCACTTTAGAACATAGCAGTGTAGAAATTTCTGTCGAAAGAATACAGACACGCAGCTCTGCTATGCATAAAGATGCTGCCGGAGGTACTTTCTTGCCAACCAGCACCTGCTCCGAGAGAGGGTGTAGGGTTGGGGTGCCCGCAGTGATGTCACACTGTTTACAAACAGGGACAGGTCTATTCTCTGTGCCATACAAATGTTGTAGCTGAGTTTATAGAGCAGGCACCATTGTTCATGTGCACCTTTGAGTGTTTTCATATTCACAGCATGTGTTGAGCTTTCTTTTGGGGCTGTTTGGCTTTCGCTGGTGATTAGCAATTGCTCCTGCGAAGATCCGCCACAGTGGTCAGAGTGCTAAGGCACTCGGCTGTTCACCCGCAGGTCGTGGGATCGAATCCTGGCCGCGACGGCCGCATTTTCGATGGAGGCGAAAATGCTTGAGACCCGTGTACTTAGATTTCGGTGCTTGTTAAAGAACCCCAAGTGGTCTGAATTTGTGGAGCCCTCCACTACGGCATCTCTCATAGTCATATGATGGTTTTGAGATGTTAAACGCCACAATTATTAGATATTATTTTTATTGCTCCTGCAAAGCGAAGTGTCATTACTTTTGCAAAAGTCAGAATACAGTTTACTCTAGACATAGTAGCAACATGGTTACTGTGTTTTGGCTTGTTAAATCAGATTTCATTGAGGCTTGTTCTTGCTCTCCAGACTGTGAAATTATTATTTTGAGAATGATTGAAGAAGTAAGAAAAAATGAACGAGAAGGTCAGCATGAAGCATTGAATGCTGAAGAGGAGCTTCCGTACTCAAATGGAGTGTTTGAGGTGAGTCTCTAAAATGCACTCATAAAATGAATGGTGAATTCTACAAGCAAAGGGAGATTGAATAATCCTTGTTCAAACTGCAGACAAGGCAGAGTTTGTGCTTTCTGGCCAGTTTCATCCTGTGCAAAGGTGTGTAATGTACAGTAGAGAAGCAGTCATGTTTGATTTAGGCCATCTAATGTACTATCAGCGTCAAATGAAACCTGAACAGCGGCAAGCCTTCGCGATGGTATAGTGCACGCCATCCACTTATCACTACGAACAGGCACGCATATATGCACAAAGCTGCTGAACAGGATGTGCGCGCCTGCCAATGATGATAACTGGATGGCATGCACTAACTATCGCAAAGGCTTGCCGCTGTTCGGTTTCATTTGACGCTGAGAGTACAGCAGAGAAGCAGTCACGCTTGACATAGGCCACCTAATGTACAGCAGAGAAGCAGTCGTGCTTGACATAGGTCACTTAAGTGTGTTTCATTTGAACTTCCTTGTGTGACTTATCAATATTTGTTACAGGAATATCAAGCATACCTTTATTCACTCTTGTTTCTACACGCATGAGGAAAGCCCTTTTTTTTTGCTTGCATTATCATGTTTACTTTTTTGAAGACGATAGTCTTTCTTGGGGACCTCCGACGCAAAAATTTTGGTCTGCCTGTCTGTCTGTACATTTTTCTGTTTGTTCGTCCTTAACGTTACCGTAAACGGCACCAGATGGTACCACAAACGGCCGACCCCATCTGCAGCGCCCACCAATATTGCGCAAGATTCAGCGTTCATACTTGTGTGATTGTCAATTAAAAAGCAATTATTTTGCATATCTGAGGCACCATAACAATTCGTCAATATTCTGTATGTGTGTATTTTACTACAAAAGGCATACATAAGTAATTCTAAGGACCGTAGTGTTTATCAAGCTGCACCGACCATGCAACGCTTGCACGAAAAGGCAAGTGTTTCCAACGCTTTGCTAAGACGACATGGGGGTGGCACCTACCCGTCGCCTTGCGTTCTACACCTTATCACCTCCGAGACGGGGAAGGGCCATCGAGCGGCTTGAGGAGGCCCTGGCAATGCAGAGGAGAAAGGGAGCCGACGCCCCGGACAACAGGAGCGGAGGAGCCCGAGTATCCAACGCCTAGCCTGAGCACAACGTCCTCAAGATCTAGGCCCTGGGACTATAGGACTCTATTAGCCATAGTCTTCAGATAGGGAATACCTGCGCCCTGCGTGGCCGGTGACTTCCAGCACGTCGGATGCGTAAATAAATGTTATTTCTCTCTCTCTCCGAGACGGGGCGCACGCCGCGCGCTTCGTTTTTCAAGATAACTGCCACATAGCGCTCATGTCTCACGTGTGACATGACTTGATGCGCTCGTTCACCTCCGCTGCACGCTCGAGGCACTCTGACGCAGCGCCTCCAGAATACCATTCACCGATGTTCTTGCTCAGAACATCAAATAAACGTTTTGTTCACTCTCTCTAGACGCAATACTATTGTCTTTCGACGAAATTTGCAGCGTAACATGCAGATACAGGGCCATTTTTTTTCCCCCTTCAATACATATACCGGGCACAAGACAGTACGCGGTACACTAGGGCTGCAGAGCCACTGCACAGCAATTAGTGTGGAGATGGTTCCCGCAGTGCAACAAGTCTTGCTAAACATGCCCTGCATCACAAAATAGGCTCTTTGGCATATAAGCTCTTGACTTCTTGACATATTCACTGCTCTTAAAAACCTTGATGCTCCTAGGAAGCTCTGAAAACAGGAAGAAGTGGACGAGTGTTGAAGATTGGGCGAGTTGGTTCGTCGTACTTGAACTGGTATAGCGCATTATGGGGAAGAAGAAACGGCCGAGCAGACCGACATAGCGCTCTGTCCTCTTGTGTCGGTCTGCTCGGCCGTTTCTTCTTCCCCATAATGCGCTATACCAGTTCAAGGAAGAAGTGGAAAATTGTTCAGGTGTTGCTCAAGGGCAACACTGCTTCTTCGTTCACCACCAAAAACGCTGACAATACCTCAATTTCTGTGAAACAAGCTCTTTAATGCTATTGTGTTAAAACAGTAGCACAAATGAGTGTTTCTGTACAAGTGTTATGTACCTGTTCACTTCTGGAAAGCAGCTGTAGAATTGTCAAAATGCTTGGCTTGGAATCACATTATTGTTAGTTTTATACCATATACACCTTTTACCACTGTCGTTTTTCTTTCTTTCTTTCTTCTCCTTTACATTGTGCCATGCTTGAACCAAACCTTGGTGAATGAATTAACACAAGTGGCCCATTTCCTAGCTCAATATTGATGTTTACAATAATATAGCGAGATAACATTCTTGCATTAGTAACTTATTTCTTTAGACATTATTTGATGCACCTAATTGTCTGTGGATTTTTCTCTAAACAGTAAATTTAAGCACTTTAACACACTTTTATTCTTCATAGCAACACACTGAGCTAGTGGGCGATGTTTATAACTGGTTTTATGGCGTGTCTCAGTAGGTTTGGATCAATAGTGCATACAAACAGAGCTGCACCAATCCATGGCCCATTTTCTATTTTTATCATGAAGATATTCTTGCAGTGAAAGAAAGCATGCCATGATGAGGATGGCATGTATGTCTTGTAATGAATGCACATGTTACTGCAGCTTCTCCATTTTGCTGCGGAAGCCTGCAGCCACCAACCACTACAACCCTGGATTCAGTGTCTGCTCTTGGCAATGGGAAGTTCACTGAGCACAGTCCACCTATTGGCTGTGTTTCTGCGGAGACAGCTTACAACCACCGAGGTAATTTATGTGCTAGTAAGATGAACTTTTATGCACCAGGTCCACCACACATGTGAGGACATGATGAAAATCTTGGGAATGGCAGCAATGTTTTTGTCATAATGAGATATGTATGTAGGTATGGTAACTTTAAATATTTACTGATAATCGTTGGGGAGGGATGGGAGCACGAAGTTCCTGCTACTTCCAATTTAGGAATGAGTCGATATCGTAAACTGTTACACCCAGGAGTTCGCTATGGCTGTTTAAATTGGGTATGCATCACACTCCTGTACCCTGCTAAGTTGGTTGGGTGCTTGTGCTAGGTGATTGTAAAAGCTCCCCAGCATTTCTTAACCTGGGAAATCCTGCCAAGCAGGGTCTTTCTTTTTTGCATTCATTCATTCATTATTTTTTCACAGCGAAAGCTGTTATGAGATCACAACTCGGGTCTCACGCAGCGCCGTAGTTGTCCGCCGCCGTCACTGATGTCCTTAACCACATCACGCGAAATCAAGAAATAAACCTAGTACTAATGACACAGTGGAGCTCTAACCTGGGTCCGCTGGGTGCCAGCCCAGTATTCTACCACTGAGCTATGCCGGTGCTTTGGACTTGTTGGCAAACTTGCCTTAGGCAGGCTTGATGTCGAAAAAGCAATCGTGTTAATATGACTTATAAAGTGTTTTAAAACAGCGAGAGAACAAGCAGTCGTCGCACAATGCGAATAGCGTAACGAGTGGGTCGTCCAATGCTCCAACCTATTAAAAAAGCTTCTTTTTTTGTTCAGGTATTAACTGTGGCACATACCCACTTCAGGCATAATTCCTTATCATCGTCAGCTACTGCATGAACAATTGGCACAAAATTCCTCGCAATAGTTTAGCGGATACCACGCTTCTCAGAAGAATGACGAAAAATAGCATAGTGATTATTAATGCGGTAGTGGGCATCAAGCAAGTGTGCTTGCAGCAGTTACCCAATGAGTGTTTAGAAAAGGCTCTGAAAGGCCGCTCTTCTAGCTTTCGCTGTGGCTATGCTGCGCCTTTTGCGCAGGCCTGGCGTTTTTTTCTTTCATCAATTTTTTTTTTATCCATTTGTGCCAGCGTCTCCTGCACCTATAATTCATCATTTTGTCTCTCATGCCTACTTTTCCAAGACATACAATGGGCCTCTGTCATGATGAAAGGGAATTGGAAAAGAGAGTTTTTTTAAAAATTTATAGTGTTATTATTTTGTTCTGTTCCTCTCAAAAAGGCGACAATAATTTATGATTGTAAGAAGATATTTAGCAAATGACAAACACCCAACTGTGAACATGTGCCAGAAGTGGAGTTCATAGTTTACTAAAATTAACTAGAGAGGACTCTGGCGCTGCGATCGTTCAGCGACTATGGGATTTATGGGTATGACATGGATTTGCCTAGTCTTCAAAGCTTGCGGGTGGCGAACGCACTTGTGGCTTCGTTTATTGCTGTGTTTTAGTTTTGTTTCAAAGAAACAAACCATTTCTCAATTTATGACCCAATTTGAAGTGGTAAGCCTAAATGATTAAGCTGGTGAAGCGTAAATACTACAGAACATTCGCCGATTGTTGTTTCGTGACAAAGCAGCTTCAAGCCATGCGAAGCCAAAATGAACATAAATTATGAAGACTAGGCAAATTTATGTCGTACCCATAATTCCCATGCTCGCTGAAACGCCATGCATTGCAGCTTCCATAGACACTAGTGCCAGAGTTCCCGCTAGTGCGTTTTAGGAAACTTAACGGTGAAATAAGGTGACGGCATAAATGGAACAGAATTAACAGGATAAATTAAGAAGACAGAGAGAAAGAACAACAGGGAGAAAAATAAGTTGGGTAGTTGCAGAGTCTAGTAGTATATCTCTCACGTAGAATACCACTTTGCATGCCAGCTAATAGGGTGATATCATTACCATAAAAACTGCTTCAAGAGGCAGACCAATGATAGAGTAAAATTGTTGGTGGAAAAATGTGTCGAAGTATTCTCAAATAGATGCATAACTTTACCCTTCCCAAAATGGTATTTCTAAACAGTCAAATCCCGCTACAACAAAATTGACGGGATGCACGAAAAAATTAATTGTAGCAAAACTTCATCTATAGACTACAAAGATTAGTAAGATCTGTTATGACTTTTTCTTTGATTTCAGTGAGTGCATGCATTGAACTGTCGCTAACTCAGACGTACCTGGTCGAATACTATGAGTGAACATATTTTATCGCGTATAAGACAATCAAAATATACTGAAAATTTGGAGCTTAAAGTCGGGGTGTGAAATTTACGAAAATTTCGGTGTGCAAGTTGGCTTCACGGCACGGCTTCACGGCAAAGCATTGAAGGCGGCTTTGAGTCAATATGCGGGTAGTCTTTTTTTCCCTCCCGCGTTTTGCGGTTGGGGTGCCGGTTATATAAAGGGGTGGGTTATTCAGAATAAAATACAATATTCAGACGACCCTTGGGGCGTGCCGAGTGCACAGCTTGGCGAATGAGCGTGCCAAAGCTTCGCTAGAGGCCAACTGATAACTGCAACTGAAAATGACAAAACTCCGCATTACCGTGGCCATAAGTGAACGACAGGAAAGCCGCAACACTTCGTGTCCTTTTATGACTTTATTTTCTTAATCTACAGCTGTGTTAACTGTGCACCTTCAGGTCGTATTTGCTATCGATGAACAAGACGATAGCAACCGCGGTTTCCTGCGCAGTGGTTGTGGCAAACAGGACTTCTATTTTTAATCTGTGTGCACTGTGCTGGCCGTGCATGTGACTTGAGAACTGTGTCATTCCTATCTTTGTTCGCATCATTACGACAAGAAATATTGGGTTGAGTCGGTGCACGCTGACTGCGCACGTGCGTTCACTCATGATCACGTTTGACATGACTGCATTTGTGTTCGCAGCGGTTGTGGCAGAATGCAGGTACGCTGGGTCTAGGTGCACGTTGCTTGCGTGTTTGCCTTCACGATGCGTGCATATCATTCACGATCCCAGGCCAAGTGATGACAAACAATAGTTTTGTTTGGAGCGCGACTTCAAAAACATTTGGCAGGGGTTCTTTAAGATCGTGATTCTGCCGCGGCCTGCAGGTACATCAAATCCACCGGCAGCATCATGTCTCCAATTAAAACACGATTGTTGCGATACGACAGTGCGCTCTGAATCTCGCGAGTCGTCGAGAAATGGCCGAGTTGGTAGTGAAATTTCGCGGCAATCCTCGGCAAGTTTTTTTTTCTTATGGGGCAGTACTCGCAAAAACTTTGTTAAAGCGGAAATATTCAGGAAAAGTATTCGTTGTGACGAGACATTTTTCACATTGTTTTCTATGGGCAGCTGATGGTGAATCGAAAATTGTTTGTTGTGGCAGTAATTTTGTTGTAGCACGATTCGACTGTACCTGCCAACTCTCCTGATTTGCCTTGGAGACTTCCAATTGTGTGATCACAGCCATAAACCTCCTAATAACCTGGCTGAACTCAATTTTGAAAGAAAAAAAAAAAAACAGTGCGGGTATGATTGCAAGCAATCGTGAGAACACCATCGTGGCAACCCTAGTGCTCCTGCGGTAACCATGTAGCGCACAAGCACTTTGGGAGCTACCATGCTACAGTTGTTCTAAAGCATGGCGAAGCTCTGCAAGTGCCTAATGCCTGCTGGTGTTTTACTACGTCAGGTTGCATGACGAATAGTAGTGAAACACACATTGTGCATTTTGAAGCAGTTTTCGTTAGCTAAGCACCGAACGATGTTTGTCAAGGCGTCTAGTTTGCGGGGCACGCGAAAGAAAAAGTGTGCACAGGGCTATGTGCCAATAAATTTTTTACTGATGATATAAATAGGTAAGTACTGTCAGAGTGTGTTCAGTGGGAGGCAAGCGACCCACTCAGACCCGTAGAGTTTGAAATAGCGCAGGCTCTACTAAGGCATGTGCTGCCTTATACCATAGCCTCCTATAGGAGGCTATGCTTATACGAACATGAGAAGAAACAAAATAAGCAGACAACCATGGATCGAGATGGAATGTACTTGGAGGGTTTACTAAAATGTTTCCAGAAGTTTATGCCTGCTGCTTGTTAAACTTGAAACTACCAATATAAAGATTCCTGAGGATGTGTTCGCAATCATGAAATCAGCCATTGGCTGTGTCTGTTTTAGTTTGCCGAGAGAAGATTGAGTTATTTTTGGCTTTCCATAAAGTGAAAGTTTAAATTTCGTGCGCCGTGTCGTGCTATACTTGTCTAATATGTTGCACAAGAGCCTTGAATACTGATCTGCAGTGAATACTGACTAGGTTCAAAAAGGGCTGCAGGGCCCTCTGAAGTGACCATTTGAGATAAGGACAATTTCGTTCACTTATCACAGGCATTGCCTGAAACAATATTTGTGTGTTCCCCACCCCCCTTCCACTTGTGGCGAGTCTGCCGATTTCAGAAGTCGATCGGTTGGTAGGTATGTGGGCCCATGGCATGTAGAGCCCGGCACAAAATCTGCATCTCTCAACATGCGATGGCTTACTGAAGCATGCACAAGAACCAACCACAAAAGATGATCTGTTAACACATTTAATAGCTCACATTACTGCATGAAAAATCAACCTTAGATCATCATCATCATTCTCAGCCTGTTTTATTAATTCACTGCAGGACGAAGGCCTCTTTCAATGATCTCCAAGTGTAACACACTTCGGGTGAGGCCCCGCCGATCTAACAGCGGTGTGCAGCAGACTCGCATGCTCCTACTTTGCGCTTCGGCCCGCGACGGCCTCCTAGTCGACCCGTGCAGGGTTGCATGTGTAGTGATCTTTGAGTTTGACTGATGCACTCATAGAGCAGTCTCGGAGATTTCATAAAAATCAAACAAGCATTTAATTAAAACTAGGTGAATGGCAGGATTTAGCAAAAATAAATTAACAAGAAAAACACTAATATATGCAATGAAAAAACAGATACAAATGAACTACGCTCTAAAAAACACTACAAAAGGTACAAGTAGACAATGAAGAAGGTTGATAAAATAGAGAAATGATGGAAATCAAAAGAGATACAAAGAAGAATTACAGAAAAAAGTTGTGTTCTCGCTTCTGAGTTTCTGCATGCGGCGCAGCGCGCACTAAGACAATATTTCAAGCTGGTGAAAATAATGGTTACAAGAAAATCACATTAAAAAGTTCTATACACACCAGTCCAGCTCGGGGTTCATGTAAGGGAGTTGACGGGGTGCCGCTGAAGGTCTTGCCTGCTTAGGTAAATGATGAGGTTGGCCGGTTTTGCAGCCGACTCAATTTGTTGCACGGAACACTCCATGCTCACCGCTTACGTGAGACCCGTGACACCAACGACCGCGCTGTTCACTAGTTCAACGTCAACTGCCGAAACAGTCAAACTCTTTTTGGGCTGTACGCATCCACCTTGAGGTGATTTCCCTCCAAACACATATGTGCCCTCTTCGCTGCAGGTGTAGAGAAAACAAGGCGGTGCCTTTGCCAAGTATTTAGTTGCCGAAAGTTTTCTCCCCCAACACAAAGACGCTCTTTCTTGGAAAACTAGGTGTGCGGGCAAGAATTGCAGTCATTTGTGACACAAAGTTTACCCTATCCTGTGGGACCTGATTCCATATCCGTGCCAAATTTCTAATGTCCTCGACTGCATTGCTCATTCTTTGGTCAGCATTCTGTTGCTCTCATTGTCCAGCTGTTGCTTGTGCTACATGTTGTGTAGCCAGCCCAGGTAAATTTCTTTCACTTGATGTCAGAACATTTGCTACCCCAGTTTTTTTCCTGACCCATTCAGCCATTCTTTAATTCTTAGTGTTACTCCTGTCATTCTTCATTTCATTGCATGCTATGGAGTCCTCAACCGAAAAGTTTCTTTAGTTGCTTTGTCGTCTTCCATGTTTCAGCCCCACAGGTCAGACCTGACAGTATTCAGTGATTGTGAAGTTTTTGCTTTAATGACAGAGGCAGATTTCCTGACATCATATGGGGGTGCTTTCTGAATGCGCTCCAGCCCATTCTCATTCTCGTCATGTCAGCGCCGAACAAGCTGTCGAAGCTGTGTGCACGCATAACTCGCGATGCCAGAAAGAAAGCATCTTGTGGTGAAAAGCCCCCCCCTTTTTTTTGTGAAAAAAGTACAACGGGGAACAGCGCTTCTTTTTACAATTTTTGTCTTTTTTCGTTTTTCTTTTTTTAAATGCCTAGTTTCTATTCATGATTTCTTTCTCTTTTGACAGTCTATTTACTGAAGCACTATCTTTTTCTTCATATTAATTTTTAGGCCTACTTCTTATACTTTATTTTTTCAATTCCTCAATCATTATTTGCAATTTGTTGCCATCATTACTGAAGGCAACTATGTTACCTGCAAATCATAGGTGGCTGAGACATTCTCCGTTAACTTTGATTCCTGCTTCTTCCTTAGCCTAGTTGTTGAAACGCTTCCTCCAAGCATGCTGTGAATGAAATTGGGGATATTGTACTTTCTTGTCTGACTCCTTTTTTATCGTAACTTTATCACTTTTTTCTTGTTAAAACTCAAGGTAGCTGGGGAGTCTGTGCATGTCAGCTAAGGTATTGACAAGAGCTTTAGGTACTCCTTGTTGACTTAGTTTTTTTAAAACAGTTGGTACCTGTACTGAAGCAAGTGCCTTCTTGTAGTCTATAAACGTTACGTAAATACTAAAGGGGCTTGTATTCAGCAGCTTGCACCACTACCTGATTGATCACATGAATGTAATCTGTAGTAGAGTAGTCTTCCCTGAAACTGGCCTGTCCTTTTGGTTGGTTCAAGTGAAGTGTTTTTCTTAATCTGTTGGAAATAACATTTGTAAATATTTTGTACCACCGAAAGTAAGCTGATGGGCCCATAAGTCACTTATGTCATCTTTCTTATGTATTATATAGTATAATGGTGGCATTTTTCCAACTCACTGTAACTGTTGTAAAAAGAAATTTTTATTGCTCTTTAATTAGATCAGCTGTTATTCCGCCATCGCTAGCTCCTTTTCTGCTCGGCCTATTGTGTATAGCCTTTCTAAATCTCTGATGTATGGGAGTCATCCTGTTAGGTGTTTATATATCTTTTGTTGTGCTTGCGTAACAAGATCAGTATGTCCTTATATTGTGCTTGTGCGAATATTCTAGCATTTTGAATATTTGAGCCATGATTGAGGTATTCGAAATTTTGGATTCAAATTTATATTATTGGAAGTTTCGAAGTATTCAAAATGAACGAATAGAAAAATATTAGTTCGCATGTAATCTCCTGTGAAAGGGGTTTCACTGCAGTAGGGAATGCTGTACCGTGAATACACCTCCCCAGAGAAAATCCGCACTGCTGCAAAGTCTTATTTTAAAATTAAATGAACATCTTTCCTTCACACCGATTCTATATAATTAAGTTTAAAAGCTTGTTATGCCAGCTTTTATAATCAAAGCACAGTAAATTCTGAAACGTAACATATATTACAGTTTATTATTTGTATTTTAGCAAAATTATACAAATTCAATATTTGTATAAGCCTAGTGTCTATATATATATATATAGACACTAGGATTATACAAATATTGAATTTTAGGCTCAAAGCAGAAAGTTATTCGTTTCAAACTATTTTTATTCGAATTCAAGTAGTATATATCGCACATTGCAAATAAAAGTGAGCACTTTTATCATGACTCAACTAACCTACACAATATATATATTTTTTAATTGAAACAAGGCATGCACAAATGTTGAAACAACTTTGAGTAGTAGTGAGATTTGACTTTTGCTAGAATGCAAATAATAAACTGTAATATATGTTACGTTTCAGAATTTACTATGCTTTGATCATAAAAGCTGGCATAACAAGCTTCTAAACTTAAAAATATAGAATCTTATATTCACATACATGCACATACATGGGGGGGGGGGGGGGGGACGCATATTTTTTTTTATGAGAGCCTAACTGAAACTGGGACACTGGCAAACACAATTTTTCTCGCGATTGACAATACAATCAGCAGGCCTGTGGCAGGAATTTTTTTGCCACTATGATCTTGTCTCCTAAATACCTCTAATCTATATTCCGGCTAAAATCTATACAGCCCGCTATTATCGGTATTTAGAGGTAAAATTTGTATTTGGCACTTGTAGATTATAACATTCCATTTGGGCTTGAACTAGCTCATAAAATAAGTCTAAAACCATTCAAATGTATGGAACAGTAATATTTTGCAATAAATTTGTCATCATCCCCGTGCTTCTGTCCGTACTATCCTTTGTTGCATGGGTGTAATGGCGACGACTAGACTTCAAGAGGAATTATAGTTCTTTTTGGTAAAAGGCACACTACTATGAACATTTGGCAGTGTCTTCTTGTTCTTAGCATATATTGAATGCCTTGAAAAAGGTTGCAGCTCTTCTGAGCTCATTTTATGCCGTGCCGTTTCGGATCATTTCTTCTTCTTCAAGGAATAGATCAGTGCCCTATACCTTCATTTCGTATATCTTTTGTGTCAAATTTACCGCCTTGGAGCAAAAGAATGACACGATGCTTTAGCGCTAAACTCGAAAAAAAAAAGAAAACGTACAAACACACGCAAAGGGGCACATGAAGTACGAAAGTTGGTCTCTTACTCATTATATTTGAACTTTGCCCCACAGCATCATGTCCTTCAGTAAGTGACAACTTGCCCTAGAAAAACTAATTGTGGAACGTAAGCACGATAATAAAGCAACTAGGACACAAATGAAACAGATTGGAGGAGGCCATGTTGGTTGTTTTAGTCAGAATTGTTGACGCAGTGCTGGTTTAATGAATGGGGCTTTGTTTAGTTGAAACAAATGCGGGGCTTCGCTCACTTATGAATAAAAGCTGCCTTTTTGAGTTCACGTTACCATCAGGATTGCCCCATTTTGATTCCACCTGTTTTAGAAGTTAAGGATACTTAGGTGGGCGTTATGCTCCTGTAAAGTTAAACCCAGTTTCGGTAACTGCGGTTGGCTCTTTTCGCAAAAAATAAAGTGTCATATATATATATATATATATATATATATATATATATATATATATATATATATATATATATATATATATATATATATATATAGACAAGCAGCACTTGTCTTTTTGTCTGTGTGTCTTTTTGGTGCATCAACTCCCCTCATCAGGTTGTATTGTGGAAACTCGTGACAGACACTGTCCGATTATGGTAGAGGGTAGAACATTTGTTGAGCAAAATGTAGAATCTCAAAGTCTGACAGGAAAGAAATTCTCTCCATGATGACAAACGAAAAAGGCATGTTGAGGACAATGAAAAAGGAATGTGAAGAGTTTGCATGCCGTACACAATATAAAACAAGTTTATACCAACCTTATTTTTGTAAAATGCACAGCCCTGAGTGGTCATGTTTCTTGGACATAGCTTTTAAAGTGATTCTTTTCCCACATCTAGCATAAGCTTGGAGTGTTGCTTTTCCCAAATGTAAATATAAACACGAAAGAGCATTTTCAGCTCCCTGTTGAAAACCTCACATGTAATTTTATATATATATATATATATATATATATATTCACTGCAGGACAAAGGCCTCTCCCATGTTTCCCCAGTTATCCGGTCCTGTGCTTGATGCTGCCAATTTATACCCGCAAACTTCTTAATCTCATCTGCCCACCTAACCTTCTGTCTCCCCCTAACCCGATTCCCTTCTCTGGGAATCCAGTTCGTTACCCTTAATGACCAGCGGTTATCCTGTCTACGTGCTACATGCCCGGCCCATGTCCATTTCTTCTTGATTTCAACTATGATATCCTTAACCCCCGTTTGTCCCCTAATCCACTCTGCTCTCTTCTTGTCTCTTAAGGTTACACTTACCATTTTTCTTTCCATTGCTCACTGCGTCGTCCTCAATTTAAGTTGAACAATCTTTGTAAGTCTCCACGTTTCTGCTCCGTAGCTAAGTACCGGCAAGATACAGCTGTTATATACCTTCCTCTTGAGGGATAGCGGCAATCTACCTGTCATAATTTGAGAGTGCTTGCCGAATGTGCTCCACCCCATTCTTATTCTTCTATTTACTTCAATCTCGTGGTTCGGCTGTGGGGTTATTACCTGCCCTAAGTAGACATAGTCTTTTACAACTTGAAGTGCACTATTACCTATCTCGAAGCGCTGCTCTTTTCCGAGGTTGTTGTACATTACTTTCGTTTTCTGCAGATTAATTTTAAGACCCACCTTTCTGCTCTCCTTGACTAAATCCGTAATCATGAGTTGCAATTCATCCCCTGAGTTACTCAGCAATGCAATGTTATCGGTGAAGCGCAGGTTACTAAGGTACTCTCCATTAACTCTTATCCCTAACTGTTCCCATTCTAGGCTTCTGAAAACCTCCTGTAAGCACGCGGTAAATAGCATTGGGGAGATTGTGTCCACCTGCCTTACACCCTTCTTGATTGGTATTCTGTTGCTTTCTTTATGAAGCACTATGGTAGCAGTTGATCCCCTGTAGATTTCTTCCAGAATGTTTATATATACTTCATCTACGCCCTGATTCCGCAGTGTCTGCACGACGGCTGATATTTCTACTGAATCAAACGCCTTCTCGTAATCTATGAAGGCTATGTATAGTGGTTGGTTATATTCTGAGCATTTCTTTATTACCTGATTGACAGCATAAATGTGGTCAATTGTTGAGTAGCCTGTTCGAAATCCTGCTTGTTCCTTCGGTTGATTGAAATCGAATGTTTTCTTTACTCTGTTAGCAATTACCTTTGTAAATAGCTTGTATACTACAGAGAGCAAGCTGATTGGCCTGTAATTCTTCAAGTCCTTGTCATGTCCTTTCTTGTGTATTAAGATGATGTTAGCGTTTTTCCAAGACTCTGGTACTCTTCCCGTCAGGAGACACCTCGTAAACAAGGTGGCTAGTTTTTCTAACACAATCTGTCCTCCATCTTTCAGCAGATCTGATGTTACCTGATCTTCACCAGCAGCTTTGCCTCTTTGCATGCTCTCCAAAGCTTTTCTGACTTCTTCTATCATTACTGGTGGGGTGTCATCTGGGTCACTGCTGGTTCATGTAGTATTAGGGTCGTGGTTGTTTTGGCTACTGTACAGGTCTCTGTAAAACTCCTCCGCTATTTTAACTATTCTATTCATATTGGTAGTTATTTTGCCTTGTTTGTCCCTTAGTGCATACATCCAATTTTTGCCTATCATAAGTTTCCTCTTCACTGTTTTGATGCTTCCTCCGTTTTTCAGAGCGTGTTCAATTCTATTCATGTTATACCTTCTTACATTGCATACCTTACGTCTATTAATCAACTTCGAAAGTTCTGCCAGTTCTATTTTGTCTGTTGTACTTGAGACTTTCATGATTTGACACTTCTTAATTAGATTCTTTGTTTCCTGGGAAAGCTTGCCAGTGTCCTGTCTAACTACCCTGCTTCCAACTTCCACTGGACACTCCGTAATGATACTCGTCAGATTATCATTCATTGTATCTACGCTAAGGTTGGTTTTCTCACTAAGAGCCGAGTACCTGCTCTGAAGCGACACTCTGAATTCCTGTACTTTCCCTCTCAGTGCTAACTCATTGATTGGCTTCTTGCGTATTAGTTTCTGTCGTTCCTTCTTCAAGTCTAGGCGAATTCGAGACCGTACCATTCTATGGTCACTGCATTGTACCTTGCCAACCACTTCCACCTCCTGTACGATTCCTGGGTGTGCACTCATTATAAGGTCTATTTCGTTCTTATTTTTGCCATTAGGGCTTCTCCATGTCCACTTGCGGTTTCCTTGTTTTCGGTAGAAGGTATTCAAAATCCGTAAATTATTGCGTTCTGCGAATTCTACTAGTAGTTCTCCTTTGGCGTTTCTAGTACCGATGCCATAATCTCCTACTACGTGGTCTCCAGCTTGCTTCTTTCCTACCTTTGCATTAATGTCGCCCATCACTACAGTATACTGTGTTTTTACCTTACTCATTGCCGATTCCACGTCTTCATAGAAGCTTTCAACTGAAGCGTCATCATGGCTGGATGTAGGCGCGTAAGCCTGTACCACCTTCATCTTGTATCTTTTATTCAATTTATTTACGATACCTACCACCCTTTCATTAATGCTACAGTATTCCTCTATGTTGCCAGCTATGTTTCTGTGAATTAGAAACTCCACTCCCAGTTCTCTTCTGTCTGCCAAGCCCCGATAACAAAGGACGTGCCAATTCTGTAGCACCGTATAGGCCTCATCTGTCCTCCTAACCTCACTGAGCCCTATTATATCCCATTTAACACCCTCTAGCTCCTCGAATAGTACAGCTAGACTTCCCTCACTTGATAAAGCTCTAGCGTTAAACGTTGCCAAGTTCAGGTTCCAATGGCGGCCTGTCCGGATCCAGAGATTCTTAGCACCCTCTGCTGCGTTGCAGATCTGACCGCCGCCGTGGTCAGTTGCTTCGCAGCTGCTGGGGACTGAGGGCCGTGAGTTATTTGACGTATGCATGTGGGAGGTAGTGGCCAAATGCTGCAACAGGGTGGCCAATCCTTCTCTGGTGAGGGAGTGCGTTCCCGGCGGTGGTTACGGGTGAGGCCGCACCCCAGGCCTCTTAATGCAGTTCCATCACCATGCGGATTTTTTTTTTTATCCTGTTGGGAACTGTGCGGCACCGGGATTTGAACCACAGACCTTTTGCATGCGAGGCGGGTGCTCTAACCACTATGCCACTATGCCACATATATGTATATATATATCTTTTATTAAAGGACCCCTGCAATATTGTTTCATGTAGCCATGAAATGTTCTTGCAAAAAAGCTTACTGCCTCCTGAATTGACCCCCAGAAACATTTTTATATTTCATCAAGTATGAGAGCAGTTACAGAGATTTGTCAACCACTTTAATTGCTTTCTCTCTTCTCTCATCCTAACAAATGTGCTGGAAGCTAGCAGGAACGAATAGCGCGGGGCAAGAAAGTCCGTCATGCTTGGCTCGTGACCCTGAGAACTTTTCTTTGTTTTTCCTTCGAACACATAACTAACATCCAGTGTGACTGTGAGTGCGCGCAGCCATGTGGTGGTCTTCTGCGGCGACCGCCGTAACTACAGAGACCAACATGCTCAAATCAACCAGTGGCGTTGAACTTGAGTATATGATGCAGCGATTTTGAGTACTATACAGCTTTGTTTGACAAGAGAAGAGGAACTGATTTTTAGCTGACTTTGAGAACTTATTGTAAATTGCAGGCCGAGTTTTGCGCTATAGTGTTCAGCTCGCGTGTTCTCAAGAGCTTCAACTACTGATCTGCAGCGTTTTCTGACCGTGCTAGAAAAGTGTTGCAAGGCCCCTTTAAGTTTAAATGGTAATTGATCTACCTCAGTTTTTTTTGTAACCATAGAGCTTTTTTTATTATACTGTTTTGTCTTGTGAAGGGCACTTAGTAGGGCGAAATTTGAAACAAAAAATAAATTTTTGTTTTCATCGCAATTTGGAAAGGGTGTCCCTCTGTGCATATTTTTCAGATTCGGGCTTTTTTTTAAACAGCAGTTTTTCTTGCTCAAAATCAGTTTTTCAGAAAGCAAGCATAGTGAGTGAAAACGCACCCTAGTGCAAGCCTCTCGTAGGCAACCTGTGCTTGCGGCCTATTTTTCTAAAAAACTTCATGTACGAAAGTCAAAATTCTTTTCTAGAGTCAGCTGTGTGTAGAAAATGGTCAGGTAACTTCTAAGGCAGTCTAAAGACACTGTGCAGCTTTATAATCACAATTCGTATTCGGAGCGCATCGGTTCAAACACAGTTTCTAGCTTTATTACACTTTATGTTTGTCGTGCTTGTTGATATGCTTAGATGTTGGGGGTAAAGTAGGTGGTCAGCTAGTGTAAATTTCACGGCAGCCTATACAGTTCTTTTGTTAACATGAATAAATGCCACTGATGTACTGAGGCGCTGGACGCTGAACCTGCATGTTCTTAATTGTTGAACCTGTCAGCATTTTTAGCGTCCTTCGAAGTGAATCACATGCACGGTGACAACAGGTATGCTGTAATGAACATTACCATTATTTGTGATGCAATAAGAACGAATAGAACATGAAAACTGCCCGGTGGAAGTGTTGAGTTAATGGAGTTGAGTCGCAGAGTCTTTGTTGTCTTTGTTTAGGTTCAGAGTGTTAAGAATTGCGACATTGGATATTATTCTTGCATATAATGATGGTAGTATCACATGAGCCAAATCTATGAAATAGTTAGGATTGAAACCAGACCAAACTACAGTCAATTTGCTGGAAAACATTGACAACACTCGTTTTTTCATAGAGCTGTACAAAATCTAACAAAAGAAGCAAGACAAGCTTTACGAGAGGACTCAAAGTGAAAAATTGACATCTGCAATAGTTAACGAGCCTAATATTACCAAATAATATTACCAAATACCAAATGATTACCAAATAATATAGTTGAACAGTGTTTGTGACAAAGTGTGAATTGCTTTTCAGCTTTTTTTTTAGTTTAAGCTCGATTATCTCAAAATCATGTTTTTTTATTACTTAGTAAGTACCATTATTTCCCTGCGTATTCCAAGATGACTAGTTCATTATTTTTTCTTGTATTCTGCATAAATACAAACAGCTACTGAAGCAGAATTGAAGTTATGCACTGTACAGTTTTTGTGTTACAAATTTTCATAGATGCCAATTACTTACTCAAAAGTTAGGTTTTAGTGGCAAAAAGTTCACCAAAATCCTAATATTGTCCAGATTTTAATATATATGCTTCAGTTAAAAGAGTAGAAAATTCGGAAGAAAATGAAGCATGAATTATGGGAATAACCCTTTTAGTCACTCGGGAAACGGTACCTCAATATGACCAAACATGCATGAAACGGATAGGACCCACCCGAGGCCCTTAACGTACCTTTAACAGCTTTTGAAAACCAAATACCAAAAATGCCAAAAAAAAAGGTGGTACTGTAAAATCCCGCTTGGGCCTTTGTCAGATGGTTGTGGAGTGTCTTTGTGCAAATGACCTGTGAATAAGAGCCGCTCTCGGGCTCTGGAGGCCTAGCCGGAAACGCTAGCATACTGCTGGAATGATCCTTCGACAACAATGATGATGAAATTATTTTGCGAGCCTCCCTCACCACATGTTTAGTTCAGCTTAAACCACCACCCCCTCAATACAGAAAAATGAGAAAGCTGTGCCTTTGGACATTACTATAGATAGTCTATCAATGGCACTATCAACAATATTTTTGATATAGATTGTTTGATAATGGCTATGTTGCCAATAATTTTATTTTACTGAATCATCTGCTTTAGGCCAATATCAACCTTGATAAGGAGGTGAGCCCTGATACACATAGTATTCAGAAAATTTGAAAACTGTGTTTACAAAGTAGTAGAAACGAAAGCTACGAAGTAACATCGCTATTTTTATACAAGAAAGCCAGAGTGAAGTAGCTGATGCCTTTTCTTTCCTTTCCTCAATATGTGAGCAATGAATAGCAGTCAAGTTATGCACAAGGAAGACCTTGTATTTTGCTTAATTTCCTTGCCACCACCAGGGGTGTAGTTGGTTTTGTCACCGCTTGAACAGAGCATTTTAGTTTCGCACTTGTGCTCTTCAGTTCAGTATATTTTCTCTTCAAATGACTCACAATTTATCGCAAGTTAATTATTTGTTTTTCTTGTATCTAGGCCATGGACAAGCAAGGAGCCAAAATTTTCAGCCAGTTTCTGCTCTCGGTACCAGTAATGTGGGAAGATAAGCCTCTGAAAATTTCTTTTGCTGGCACAACATACACGTCTATGCATGAGGCTGTGTTCTCATGGCTCCCACTTGCCACACTACAAGAAAGGAGGCAGTTTCTGCAGTTGAGTGCATGTTTTACACTTGCCCTAAAGATGGTTTTTATTGACTGTCCTACTGGTATGTGCATCTATGAATTGCCGGCTTATGGAAAGCATCAGTACACTGAAACTAAGCTTGTATGTACAGGCATCTATATATGGGTGGATTCATCAGCCTGAGTGAGCCCAAGTGAGTTTCAGTCTAGTGGGTCTAGTAAAATGAGTGGGCTTGGTTGTTTTCAGCCTGAATTGGTGATACCAAGGTGAATATGAACAAACCATGGCATTTGACTATATTTAATCTGGTGAGCTATTACTGTAGTACACTTGTTTTAATAAATATTGTAATGATGAAACCCGCTTTTTTTTACATTTTTGTAAATGTGCTGACTCAATTGAAGTGCATTTCCGAGTAAAATGGATTTACTGTGATCTTAATGCATTCATAGCATTTGATGTTATTTCAGGTTGTCTGCTGTATATCTTGCCGCTGCAGCCAGGCAAGCACCGTGTAATACAGTTCCACTGTGTGTGCCCGAGGTGTTACTAAAAAAGGTAATACATATAATTGACATCATTGGATCTGTGCTGTTTTTTATTGCTCTTTGCCACAAACCATATCATTTTTTTTCCCTTACTGTGACTGCAGTTCAAGTTTGTTGCACAGCGGGATGAGTGTACACTTGACGAGTTTGACTCTGATGCTTGGAAGCAATGCAATGAGTCAACTATAAAAGACTGGCTTCAATCTACCAAGGTACGGCTCAGCTCAGTAATGGCTACAGTTCCTTCATGTTGGGTTGTTATAAGCAGCTGCATTCTTTTACTTTCCAGCTATCTGTTCAGGAATGGGTCAACTTTGAATCTAAGATCAGCGATGGTGTCAATGCTGCTATCACACCAGTTATGAGGTGAGTTAGCTACTTATGACAGTGCTGGTCAAGTGGAGCCCTTGCAAAGCACACCTATTATGTGGTAACGTTTTGTGCTCAATTATGTGGAAGAAAAAAAAGTACAGGATACATGAAGCACCTATGCAGTTTCCATCTACTAAGTGCACCCGTATACACTCAAACCTTGTTATAACGAAATAATGGATATAACGAAGTAAATGAAATTCTCCTTGAAAGCTCCATAGGGAACCATGAATTTTAAATCTCATTGTAACAAAGTAAAATTGACCGGTAAATAGATATAACGAACTAACTTAGTCTATCAAATAGCCTATAAAAAAAAACCGACTGTAGTGCGTTAAGTATAGTGTTTTTTGCGAAGTTTGACGCTCATTCAGCACGGCTCTTTCAAAACTACCACGCCGACCTTACATCCATGCCACGCAGGCCGAGAGAGCCGTCCTCCTCGCACAGCCATCATAGAGGATTGAAGAAGCACTTGGCGGGTCACATGACCGAGAACCGGCACTGCAGTGCAAAGCGATTTCCCTCTCCGCACCTAAAGACGATGGCAATGACTGCGTCTCTGCTACTACCCTCTGCACAGAGAAAGGAAGACTTCCTGCGACAGCTTTCTTTTTTTTTCCTCTCTCTCTGCGTGCGGCCTTGAAAGGAGAAGGGTCTCTATGAGCAGAGACGTAAAAGGGAGAAGTGTAGCACAGGCGCGTCACAGATCGGCATTTGAGAGAGAGCAAACAATCCGCCACAGTATTTTATTTCCTTTTCTTCTTTTCCTTCTTGGCGCACAGCGTTGAGAGGTGCCGTCGCGGGATCGGGCATGGCGCTGAGAGCATTTTTCAAACGCGGTATGTTTGAATTAACCATCGCAAGTGCTTGTGCGTTCGAATTACAGGGCATTTTCACCCTTTGGAATGCACATAGCTTTGACGGGACCTCAGCGTGAGTTTGAATTAACCGGAAGTTTGAATTAAGCGTGTTCGAATTAATGAGGTTCGACTGTGTTTATTTTCCGTCGCACGCGTGGTCACGTAGCGGTACATAGGGCCGCGAGGCGGTTTCCTTCTTTGCATGCTTATAGGTGTGCGCCTATGTGAGCATACATTGCCACAAACTCTTATAATCGATATAATCAAATAATTGGTATAACGAAATAATTGTGGCTCCTCTTCAACTTTGTTATAACGAGGTTTTAGTGTACATCCTGGCATTTAATGTTAAAGGGACTTCAAATTACCCGCCTCCGCCTCAAAAGGCGGACCGACTCACGTCACTGTTGCTGTGCACAACGTTGCCCGGCGTTACTGTGGGGTCACCAGCACTAATAGACAGAACGAAAGCAGCGGGTGCCATAGCAGCAACAATGGCCATTGATCAATATCCTGCCATTGGCTTCGAGATGGCAGACGTGTTTTGGTTCAACTGCACCCGGCTAGATGGCACTACCTGTCCAGTGTAATCACGCGAAAATTGGATTTTTGAACCATTCGCGCCATTCTCCATAGTAACGTTCGGAGGTTATTTTTTCTTTGAGTCAAACAGAAACGAACAAGCAACATTTTATTGCGTCTCTTGATGCACAAAAGGTTCTTTATTTAGTTCAGCTTGATAGATTACTAGTGATCAATTGTAGGCGGTTCGTCTGACGTCATTGGTATCATTTTGAGAACGTCCTGCTGCGGCGTAAGTATTCTTGTACATTTAGCTTAATTTTTTAGTAAGTAGGGCACTGCTGTTGATAATATTGTCATTTTAGATGTTGTCATACATTAAGCTTTCACTCTGATAAAAATTGTTATTTGACTTTAGTGTCCCTTTAAATGGAAGAACCCTAATAATCATGTATAACGGGAAGATTTTTTGCATCAAGACATTGATTTGATTGAGTTGGTTTATTATTCGAGGACATTTGAAAAGTGCAAATGACGAAAAATAAACACATACAACTGGACTGGCACTTTACTTGCAATTGGCACTTATTTGAAACAAACATCGTTTCAAATAAGGGCCAGTTGCAAGTCAAGCGGCAGTTCTGTTGTATGTGCTTAATATTTGTCATTTGTGCTTTTCAAGTATCCTCTAGAGATTTTTTTGTCCATTGAAAAGCGATGTGCTTTCTGTGCTTTATTATTGCTGACTTTGTAGAGTACACTTGTGCTGCCATTGTAAACATGGCTGACTCGTCAGCATAGCAGGTAGTAAGAATGGAAAGGATTGTCATGTAATCATCATTGTAAAGCTAACTGCGGGTTAGCATTTAAATGCCATACCATAAAGTTTACTTGTCCAGTTGCAATTTGTTTTTCTATTAAATGTGTGTGATGTTGCTCTATCTTATCATATTTAGAATCATCATTTCATCTGCATTGTTTCCTTGAAAGGCAGTACACTGGTTATTTTTCTGTTTTCAGACAAGATTTACTTCAATTCCTTGCTGATGCTGATAGTACAAGGGAACTGTGTGCAACATTACTGCGAGTTCTGGTTTGTCACGGACCAAGACTTCCAAACTATGCCCCCCTACATATCCTATTGCAGGTGTGTGTGAGACTTCAGAAAATACCTTTGAGTGAGAGAAAAATATGTTGGCTGTTTTTCCATGCAGAGTCTGCTATTGAATCCACCCAGCAGTTTTTCAGCCAAAGCTGTGCCATTTGCAACTGAAACATTGATACAACTAGAAACTGAGATTGGTGGCTGTCCTGTGGATGCAGTAGAGAGGGCGATAAACTTCTTTAGGTGAGGTACTTATCTCTTAGCATGTCATTAGCAGTGACTGATTAGTTTTAATGATTGCATTCCGACATTTTAAAGATATATAATGACATTTGTGAATACTAGCACCTCTATCCAGTATACAGGTTGAAACCTATTCTTTCAGTTTTGGTCCTGTATGTCATCCTTTGCCCCTTTAAGTAAAGCTTTAGTAGGAGGGATTGTCTAACATGGTTTACAATGCACACAGGGCTTTGAAAAATAAATAGTGCTTGAGCTTCAGCTGTTCTACCTGCAGGCTGCTTAAAGGGGCCCTGCGACACTTCTGCGAAAGCCTTATTTATCATTGGAACGTGTGTAGCAATGATTGCTGAGCCGATTGCAACAAAAATGGCACAAATCAGTGCACAAAAAGTGAAGTCATGAGTCCTCAAAGTTCATAACTCGAGCAGACGACGACGAGAAACGTTCCCTTTCGCATTTTACTTGCCTGTTGACGCCAAAGACCGCTTCCAATTACAGTGCGCATCTCGTAAAGACATAACGAAAGTGCCACCTCATAGTGGCCTCCACACAATACCTTGATACTGGTGTTTTTGACGGCATCATTAGCATGGTTCGCCGAACCACATGCGTCGAGTAGCAAACGCTCCCACGGTTCCGCTGTGTAAGATACATTCGCTTCAGGCAGGGACACTTCTCACCTTGCATGCACGACGCGTTCTACGACAACTTCGGCGTCAGCTGCACGTCGCATTTTTGGCATGGTAAAAAAGCGACTCGCATTTCCATCTTTAGTTGCTGGCGTATAATAGCAAAGTTCACAGACTAAAAGTCTCGTGCTCATTGTTCTGAAAATGCAGTATTTAGAAGCAGAAATGGTTTCTTTTTGAGAAAGTAGAAAAATGATTTTTACCCTTTCTAGCATTTACTCGTATGGTCTAGCTGCCACCATATAAATATTGCACGCTACTTGTCGTGTCAAGCAGATCAAAATCTTATGGTCTTTGTCGTCACGTCACATGATGTGATGTCACTTTCCATAGCAAAAATAGCCGATGTGGGTCGCTGTAGTTCGAAATCAAGGTAGTTTGTCCCATGAATTAATATTAAAGCAGCTTCCATTTCGACATTGCCACTTGTGCAATAATATCGGCACACTCCACAGCACCAGAAAAACTAAAGGAAAATACATGCTCAAATTGTGTTGCAGGGCCCCTTTAAAAGATGGCAATCGTGGTAATGGAGACTCTGCACATTGGGTTAGGGGCACCCAGTTATTCAGCTTTTGTTGTAGTACTACACCACATTATCACATCCATGATTCCTGGGGGTGGTTTTCAAAGGATATACATATGTCATCAACCTGAAGCGTGTAATCAGAACCTTCCGAAAATGGAGAGAGGGGCTGGCTACCACCTAACTCAAGGAGGCAGACCTGTCAGATATTGTTTTGTTTACTTCTTCAGTGATCTTGATCAAACTATACAGGATTACGCAGTTTTTTTCTGCTGATTTCAAATATTTAATATAATAAAATCACTCATCTTGTTCCTGAAGTAACTTAAGTTCACCCTCTACTGTTTAAGTCCATCATAGAAAAAAGAGTGCTTAATTAAAAATGATATTTAAGATATGCCAACATAGATTAAATGACTATAGATTGAAATTATGGAAGAGTTTTTTTTTTTAGGCCTTTCTTGGTTATTTTACAGCAAAATGAACTATCCTTTTTCTGAAGCAGTTAGAATTGTATTACAGTTTTGATGAGTAATTAATTAAAAAAGCTTGTGCTCTACATTATGCTCTCATACTAGCATTCTACACACATACAGGTTTTCATTGCAAAAAGAATTATTGTACCTGCCCTGGCTGCAGAGATATTGAGGCCTCAAAATTGAATTTACGTTCTTGAGAAACTTGGAAAAAACTGAAAATACACAGCTTCTTCAAAAAGCAACGATCATGGCGCACATGTTTTGCAATCCTCATAAAGGTGCTCATAAATTCGTAGCAGAGCTTGTAACACAGGTGCCGGCAAATTATAAAGAAGCCTCGAAGTCGGTTCCCCATTTTTTGGCTAGTTCTGCATGTTAACAGCACCAAGAATGTGGGCAGTTAGAATGACATTACAAAAAAATTACCACTCCCTGGTGTGTGAAAATTAGCAGAGAGATAGAAAAATATTGCAGAAACCAAATATGTCAATTTCAAAAAATGAATTTTTTGTCACTTTTTGGTCCCAAAGACCAGTCTGCCCTCTTAACTAAAACATGCTAATGCATAGTTATGTAATAGCTGACATCGTGGAGCATTGGCTTCTGGGTCTAAACAGGTAGCCGAGGATTGCACAACGTGCCTGTCAACAATGAATGTAATCACATTGGCTAAAATGTGGGTACTAGTAAAGTGAGTGATAACATTTAATGTTGATAGATTCCATGTGCCAGCCCACGATGATGACTTGGACTTGTCCAGCACTCCACCAAACAGGTGGTTATGTAAGCACTGAGCTGGTGTGTTCAAGTTAATTCAGATGCAATGATTGTGATATTTAAGAGAAGGTTCCTTAAATTGTGCAAAAGGTCATTGCTGTAGTCAGTGTAGCTGTCAACAATGGCCCTCTCATGGCAAGGTAATTGAAGAGGAATGCATGCCTACGCTTACTCTTTGGAGCATACAAAGGGCACTGCAAGAGGCCAATCACACGGATTGCAGAGACAAGCATCGGTATTAATGGAATGGGTGAATTCTCAAAGGAGGTAAAATATGCGTGCTCATATGGCAGTTGGGGTCTATGAGCTCAGGCTCTTGGGAAGTCTGCTCTGTAGAGATGGTAAAATCAATGAACAATTAATCGATTAAAGATACACAGCTAATTGATATATCATAATCAATTAGTGTTTTTCAATTAATTGTACTAATTGAATAAAACTTTTCGATTAATCAATAATGGCAACCCACAACACCGGCCCTTGGCCGGTCCGCATGAGTGTGAGGTGAGCGTTGCTGAGATTCAGAAATCGAGCACGCCTAATCTTTTCCACTCCAGCACATATTCTTACGCTAGTAGAACGAGCCCCAAGCCATCTGCGGCCCTACCTCATAGAGGCAGAAATGGAACTCGCCCTGGTCTGTATCGCATATGGCGTCCACATCCAAGCCCTCCCCAAGACCTCTAGTGCTGGCCATCGCCTTCTCGCGTTAGGGCATGCAGAAACGCACTTGCCCGCTTTTCTCTACTGACAGTCTGTGGTTACCGCATTAATGTCTGCTCGCCTTCCTTTCTCCTATCGTGCATTGGTTAACTCTTTCGTTACCACGCCTATTCAAATCGTTCACCGGGGATCGATGCTTTTAGGTCATCAACTTTGTTATGGTAAATTTGTTTTTGCACACCCAGCACTTTCTAGTAGTTATTCCAACCACTCATCTTTCAGAATGAATTTGAATTTGCCCTTTTTGGCAACATAATGATTTTTGACATACCTTCGTGCAAACCAAGGTGTGTATATTGTTGGAAAAGTGCACTAGGCTGGCAAGCTGGACAGAAGTGCGTGCCCCTAGTGATTATGTTACAGTAACATCGAATTCCTGCAATTAAAAGAATCTTTGCAATCCTAATATCAAATTGAGGTGTCAGCTTCACAATTTGATTATGTTGAGCAGTAATAATTGCCAGAAATTTAATAGAGCTGTTCTTTAAAGTCGGGGAAAATTTGTTCTGCAAAAAATATTTACGAAGGTCCACAACACGTTTAAAGTGTCGAGGTGGCCTTCTCTGACAGTTTCCAGCTGCTTTGGTTTCACTTGCATTGATATATCAGACACAGGGCCGCATCTGTTGTCACTAGTCGCTCCTATGACGTCGTCAAGCGCGCATAGGTGCACACCAGTGCTTCAAAACACATGCGTTGCTCGAAACTGTCTTGCAACCCCACCTGAATTGAATGAGGACGAGCTTGAAGAGTTCGAGGATGACAGCACCTCGGCTTCAAGTTTTATGGCGACGATGTTTTGTGTCATCCTGAGATATCCGCAGTCGTTCATGGGTTTATTTTGTTGACATTCTCAAGTTGTCTCCTCCGCCGCAAGTGCTTATAGCTTCTGACCTTTGTGCACAATCTTATAGCTACCCTGGTTATGTGCGTGGTCCACACTTCGCTGGGGCGGGGTGTGCTGGCGCTGGCTGCAGAGCTTCTCCTAACGGTAAGAAGGAGCAGTGCGATACGTTTCAGAACTGCAGGCGATATTGGCCTTTTTAAGAACGATATGCGCAAAAATGCAAAGAAATATGCTTGGATGCATATACTGGAACACCAACCAATGCTGTGTGAGGTGGCTCATGAAAAGAGGAGATGCTAGATGAAATAGCGAATTTCATTGGATGTCTCATTCGTTGAGGGAGTATTCATATCATAGGTATCGATCTATATTGGCACGCCTGGAGACTCTTATTGCAAGACAACAATAATTTACTGAGAAAAGTGTCTCACGAAAAACCATGCAATGCTTCACCGCATGGCACCAGCAATGAAGCAGCACCACGGTTCTGATTTTGTTAGTCTGTGTGAAGAGAAACATTTTGTACAACATTCATTATTTTTTATACTGTTCCTGGGTCATTTATCCACAAAATGTATATTCTGAATTTTCTTTATTTTGAATATTTCTGCATATATAGTATTTTTTATTCAACCGTTTACCTGCTGGCGACCAAAAATTTCAACTTTTCACATTTTTCATCATTCTGAAATATTTTTGTTGCTCTACAACATATATTTTTTGCAAAGAGCATTTCATTGTGCAAAGTTTGGTGTGCTACAATGTGTGCTGAAGTACTTTTAAAACTGGCAAAAACGATCTTCCCGAGACATACGAAAAACAACCATTTTCGCATGGTAACGAAAGAGTTCAACGGTGGCAAAGTATAGGTGCTTACTTGCTATATTGAGTTATTATTACATCTTGGTGTGTATACTGCTTCTTTTGTGATGTTGCAATGGCGAGCATCCGCAAGAGGAGCACAGTGTAGACGTCGTTAAATGACACCAAATGGATGAAGGCGACGACGTTGTTGTTCTGGGGCTGACTATGAACGGGTTCGTAGGTGAAGGGAGCTTAGCTTAGCTTCCATTTACCAGATCTTGGTTGCAACTAATTGCAGAAGATTTAAGCTAAATCCCAAAGCTTTTCTCTCGAGGACTACATGAGGATGAAGCTTATAAGCAAAAGCTCCAGCGTATATGGTTCACTCGAATTCAAGCACTGGGCGAACATACATGCAGTGTGAGTGTATTATTTACTTCCTCTTCCTCGTAGTCTCTGCTTTGCCTTTCGCGGTATTTTCTAACCCTCTGTCCGCTGCATGTTTCTGGTGCATCTTCTCTCCCTCTTTTTTTCTTTGTCCTTGTGTATGTGTATGCAAGTATAATAATAATAATAATAATAATAATAATAATAATAATAATAATAATAATAATAATAATAATAATTTGAACCAGTGTGGTCACCGAAAACACCTCCGATTTTGGTTCGTTTTAGTAGCCAGGCTTCAAGAAAATACGACCTGCTGCCGAATTGTCCATGGGTAATGGCCACAGCAACGTTTATAGAACTTAACAGCTTCTATAAACATTTGGCCGCAGATCCTTCATTCTGTGTCATCACAGATAAAAAGTTCACCTGGGTCCACTGGATGAAAACACAAATTTTCACGAAGGTGCAAATGTGCACACGTGAACTCTAGCGTCTCTGATAGAAAGACATTGATCAAGATCAAACAAATAATGCGTTCATCTTGGCTGACAAAGTGCACACAAGGTGATGACAAAGAATATGAAACACAGGACAGGCGCTGACAGGTGCGCTGGAGTAGGTAAGCTTCGAGGCCAGTATGTTTCTTATTCTTCTTCCTCCTCTCGTATGTACTGTATCAACCAAGATCAATGCATATCAACTTGTTGAAGCTTCCATTCTTATACAAACAATGCTTCTCAAGCAATGGAATGCCCTTTTTTAAAAACCTATAGATATGTTGAATAATTAATTGAATAAAAGATCACATTGAAAGTGATTAATTGATCAACATCTGAATCAATTAACAATAAACAATTAAAATTTTTAATCGACCATTACTACTGGTTTGAGTCCTGAAACAGACTCAATTGGTCAGTAATTGTTAACTTTCTATAGCCAAACAAACATAAAATAAGTGTTCTCGAACCCTCTGCGTCGAATTGTTTTTTTAGCAGAATGATGCCTGCTGAAGGAGGTGCGTGCAACCAGGCAGTGATAGAGACGAATGCTGTCAGGGTAATTAGTGGCTGATTGATTGAATGGCACTACTGTCAAGCAGCTCTTCACATATAGGTACCACAACTAGTTCTTCATGCATGCCTGCTGTATAAGACAAAGGGCAGATAGGCAAACAGAGGAAACCTCGTTTCAACAGCAGGCAATATATGTATTTTCTGGTGAATAGGTAATTGTAGATCAAGAGTGAATTAAAGTGTACATAAATACTACACAATACACATATAGTAGTTAACCATGCATGGAAGGATGTTGCATGTCCACCTGTTGTGCAGTGAGCTACTCTCGATAACACTTCCAGGCCTAACTATGTACATAAATACCTAGAGAAATGGACTGGAAAATGGCGTTGCCATGATAAATTAATTAGTAAAGCACTGCACTTATAATGTTGGGATGTGGTTTAACTCCACATTTGCAGCAAGTTGTCCTTTTGTCTGCTTTAATTTTCCTTTATATTATTGTGCATATATTTCCATCAAACATAAGAATCCACTTCGACCTTTTAAAACAGCATGCGGATTCTACTGGAATCCACTAGAAGATTTTGTGCACCTCCTAATACCTAATTCACTATAGAAAGAATAGGGTTATATACAGCGAACGAGCTCACAATTATATATTATTATTGCAAAAAATTTAAATTGTTTAGGTCAATGGCTGGGTGGTAACGGAAAATATAAAAAAAAGTTATCTCCATTCCTGCACACAAAAATTTGGATAATTATAAAATCTGCCATGTTTGTATTATCTGAGACAGGCACTTGACTAGTGTTGCCATTTTGGTAAAGTAAAAGATTCCACAAAAACCACATGGAAAATCTTCCAGAAGTGGCTGTTTGGAGAAATCTGATGAAATGAACTAAATCTTCCAAATGGTCGCTAGTAGATGTCGCAGAAGATTTTCTTATGGTATTCCTGTTAAGGACTTATTCGCTAGCATTACCTTATGACTAAGGAACCCTCCTAAAATTTTGTTGCTCCTATCGAAGCATGTGCTCCTTGGTATCGTGTGGTGCTTTTTTTTTCTTGTTTACATTTGTGTGGTATTATTCGATTCTCAACATGCTGGGGTGTCTACAGGCAATTTTCGGTCCTTTTTATTCTTGTCCCATGCTCGTTTTATCCCTTGCAAGAAAAAAAAAGTGATTTTGGTATGTAAATAAATGCAAGATTGACTTCGAGGAATTAAATTGGCTCTTACTCAGTTTAAGTGGTGGTATTCTTATCCTGCAGAAGTAAACTGGTATGAGAATTGTGCATCGATAATGCAGGTATTAGAATGTGCTTTGAGTTACCTACACCTTTGAGAATAGTGCAAAAAAAAGAAACAACTGTTTGCAAAGACGTACGATTGGAATTGTCTGGTCTATAAAGCACTGTACTTAGTGTCCTCTACATTGAATATGCAGCATAATCTCATTAAATGAAGTTCTTGGGGAACTAGCTGTAACTTTCTTTTAGTAAAATTGAGTTCAAACTAAAGAGATTCCCTGAAGACCGCACTGTAGACTGCACTCATTCCTAGACGCACTGTCCTGGCACACCCCAACAAGGGGGGAAATTTGGATGGCTGCGGGCAATCTGCAGGTGTTTTGATTAGTGGTGTGTGACCATAGTGAAGGTTGGGGTGAGTGAATTTGCTACAGATATGATGGGGATATGAAGTGGGGATAGTCTGCAGGAGAGCATGCATTTCTTTTGCTTGTCAGTCCAGCAAAGGGGGCCAAGGAGAGTGGATGTAAGGGGCATTCGAAACGGGTTATTAGGGTTAAAATTCACTTGAGTTTTTCTGTATTGTAATGCATACTACCGTGCACTTTAAGTTATCCATCTATTTCTATTGAGACCTTTCAAACTATCAGACTTACACTCATAAGCCTGAAAATTACGTGAATAAGAACATGTTGATGGTAGTAGGTAGTATCCACTGTTTCATTTGCCTTGGTATTGTAAATACAAGAAGGTTTAACTTCGCTGTAGGTTTCTCCTTGTTTACGTCATCTTGTATGTGCTTCTCTCAGGGCTGCCACTGACTATTGACTGAATATCCCCAAACAAGGAGCAAAAAGTGGCCAAAAGTGGCCATTTTTCTTTCAATTTCGCCAAAAAAGTCGCTGCTCTAGATCTGCGGGGCAAGCCTAGTGATAAAAAAAAAATTATGCATTGCTTCTCACAATACAGTACAATCCATAACCCCTATATTACACGCACGTTTTGCAAAGCCAGTGGCATCACCAGCTTCACCATGGGAGTGCTGGGGCTGACTGGTTCTCTGACTAGCCATTGAAGTGGTCTTGTTAGTGGAAGGATTACACAGGCGGGATGAATGAAACGCTGATAGTGTCCTTCCATCGCCGTCCGATTGGTTTAAAGGTCAAAGTGCGGTAAACTTTGTGTGTGAAGTACAATTGCATTGTTTGTAGATAGCTTTACGTACCCGTAGTGGAATGAAAAGCTCTATTGAAGGTAATAATACAGAATTCTTTGTGGAACCAATCATTGGTTTTTCTTATACCTTTTGAGTACGAACTAATATGGTACCGAGCGCACTGCCCATTTCTTATAGACATTTAAAGGAACAAATAGAAAATATAAAATGGTAATACCAATTGTTCCTACTGCACATGCTTGCTGAGAACAATGGAAAATACCCGAGCAAATACTTTCTTTTGCACACACGCTATGCATCTGCCTCTTGGTTATAAGTATCTCTAGGTACTTGACCTCTACACACTTTCCAGGTATCACGGAAGGGACACTATTCGTAAATTCTGGAAGCCCTGGGAAAAAGCAGCATCATTCAGCAAAGAACTTTTTCCTAAATTATGTTGTTTCTCGACGCCTTTTACTGCAGACGAAGGTCACAGTCGATCCCTAAAATGGACTCTAAAAGGTCCAGCTCATTTTATTTCTGAGTTCCGTGTTAGTCAAGGTTACACGCGAAAAGAGTTTCTGCTTCGGCATTTGAGATTGGAAGTGTCAGAATCCTGATGTCTTCAGTGGCGAGCACTAAGAAAGAGCACACACCAGCAGCATCCCTGAATGCTACCGCCTCATATCAAAATCTTATGATGGAATTGCTTTCAGTTGAAGCAAATACAAAGAGAAGCAGTGGCTACAACAAAAGAGGGATGAAGTGCAGAGACTTCTCTCAGATAAATGAAAGAATTTCATTGCAGTACAATTATACATCCAATAATCAAACAACCTAATCACATACATAAAAAAAAAGAAAATAACTTTTTCGAAAGTACTGTGACTTTCGCGATGCCTGCATCACGTTTTCTGTGCGGTTAAGCTTACAGTAGACATAATTTGCCTTGGTGCAGTTTCTGAAGACTGCCCAGACAATTTGACTTCTAGCTACCCTCAGCTACTCAGAACAGTTGGCGCTATCTTCAGAGCATTTGGCCTACCCATCGTTTAGCCACTTCATCAGTGAAAGCTAAAAGGTTCTTAAATCACTGAAAGAACAAGCACCAAAAGAACTCAGTCTAATGCCACCGCCTTGCAGTACACAAAGCATTCTGATTACTTACTTTTTACTGGGAGTTTACTATAGGGGCACAAGTACCTGAGAAAACTAGATTAATTGAGGCGATACACGCGAGAAACAGAATGAACGTACTGCATAATGTGTGAAGTGCGCTTTCTGCTGGTGAGTTCGAAAGCAAGAAAAATAGAATGAATATGGGTCGAGGTAAGCAGCACAAAAAACAAAGAACAGATTAAAGGAAGGACACAAGACAAGCGCTGTCTTGTGTTTTTTCTTTACTCTGTCTTCGTTTTTGCGCTGTGTATCTTGACCAGCAATGAATCGTTAACAACTTGCCCAGTTTTAAATACTACTCAGAATGAATGTTGTTGGAAATAGAACAAGCATAGAATGCATAACTCAGTCGAGACCTAAGTTGAAAATCGCCAAAAATTTGCCATGCCGCCATCCACAATTTCAGGTCGCCACGGGCCTGAAAAGTTCGCCAATGTGGCGAAACAGTTGCCACAAGGGGCCACTCTGGTTTTTCTCGTTGCTATATTTAGCCACTCTTCATTTCTGTAAATGTAGGTGACCAACAAATCAAAGCTCTGTTATTGGTTTTCTTTGTAACAAGGATAAGCTACAACCTAGCTCACAGTTTCTTTTCTAAATTGTGTGCAGGATTTATTGTCATCTGCCTCCATACTGCCTTCTTCTGAACAGAACAGATGATTGCCCATCAAGTGAATCTGTGAAGCTGTTTATTACAGTGATAAACAGGAACCTGGTAAGGTGCAATTTACTGTGTTTTGTTTTTGAAGGAGCACTCGCATCAAATTTACTCATGTCAAGATTTTTGTGTCGATGAGTAGCTATCGACCCCCCAAGTAGTGATTCGCGACCTATATAGCAACTGGGGGATGAATAACTATATCTCTTTTATTGATTCATATCACTGGTATCTAGCACGATTAAAAACGGTCAGCAATTCTGCCATTTTGAGCGCTGGGAGTGTGCTACCAGTGGTACTAGCTCGCGGACACCTCCAGATCATGCCACAGCTGACCACTTCTCCACAGAAAAGAGTGACGCCAGGCTCAGCTGCTCTACAAAGATTTCATCTGCTAGGCGCACACATTCACTCATGCTTTGTCACGTACGTTGCTATCGTCACCATACAAAATGTCGACAAAAGTTGACTACGACTGTCTGGACCTTGGAATCGCTGCAATCCACGACGTTGTGAATCATTTTTGCTTCGATGGACCGTTTGCAGAACAGCGATTCCAAAATGGACGCCGTTCCAAGCAGCAATAAGGAGGAGCACGAAGACGCATGCTTTGGCCATCCTCGCTTGTACGTCTAAATTAGCTATATTGGTGTGTTTTGGCATACACAGCATTTAGGTATACCCAAAGAGGTCACTGGAATATCGGCATAGGGAATGCACACCAACGGAGAAATAGAATACGTTGCCTGCTTGTCAGGTTCTTTGTGCCTCCAGATGGTGCTACCTATCCAGCCTTTTATGGTGGCGGCTGTAACCTGGTATTACGCGGACGTGAAGAAGTCTACGTACAGACTAAAATTCGCTATTAACGATGCCTGTGTGTTACTGGTTAGCGATAATATCTGTCTATACGCTAATTCACATGATAGCTTGTGGTCGTGTAGGCGTGTAACGTGTAATGAAAAGACACCTTCATTGCACTTTTTCCGTGTTTTGAACCAGACGACTGCAACTCACAATGGTCCCCCAACATGCTGACTGACGAGCACATGTTGAATCATGCTCTCTTCCTTCACCATTTTTTTTAGGTGTTTCGCGTCTTGGTAAATTTATGAAATTATTTAAAAGAGTGTGACGAAGATCAGACATGATGAATGAGTGCGTTTCCAGGCTTCGGCGCCAGTTGGTACCACTATAAGAACACTCAGATTGTAGACGTCGTCGCTACTAGCGTATCGTCACTCAGGATGGTATGTGTGAAATGTGTTACACCAAACAGGTAGCATTAGTGTCGATGTCGCAGGGGCAAATAATTTTCTTTTAATCTCTCATACACTGTTTGTCATCGAAATAAAATAACTTCCAAGCAGCGGATGCTATTCAAATTTGGCCAAGGGGACCTACGCACACTGAGCAATCGAATGAAGGGTACATCTCGATTCTAAAATTTGATGTCGGTGCTCCTTCAATAATGAGCTGTACTCTGTCTTGCTGAGCAGAAAAAAAGCAGAAAAAATGTTGATGTCGGTGCTCCTTCAATAATGAGCTGTACTCTGTCTTGCTGAGCAGAAAAAAAGCATGAGCAGAAAAAAAGCAAGCATTGGTGCCAATGTTCCTGCCTTACTTTTTTAATATGTAACAAGAGGCTCAAAGACTGAAATAAAAAGGTATGACTAAAATGTTTGAAATAATCAGGTTAAAACTTGTAATCGACACCTAACCCTTCACAACACCCAATTGTTTGTATCATTATTAGTGTTATTGCTACCTATGACTGTTTTGTTTTGATAACTGTCGTAAGGTATCTGCTTTTAACTTTTCTTCAGCAGTGTTTGCTGGCAAGGGAGCGCTGCACATAGTTTTAGATAATGAGAAATAGGTTGCCACATACAAGGTGACATGGCCAAAGAAGCTGTACACAGGCACCCACTCTTGGGTTCCACAGCACCTGCCAGAGTAGCTTCTCTTATATCTTGGTGCATACAAAGTCTGAATGTTGACTGTGTTTTCTACAGTAGCCCTGGAGTAGTTACTGTAGTGGCTTTTCAGGGTTCTCACTTTCGATGGACTCTACCTACTTAAGAAATTTACTAATGGACTCACTTTTTTTCTTTTTAACTCAAAGGAAAGCAGCCACAATCTTTTTTTTTTTCAGCCTGCAAACTCGTGGGTTTTACACACTCTAGAAGATGGTGATCTCTAAGTCCTTGTGGCTGGCGTGTAAAACGTGTTGATTAGGTCTGTTTGTAGTGTCATGTTTTGTGCCTAGGTGAGTGTAAGGATGTACTTTGGAGTGTCTTTTTGTCACACAACAGTAACCTTCATTCACCTTGCGTGCATTTTATTGCATGATTATCTGCGTGCATTATTGACCTTGCGTGCATTATTGCATGATTCATGACTTGGACACGGTACGTCCAAGTCATGAACAGCATTACGTGCTATCAGCATGATATAGAATTGTCATTAGGAAAGTGCACATGCACAGTTTTTGAGAAATGAAGTGCAAGCAACCCAGGTGATGATCTATTGTGTGAAAGAAAGACATTCCTAATATGCCTCCTGATGAAGAGGCTAGAGTGCTAAATACTTAAAACGGGAGTTTTTGGTATCTATGACAGCCCAAATCCATGTCTTCAAATACCTCATGAAGACATGGCATGCATGGGGAGTAAGATTGGAAGGTGTATCCTTTACACACATCACTATATGTCTGTGTGCCAAACTTTCTTGCTTTGACAAGTGTGTCAAATTACCTGTCTGCCTTTTTTGACAGAGACAGATTCTTTGCAGTCAGCAGGACATGCCTATCTTGACTCTGCACTTGTTCAAGGTAATGACTTGTCATATATAGGCTTTGCTGTGGACAACATAAAACAGGACAAGAATGCATCAAATTGTAGTGCTGGAGCATGAAAGAAAAGTGTATAGTTAAAAAGCAGTTCTCTATACTGGTTGTTTGTTATCTGTCTTTCTAACTTCTGTTGCTCATACTGACAACTGATGCTCTGGCAGGCCAAAAGCAGCCTAGCATTACTTTGTTGGAGGTGGGGAAATACAATTATGCCTATTTTTTTATATTAGCCAACGTACTGTGTTGTTTTATATTAGGTATGAATTTGCAGTTTAATAATGTTGGTGCAGTCTGGTGTGAAATAGGTCTGTCTTTAAACTTTATGTAATGATTCTTTACTGCTAAAACTTGACAATTGAGTCGTTAATGAGATAATCACGTGGGAGCTTGAAGCAGTTTTTATGAGAACTGAAATAGATTGCACTTTAGTTATGATGAAAGTTTTAGAAAGTATAGAGCTTTTATTCGAGAAAAACCTGGAACCTTTCCGGTGCACTATGTAACGTCAAATTGATCCATATGTTAAATCAAGTCGGGTTACAGCTTGATCTTTTGATCTGTTTCTTGTTAGTGGCACTAATTGTATTTTCTTTGCTGATACTCGTGAGAGAAAACATTGTCTAATGCAATTTTATATAGCTAATATGAGGTACATTGTGCCTTAAGGGTAATTCTGCATTATAATTTAAAAAAAAAGAAGCACAGAGTTGTCACTGATAAAATCTCCCCGCCCCTCACTACCTTTTCTTTTTTCTTTTTCAGGGTTTACTTCAAAGCAACCTGCCTAAAGCTCATGCATCTACCATTTTGGAACAATGTCCTGTTCTCGCAGCTTGTCTTATTTGTCACTGGAAAAGTATTTTTCCAGTACTTGACCTTGAACTGGTGAAGTGTGATGAACTTGGCAACCTGCTAACTGGTGTTAAGAAGCTGTTCACTTTAGTTACAGAGTGAGTTTATACTAAATTTTACTAATCTTAAAGGATGTATTACACCATCTTTGACTCTGTGTATCTTATTTGTGGCATCATCATTAAACTTGTAAAAGCAAAACTGATGGTGGAAACTTTAGGCACCTCTGCTGCAACTTGGTGATATGGCTTCTATAGATGTGCTGCACAGCATCTGTGGCAATGATGTTCATGGCTATGGTGGCCATGGTGCCTGGTTATAGAATATGAAAATGGCCGTGCATTTATATGCTTGTTAAGAATACCAAGTGGGTCAAGGATATGGCAATAGTGACTTTAACATGGCTTTGTGATTATATGTCTGTCACTAAGAGATGGCAATCCTATTAAGTACAAAATGTGTGCTGTTTTGGTATCATTTTTCATCAAATTGGACTCTGCTGTCCAGCGCAAACAAGAGGGCATTTTTTTTGCGGACAGGCCTCATGGTAGTAGTGCAATCTATAACCACTCTGGATGAGTGCTGCCTGTGCTTTGCTGCAAAGTTAAAAGGACACAAGTGAGACAGACAGTGTATCCCACTTTGCGCCTTTGTAGAGAAAACTATGAAGCTAAGCTACTGCACGGCTCTCACAACTGCCCGTAGCTTAAGGATGCACTGATGAGAAAAACTAGCTGTGCTGCTTTTTCACTGCATGATGACGCAGTCATCGGTCTTTTTGAAGGCAACGTGAAGGGACAGTACCCTTAAACAGTAATGATGGCATATGTACAGTCGACCACAAAAGTTGACGGACCACACGAGCGCATGGCCGAAAGCCTCTTTGCAACACTTCTGCTACATCAGCGGCAGTCGACGGCACCGCAGCGTCATGAATACATCCCTCCCCTAATCGATGGCCTATCTCTTTTCTGACTGAGTACAAATAATTTTCACCTTTCGCTTTTTAACACAACACGCTTTTGTCATCTGCGTCTACGAGCTTCTGTCTGGACAGCAGTCTATGAGCGTAACTGTTATCAGTTGCAATCTTTATCACAAAGTGACACCTAACCAACAGAACGCTGTTTCAGGCACGCCATGATAGTTTTGATTCTCCTATGAAAACAGCAATGTGATGGTCATACTGCAAATAAGCGCTTCGCGTGAAAACCGCGAGCTAACTATGTGCTACGCGGCAGTAGAAAACTGAAAGGCCCGTGAATAAGAAGACGACCCGTTTCCGGCCCAGAACTGTAATCGATGGTAGATGGCGCACCGCTAGGTGGTGTGGACAGGCACTTTGGCACCCGATCGCATGGTCCGCAAACTTTTGTGGTCGACTGTACCTTGTCTAATACTTCTGAACCACGACTGGTGGACATTCTTGACCACCATGCTGGGAGGCACTTCCACCCATAACGGCGAGCCAGTGTGTACCCATCAGTGGTGGAAATAAGCCCATGATCTCCCATTCTACCATAAGGCTGTGGCTTTGTGGTGATCGAAGTTGCACCTCAGATTTTTACAGCTGCAATGACACACTTTTCTTTTTAATATTGTATTGGTATTATTATATCCTACTATATTTAAGGCCCATTTTAAGGCCTATATTCTACCATTTTTAGGCCAATAGGCCTATTTATTAGGCCTATTGTTTATTTGGAACTGAAGCCCTCACATGTTCTGGCTTATCACTTTGACAGCAGAAAAGGACAACATTCTATCCGTTCGGACAGCATTTCTACGTTCCACTACTGGCACAATTTTAGCCTACTGCCATACTGAAACAAGCTAACTGAATAATATATATTAAATGTTTGTGACAGTCTGTACTACATGCACTTATTTCGCTTTCACTGCCTGCTGTAATAAGTAATTTAGTATATGTACATATTTAATTGCATTTGTCTAATCTTGGCTGCTGTCAGTGAGGTCGTGATCCATGGTTATTTTTTGTTAAGGTTTCTAGCTGGTTCTGAGGAATCTGGGAGAAAGCTTTCAAAGATTAGCAAGACCTGGCTCCCTGCATTTGTGCTAGCCTGCTCCATCAGCTCGGACCAAGTGATGCCATTGCATTATAAATCTCTGAAGCCTACGGTAATAGGATTTACATAAGTATCGCCTTTTTTTTCCTTGCTGCTGTCCCTTTTATGCAGTTTTCTCTTAAAAAAATTTTTTTTAGGTACAGGCAATGGCATTGAAGTTCCTCTTTGTATTGTATCAAAGGAAGGACAGCGTAAGTGTCGTCGTTGTGTAAACATATACTATACTGCTTGTTGAGCTATAAAATTGTGAGGCCTGAAAAGTTAAAGTTTTTTTAAAGTCTTGGTATATATGGTTCTTTTATTTCTGTAGAAGTCTAAAGAAAGCTTGAAAATGTGTATGTCAAGATTTCTACAAGAGAATCCTGGCCTATGCACTTTCTTAGAGCCATCCAGTTTTGACAGTGCCTTGATGAACAAATTGGTGTCTGCCTTGGACTTCTTTTTGCTCCTGATTTCATGCTTCAAGTAAGAATACACTGTTATAACAAGGGTTTTTACTTGATACTATTAATATATAATAGCTCCAGATTGTTTATTACAAGAAATTTTGTATACTAGGCTGTTTTGCTCAAATGATTTGCCATTTGCATATGCACAACTCTGAAATTTACTCCTTTGTGGTTTCTTCCTTGGCTTCAAGATGAACGAAAAAAAAAATAATGGTGGCATACTTCAGCCAAGTAAACTATTATGCATGCTACAATTTTGTTGTAAATAATTCATTCCTATGTGCGGTAAAAGTAGTATACAAGCATCCAAATGTCTGTTGCAGTATGATAGTTGGCGGCGAAGTTTCGCACTTTGTAATTGTTTATGTCCAAACATCAGGACTGTAGAAGAAGTACTGGCTGCTTAAGAAATGCCAACCGTATGAAAAAGGTTTGTTGACATGTGCATTCGAACAACCATTGCTTTACATTATGGGTGAGGGAAGGGGGTGCATATACAACAACTTATTTTTTTTTATATTTCAGTGAGAAATTTTTTCTTGCAATATGTTGTCATCTCTGAAAGAGGGAATGAGAGTTACTGATACAAGTTGAAGTTCAAATTGTATATGTATAAACAAAACTATATCACACACCGTTTCAGCGTGCTCTGTCTCAAAACAGATGTCTATATGAACACATGAATTTAGTAACATAAATATAGTCACTTGCAGAACAACTGTGCCTTAGTTTCTATACATTACTGAAGTGCCTGGGAAGTGCTCAACGCTTTCTGCCGCTTGCTTTAATTTTTTAATGTCGTATTTATGTAACTCACACCGGAAGCAATTGCCACTGCCGTGAACCATGTGACTAGCAGACTTTTTCGGAAGCTGGAAGTGCTTGCAATCAACACAGCCTCAAACAGGGCGGCAAGATAATGTTGAAATAAAGACACTGTCAAAGAGTAATAGCAAAGCGTGAAATTAGGAACATTTTTCAAGATTTTTGCATTTCTTTCAAGATGCACTAGCCTTTAATGCAGGACAGCCCCACGTGTCCTGCAATGGGTGGTCAACCTCGGTACAAAATTTAATGTCATGAATGGACATAAATAGATCTCTTTAAGTTTATCGTTCAAGCCCCACTCTTAAAAAATATGCATGTTTAATAATAAAATGTATAATTGCTAATAGTATGAATAGTGATGTGAAATATATTTTTCTTAATTAGCTAAATGTTATAGCATACTTTCCATTTCCAGGATAACTTTTTACCACAAAATAGGGTGAATTAAAATGACCAAGATCATTAATGGTCTTGAGGTTTGCTAGGAAATACTACCTAAGTGCCTTGCATTTGAAGCTGGCTAAGTTATGTGTGTGATTATTGAAATATAGCCTAGAATTGTAAGCAATATCATGATTGAAGCATTACTTAGGTTGTGCTTCTATTTTTTTCCACTTTTGAGATGTGACAGCGCATACTTTTTTTTTTACTATTTGGGTGCTTTAAGTTTACGCATGTTCACACCAGTGTTCAAGTTTCCTTTCCTTTAGTTTGTTTCACTTTTAGTCAGCATTTTCAAATGTTAGATTACTACTCGCATTTAATTTTCTTCTGTAGGTTTGTCGTTGACCATCTGGAGCAACAGAAAGTGAAGATGACCTGCTGCATTAACACTGCTATTTTACTCATGATACACATTGACACAATAGACAGGGACATGCTGAGCGATGGCAGGGCTCCTGCAGAAGTACAGGTAAGCTTGCAGAAAATAAAAACTACTCAGTGTTATGATAACTGAACGTTTGTGTTCAACTTCGTGGTTTCAGGCTGAAGGCATGTGCAGTCCAATTTCTACGTCTGCTAAACTTTACTCGTTGATAAAGAATATGCCACCAGCAGTCCGTAAGTCATTGCCCAAAGTAAGTTTTGCATATCTGACCACATTTTTTTTGCATTGTATTATCTATTGATTGCGCATGGGAAATATCAACGAATGTGAATAGTGACCTTTAAAAATATGCTCTAGATGAGTACTCATTAATTCATAGATGCACTTTTTTCAATTTTTTTGGTATTGCGTAATAAGTTGAGCTGGTTTGATTGGACGAATTCATCTGCACACACTGTTATAGGCTCGTGTGTGTTGTTATTTTACTGACTTGACTTTGAGGCTAGCAGTCTTACATTTTGACTGGATTATGTTATGATGTCGAGCATGGGTGTAACTTAAGCAATCTGTGTTGGCTCATTGCATGTAATATTCCGCTGAGCACAAAATAAGCGCTTCAATGCTGGCTGTAGTGGAGACATTTGGTTGATGGGGGCATAAAGAAATGCTAAGAGCTCCTCAATGCGCAGTCTGTTTTAGTCTTTATGTCGCTTTAACAAACAATCAATGAAAGAATGTGACCAGAGTTCAATACATTTACTGGTCATGAAGCTCCCACGAAAGTTTGACAAATGGACAGGAGCAGCTACTGAGGGTGCCCTTGTCCCTGTGTGGGCATCAGAGCTGCTTCGGCGCTGCAATTTTACAACACACGTCAGAGCTGCAAAACGTGATTGAATGTACCCGCGTTGATTATACATTGAGAGTGATATTACCTTCAAGGAAATACAAGGGAGCTTGTAATACCGAGCAATTTAGCATTGAGGACTTAAAGCTAGAAATTTGATCACAAGAAACGTATGCCGCTTCCACTGTGTGATGTGCTAAAACTCTAAAAGCATGTTTCTTCCATTTCTCTAAAGCATCTAGTAGCAATCTGTGGATTATCCAGAGTCCTTCAAGGACTCTGGCAGATCGTAATGTGTTGTGGAAGTGCAGTGGCTACAACTCTTGATCACGCCAATCAAATCTTTCGGGATATACACCTGGCGTATGTATACGAAGATGTCTAAAATAGCCTTGTATTTATCAAATCAACAGTCAGTTTGAATGAACCAATGCTTTGAAATAAGCAATTGACGACGGCATATGGCTTTTTCCTGGTTTTCATGTTTTATTTTGCATTGATTTTTCACTACTGCACCGTGCCATTTTGTTAAAAGTTTGGTTGCTCATGCAGAACTGAATAGTTTTCATAGTCTTCCTGCACTGTTCTTTAGGCGAAAGCCTTAGATGCCTTATGAAATGCGAAAATTGACCGTCGGTGTTGGCATCCTATGTTGGCGTCACAAACACAAGTGCATGCAAAAATGATCACATGATGATGTCACCGTATGATGTCATCACGATGTCACAGATTGTAGATGTTTAAGTCACACGACTGCCTTGCACAATGAGGCAGTGACATAAGATTGTCGTTTTCCATTGCCTCAGTGATTGTTGCACCGATCACGGAGGCAGTGCTAAAGGTTAAAGAGGAAGATTGTTTTTGGCTTCGAGTCATCTTAGGCAAACGCATGAGGAACCGTGAGAGTTTATTCCGCTCTCAGTTATGACTAAAGTATCTTTCGTTGCTTTGGTCATCCTCGTCTACAGTTAGAGCGTCAAATCCAGGCTTGTTTTGCATGATGGTTAGGAATTTATTGTTGCCCCACCAAATACAAACCCTATGGAACCACTACTCGTAACCAAATACTTTTGGTTAGTATAGGTGTTTGCTCGAGTACACATGTGCAGTGCATACTTTGCATGTATATTTTACATTATTGCTGTAAAGGCGGGAAAGTTCTGGAGTTCTATGCGCTAGACAAATAACCGGGTTGCTATGGAAAACCATTGGCTCAGCATCTGAAAAATCGTTGCAAAACATCATACTGCAATGTCACAGCAACACCTCCACCTGGCACTGGTCCGTGTGAACCCTGTCACTCTAATCGAAGCGCTTTTTGCAAACACGCACATGCGGGAAGTGAAACCTGATACCATTTCTTTTTTGTCGAGGTATGTCGCTTCCATTTTTCTCGCCGTTCTCTGCCTATAGGCTGCCAATATATTTTCACTTTTTTGTCATTTTTCTTCTATCCTGACTGGCTCCCAGGTAAGCAGCAGGTACACACCATCCTTTCCGACCTTCCGGCATAACACACTAGGTGCAATACAAGGCATAAGCTGAAAACTGTGAGATGGCTTATCGTAATATTTTGTACTGACACCAGCAGCCGCCTTCGCTGCTGTCCACCGGATGCCAACAGACTGGATTCAGCACCAACCAACGGCCTTCGCTTGTGGCTCATAAAGCTCCCCCATAGAGTTATAGCAAAGGTTCATTACCAGTAAGAGTATTAAAGAACTCTGGTGTGACTTACATTGAAAGAAGGTATTACACTGGGTGTGCAAGTCTCAATGATGTGGTTTGGTAATGGTTGCTGAAACAAGTGCGTTCATGCATAAGGGGATCTTGCAACACTTTCCGAATTATAATGAAATAGTCTCATTATTAGTGCATGATGCTTCCCGAATCACATGCTGCAAAAATTTTTAGAATTCTTTAAGTACAAGTAGAATAACAGGGATTTCTCACATGCTGCAAGCGCTTCCTCTCTCCTCTTATACTAGCGACTGCCCTGAAAGCTACGCCAGAAGGGTGATGGTGAGGGAGCAAGAGCATGGGTTTCATCGTCGGTGTTTGTGATAACCTTGAGAACTTCCCTTTCTTTTTTTCTTTGAATGTACAGCTTAATATTAGTGCAATCACAAATGCACACACAGGCACGTGGCGGCACCCTGCAGTGGCCACCATAACTATGCAACTTGCGATGTTCAGATCAGACTGATGTAGACTTGGGGATATAGTGCTGTCATTTGGGTATATGGCATCATTTGAAGAGAGAAGAGGGAGTGATTTCTTGCTGACCTTTAAAAGTAATTCTAATGTCGAGGCCGCCAGCAGCACTATAATATTTGGCTTGCGTATTCTCAAGAGCTTCCGACTACTGATTGGCAGTGTTTTCTGACCTTGCTCAAAAAATGTTGCAGAGCTCTTTTTTCGGGTAGCTCATATTCTTACTGCCAATACTAAATCTTTATAATTCATGTATGCATGTGCAGACCACCCTTGCCATGTGTCCAACAGTGTTTCGTCAGGCTATTGAGCATCTGTAACAGTGCCTACTCATCATGCAGCTGTGGTAACGTGGATCAAGAAAGGTATTGTTCTAAATTTCTTAAAAGTACAAAAAAAGTACAAAAACATATTCCTATCTTACCTCCTTGAGTTGCTATTAGGAAAAGATTGGGGCCCCTGTTTTTTCTATACTTTAGAAAATGATGCAAATTTTTTACTAGGCATCCTGTGTACACCTTTGTAATGGCATAGAATATTTGTTTGTGCATGTTTTTTTTTTCATAAGTGTCTGTGGCTTAAAGTTGGTGACCATTGTTTCAGGGTGGAGTTTTAAGCTGGCAAAAATAAGCAGACCTGTGGTGGACTGTAAACATGCCATGGTGCAGTCGTAAAGCATTTAGACTTCACCACACACCCACATCACAGGGTTAAACGCGTAACTTTATTTTTACTCTTGGTTGAAGTTTATGACCAAACAAACAAAATCCACAAATTCAGAACAATTTGCTTCTGCCCTAATTTTTGACACCTACAACTCGTTGCTAGAGCAGTTCAGGTTATCTGGATTATTATGCATTTTATCCTATGAAGTGTCAAATGGAGTGATGCTTGTACAGTAAAATTTTGCCAATTTTGTTTTGAGAGTACTGGGGCAAATTGGCAGAGCAGTTTGAATGCTGAATTATCATATACGTTACATTTTGTGTCGATATTTTCTCGTAACAATGCCATCTTTTATGTATGTATGTCGGTGGTCATGAGTACTTTGTGGTGGGGGGATTTGGAGAGCTGGAACAAGCCATTGTCACAGCTATAGGAAGGGAATGCAGCTGTCATATACAGATAGCTGAAATTACTAAAAAAATTTACCTTGGTAAGTTTGCACTACTTATACCCATGTTACACTGGCAAAGCAAGAGCGGTTAGCGCCAACCACGGCTCGCCAATGTTACACAGTGTGAAAGCATCCTTGGTTAAGGTGGCTAACGCCATCTGGCGTAGAACGATCAACATAACCACTTCCTTGCGTATATATGCTCCGAATACATTCAGCAGCAACCAGGCAAAAAGTGTCATATGTGCCCCTTAGTATATTCATGTACTTATCGGTACTTCTTGTTCAGATTGTCTATCTTCTTCTGGACTTGCTTTGGTGTGAATTGCTCTGTGTTAGGTGGAAGTTCGGCGTTCAACTCGGCTATAATTGCAGCGTACACCTTTGCATTGCTTGACGTGCTCCGCATATCACTCAAATGATTTTCCCACATCCTTCTCAGGCTTTACGCGTGATTCGTGCCGTCCAGCTTGTCCATTTTTTATGCGCGCTCACCGGCATGCACTCAGCGGTGGTGAGCGGCGCCATTTTCTCGGTTGTCAACCTAACCGAGGTTGCAGAGCCCGGTTTTTTAAAACCACGGTTAGCGGCATAACCGCGGTTTTGTGTGCTGTGTAATATCAGCGAACTGCAGTTACCGCAACCATGGTTAGCATAACCCTGGTTTAGGCTGCCTGTGTAACAAGGGTATTAGATTCAAAAAATGACTCTAATTTAAAAATTTTGCATAGTTTCAAAATTTTTATAGTATGTTGATTTGATAAAAGTGGTGCGACAGATAAATGTTTTTTTTCTGTTTGTTCATAACTTCCTTTTTAGTAATTATTGACATTGAAAATTAGTCACACTGGGGTGTGTGTTATAAACTAAGCTTAACTTCCCAAGTCTCGGTGTTCAAATATCAAAGGGTTCTTCGTCTGAAAATGTGTATGAATAGGCTGTATATTCTGAAAAATGTATTTGTGTACATTTTCACTGTGTGTGCACTTCATGCTATTGTCTCCTGCATTTGGCAAACAAGGCTAATGAGAGAGTTATGCTTCTCCACGATGTGTTTCACTGACTAAGTTAAATACAGCCAACAAAAGTGAACATACACATTTATGTCATCCTGCCTGGATGCAAACCCTAATTTTTGATGTGCCTGACAGAAGGATGTAAAATTATCCTATGCCAACAGGAGCTCTCAAGGCATCGCTATAATGTGCTCTATTTATGTACCACGCTTTGATAAAAAGGTCCGTCTATTGATAAGTAAGGTGGGTGCTCGTCAAGGCTTTCATCTTTCCCCCCGATACTTCTTTTCGGCATCACCATGCATAAAATCTTTTTGCACTTGTGTTGTTTTTATGCAATAGCCTTACAGCACTCAATTTGTAGATTCCGGCATTGGCGTCTGTGTTGGCATGGGTATTGTGGTAATTAGTGCAAAATGATCGTTTTGTGTGTGACTGAAAAATCGAGAAATATACAAGTAAAATGAATAACAAAAATTTTCGGGTTCGAGTGAAGTTCGAACCTGGGACGTTTGCATGGCAAGCAGGTGTTCTACCACATAGCCAGACATCTACTTGGAAATACAGTTAAACTAATTTCTTCTGCTTGCAAATGTAGTCAAAATTACATTCATTCTTTGCAAACACGTTCTGAATACAGGCTTCGCAATACAACGTGTAATATCGCAGTGATTGTGCATTGCCATCGGGTGTCAAAACATGTGATTATCAAAATGACTTTGTGGTTTGAAGCCATCCACCCATTACAAAAGGCACACTGGTTACTGTGCGTATTTCCTTAAGACCACATAGTGGGTACATAGCAAGTTCGAAAAGATTTCACGTGCATAATTGCTAATTGTTTAAAGCATGCTACCTATTACACAGAATGTAGCGGTGTGAAAGCTTCACTGACATAAGCCACTTTCAGCCTTATCGATTACAATGTAGTAATCCTTGACCTAAACTTTTCAAGTAACATCATACAATAAAAAGTATGCACTCAGTAGCTGAAGTGCACACTAGGGACAGGATATCACTTTTGTGTGCAACTCTTAAAGGCAAAGCTTAAAGGCGCCCTGAAATACTTTTTTGAATAACCATGGAATTAATTCACTGGAAAATCGTATTGCCTCACAAATTCAACGCCACAAAAATTTTAGGAATCCGTCCAGTACGAGCGCAGCTACAAAGATTTGTCATACGCTGCAATCGCATTCTCTCTTCTCTCGTCCCGACAAAAGCACTGGAAGCCAAGCAGGGAGAGATGGGAGGGGCAAACAAAAAATGTCACGCTCGCCTCGTGACCTTGAGCACTTTTTTTTTTCATCGAATACGTGGCTTTTTCAGTGCGATCGCGCGTGCACGCGTGGACAGGTGACGACCTTTCACGACGATTTCTGTAACAACCGAGCGAGCCATGTTCCAATTAGCCAATGGCTGATAGATGGGTCGTCTACATTTGATTGTTGGGCATATTCTCTTATTTGTCGAGGGAAGAGAAAGCAATTTTTAGCTGACTTTGATAAGTTATTGCGAATTCCAGGCCGCGTGCTGCACTATAGCATTTGGCTCGCGTGTTCTCGGAAGTCTCTATTACCAATTGGCAGCGTTTTCTGACCATGCTCAAAAAGTGCTGCAGGGCCCCTTTAAGGATCCCCCAATTTATTGTTGTTAAAACTTCTCCGTTGGCGTTTGCACTTGCAGAGATATTCACAAGGGATGAAAATAGGTGAAGGAACTGAATTTAAGGAAACCTAATTCTAGATTCTTGTAATTTCAGGCCATCAAGATTGAAGGAATCCAGGGCTTGGTGCAGGCAAAACCAGCACATTCGCTCACTTAGACGTGCGAAGAAAAAGGACTATTGCTTATGAAAGTGGTGTTTCCACGCCATGAATAATAGTTTGTTGGTTTGTCAGTAATGCATGCTTCATCGTATTTGCAAATTCTTTTAGGCAAATCCAGCTACAGAAATTCAGCTAGTCTTTCATATACTCAATAAATATTCATCACACATTTTGCTTCTACAGTATTCTATAGTTCATATTTAAGAGACACTAAAGCCAAAAGACAATTTATGTCAGAGTGAAAGCTCACTTTAATGAATCTGAAACTGTAATATTATCAACAGCAGTGCCTTACTTACCAAGAAATTGAGCTAAATGTATCACACGACGTGTGCCACGAGTGGGATAGTTGCAAAGTGATCCCAATGACGTAAGAACGTCTGAATCACTAGTAATCAAACCAGCTGCAATAAAAAAAGAACTTTCTGTGCATTTAGAGACGTAATAAAATGCTGCTTGTCCATTTCATTTTGACTTGTTGAAAGAGAACTGGCTGGTGTTTGGGGAAATGGCACGAGCGATTCAAAAGTTCAGTTTTCGGATGGTTAGGCTGGGTAGGTGATGCCATCTAGGGGGTCCCAGCTGAATCAAGCAAGCAGAACCATGGTTTCAGAGATTGCAGAAAATTGTTCAATGGCCGTTGTTGCTACTGTGGCTCCCGCTACTTTCGTTCTGCTGCTACTAATGTCGGCGGCCGCGTAGTGAAGGCGGGCAACGTTGGGCACGGAAACAGACGTCTGAAAGACAGCTTTGAGGTGCGCTAACGCGATGCGGACCATTAAAACATGATTTTATTTCAATATAAGCACTTCCTTGGCACAAAACTAGCACTACGAGGTTCCTGGACCAGTGATGTTTCGTACTACGCCGAACAATTCCCTTTCATAAACGAAAATTCTCTATTTCAGAAATTTTTTCCTGCAAATGGTGACGAAATTCCCAGCGAAATTCTCTGCACAACGGTACTAATATCTGCCCCCATCTACGCGCACACATACTATAATTACACGTGTTGCACGCACTGGCGACTTTTGAAATCATGACTAGCCCCTCCACCGCCGCACATTCATATACTGCTAGTACAGTGCACATTGTAGGCTTCAAGTCTAATGCCAATAGTAAACTATAAATCACTCCGCGTAAGTTTCAGAAACAAGTCTTGAAGGCTATGCTTGCGTGGTGCATGCGTCAGAACCGAATACAGCAGATGAAGGCGCGCTGTGGCCGCTACTTATCGGTAGTCATAGAAGAATTTAATCATTTCTGAAATTCTCTGCAATATCACGAAAATTCTCTTTTTCCCTTTGACTCAAAATGACAGGCGAAAACTTCCCGAAAAAAGGAAAATTCTCTGCACGGAACATCACTGTTCTGGACCGCTATCTCAACAATAAACGTCCATTTAATATTTGCCTTTAGTATCCCTTTAACACAGTGGATGTGTCGTTACACCACATTGCCAGTTAACTTTTTGCTGGCTGTGCTGCTCTTATGTTGCACTGCAATGTTGTTTTGTTTTCATGGAGACATAGTGTACATAGTGTCATGAACGTAGTGTCATGAAACATTACTAAAACTGTGACAAAGAAACATGGGCTCTTCTGTAATTGAAAATTATTTTTAAAAAACAAAAAGTAAGAACTACAGAGGAACCATAATTTACACATGCTTTCTTGTGGTTGCCATTAAAAGCACACTTTTGTTTTGGAGCAAGGGGATGCTCTTCAGAGGCCTACTGCAAATGATGCCAGTCCTTCACTCTTGTGTAAATTGAAGAGCGATCAAATAGCGGTTAAATGGCCACTAGTACAAAGAAAAGTAAACGGTAGTTAATATTCACCTCACAAGCCAAGAGCTATGGAACCAGACAGTGCATTGTACCTGTCCCCCCACTTTTGGCTTGAGAGTCAAATCCTTTCCAGCCTAATGAATTAGGCCTTCATTTTACAATAACAAAATCTTAGAACACATCAGTGTAGTAACGGTAATTAACAAACCCCAGGTGTTCAGAATTTTCAGAGCCCTCCAGTACAGCATGCCTCATCATACCGTTTTGGGATGTAAAATCTCAACAAATATGATTATATTATTAAACATGCCAGTATGCTGAGCATGCCACAAATCAGCGGCATGCTCTCCTTCTCTGCCGTTACAAATGCAAGAAGAGCATTGTGTTGCGCCCTTTACCACGAAGGTGCTGCCGAAAAACGCGCCGCTCAGCTTCATGGTTACTATACATCGTGCGATTTGGTAAATGGGTATGCGAAAATCGTGCACAACTCAACCATATCACCACCGGCCCAAGCAGGAGTTTCAATTTAATGCCTCTATTTTTATCTGCAGCAGCACTGAAAGTCTGTTAAATTGAGGTTCAAAATATGTAGTGTTCTACGGACATTAAGTGGTGGCAAGTAAAGTACTTTGTGATATATGTCGAGATTTTTATATACCGTATTTACTTGCGTAATGAACGCACTTTTTTTCTCGAAAAATCGGAGCAAAGTCGGGAGGGGCGTTTATTAGGCAAGGTAAATTTTATGAAAACTTTTTTGGTAGGAGCAACATATGTGGTAATCCTAAAAAAAAGTTAGGTCCTTAGCCTTTTGCAATTTACATACGTGTACACTGTTTGGAAACAGCTTCTTTGTTGCACTTTGCTCATCTTTGGTGGGTGATGGCGCTATCTTCAGCAAGCTGTCCCCGGGCCGTTCGCCCACTCCATAAAACCATTTTCGGCTATCTTTTCTCACAATCGTTTAACCGCAACAGCGGTATCTGCTGTGCTCTCGAGGGGCGCCCAAAAGCGTGCACTTCGCAGCAACCTCGCTAGACGAGTGATGACGCCGTTAACATTGTAGCAAGTAACCAACATTGCAGCATGTAGCAAGCTACCTCTGAAGCATCAAAACAAACCGTCGATAACAAGATCAACGACAAAATACGGCCGCCGCCTCGCTTCTTCCCCGACTTTCGCTTGCTGTGTGCTTATCAGCTGCGTTGTCTCTACACTCACACCATTCGTGAACCCCGTTGTGGCGCACAGATAAGATGGGGGATGTGATGCCGCGTACAAAGAGAAACAAAAACAATGTGGCAAGTGGCAATGAGCGACAGGGGGGGGGGGGGGGGGGGAAGCTTGCCAAGGTGGTTTAGGGGGTTCGGCAAAATAATAAAAAGGAAGAGACCCAATGGGTGAGGAGTACCAGATTCGGTTAGCGGGACTGCAGCGGATGAATGTAGAGGGTGCGTTTATTATGCGGGGAAAAAAAAATCTAAATTTTGACAACTGAAGTTGTGAGTGTGTTTATTATGCGAGCAAATACAGATATTTCTCTCTCTCTCTCTCTCTCTCTGATTGATATGTGGGGTTTAACGTCCCAAAACCAGCATATGATTATGAGAGACGCCGTAGTGGAGGGCTCCGGAAATTTTGACCACCTGGGGTTCTTTAACGTGCACCCAAATCTGAGCACACGGCTCTCTCTCTCTCTCTCTCTCTCTCTCTCTCTCTCTCTATATATATATATATATATATATATATATATATATATATATATATATATATATATATATATATACATATATATATATATATAGACAAATAGATAAAATTACAAATACAAATGCCCGGAAAATACAAAAAAATAACAAAATAACACGTGACAAACCCACTGGCGTGCATACGTGCGCCGTGATTCTGGTGCCCCCGGCGTTCCGCATACGAATGATACGCTTCCTTCGCACCAGTTGATGACAGTGGTTAGCAGTCAATGCTGTTATCGCTTTTGTGGCAAATAGCAAAACGTGTTGATCGCAAAGCCATCACCGTCGATGCGGCCCTGTCAAGACAGCACAATCGGGCAAATGCTATGGTTGTTTGTACGCGGAACGTTAGGGAGCACTAGAATCGTCATGCACACTGGCGCGCGAGCGGGATTGTCGTGCGCTATTTTTTCGCATTTCGCGGACATTCGCAGTTAGCAGTAAAACAATAGAAATTAACTAACATAACGCTGGAAACTGTGTAATCGGACGCTTTGCAAACCGATGAACAACTTTCTCATTGGACTGCCTGGCCCATTTTCGTTGCTTAAAAAGTTAGTTAATAAAAGTGACCTAATTAAGCAATTAATCAAAACACAAAGAATACTCTGACTCACTCCATGTAACATTCACCAACATACATTCGATCGCGTCGTCATTGCGTGTGTCGGCATATATTTAAACTCTGGCAAAAGATATCTGGGCACTCTTTTTATTACAGCTGCATAAATAGCGAAATTCCGGGTATAAGCGCAAATCGATTAGAATATTTTAGAGTATTTTTAAAATACATATAAGTGATCTTGCAGAGAAAAAAAAAGGTTGGAGAAGATTCCTAGACCTAGACGATGTGAGAGTCTTTTGATCTACTTTCGATAGCCACTTGACGCGTCTCGCTGCAATTATCACAGTCTTCAGAACAGCTAAGCTACAACTAAACTCCAAGAAATTTCAATTTGGCCGCCGTCAGATTACCATTCTGGGCCATCTTGTAAACGCCGATGGCGTCCAACCAGATCCCGAAAAGATCCGCGCCGTCCGTCGCTTTCCGGTGCCCTGTTCTACATCCGGCGTCTGGAGCTTCATCGGCTTATGTTCCTACTTTCGTCGTTTTGTGAAAAACTTCGCCGACGTTGCCAGGCCACGCACACGTTTGCTGAAGAAGGATAACACATTCTCATTGGGCCCTGAGCAGGCTCAAGCGTTCACCGCTCTCATCGGCTGCTTAACTACGCCCCCTATACTTGCCCACTTTAATCCTTCCGCTGCCACAGAAGTTCGCATCGACGCCGGTGGCCACGGTATTGGAGCAGTTCTCACTCAGCGGAACCACGGCAGACAGTGCGTGATAGCTTACGCCAGTCGCCTGCTTTCCTCCCCCTGAGAGAAATTATTCCATCACCGAGAGAGAGTGTTTAGCTTTAGTTTGGGCCGTCGCAAAATTCCGGCCATATTTATATGGTCGCATGTTCTCCATCGTTACGGACCACCACGCCCTCTGCTGGCTGACTTCTCCGAAGGACCCTATAGTGGACGTCTGGGTCGCTGGGCTTTGAGGCTTCAGGAATTTTCGTTTAGCGTCAGCTACAAGTCTGGCCGTTTGCACAAGGACGCAGACCGTCTTTCTCGTCATCCGGTGGACCCTCCTGATCCCGTAGCGAGTGACCTGGAGTGCAGCGTGATGGCGTTTAATGATATCAGCGATATGCGCATTGAACAACGATGGGATGAGTCAGTGCGCACTATCATCGACGCCATCCAGTCTGACAGCCATAACCCTGAATCCCGAATGTTCGTGCTGCATGACGGCATCGTCTACCGCCGCAACGTCAACACTGAAGGCCCTGAGATTCTGCTTGTCATTCCCCGTCATCTACGGCCTGCCATACTTGAACAACTTTACGACGCACCAACAGCGGGACACCTCGGTGTTTCCCACACATACGACCGCGTGCGACGTCGGTTCTTCTGGCCAGGACTGCACCACACCGTGCGTCGATATGTCGCCACTTGCGACCTCTGCCAGCGCCGGAAGAGACCTTTTTTGCTGCCAGCTGGACAGCTTCACCCAATCGAAGTCCCCTCTGAATCATTTCATCGCGTGGGACTCGAACTTCTTGGCCCTCTTCCGATGACGACACTGGGAAATAAATAGATCACCGTCGCTAAAGATTATGCAACCCGTTACGCGATAACAAAGGCCATGCCAACCAGTTGCGCCACTGACGTCGCGGAGTTTCTTCTTCATGACGTCATCTTACACCACGGTGCACCCCGACAGCTGCTTACAGTCCACGGCCGCTCTTTCTTGTCCAAAGTTGTCGACGACCTCCTTCGATCATGTGCCACAGCGCATAAGCTATCTACCGCCTACCACCCACAAACTAATGGCCTAACTGAACGTCTCAACCGCACGCTCACAGAGATGCTTTCAATATACGTCTCCGAAGATCATCGTGACTGGTACACCACGTTGGCCTGTGTGACTTTCGCATATAATTCGTCTCGACATTACACCACGAGATTCGCACCTTTTAATCTTTTGTATGGTCGCAACCCCATATTGCCATTTGAAACCACCTTCTCTATCAAGCCATCTGCTTCCGAGTACGGTCGCGAAGCCATTGATCGGGCTCGCATGGCTCAAGTTGCCCAGTCTCGTCTCACCAGGTCACAGGATATGCAAAAAACCCGCTATGACCACCGGCATCGTAATATAACGTTTGCCTCAGGTGACCGCGCGCTCCTCTGGTCACCGTGTCGCCGTGTAGGTCTCTCCGAAAAACTTTTGTCGCGATACGCAGGACCCTACCTAGTCTTACGTCAAATTAGCGATGTCAACTACTATATATAGCACCATTCCACTCCAATACGTCACCAAGTTCGTCCCTTGTTGACATTGTCCATGTTTCGCGCATGAGACCCTACTACCTGTCGCACTTCTCCGGACTCGCGTTGAGACGGTGCTCCAATGCCCGGGGGTCCTGTTACGGAAATGAAGTAAAGGAAGAGGAAGGATAGAATCACCTGACAGGCGTGCGAGTGTGCCACTCAGCCATTGTGATTCTCGCCTGAGGTTGTTCCTCTGTAATTGCGTTTATACAGAAGTAACTGACCCCGTAACAATACTAAAAGTAAATGTAATGTAAATGTGAACAAAAGTTGATAAGATATAACTTGCCGCTGGCACGAGACCGCTGCTTTGTTCAATGAGTTCAATTTGTGTTTTCTGAAAAAAAAAGAAAATGTACTTGCTGCTAACAAAGACTCCCATGACTTTTTTTCACGGCAAAAATTCATAAAGACTATGTTCCCGTCCATTCAGTTGTCACAAAGTCACAGAGGAGGTTGAGTGGCACAATAAAACTTCTGGATTACTCCAGTGACATTTGTCGGGCATGAAATGTCACTGATCCTTTTGTGGTTCGGAACTCTGATGAAGTGCTTGAATTTTTCCGGAAAAGTGAAAATACCTCGAAGTCAGTTTTTGCATTTTTTATTGGTGCTGAGAAACAGAGAGAAATAAACATTTAATACCGAAACAGTGTTCCGAGCGATGCCCGATTCCATTAACCTCAGCGGTGGCTACATGTTTAGAGCGTCCGCTACCAATGTGGTAGGTCTCGCGTTCGATTCCCAGTGCCGACCGCACAACCCACCAGTTTTTCTCAATGGGTAGAGGAGTACACCAACCTGGCGCTAGGTTGTTTCTCGTTACTCATCCCGAAAGGTAGCCCCATAAGGTTCTCTGAAGGCCCCGGGGCATACCTTAATCGACCACAGCCTTGGTGAAATGGTTGAGCATCTGCCGCTGCTGTGGGAGACAGAGAATTTCTGCCGCCAGGCACTGGTTAAACATGTACAATCGCACTTCTGGCCTAGTGCTCGATGGAACGAAGTTCATAGTTTCACCAACCTGCAGTGTTGCCTACCATCCTACGGGTTCTTTATAGTCCCGGAAACCTCTGGCTGCGACTGCCCTCTTGGCCCTGGCGACGAGTTGTCACTGGTCTTCCGGGTCCTCGAGAACGAGCTTGGCCTCCCATATGTTTCGATTAGGTGGTCGTGGTATGTTTTGGGGGCTTAGTTCCCCTTCCTCTTCGGTCGCAATGTGTTGTTTGCATGGCATTGACATTACAAGAGCAAGTGTGAGGCATCCGGTATATAGGTTGCAGAGCGGGCAAATATATGCATGTTTCGTTGGGTAGAGGTGGTGCAGCAATGTGCCGTGTATGTTGCTTTCGGGCGTCTGATGATCACGCCTCCTTCTTCAGTCAGTTTTGGGTAGGTTGGATGTTACGCTCGTCACTTTAATCCTAAATGTTGAGGTAGTGACAATTAGATGTTTTGTACAACCTCCATCTCTTCGGCCATGGGTTGGGTATCCTGTGGCCTGAGGGCAGCCCGGCTGAAGTGCTCGCGGGTAGCGGTATGATGTTGTGGGGGAGGCGGTGGTTGTGATGTGCTGCAAAGGCGAGGTTAGCCTGGCATAAATGACCAGCAATTGTTCCGCCCGAGTATTTCTTGAATTTTAGGGGTCTGTCACAAAATGTCACTCAGCCCAGTGTCTCGCAGGAACGACATCACGATCTATTGCACGCTCCTCCTCGTTGCCATGGGTCCTTCCGGGAAAAATGACATTTTTAAATGTCCTGTGCTTGTGAGAACGTTTCTGCAAGTTGTGTACAATCTTTGTTCTTTCTCTGTCAAACTTCAGGCGCAGTCAAATGAAATGTTCAACGCCGCCGATGTCACCACAAATAACACAAAACGGGGAGGCGCCTCGCACAGTCTTGAATGACCAAGCCGGTGTGCATGCGGAGTCAATTCTTTACCGGTAAAGCAGCGTCGCCTGTTCTCTACAAAGCCCTTAGACGCGTGACTGACGTGGAAACTTGTGGATCGCCCTGAAGTGATTGCGTGTTTCATCTTTGTTGTTCTGGTATAAGTTCTAGGTTTTATTCTTCAGCCTGACATTCTCAGGGACGTAAAGCATGCTATCGAGGAGTCGGACCCTCTGAACTTTTAGAGCTCTTCCGGGCTTTTGGCTGGAAGTTTTCTTTTTTAAAATTGTTTTTTCTAGAAAGTTTTTTAGAGCTTATTCATTGTATTCGGAGTTTTCCTGAGTACAAATACCCCTAATAGGTAATTAATTACCCCACTACCTGTTTATTTTCCTTCACAATCACGTGGCCATATTGTAACTCTTATCTTGCCAAGACACTTTTTTTAATGACCAGTTCTTAATACAGATGAAGGGTGTAAGGGTAGCATAGCTCCCATTATAAGCACAATGATTTTAACAAACTGTGAAAGAAGCATTGCAGTGCCTATTGACCAGACTTTAAGAGCAAAAATATTTAGATATTTGAACGATTGACTGGTGGTTCTAAGGGGGCGTGGAGCCTCACGAGTGAAATAAATGCGCCCGGACTATTTCAAAAGTGTTTAGTCCTTGTTCAAAAGGCCTAAAGTTCACGCATGAATAGCCAGAAGGGGGAATCATTCAATTCCTCGATGCTTGTTTTAACTGTCCGAGAAGCGCACGGGCTGAAACTACAGGCCACGGTCAAAAAAATAATGCTGATCAGAAATACGATTCGGCCAATGCTAAATTAATGAAATGATGTATCAACTCCTCGCTCCAATGGCATTGCGTCCACTCGTGTAGTCAAACTTTCTTCTCGTTGAGATCACCGACGATGGAACTTCAGGGATCAACAACGTTTTGAGGCGTAAGGCGGGATGGAATCAAGTCGACATTGTGTGGTCCGGGGTGTGGGAGAAAGGGCTTTGTTTCTGAAGAGAAAAATTTTGGGAGTAGACAATTATGCACAAAGCTGGAACAGATATGTTAACTTTCAGGATACATGTCAAAAGGTTGCAAAAGAGGGAGAAAGAGAGAAAAAGAAGGCCTGGAGAATAACTAAATATTGGCATCCGGTTTGCTACCCAGCACTGGGGGTGGGGAAACAGGGGCAAGAAAGAGGGTGTAGAGAGAGAGAGAGAAAAAAAACGCATGTGCACTCAGGAGAACGCAAAAACGCCCACAGGAAGGGCGTTCTGGCTACGATCATTCAGAAAGGTCGGTTCCAGCTTACCTAAAACATTATTACCACGGGAAAATAGATCAGTGTGTGTATCACTTGTCAGAAGGAGTTTAGTGTCATCCGCATAAATAACTAATTGGATTGACCATCAATGTTTGCAATATCATTAATATAAATGTTAAAGAGAAGAGGCCTAAGTATAGAATGCTAAACTATTCTAGTCCACGACGAAAAATTTGGGCTGCACACCGACCCAACAACTTGAGGACACTTTCAAGACTAAGTTGTTTTCAGCGTCGAGGTCTTCTGGGGACTTTGCACTCGCGACTCTGCACTTCATACTTCTGAGCATGCAGAAATTTTTGAAGCAGTCTGAAAAAGGAAACTGAAGAAGAAGAGAAATGAAACGCAGGGAAGGAAGAAGTTGCAGAAAAGCAATAAATGGCGTACGACACCCGTCTGTCCTAAGTTATTCAATGGTTCTGTTTATTTAACCTAGGACTGCTACAATTATTAAAACAACGCACATCATTTACATGAGAGGGGCTACACACACGGGAATTCTTCGTGCCACTCGGTCTGCACCATGGAGGTCCATGGTCTGCGCACACTCGAGAAGAGGCGCAAGATCTTTCCATACGAGTATGTGACCTACAACAAACGAAGGCATTCCAGCCAATCCGGTGACCAACGTTTCGGACTGAAGCACACTTTGTTTAATATTAGCGAACAAAAGAAGAAACTTAACTGTAGGAGGAAGAAAATGCGAAATTAACAATTTCTGTCGCATAAATTTTTTATTACCATTATCAAAATAATTATTATTATTATTAATAGAAATAATCTCTACTGGCTAAGGAGTCGCACGCGTCCCGCATGACCCGCCCGTTGCTGGACATTGGCCTGGAAGGTCGGGAACATGCAGAGAAGGCTCAAACCCATGGGCGGGTTGAACCTCTGCTCACGGTGCAGGCCCGTGTCCACTACATAGGTCATGTCTTCGACGGTGATGGACGTCTCGGCGATATTGGTGGAGCGCATCACTCTGCACACGTCTGAAAAGGCAGAATGGGGTAGGAGTAAGGACGCCTGGGAGAAAATGTAGCTACAGTTTGTCTGTAGTCACAGTCAATATCGCAAGCAATTACACTCAAACCTCATTAGAGAAAAATTACATCACACCGAAAATAGGTTCGTTATATGAAAAAAATTCATTATAAAGGTATATGCTCAATACTATATCTATCGTGAAACTATATCTTCATTTACTTCAAAATTACCAATATTTTGTTTTATCCAGACTCATTATATCGTTGTTTATTTCTAGTCATATCACATATTTGCTGTCGCAATAGACGAAAATTGGCACCAGCAATTCACTGCCTGTGTCGCGGCCGTGCTAAAGGCGAACATTCTGTGCCGAATCGTGCGCGAACGTTGTTCATTTGCGGCTTTACTACCACAGAACCTCAGAGAGTGCACAATACACAGACAACCCATGAATTACCTTGGCAATTATGCACTTGTTGAGACTGTGGCGTCCCCTCTTGTGCGGCACAAGTGTCAGCCAAATCTTCTATAAACATTTTTCTTGATGCTTCTTGGTTATTTCCAAAGTCTATATAATTTTAGACCTTGACAGTGTATTGTGCACTAGAAGGAGGTTATCTGATTGGTAGCTAAAATCGAGGCACGAATGAAAACCAAACCATTCACTGGAAAGTACCAAAAGAGATTCCCCGCTAATTGCAATGAACTCTTTGGAGTAATATATCAGCCAAGTAGCGTACAAGAACACCATGAGATACTCAGAATTGACATTAAACCAGCGGTGGGTAATCACTTGATACGTTCCCACCCACTTGAGCTTTGTTACCAATGAGCAAGTGACCCTTCCGTTAGCGAGGCTAAATTTCTTCCCATTCAATTTGATTGTCCTCTGGTTCACCACCAACAGATAGTCTCCCATAAATTGAAATAACTGGAAACAAGTTTTCCAACACAGACACATTCACTTAAAGGAGCACTGACATCAAATTTCAAGATTGAGATGTGCCCATCATTCGATCACTTGGTATGCATAGGTCTTGTTGGCCAAATTTGAATGGTGTCTGTCGCGTAAAAGTTCTTTTATTTCGACGTCAAACAGTGTAGAAAAGCTAAGGAGAAAAAAAAACGAAAAATAAACTGCCCTGCGACATCGACACTAGTGCTACGTGTTCGGTGTGATACATTTCACAAATACCATCATGAGTGACAATACGCTAGTAATGACGACGTCGACGATCTCCGAGTGTGTTTGGAGCCGACTCCCAGCCATACTCTCACTAGTGGCTCTCCCTGCTGTGTTGAAGCGTGCGTGCGATTCCTCGTGTCACATAGGCTGATTTGCATTGTGCTCCACTGCGTGTGAGTACGATCATTCAGACAGACAATACGTGCCAGAATGTCAGGTAACCGCTGCGTAGTAAGAACCTGCACGTCGAGGCGCGAAAAAAGCGGAAAGTGCGTGGCGTTTCATGCCTTTCCAAGCCACGAACCTCAACGCAGCCAGTGGGTTGACTTCATACGCGCCGTTGGACTGGACGCCTGTGAAGAACAGCCGCGTTTGCTCCCTTCACTTTGTGGCTAGCTGCTACAGGGTAAATCCTGTGCTGGCGAACCAGTTGGGTTTCACTGGCAGTACGAGGCCTCTTCTCGAGGCCGAGGCTATTTTTACCGTGAGCCCTGCTGTAGCTGAAAGCAGCAATTCACTCGCCAAACGTCCGCGGCATGAGGTGTGCAGTTGGTGTTCCTGAGCTCAGACAGTACGGCCGAGACTGACAAATACATAGCATTTAACGCGGAGCTTGTCAAGCAAGGATTGTCGCAAATCACGGCGATACCCAATTTCAGGTCGCTGTCATCGTCACTTGCAGATGTTGACCGCGAGGACGGCGAGCACGACCATGTTGGCGGCAGAGGCATGTCTACGCATTCAGTGACACAGCTGGACTGACTACGTGCGCTCAAAGCAGACGAAACGCCAGTGGGACGTCACCATTTTTTGTGAAAGCGGCATCAGCTGTGCAGCGGCCTTGACGTGGCCGCGAAGTAGCGCTGCCAGCACTACAATTCGGCGGGCTTTCCACTTATTTTGAACCACATTCGATAGTGAATATATTATTATTACAGATGCTCATTCGTCGCTCAGATGCGTTTTAGGTCGCGAATCACTACTAGGGGGTCGATAGCTACTCGTTGACGCAAAAATCTCGAGATGAGTAAATTTGATGTCGGTGCTTCTTTAAAGAAATACTAAAAACAAACAATGACTTCATTTATATTGACAAACTTCACTCTGATAACTGTGTTGCCCTAAGTCTGACTGTCATAAGTTCATTATTAATTATTAGCAGTGAAAATTAAGCTTGAAGTGCCATTTTTTATGTTTCACACTGTGGCGTCTTCACTCACATTTTCTTTTCGCACGTTTTCTGGCATAAGAGGCCTCATGTCGCGGCAAGAGTAGTGTTCTTAGGACAGTGAAACTGTTTTACTAATACCTGAAAAAACGTTTTGCTCTTTTGTGTTCCTTTAACATTCGGAATCTTGCAGCCGTCACTTTGTAAGAGACCTCCATTCTTTTCTGCTGCACAAACAACCAAGCATCCCAAGTATCGTTGATGCACCACCAATCCAAAACAACTCAAATCTAAAAGCGATTTTTTTCAGAAAGTCTCAAAATTTTATACCCCCATCCACCCTTAAGGCACACTCAAGCTACAGAAGCCTATTGCTAACTTGATTTTTCCGTTAATTTGACACTGTCTAAAACTCTATACATAGCACTCGAACTTGAATTTTTCGTCACACCAAGATTGCCCCTCACCAGACAACTCAGAGCATCACTGGTCAACACAAATATGCTTAAAGTTTTGCAACCACATTTTTCTGAGTAATTTTTGGCAGTTGTTGTGCTTCTTAGCATATACATCGAAGTATGCAGCATGTACTTACCGCATCGCATGACAAGACCTTCGCTGGGATTCTTGCGTATCGTGCAGTCCTTGAAAGCGCTGTGGAACTGCTCAAAGTAGGGAGTCTTGAAGTCCGGCACTACAGATGGGGGCAACGGGCTGTAGGAGCAACCACTTGAAACGCTCGTGTCACTGCCTTTATGGTCGGTAGGAGGCAGGGTGCTCTTTGACCTGAAGGTTCGCAGTAGCAGTGACAAGCAAAGAGGTGAAAAGTGAGTAAGTTTACATCATTAAGAAGCAACACTAAATTCTGGGGCCTCACACAGAAAATCCATTGTACAGTAAAACTGTGGAGGTAGGAACAGTGCTTGTACGAATTTTGGGGTGATGGGAATTATTCTTTGGTCCCGGAATAGGTTTACTAGCCCACAATATAACCTAGAATGGTTGTTGTGTCGCCCCGGCACGTTTCATACGAATCTCCGCTACAACGTACGTATCACCAGGAGCTGCCCTGCTGTCGCAGAATGCACAACAAGCATGCTCGGGTGTGGAAACCCAAGTGTGGGTTAGCGTGCCGCACTGCCAGTTCCTCAGAATATACCTTCAGTCACAGGGTGTCCCATGATACTAAAGGGGACTCTGGTGCTAGGGTGCATGGGAGATGTAACACACGGCGCTTGAGCCAGCATGGAAATGATGTGTAGTCCACGGATTTCTCTAATCTAATTTCTCTCGGCACAATTTGGCTCCTTGTGGTCTCAATCGACTTTTCCGCATAAAATTTAGCAAAGGTTAAGCTTGTGAGAGGTTCATGTGGGCCCAGGCGCTCAACCGACAAGGAATAGGGCATATACAAAGACAGGACGTTTATACAAGTTGGACATAAATAAATACATGAACTAAAACTGCATACACGCACTCCTAACTCGTGCCAGTCTAGTTCGCTCTGCAGGTTTAAAACACGTAGTCATGGTTCACGCGGCTCTGACACAGCGAATCTAGTTCGCGCTCCACTCGACGTCAACTACTCACGCCACTGTCGTCGAGATGGTCCGACGTGTCGCCGCGTCTCCTGGATTTGGGAAGGTCCCGGAGTTGCCGTCGCACCACGGCCGTCGCTGGGACAGCTGCTCGCTGTGCGGTGGCTGGTCGAATCCGTGCTCGGCCACGCCCTAGAACACCCGATAGATCGGCCTAGCACGCCTCAACTTCCCTGACTCGGCAACCCACGTAGACACCGACTCGACAGCAGGTCTCGACCGTGACCACGAGCGCCGTCGACGCGTGGCGTAGCTCGTCGCCCGAGGTCGTCTGCATTCCAGTCGTGACAGGTTGCGCGCCATAACGGGCCGGTAGCCGCCACAACCCTCGTTCTGCCACTGCTGCCCGACTGCTGATGATGATGATGATGATGAATCCACAGACATGGCTCGTACCCACTCAGGGGGATTGGCCAAGAATCGATGACTTAATTAAGTAAGTTTTTTTTCTTTTTTTTTAAATATCGAAACCACCCACCAGAAAAAAAGAATGAAAAAAGTAAAGACACCCTAGTCAGAATGAATGGAGTGCAATAGTTGCTTGTCACTCGTGCAGATAAGACAACTATTCATTACCTTGAATAAGAATCAGGATAGTTAAACAATGCTCTCGTGTTCGTTGGAATTATTTTTTTTCCTGATTAATAATCACGCGATTAAAAGCTTAATTCTTTTACTTTCATTCAGGTACTTGCAAACTGCGTAGAAAACGTTCTCGTTGCTGAAGCCCAGATCGTAAGCACCGAAGGAAAGTATGTTTTCTATAGTGAAATTCAACCCCAGGCTAGCAAATGGGAGGGCTAAGAATGTTTTCCTAAGCAATTTGTATCGGCGACATGATAAAAAATAGTGCTCTATTGTTTCCAATTCTGAACAAAAGTTGCATAGTGGTGATATCGCCAGACCAGCCCTATGTGAATAGAAATTTAACGGGGGGACACGACATCGAAATCTGGTTATTATGGTTTCCAACTGTTTTGTAGGACACCAATGACTTTTCCATGGAAATCTTAAGTGAGTAAATTCTGGTGTTGACAATATTGTTTCCATAGCGTCTGCACTGAGCGCAAGCTTTCTGTATCTTGTCGCCGTTATAGTGGCCACTTCGGGAAGGACTGATAGTACTGGCCCTTCCAATGCTGTTCGTGCTAGAGAGTCGGCGATTTCATTTACTTCTAAGCCGCAATGACCGGGTACCCATACTAATTTCAGTAGCTGCAGCTGAGGAGGAACTAGCATAAGGAGCGTCTTTAAGGCCATCGATTTTGTTGACGCCGTAATCGACGTACATACTGACAGGGAATCCGTTATTATGATCGCATTAGCGGCATTCAAAGGTAGCTTTCGCAGCGCTAGAACTATTGCCAACAGCTCAGCTTCAAAAACTGGGGTGAAATCCGGTAATCTTAATGAAAAAGACCAGTCAAGCGAATGTGAGTATATACCTACACCTGTCTTTTCATTCAATACTGAAGCATCTGTGGCTATAATGTTATTCGTTTCCGCATGTGCAAGATAATCCTGCAGTCGGCTATTTAAGACCCTATAGGATTGTAATTTGGCCTTAGAGGGAAAAATGTCATCGAATTCAATCTTAAGAATTTGATTTGTATCCTGCGCAGCAATCACATCTCGAATTTTTACATTTAACCGATCTAGTTGTTTCTGGACAAAAGCAATTTGAGGTGTTCGAAAGCGTGGCCAATGGGCAAGAAAAAAGCTGTCTGGGTCATTTATAAAATCATACTCAGATCGTCTTGGCGCATAGCTATAAAATTTCAGAAACGTCTGAACCGTTAGGATACGAAAACGGCAAGGCAATGTAGGTAATCGTGCTTCCTGATACAAAACATTGTTTCTTACAAACCTCGGAAGTCCTAGACACAATCTCAAGGCTTCTCGTTCCAGCATAACCAGAGGCTTTATTTTATAGGCAGGGCCACCTGAGAACAATACGCACCCGAATTCTAGGATTGGTCGCATATACATTTTATAGATCATCACCATTGTGCTTCTGCGTAGACCATATCGGCGGCTGCTCAGTCTACGAAGAATTCCTAAGGCGCGTTGTGCTTTAGATGCCATGCTTTCTATGTGAGGAGTCCAGTTTAGGTTGGCATTATAAGTTACTCCCAAATATTTAAGAGATTCCACCTGTGGAATGGGCTCTTGTTTATAACATATTGAAATTGAGATGGGATCGGATAACGGGAATATCAATACTGCACTCTTATTTACATTTAAGGTCATGCAGATTGCATCTAGCCATCTCTCCAGCATATTGACATATCTCTGTAGCGTTTCATATAAAGAATATATGTCACTATGTGCCGTGAAGAATGCAATATCGTCAGCATATACAAACACCTTCACGTCCTGGCAATGCGGTATAGTGCTCATTAAGATGTTAAATAGAACTGGCGATAATACAGCGCCTTGGGGGACACCACGTGTTTGTTTGCACTTTGACGATGCGCAACCATCCTTAAAGCAATAGAACTCCCTTCCTCTCAAAAATTCCCTCACCCACGCCAATATATATTTTGGGAGATTGTGGCTCTCTAATATGTCTAATAATACTGAATGTTCTACACTATCGTATGCCTTAGCAATATCCAATGTCACTAGTGCCGCATGTTGTCGTTTTTTGCGAGCAAGCTGAATGCGGCTTTCTAAATTTGCGTGTGCACACCAGATTGAACAATCTGTTCTGAAGCCAATTTGATTTGGATTTAATATCGAATTTTCCTCCATCCATATTATAACTCTTTTATTGAGCACTCTTTCGATGAGCTTCACCATATTAGATGTAAGAGAAATGGGTCGAATGTTTTCTATGACATATCCGAATCCTTGTCTTTTTTGTATCGGCACTATTTTAGCTAATTTCCACTCATACGGAATCCAGGCATATTTTAACGAATAATTTACAGTGTTTAGTAGGTCACATGGTGATAATTTGAATAATATTTTTATCATAGCAGTTGTGATTCCGTCCGGACCAGGAGCTGACGAGGGCAAACCTTGTATCACTTGTGCTAACTCTTCCTTTGTAACTTCAGTAACTTCAATCGTTGACGCTGGTTTTTGTGGATCGTAAGGCTTAGTTGATGTAAATCTACACTCCAGGCCTTTAGCCATGGTTTCTAAGGATTTCTTTGTTTCTTCCAAGGACATAATCTCAAACCCTATATTATTTTGAGATGGCATCATTTTACGTGATCTCATGAACCTGAACAGCGCCTTTTTGTTACAAGCTTTTGAAAGGTAATCATAATGTTTTTTATCATATTGTTCCTTAGCTAAGGAGACCGTGCGTTTGAAAATTGCAGCGTGATACTTGTAATCAGACCAGTTTTGTGGGCACTGGTTATACAAAAGTTTTTTCCAAGCTGCTTTTCTTCGTCGGAAATCCCGGGCACAGTCCGAGTTCCACCACGGACTGTGAGTTGTGCTCTTTGCGGATTCCACAACGAATTCTGCATTTTTATATGTTCTTTTGATCAGTGCACTTAGTCTCATGGCTTTTGTATCTTCTTGCTCTTCAGAATGAGTTGCCAAAGCAGATTCTAAATCTTTCTTAAATTTGGTGTAATTAATAAACACTCGAGTCTGAGAGCCTGACATTATAACGTGGCAAGCAATCTCGAATAATATTGGCAAATGATCACTGTTAGTTGCACAATCACACGCACTCCACGACAAACTAGTGAGTGATGAACTCACAAAGCTTAAATCTAAGGCTGAACGAGACCTATCACTAATGTAAGTGGGTGTTCTTGAATTCAGGCAACACAAGTTATTATCCGCTGTCCACTCCCACAATCTCTTACCGCATTGATCAGTTCGGAAACCCCAGCACGTATGATGAGAATTGAAATCGCCGATTAGAATTTTATTTTGATAACTAGAAGTCACTGCAGCGTCTAAACATCGAGTATCTATTACACCTTTAGGAAAGTATGCATTCACCACCAAAAAAGGCATGCAGCCTGGTAAGGTTATTTCTAAGGCGAGAATTTCACTGTCAGGTGACATGAGCTTATACGCAATTTTTGCTTTGAGACTTATTCTATTATTAATAAAAAATGCCAAACCTCCACCTTTCGATGGACGGTCTAGACGGAAAGATCTGAATCTATTTAATTGAAAAGACTGATGCATTGAAAGCCAAGTTTCTTGCAGTGCAATAATATCTGGAGAAAATTTCGATGTCAAATATATTAGATCAGTTGCTGCAGAGTGAATTGATCGGCAATTCCAATGAAGAATTTTAAGTGACCCTATTTTTGCTCTAAAATAGCCTCAGCGATGGCCTTGTTTAGAATATTTTCTTTAAGAAAATCAGCTTTAGACAGGGTGTTCTTCTGGTACTTTTTGGTTTTTGAATCTACAGGTGCGATGCCTTTTTTGTATAAAGGGGATCTCGAGCGCTTTAGCGATCGGGGATCCATCTCCATTTCGTCTGAGTCCTCCACTTTCTTGGTAAGCTCGCATTGAGATACGCTACCTTCCTCTACTGAATCTGCAGCTACCATAGGTTGCTGTGGCGTATCGGAGCCATACTTCTTTGAAATTTTAGGGGAGTCACGAATGTGAAGGGCTTCCGTAGCCTGATGTGGCGTAGCAGAGTCATACTCCTTTGCAAACTCCGAGGAGTCACTAATGTTACGTGGTGCACTGTGGTTGTTTTCCGCTGTACCCAACATTTGAGCCATCTGGTTCGATAGAATCTGGGCCAAGGACTCACACATATTCCCAGCGATGCGCTCCATTGCCTTCTCCACTGCCTTCTCAATCGCTTCCGCAATAGGGACAGAGAGAGCTTCCATTGTTGGCATATTACGAGCTGTAACACCGGCGTAGCCTTGTGTTCGTGCTTGTATTTCAAGTGCTGCTTCCTTCCGTGAACACCGTCTTCGTTCTACTATCTCTAGAATTTGCAGTTCACGTACCTTTGCCGAACAACTAGAGCTATCGGCCGCATGAGCTTCGCTACATAGGCAACACTTTTCTTTATCACTCAGACAGTCGCTAGAATTGTGACCTTCCCCGCATACCTTACACCTGACCGCTGACCTACAACCTTTCATTGTGTGACCATAACGCCAGCACTTTATGCATTGGAGCGGACGAGGAGAGAGCGGTTCTACTCTGTAAATTAAAGGCCAAGCCTTAATTTCTGATGGTCGGACTGATCCCGCAAAGGTCACAATTACAGACTCAGTTGGTATTTTGTTGTTATCAACCACCCGTCCACACCGATAGACTGAAATAGCACCTGCTGGCGAAAACAGCTCTAGTACTTCGGAGGGTGGCATGTTGGCATCGATGCCACGCACTAGACCTCGGGTACATGCTAAATGAGAAGGTATGAACGCGCTCACCGGCTGGGATGCAAACGTTGAGCACTTTAGCAGATCTAGGACACAGGACTGGTCTGGCGAAAAGCACAGTATGCCTCCTCTGCCGAACTGGCGGACCTCCGTTATGGACTGGTATTGGGCTGTCACTGACCGTAATTCCGCCTGAATGATCTTCGGGTTTTTCATCCTAATGGTGCCGTCATTGTTCGGGACTAGTGCCACTGGAACCGATGATATTCCGTTGTTCAAAAAAAGATCCACTGGCACCTCCTTTGGATCCGTAGAAGCAGACCAAAGAAAAGTCCCTGGCCCTGGCGAAGATAAGGGCATCTTGTCTTGTCTGAACTGCACAAAAAACACTGATCAAACAACTATTGCAGTATAAGAAACGATGGTAGATCAATTAACCAACAATAGCTACTTAATTCTTGGCCACACCCCGAGAGCAAGCTTCAACGGCTAGAGCCGACCACCACCACGAAAGCAGTCCCACCACCACCACGAAAGCGGGGCCCACGCGCCGGCATAGACTGCTCTCGCGCCCGACTGCTTCGGTCCGACCTTCTTCTTCCACGTTCCCAAGAATTCCTTTCACGCGCCCGCTCACGAGCGGCACCGCCACGCACCACACACGCACTTTCATCTTCCTCTATCTTCATTTGCGTCAATACTGTTGTTCGCACTTTCAGTTTCCGTTTCTTACTACACGCTGTTACACTACACCTTTTTGACTTTTCAAGCTCACCAATTCAAATCTGTTCAAGAAGTTCACAAGGGTCCCTTCCTTTTTTTATTCAAAACAAAACCAAAACCCTAATAAACAAATCCACAAGTGTGTTCGAAGCCCGCAAGCAAGAACCCTAAGAAATCCGTGTAGTATCCATCTCGGACCTCGCCGACTCGCTTTCGTGGGCTCGCTTCTTCCATTGCGGAAAGTCAACTTCACGCCGCGAGCGTCTCGATTTAGCGTGCCAAGCAGACGGCATGGCGCCGAAGTCCTCCGTACGACAAGATAAATGACACGTCCAAACATGATAATCATGAGATGCGTGACATGTAAAACATAACTACATGCTACGCTCACAGTGCCCTTAATGTCGTTTTGCTAGCTTCACATATACCATATTTGTAGTAACGAAACGTCAATCGATGACGAAGGTTTATGATATGTCCAAACATGATAATCATGTTATGGAAGTCATGTACGGCACAATTTACGTTTGTCGCTAACGTTGTGCTGATTTTATAGTGACATATCAACCTTCCTCATTCGTTCTTCGCTTATCATCGATTCCCAGTGTACGTGGGATCTCCCAATTTTTTCTTTCTTCGAGTAATTGTAATGGCGGCCACCTTATTGCAGTAATTGGCACAAAATGGCCAAATTTAACGGCTTCAAAAGGAAGCGTACGTGCTGCGTGCCGCAGTTTACAAAGAGAGCATCGACAAGAGTCCGCCTCCACGCCTTCACAAGAGATGCAGCAACGAAAAAAAAAATTAATGGTTAATTTGAGATTCCGCAAGTCGCTCACGTCACCGATGCCAGAGTACAGCGCGCACTTTTTCAACACCTACTACTTCTGCAGCAACGTAGGGAAGAACATGAGTATATCTGATTTGTGTGCATGCCATCATTTATTTTTCTGAGGTCAATTGAGGCGTTCATTGAAAAATGAAGCGGAGCTTGCAACATCGTGTTGCACTTACATTGCTGTGGTCTTTATATAACATTTCTTAAGGTTTTGCTTGAGTCAAGCCCTAGTTTACGGTCGCCGTAACATCTCGCCTCGTCAGAACCCTGCACACGTAATTCCACCACTTGAACGACCTCGAGCTGCACACTTGTCAGCATGATGGAAACGAGCAGCTTAGGCCATGCTATATGATTTAGAAAGACGTAACAGTTAGTGAAAGACGCACTCGACGTCCTGTGTTGTAGAAAATAATCAATGTTTTAAAGCTATTCCTGGCAGGAAGATTCATTGGTGAAGCCATAATTTGTGTTTTGATATGCAGATCCGCAGATACAAAAGCCAGTAAGGAAGTGACTGAAATCATGAGCTATGCAATCTCCATGTCTGCCTGTGCGGCCTCACGACAAGGAGAACCTGTCAAGGACGCAAGCCCCTGCCGAACGTAGCGCCCAGGTACCAGTGAGGCGCTCTCAAGGTTTTTATCATTTAAAAATGTGTGCAGATTATTCCGGCATTACTGTGTAGTATTTAGTTCATCTGGTGGCACATGCCCAATAAAGTTTTTTTTTTAACTTGTGAGCTGGAAGCATTGCATGAAACTTACAAAACAGTTAAAAGGTTCACGTGCAAATACATGGCACCATGCATTTCTGAGGCGTGGTGGAGGAGAAGGTCCAGGTTTCGTACTCGAAAATTTGCAGCATCTTTGGTTTGGTTCGGAACGAGCTGATTTAGCTATTGCCTCTGCGCCTATATTGGCACAGTTAGACAGCACTCAGCAATCAACAAATTAAAGAAGGGTTTTTGTAATTATTATTGCAGATGCCCTTGAGCTTCCCTGTTTTGAGCAGTCGCTGTAAGCACATCGTGACGACGGGCTTGGCGCTGAAAACCAAAGTGGCACAACACAAAGCCCTAGCACTGAATTCTTGACCGGACTCTTCCTATTGAACGACAAACAGCTGCACCAGCGAATATAAACTAATGGTAGTATTGTGGCCCACAGTTTTTTTCTCTTTTTTTCAAAAATGCGTAAAAATATTGGCTTTGTGATAACTAAGCGAAATACTACATCAGTAAATACACGCCCAAACCTTAGGACGTTAAAGGACGTAGGGAATGTTACAACACTATTAGGGGCGAAGCTCCTTAAGCCGTGGGTCATGCGTCCGCAATGTATGTTGTAGTAGTACACTCGGCGACAGCTTTTCTTGGCACTGAAGGCAAAGCTATGGAGGCGGAGCTTCTGCAAATGCAGCACTACGTGAAGTAGTTCATTTTGACTCGCGTCTCGTAACGCTGTGCTAAGTGACGGTGGCGCATTATCAGCGTTTCATGTAGACGCAGACGCCGCTTTGAGGTAGATTTAAAAAGGCGGGACTTTCTAATGCGTTCAAAAACGCCAAGTTCCAAGGAATAAATCAAAGGAATTACGACTATCTTAATTGTGTGACCTGCGTCTTGTCTAAAATAGCACCACGTAGGAAATAAAAGAGAAACGTTTATGTTTCACGATGAAAATATGAGTGCTATTGTGAAACAACACTCACCGGTGGTAGGATTCACGCAATTCGGCACTGTAGCCTTCGCTCCATTGCAATTCCAAGAAAAGCTGTCACCAAGCGTAGTAGTAGGTAGTCACCTCTCGTTTATCCTGAGAATGTCTGCTGGTTGGCGGTGCTTGTATGTGATGAATGATACTTCTATACTGATATGATAGGTACTGATTGATACTGATATGATACTTGTATATAATGAACGGACGCAGTGCCGACGCACGCATGGACAGATTGACGGACACACGGATTGACGAACTCACGAACGGTCACACGGACGGACAGACAGACTAATGGACGCTTCGCCCCACTCATCATCATTCACTCCGTAGATATGCTGGGATTTCGGGGGGAGTTTTAAATGTTAAACCACGCAATGATCGTGAGGCACGCCGTTAGTGGAGAGCGATGTGCACTTACACCACGCAGTGCTCGGCCTCTAGCATTCCACCACTATCGCAAAGCAACCCCTGCGGCCGGGGTAGAAGGGGCGACGTTCGGGTCAGAGCAGAGCATTGTAACCACCAGACTACCACGATACACACGTGCAGAGCATTGAAGAACAGTAGGATTATATTGTGTCATTGAACGTCGGTGCACAAAAGGCACGCTTGCGGTCCGGCACGATTAGTGCGAAAAAAAAAAAAGACGAAAGCAAGCTAACGTTCCTTTATAGAACTTTCCCCGTCATTTGTGAATTAGACCTTGATTTGATGATATGTGGGGTTTAACGTCCCAAAACCACTATATGATTATGAGAGACGCCGTAGTGGAGGACTCCGGAAATTTAGACCACCTGGGGTTCTTTAACGTGCACCCAAATCTGAGCACACGGGCCTACAACATTTCCGCCTCCATCGGAAATGCAGCCGCCGCAGCCGGGATTCGAACCCGCGCCCTGCGGGTCAGCAGCCGAGTACCTTAGCCACTAGACCACCGCGGCGGGGCTGAATTAGACCTTATGTGGTTTCTGGCCGACATGAGACGTCTGCAGGCAGAGGCCTTGCGCAATGACAAATGATGTGCTGCAGGCCTTTACGTCAAAATAAAGTATGTGCATGAAATTCAAGACAAGGCATCGTATTCGAGATTCTGAAGCGTCTAGTGGCACATATATCTGACTGCAAAAAAAAATGGTAGAGCTACCGTTTTGCTCAGAAAAAAAAGGAACTGAAGAGCAGGTCGCAAATGTGCTCAGTGGCTTCGATACTCTCTGTGGGCGCCATATTGAACCACCCAATGATTCCCTATAGGCGACGAAACTCGCGAATACCTTCTGATGTCGCCTACCTTACACACATTGGTTAACTTCGAAAGCCACTAGCTCTATTTTGTCTTTTGCATTTGAGGCCTTTGTGGTTTGTCGTCTCTGAATAAGAATTTTTTCTCCTGAGATAGTTTGCCAGGGTGCTGTCTAGTGACTGTGCCTTCAACTTCCACTGGTTATTCTTTGATGATACTAGTAAGGTTATCGTTCATTGTGTCTACGCTAACATCGGTAACCTCTTTCAGTGCCTCGAATTTATTCTGAAGCAAAACTTTGTATGAATTCCTCTACTTTAGCTCTCACCGCAAGTTCATTATTTGACTTCTTGCATATCAGTTTTGTCTTCTCTTTTTTGAATCAAGATGAATAGAATGTACCGGAGCATAGTGGCGCCAGCTCTGTGCCAGTGTGAAAGAAGACGTTGACGTCCGTGTGTGGCTCGCGCTTGCCGGGTTCCTGCCTGTGCTAGCTTGTTGCGGCTAACGCTTCTTGAATAATAACCTGTGTTTTTACGTAACCTCGCTCGTTGCATTTGGTGGAGGTGCGGGGTAACGTCCTGGAGCTCCGCAGCCGTAAGCTACCATCTGAGTCCGCGATGACTGAGCGCGTCGATCCCCCACAAGCCTCTTCCACGCTGCCCCCTGTCATGTGCCCTGGTGTACTTCGTATGCGTGACCCACCACTACACAACGACACTGAAGATCATGATGTCGAGGACTGGCTGGCAGAGTACGAGCGTGCCAGCGCGATTAACAAGCTGGTACAGGCAGGAACCCGGCAAGCACGAGCCACACACGGACGTCAACGTCTTCTTTCACGCTGGCACTGAGCTGGGGCCACTTCAATCTCCGCCACTTCTCCGCCACTTCAATCCCAATGCACCCACTGAAATTAACACGGATGCAAGCGGTGTCGGCCTCCGTGCCATTCTCGCTCAACGCAAGGATGGGTGCGACGAGTACGTTGTCGCCTATGCCAGCCGTACCCTGACGAAGGCAGAGTCGAACTATTCCGTCGCGAAAAAGGATTGCTTGGCTATCATTTGGGCTATAGGAAAATTTCGCACTTACCTTTACGGACGCCTGTTTGATGTCGTGAGATCACCATGCCTTATGCTGGCTAGCATCCATGAAAGATCCTACTGGCCGCCTCGCTCGTTGAGCTTTACGCCTTCAGGAATACGACATCCGTGTTATTTATCGCTCAGGACGCAGACATTCAGACGCCGATGCACTATCCCGTTCTCCACTGCCTCCTGACCTTGCCTGCTTTCCAACTGCCATCTGCGATTCGTCATCGTTGAGCATCACCGACATGCCAACCGAGCAGCGCAAGGTTTCCTGGATCATATCTTTGCTCGACGTCCTCTCTCAAAGTTCGTCAGAAACGACTTCACGCTCCCTCTCTCATCAAGCAAGACACTTTGCTGTCCGTGAAGGCTCGTTGTATCGCCGCAATTAGGTGACGGACGACCGTAGGTGGCTCCTTGCAATCCCTCGTCATTTGCACTCGGACATCTGCGCTGCCTTTCACGATGACCCCCAGTGTGGCCACGCTGGAGCATTCAAAATTTACTCTAGCCTTCGTCTAAGATACAACTGGCGCGGCATGTATCGGCACGTTCGCCAGTACGTTCGGTCATGCACCACGTGTCAACGACGCAAGACGCCTTCCCACAGCACTGCTGGCCCTTTGCAACCCTTAACCTGCCCAGTGAGACCATTCGACCAAGTCGGAATGGATATTTACGGTCCTCTACCCAACACTCTTCGAGGCAACCGGTAGATTATCGTCGCCGTCGATCATTTGACACGCTACGCTCACTCTAAGGCAAAAGCGTGTTAAAAGGGTGTGTGGTTCGTCCTTTGGAGACTAATGGGACTGCCACAACCATTAATCCCTTTAAGGAGTAACGGCACCGGGTCTACCAGTTAGTCTCCTCAATGAACTAACATTTAGTCCTCACATTTACACCTTGGTGAGTAACCGTCAGCCCCACTGTTCACCCCAAAGGACTAACATTTAATCCTCACATTTGCACCTTATAGAGTGACTGTTAATCTCCACATTTACACCTTACCGGGTAACCGTTAGTCCTCACAGTTGCACCTTCCCGGACGAACGGTTGATACACTCAAATACTCCAATCGGAGGAACTTTTTGTCCCCAGTTGAAACATTGTTTTTTGTTTATTTTGCGCCAGGCCTAATACTTCTTTCGCCTGTTTTTCTGCGCAGTGAGCAACAAATTCCGCAGAAAAGAACACGCGAAAAAGTAGTTAGCCATTTATGTGTAACTGGTTTCACAGTCACGGCAACAAGGAAAGACAAAAGTGAGACATGGAAATCTTTTATTTTTGTACATACACATGAAGTTTCCCTATTCTTTTAAGTGAATTCATGGTGAAGTGAACAAGTCCAGTCACGTTGCCAAATCTTGTTCACTCCTTGGGGAGCTCCTCCGACGGAAGCGATGAATGACAGGCATTGCAGACGCCAGCGCACGCAGCATTCTGCTTGTTGTGTTCCCACGGCTGCACGTGCAATAATATAGTAGAAATAGTTAGGCACACGTCACAGAAGATGAGGATGCACGCATATGACAAGTACGTGCACGTTAATATAAAAACAAACGTTAAATCATGACACCCAAATAGTTTTACCTTCACATCTCGCACAGTCCTTCTAAAGTTGCTCTGACGAAAGAGATGGATGACGGGCATCGCAGACGCCATCGCACAGTCTTCAGCACGGTGTGTGCCCATGGCTGCACAATAAGTATATAAAATAGTTAGTCACACGTGACAGAGGATCAATACAAATGCATATGAGAAATACGTGCAAGGTGAAATGAAAACATATGTGAGATATGACATGCTAATAATTTCAACGTGATGTCACACATCGTCAAAGACTCATTTCGATCCCTGTAGCGCAACAGTTTAGGAGCGGCGGCCGCAGCCACAACTCCGCGAACCATCGTGCCGCTAACAAGTCGGCTAGTCCTAAGCGAGCGACGTCGTTCAGCTAGAGCAAGCGAACGCGAGACCAAACACGGCACTGCACGCGGAGTGTCTGCCGCCAGCGAACTTCGAACAGGAAAGCGAGCTTACGCTTGGCCACCGCTACGAACAGCGCCGAGCTCGTTTGGAGCTAGCGCCAACGAAATCGACGGTATTGCGGCCCCTTTCCACAAACTCGAGCGAGTGCAGCGCGCAAACGCGAGTCCGCCGCCGCGGCCAACGGACCACGCCGAGCTGCTTGCGACCGACTGACGGCGAGGCCAACTGTAATGGTGACCAATTTTCAGTGAGTTCCGATGCTAGCGAAAGCCCCGCTAGACCGTGCTGGTGCACTTACAGCGCGCGACATACTACAATTAAGCTCTTTACGAGAACCCCCAACATGTTTTCGACGACTACCAACACAGCGACAAGGTCTCAGCCCAATATCGTCAGCACGGAGCTCATCGCGGCGCCGAAGACAGGCGAGCACTCGATGAGCGGGCGTACGGGAGGCCGACGGCAATAGCCGCTAATTTCCAGGCAGTCGCAAAGCACAGGCGAACTGCAGACGCCGAAGCTGACCTTCGCGATGCATTTCGTGCGTGCGATATACAACACGACCGAGCCCGTTGCCGGCAAGCGCGATCCGTATCGCACACGCGACAAGTAGAGTAGAATAAAGAATGATAACCTACTTGCCTTAGAATCCAGCGCCGTTTTCTGCCCTGAGTCGGACTGAATATATATCCGATAGGCATGTTCTTCTCGGCCGCCATATTGGCCTTCCCAACTGTTGCTGTCGTGTGTTGGTCGTGACTATCTTGAAGCCAGAGATATACAGCGCGGCGTGGTGACCTGTCGAGGCTTGCTCCAGACTTCATGGGTGCAGCGAAACGCTAAAGCAGCAGCCCACGCTCATCCAGGCGTACACGCAAGCACCACGTCGTAATTCTTAGATCGTCGAATCCAGGTGGCCGTGGTCGAGCACCCCGTGCGCGACGCTACGCATGCGCCGCCGGCAAAATACGGAGAAAGACTGAGCCAGCAGAGGAGAAGAAGGACATGTGTTCTGTGGAGAAGAAGGCTGGTCACCTTGGCAACGCTTTTCGCGCTGCCTCCAATGCCCGGGCCCGGGCAATGTCCTTTCTTCTTCGCCATCTCATTTTGCGACACGGTGCACCTCGTGAATTACTGAATGACCGTGGACGCGTGTTTCTCTCGAATGCCGGCGACGAGCTGCTCAAGGCATGTCACGCTGTCCATCGGAAAACCTCGGCATACCATCCCCAAACCAATGGCATGGCAGAACACTTTAATCGTACCCTTGGAGATATGCTTGTCATGTACGCCTCTGACGACCACACTAATGTGACCAAGTGCTACCTTTTGTCACGTACGCGTACAACTCTGCGCCACAAACAACTAGTGGCTTTTCTCCTTTCTTCCTCCTGTATGGACGTGAGCCATCATGCTCCATGGACACCATTCTCCCTTAGAGGCCTGATGTTTCCGAAGTGACGCCTGTTTCCGAAGCAGCTGCTTATGCCGAAGAGTGTCGTCAACTCGCTCGCTCATTTACCGCACAAGACCAATGGCGCCAGAAAGCTGACCACGATGCCTCTGCGTCTAGTGTCCACTATAACCCAAGAATGCTGGTTTGGCTCGGGGTCCCGTCTACCCCTCCCGGTCATTCCCCGAATCTTTCGTCGAAATACCATGGCTCCTACCGTGTGGTGCGACAAACATCTCCTGTCAACTATCAAGTTGAGCCCATTGATCCACCTTCGGGCCAACGCTGCCCTGGGCGTGAAACAGTACACGTATCACGCCTCAAACCGTGCTATGACCCCATTGTCGTGTCATTTTCCTAGGTCGCCAGGTTGGCTCTTTTCTGCGCGGGGAGCAATTGTACCGGAGCATATCTAGTGGCGCCCGCACTGTGCCAGCGTGAAAGAAGACGTTGACGTCCGTGTGTGGCTCGTGCTTGCCGGGTTCCTGCCTGTACCAGCTTGTTGCGGCTAACGCTTATTGAATAATAACCTGTGTTTTTTCGTAACCTCGCTCGTTGCAAGAAGCACTTACCGTTCTATGGTCACTGCATCTGAATTGGCCAACCACTTCTACGTCCTGTACAATGTCTGGGTGTGCACACAAAATTAAGAATATATAATCTTTTGTTTCGCCATTAGGACTTCGCCACGTCCACTTAAGGTTGGCCCGTTTTCTGTAGAATGTAATGAAGATCCGCGAATTATTACGATCTGTGAACTCTACTAAAATCTCCCCTCTGGAATTTCTAGAACCAATGCCATACTTCCCCACTGCATGGTCTCCGGCCTGTTTCTTGCCTACTTTAGCATTAAAGTCACCCATAGGAATAGTACACTGTGCATTTACTTTATTAACGGCTGATTCTACGTATTCAATGAAGCATTCAATAAAATTATCATCATGGCTAGAGATGTAAGCGCGTAGGCCTGTACCACCTTCATATCGTACCTTTTTACAAACTTAAATAGGATACTTGTCACCCTCTGACTGATGCGATAGTATTCCCCTATGTTGCCAACAATTTTCTTGTGTATATAAGAAACCCCATTCTTAGTTCGTTTCCATCAATTATTCCACAGCAGCAAAGGACGTATCCGTTCTCCAGCTCTGCATAAGCCTCACGTGTGCTCCTAACTTCGCTGAGCCCTATTACATCCCATTTGACGCCCTCTAACTCCTCAAATAGCACAGCTATACTTGCCTTACTTGATAGCGTTTTAGCGTTGAAAGTAGCCAAGTTTTTATTCCAATAGTGGCCTTTCCGAACCAAGAGATTCTTGGCACCCTCTGTTGCATTGCAGGTCTGGCCACCATCTTGGAGAGTTGCTTCGCAGCCACTGGGGAGTGCAGGCCAATGGGGAATAGCTGTATTCATGGGAGGCTGTGGCCAGGTACCGCACCAGGGTGGCAAATCCTGCTCTGTTCAGTTTAATCCTGATCAGTTTAACAGATACTTCTGCTCCATATTTTCTGCTCCCGAACATGAATGACCCCATGACAGCCTTCTTTCAGTAATGTCTTCTGAGTTCATAACTTATTAGGCCATATTGCCACGTTCCATTTCACAAGTTTTTGTTATCGTTCTGAAACACCACACGATTCTCGGCGCAAACCGCGCCTGCAGGTTTCGAGAAGGTTGCGGACTGTAGTAGATCATTTCCATAAGATCACGCCCCCTGTGCGAACGGTACAGATTGTTCTGGAACCTACGCCACCGCCAGCGATAACGCTAGAACATTCGACGGCAAGGGTATAAATGCCGACGCGCTTCGCCGCTTGTCAGTTGTTGATCGAAGGCCGACGCTCCGTTCGCCGGTCTAGCTGTCTCTTCTCGAGTCCTCAAGCGAGACCCGGGGTCACGTCACGCGGACGTCGACCCCAGGGTTTCAAGTCGGCAAAAGAAGTCTACGCGGCACCGGCGTCTTGTACGCGCGACCGCCGCCCCTGGGTCTCGGGCCTTGCTGCCTGGAGCCCGCCTACCCCATGCCAGGAGGAGGTGCAAGGTCCCCGGTTCACGCCCGCCGTCCCGGAGTCCCCCTGCGGTCCACCTGGTACCACCAAGACCTGCGCGGCACTCGCCTCGGCTGAGCCGCTTCCTACCAGAGTGCAGCTCGACTGCACGTTACAAGTCACCCACGAGCCACGCCCAACCGGCGGCTTGCGGGATCCACCCACCAGAATGGCCACGCCATTTGAACTCCCGGTGAGGGAGAATTGTTTCATGTTTTCCGCGCCCGAGGGCGATATCTCCGTCGATGAGTTAATTGACGCAATTGAAGAGACAGCTGGTGACGACAGCGTATTAGTACTGCAACATATGGGGGGCGCAAAATTCCTTGTATGCACCCGCAATGCTGGCCAGGCGACGAAGCTAATGGTGGCGGAAGGATTTGAAGTGAACGGGGCGAGGGTGCCAGTAGAGGCAGTCGGGCCGCCGGTCACATATGTGAACATTTACCGTTACCCCGCTTTTCTATCAGACGAGGCTCTTAGCAACGCCTTAGCCCAGTTTGGTAAAGTGAAGGGCATTTCCTTCGCCACCCTAGCCACTCGCCAGACCAAGTTAAACGGGGTACGTGTAGTTAAAATTGAGATGTGCCGCCCAGTCCCCAATTTCATCACTATTGCGGGGCACAAAGTCATGTGCGAGTACAGAGGCATGCGCCGGGTGTGCGCACGTTGTGGTGAGGTCGGGCATATGGCGACTGCGTGCACCACGGCGTACTGTAAGCGGTGCGGCACCTTCGGCCACGATACTGAGGGCTGCTCGGCAGACTGTAAACGTTGCGGGGGTCACCACGGAACACGCGAGTGCTTTCGTAAGCGCTCATACGCTTCGGCCGCCCGCGGCTTCCCCTCGCTATCTGAATCCGCTTCGTCGCACTCTCAGTCAAGCGGCCCCGCCTGTGCCCGAGCAACTAACTCGCCGCGCATGCAGGTCCTTACGTCCAGGTCTGCATCCCGCACAACCGAGAGGGGATCCCCTTCCGAGGACCGCGACTTAGACTCCGATCTGATTTCAGGTAGTGGCATGGGCGATCCGTCCGCCAGTGAGGGGGAGAGGCTCGGGAGTTTTGACGAGACTACCACCAGGTCGACTGAAACAGAGTCTAGCGATATCGAGACGGGTTCGGCGCAATCGTCCCCCCCTAAGCCGCCTCCACCCTCGGCGAGCCGGGATGACTGCGGGAATTCGCTGACCGCGGCTGAAGCAACCCCCGAGTCCAACGAGCAGGGAGAGGCCCTCCTTGCTTTATCAAACACACCCGTCAACGTCCGGGCCCCAGTGACCAGCCCGGCCTTGGAGGCCGGCACCCAAGAGCCAGCCGGCGACGACGCCCCCATAAAAAGTAAAGGGTATTACTTTCTACCCGGCGACAGCGAATGCGACCATGCTGCACCGACTTCCTCCCCCGCCTCCCATTCGGCACGCCCAAGCCGGAAGTCGGACGCGAAAACTGGACAGATGGCCACTGGGCTAGAGCAGAGAGCTCGCTCGCGCTCACGAATACGCCCTGATGACGATAAGCGGTATCTGGGTGAGAGGGCAGCCAGCAAGGAGGCCCGGCAGCGTAGACCCGGGCCAGCCGGCCAAAGCAGTGATAGCGACGCTCCACCACACGCGAAGGCTCAGAAGCTCGAGAAAGACGGTGTGGGCGAAGGGGAACCACCCCCCAAGCCCCGAGACGCAAGTCACTGAAGCGGCGCGCCTGCCCTGTCGGCTTCACGGCCCTTTTCCCTTCCCCTCGTTCGCTCTGGCCGCACTATGTCCCACTTGCCTTCCCTTCTCCTTCTTGTGCAGCGCCCTCCTCGCCCCTTTCTGTCGGCGCGCGGCTGTCGGTTATCTTGCTCGGTGCATTCGCTCACCCCTCTTTCCTGCTCCCCTCCAGCGCTTGGCATCGTGCCCAATCGGCGGATGACGGCCACGCTGCTTGCTAGCCTCGATACTTCCCGCGTTTTGTTTTCTTCTTTTTAAGGTTTTTGATGGCTTTTTTAAAATTGGCTACGTGGAATATCCGAGGGTTTAGAGATAGGGCGAAACAAGCAGCCATCCTAGGTTTCGCTAGGAACCAGAACATAGACCTCCTCTTTATTCAAGAGGCGAATTTCCGAACGCTGCTGGATGTGGTTAATTTCCGCAGAGATCATCAGACCGACGCCTTTTTCTCTCTGGCGACCACGAGAGCATGCGGGGTCGGAGTAATATTTGTATCAGGCAGATTTCGATCAAAATCCCATTGTATTTTCGGGGCGAATGGTCGGTACATAATGATTGACATTTTCATCGAAGGCAAAAAGATTCGCATTGTGAACGTTTATGCCCCCGTGACAAGAAAACATACGAATAAGTTCTTTCAAGAGATGCACGAACTCCTCCTAGAGCCCATTCCCCACGTACTGGTCGGTGATTTTAATTGCGTGGTAGATTCTAACCGGGACGTGAGGGGGCCAAGCCAAGGAAGATCAACCTACAATGCAAAAGAGTTGGTGAAAACCCTTCGGCACCTAAACCTCTCGGACATATGGGTACACCTCTATAAAGACCGCTTTGTAGCAACCCGTACCTCTAGATCAGCAGGAAGTAGAATAGACCGGATGTACTTTCCGGACCTCCTCCTCCCTTTGGTTGAAGGATGCGAAGTACTCGTGCTCCCGGCCAACCTGAAAGAGAAGACGGATCATGCCCCGCTTGTCACGATGGTAAAGGGATCCCCCGGCCCGCACTCTGATAACAATAGCTGGAGAATAGACGCTGAGCTGCTGAGAGATGAGACTTGCGTAGAAAACTTGAAAGCTGCCATCAGCGTATCAGTAGAAAATGCCGGACATATTACCCCCCCCCCCCCTCTGTGGGATAAACTTAAGGAAGAATGGAAGGCCCTGTTACAAAAAGAAGGCAAAGCCAGAAAAAGACGTCATACACAAAAGACGAAAGAACTTCTTCGCCGAATGCAGATCATCAAGGCAGCCGACACGTTGACCTCATGTACAACAGAGTACCTGACCTCGCTCGAGGAGCAATACAATCAACTCCTCAGAGATACCATGAGGCGACCTAAAAGTGAGCATGGACTGTTGGGCACGGCGACCGGAGTTGATGTGAGGGAAGTACGTGGAAATGGCTGTTTGCGAATTACAGAGGCAAAGCGCTTAGACGGTTCTGTAACCGACGACCCAGCAGAAATTGAGAACATCTTCAGAGACTACTTCAGCATACAGTTCCAAGACACCGAACCAATAGACACCAATCGGGGACCCGACCATGTCAAAGAACTATGCAAACATCTGCAGCGAATTAAGGAGGAGGAGGAGCCAGCAACCCTTAGCGCTGAAGTCTCCCCTGCAGAGCTTCGCGAAGCCATAAGAAGCATGACCCCCAATTCTGCCCCAGGCGCTGATGGCCTGAATGCAGCCTTCTATGTGACTTTTCTCGAAGTTCTCGAAGAACCCTTGCTCGCGATGGCAAATGCGATCTTCAGGTCCTTTAAGAAACCCGACTCCTTCGGAGTGGGTAAAATTGTCTTACTACACAAAGAGGGTGCACAACCAAACGAGCCCACGGCGTGGCGTCCAATCACGCTTTTGAACACCGATTACAAGCTGGTAGCCACCATACTGAACAACAGGCTCAAGCTCCTGTTACCGGACATCATTAGCCCGTACCAAACGTGCGCGATTCCAGGAAGGTCGCTTTTTGCGAACCTCACAGTGATCCGTGACTCTTTCGAATACGCGACGACAAGAGGTTTCAATGGTGTTTTCATTTCCCTAGACCAAGCTAAAGCTTTTGACAGGGTACGACACCATTACCTCTTCGACGTGATGCAGGAGTTTGGCTTACCGGCAAGTTTTATAAAACTGGCAAAAACTTTGTACGAGGGCCTAACCTGCACCGTTCTGATAAACGGAGTCGCAACGCCGGCATTCAAGTATAGCAGAGGCATAAGGCAAGGATGCCCATTGGGCCCGACCTTTTTTGTCATGTCGTGCGAGCCGCTGATCACAAGTGTTATTGCGCATGAAGGCATTCGGGGCTTCCCACTGACGGGCCAGGAGCAGGTGAAAGTGCTGGCATACGCGGACGACATTTCCCTGTTTGTTCGGGATGAAAGCAGCCTCCAAGCCTTCAGTGCGACGTTCACAAGATACGCGCAGGCATCCGGAGCGGCGATAAATGCGGACAAGAGCAAGGCGATGCTATTTGGAACTTTCCCTAGAGAAGCCCTAGGAAACATCGAAGTGGTGTCCATCGTTAAAGTACTGGGAATCTACTTCTCCAGTGAAGGGGTGGCACCAGCCACGTGGCAGAGAGCCCTCGAGAGGGCAAAGCAGGCAGCTGCCCGCATTCGCCTCCTAAACCTTACGTTACGTGAAAAAGCGCTAGCAGCAAGGACCACCGTTTGCGCGTTTGCGTTCTACGCCAGTAGGGTAGCGGTGATCCCTAGGAAAACCGCGAGCCAACTGAACGCCGTGATCACCGACTTGCTATGGGAAGGGAAACCGGCACCAGTCAAGCGACACCTCCTTCAACTACCCGAGGACAAAGGTGGCCTCGGCCTCCCACACGTACAAATGACCAGCCAGATAATGGCCCTCAAGATTACCCGCATGCTTTATTACGCAGCGAGTTACGTTGGGAAGAATCTAATCAACTACTGGACAAGCACCATCACGCACTATCTGGAAAACCACAAACACACTGGCCCGCGCGCGGAAGCGCCCTCACACTTTTACAGGATGGCGGCAACTACGACAAAGATCATAGAAAAAGAAGCCCCGAACTGCGACATTGACAAGGACCCACCCGCCCGAATTGTCGAAGCGATAACAGAAAACCAGTTGTCCGAAGAAGAAAAGGAGCACATCAAAAGCCTAGGACTGTGCAAACAAAAAATCAATAAGTACCGACCGCGCGAAGTACATGACTTCGAGTGGAAGCGCAAGTGGCAAGTTTTGCCCACGAGACATCGCCTGCACCGTTTCGGCATCACGCCGAATAGCCAGTGTCCTAATTGCCGCGCTGAGGAAACGATCTCCCACGCGTTGTTAGAATGCGGGGCGGCCAAGTCGGTATGGCGCCTGGTTGCGAGGTGCTTCAGCATCCGCCCTCCTCCGGCCCTCGAAAGGAATAGGGGCTGCTTCGCAAGGCTGGTGATTTCCATCACACTCTTTGTGATTTGGAAACGCCGGTGCCTTGCTGAGGTAAAGAACACCCCAGTGAGAGCGGCGTACCCAGCACTAGCCATGATCAGGCAGAAAATAGTGCAGTACTTGGCCAAGCAACTGGAAGCTGGCGGGGAGGACCAGTTCCTTCGCCGCTGGCACACAAAGTTTTTTTTCGTCAGAGGTGCAAAACTCCGTACCCCCATAATCCCCTACTAACCCCTTCTCCCCAAAACATTGTGTTACAAGTGTATGTCTAGCACCAGTCGAAGTATTGTAAATATGCCTACCCATGTTCACGATCTGTTGTAAATATATGTATATGTGATTGTAAATATATATATATTTGTGGTTTTTTTACGAATGTATGCGTAGTTTATATATATATGTGTATGCATATGTGTATGTATATGTATATATATGTATGTATGTATATATATATATGTATGGATCTGTGTATGTGCCGCTAGTTTCCTCTATGGATAATGGAGTTTGTATGCCCCATAGTGCACAAGAGGGGTGTCTAAACGAGCACTGTATGAATAAATGATGTAAAGAGTTTTCTTGAGTTTGAAGTTAATAAACTTCTCTTTGTATCAGTCCGAGACTGCTACCTGTGCAAGACTGCTGCTGTAATTAGACTTTCCCTTTACCGGGCAAAGGTTCGCCCAAATAAACAGTTAAATACCAACACGAAGTTTTCTGTCTTTGGCCACGTCACGACCCCGTGACATCACCTGACTTGACTGACTTCACCTGACTTGGAAGGCGTCGTTGAAGGCAGTCAGCATCTGTTGGTCACCCGAAATATTTGCGTCGCAAGAGGAATTGCAGAGCTGCGGGGAGGCAAAGCAACGGTTATGCTCACGAATTTCAGCAATGAGTACAAACATGTGAACAAAGGAACAACGGTCGCATACATCGAAGAAATTGTCGAAGCCACCAGTGCTTTCGCCCTCGCCGATTCTGTGGAACCTGCTCAGAGGAACCAAGCCCCTCCCAGAGCTTTCGACGTCAATCCCAGACTTCCGAACGATAAGCAAGAACAGCTCAAGGCCCTGCTCCTGCAATACGTAGATTGCTTTTCGTCGTCATCAAAAATTTGGCAGACCCCAATCACGAAACATCGAATCATAACCGAAGAAAATGCCAGACCACTCCGTCAGAGTCCGTACAGGGTTTCGACGCGAGAACGTGAGGCAATGAAGAGACAAGTTGATGAAATGCTGCGAGATGACATTATCCAGGCGTCCAAGAGTCCGTGGGCATCCCCCGTGGTGTTAGTGAAGAAAAAGGATGGGACCCTACGTTTCTGCGTCGACTATCGCCGCCTGAACAAAATCACAAGAAAGGACGTGTATCCTCTCCCACGAATAGACGACGCACTTGATCGGCTCCATAACGCCAAGTACTTCTCGTCAATGGACCTCAAGACTGGCTATTGGCAAATCGAAGTCGACGAAAGAGACCGAGAGAAGACGGCGTTTATAACACCGGACGGCCTCTTCGAGTTTAAGGTGATGCCCTTCGGCCTTCGCTCAGCGCCTGTAACTTTTCAACGCGTTATGGATACAGTACTGGCAGGATTGAAGTGGCAGACTTGCCTTGTGTACTTGGACGACGTCGTCGTGTTTTCCTCGAGTTTCGACGAGCATCTTCGGCGCCTTGAAGCTGTACTTCAAGCCATCAAGACGTCCGGACTCACACTGAAGCCAGAAAAGTGCAGATTTGCGTATGAGGAGCTCTTGTTTCTGGGGCACGTTATCAGCAAGTCTGGAGTTCGTCCCGATCCACGGAAAACAGCCGCCATCGCCGACTTCCCGCCGCCCACTGACAAGAAGGCCGTGCGCCGATTTCTGGGCCTGTGCGCCTATTATAGGCGGTTCGTGAAAAACTTCGCCCGCATCGCCGATCCTCTCACTAACCTTACCAAGGCCGACTCGGAGTTCAAGTGGGAAACGCCACAGGAACACGCTTTCCAGGAGCTTAAACATCGCCTCCAGACGCCTCCGTTACTTGCCCATTTCGACGAATTCGCCGAGACAGAAATACATACTGACGCAAGCAGCGTAGGTCTTGGCGCCGTTCTTGTGCAGAGGGCTGACGGACTTGAAAGGGTTATTAGTTACGCCAGCCGATCGCTATCCAAAGCAGAAGCAAATTATTCCACAACAGAAAAGGAGTGCCTCGCCATCATCTGGGCTACGTCGAAATTTCGCCCCTACCTCTACGGCAGGCCCTTCAAAGTTGTGAGCGACCACCACGCTTTGTGTTGGCTAGCCACCTTGAAGGACCCTTCAGGTCGCCTCGCACGATGGAGCCTGAGACTTCAAGAATATGACATTACTGTCATTTACAAGTCCGGCAAAAAACACTCCGACGCTGACTGTCTCTCTCGTGCGCCTGTCGACCAATCGCTACCCGACGACTCGGATGACGACTACTTCTTGGGAACGATAACTACCGACGACTTCGCTGAACGACAGCGGGCCGACCCGGAACTTAAAGCCCTAATAGAATACCTCGAAGGCAGGACCGCCGAAGTCCCGAAGGTATTCAAGCGCGCACTTGCGTCGTTCTTTCTACGAAACGGTCTTCTACAAAAGAAAAACTTTTCACCGCTTCGAGCTAAGTACCTCCTTGTGGTGCCTTCAGCTCTGCAACCAGAACTCCTGCAGGCCCTGCACGACGATCCGACGGCAGGGCACCTCGGTGTTTCCCGCACGCTCGCGAGGATACAAGAAAGGTACTACTGGCCACGTCTTACCACCGACGTCACTCGTTATGTGAGGACATGCCGGGACTGTCAGCGACGCAAGACACCGCCGACAAGGCCAGCGGGACTTCTGCAGCCAATTGATCCACCTTGCCGACCTTTCCAGCAGATTGGTATGGACCTACTGGGGCCGTTCCCGACGTCGGCTTTCGGAAACAAGTGGATCGTGGTAGCTACCGACTACCTCACCCGCTACGCCGAGACAAAAGCCCTGCCAAAAGGCAGTGCATCCGAGGTAGCTAAGTTCTTCGTCGAAAATATCGTCCTACGTCACGGCGCCCCGGAGGTCCTTATCACCGACAGAGGAACGGCATTCACTGCCGACTTAACTCAAGCGATCTTGGCATACAGCCAAACAAACCACCGCCGGACGACAGCGTACCACCCACAGACCAACGGCCTCACCGAGCGGCTTAACAAGACGATCGCCGACATGCTGTCAATGTACGTCGATGTCGAACACAAGACGTGGGACGCCATTCTTCCGTATGTGACCTTCGCATACAACACGGCGGTGCAGGAGACGACGCAGATATCTCCATACAAATTGGTCTACGGAAGGAGCCCGGCAACTGTCACAAAACGAGCGCTAAAAACGGGCGGGAGAAACGCCGCGAAGTCAAAAGAAAAAAAAAAGGGAAAGAAAAAGAAAACAAACGGCCAAGGCTCCCCGGGCGCGCGCTCTCCCCGCAGAAGCGTGGCTTCATCGACGAACCTCCTCACCCCACAACGGCGGCCGAGATAGCCCGCGATATTTCTAGAACGAAGGAGGCGTGGCCACGCCGAGATGAGTCATCCGACGCGGAGGGCAGTCGAACCGTCTCGCGCCTCTCCCCAGCCTTCGCTGCGCATCGCGCCGACGAAATGAGGAGAACTTTCTGGAAGGTGGCGCGGAACGTATTTAATCGAGCAGCCGAGACGAGAAATCAGGAGGAGACGGAAGTTAACGCCAGAGCGCGTAGGGATTCCGCCGTGTAGTCGGCGAAGGTTTTGGTCCGTAGGGACGAAGTCGGAGATGAAGAGGATTTCCACCTGAGGGGTGAAGGCTCGGGCTACAGGCAAGAGCGTGTGTTTACCGCTTTCGAGCGAAGACCCGTGGCAACAGCTGCGGGTGTGAAGCCGACGTGTTCCGGCGAAGACAGACGTTGAAGTTTGAAGAGTGGCCAATTGAAGACGGGAGGTTTCCTGGAAGAGAAACTTCGAGGGCTGCAGAACGACAACAACGCTGGACTTTGAGTGAGTGATTCTCGGAAGAGTATCATCTCGACTTTGGTTCCAAGAACTTTGGACTGAATAGGTTTTCTATCTCTTTAGTCTTTAAGTGTCTTGGTTGTTCAATGCATGCGACTGCATTGTAGCTCGTATTGTTGTCCGAGTCCATTGTTTCAAGTGTGGCTGATTGTGTTGTGTAGTACGTTGATTGATTGGTTTGATTGGTGACATATTGTATGCAACTATTGTGGAGTGTGCATTTTTGTGTATTGTTTTCGATCCGCCATTATTGAGAATATAATTTGTTTGTTTATCAACTCTCGGCTCTGACTTGTTCTTTGGGCCACAGCCGGCGTCCGCTGGCGCGCCAAAAAGGACCACTTCTAAATTGTCCACGCTTTCGTGGTGCGGTTCGGGGCAACGTTTATAGATATATTTCAGTTTCGAAACTCCGTCGCCGAAGCCGGGCGCGTCTTACTCCTAGGGGGTGTGAGGGCGCTGCGGTCGACTTTTGCGCGGTGCCGACGGGCCGGCCGGTGCAGGCCTGCGTTTCGGTGTGCCAGTGGCCGTGGTTTTCTGGGTCGTGCTGTGGGGTTGCTCGTTGCTTTCTTCTCGTTTTGTGGTTGTGAACTGTGTATGTGCTGTTAGTGAGTGACTGCCGATAGATTTGCTCGTTGTTTTCTTCTCGTTTTGAGGTTGTGAACTGTGTATGTGCTGTTAGCGAGTGACTGCCGATAGATTTGCTCGTTGTTTTCTTCTCGTTTTGAGGTTGTGAACTGTGTTTGTGCTGTGAGTAAGCGACTGCCGATGATAGATTTGCTCGCTGTTACGAACAGTCAACAAATTCGCCGGCGTTCAAGGCCAGCCGCTCTCCCCCACGAAGTGCTGTCCGATTCCTCGCCGTGCCCCAGGCTTCACATGTGAAATGCCATAACATTCAGCCAACATGCCGACGTGTTTTGTGTCTGGCTGCACAAGCGGATATAGGAGTAACCCCGACAAGCAGCACTTTTTGCCCCACCGTCGGACCCCGAGCTTCTTGACAGGTGGCGAAGGGCTATTCCCCGCGCTGATAAGTTGCTCAGGAAAACATGCAAGGTGTGCGACGTTCACTTTCAGCCGGCAGACATCACGAAAACATATAAGCATATCATCAATGGTGAAGTGGTGGAGGTTGAGCGGGGTGCATGTGCTCTGAAAAGTGGCGTCGTTCCGACGCAATTCCCGAACTTACCCAGCTATCTGTCTTCTGCACCGAAGAGGCGGCGGTCGCCGAAAAAGAGAGCAAGTGCTTGTCGGCGTGCAGAGACTTTGTCTTGCCACCCACCTCCCGAAGAGCCAAATGAGCTTCCGAGTGATTGCGAGAGCACTGATCTCGCGTACATTATCGAGAACAGGGCCTCACTGCGGCTACCTCGGAATTGGCAGTTGTCAATTGTGGAAGATGAGCCAGAAAACAGCCGGCAAGCAGTTTTCTACGAGACAGGGATGAGCGCAGGTGTTTTCTCTATCATGAAGAGCGTTGTAATACGAGAAGATCTTACGTACGTTATTTTAGCGAACGGAAAAACTGCTGCAAGAGTCGCTTGTTGACGTGCGGGTACGCTCCAAGAAAGACGTTGAAGCGATAGTGCAAATTGTGCACAGTATGAAATTCTGCCTTGGGTGCACCTGCAGTGAGGTCAGCGGTTCCGGAAAATCTGCAGAAGGAAGTGAAGCTGTGCACCACAAAGACTGTACAGTTTTGACAAATGCTGACAAAGGAATGTGTGCCATGTGTGTTGGCACACATTGAGAGAGAAAGAAGGCAAAACTTGTTTGAAATTGCACAGTTGTTTCCTGAAGTGTGTAAATAAAGAAGGTCGCATTTTGAATTTTATCACTTGATTGTCTCGTGTGCTTCACCTTAGTTGCATGCATGCGTGATTTTTTTGTGTAATGTGGGAAACTGGCAGTAAAAATACCAGCGAGAAATATATGCAAAGCATGAAAATACTAGTGAGGACGAGGCATACCCGGCCCTCGTTTGGGCATACCCGGTCTAAACGAGGGCCGGGTATGCAGGGCGCAGTTAAAGCAATAAGCTTGTGGCTTTGAATGTTCCGAATGCGTAGAAAATAATACAGCGGTGCGTTGCGACACGCATTAAGAACGTCACACACCAGAGTGAAGCGCTTACGATTTAAAAGCTGCAACGGGCGTAATAAAATCAGACGGCTTACTAAGCCCGCTGCGCAAGCGCAACGTTGGAGCTAGCAGACGACGCTCGCAATGATAGCGCAATTCTCGACTGCTGCGCCGCGGTGTCAGGAACAGCTGCGGGCCGGCTGCGTTCAATGGCCGCGGCGGCGAGTTTCTAAACTGAAATATATATTTATAAACGTTGGTTCGGGGGGCCGATACTTCGGCTCTTGGAATTAGCCCGGCGATCGCCTCCCTAATTAACGGGACCGGTGTGACAGCAACCACGCTCGATGCCATGTTACCCAACGTCACCGACGAAGAAAACCTCGATGTGAGCGAGTACCTTCAATGCGCCGAAGAAGCCCGACAACTTGCGCGTCTCCGTATCAAGAATCAACAGACGACCGACAGCCACCGTTACAACCTTCGACGACGCTTCGTGGAATACCAGCCCGGTGAACGTGTTTGGGTGTGGACGCCGATACGCCGACGTGGACTAAGTGAAAAGCTTCTGCGACGGTACTTCGGACCGTACAAGGTGGTTCGACGTCTCGGCCCACTTGATTACGAGGTTGTCCCCGTCGGCATCACGAACTCTCAACGACGCCGATCGCGACCTTATGTCGTCCATGTCGCGCGCCTCAAGCCGTTTCATGCACGTTAACAAACTGAAACAGTGTTTTTTGTATTATTGTTGTATTGTAATTTATTCATTGTACTTTCTTGCATTATTATTGTACCTTCATCTTTAGTTTAAGCATCGGGACGATGCCTTTTTTTCAGAGGGGGGCAATGCCACGTTCCATTTCACAAGTTTTTGTTATCGTTCCGAAACACCACACGATTCTCGGCGCAAACCGCGCCTGCAGGTTTCGAGAAGGTTGCGGACTGTAGTAGACCATTTCGATAAGATCACGCCCACTGTGCGAACGGTACAGATTGTTCTGGAACCTACGCCACCGCCAGCGATAACGCTAGAACATTCGACGGCAAGGGTATAAATGCCGACGCGCTTCGCCGCTTGTCAGTTGTTGATCGAAGGCCGACGCTGCGTTCGCCGCTATCAGTCCGAGACTGCTATCTGTGCAAGACTGCTGCTGTAATTAGACTTTCCCTTTACCGGGCAAAGGTTCGCCCAAATAAACAGTTGAATACCAACACGAAGTTTTCTGTCTTTGGCCACGTCACGACCCCGTGACAATATTTTCTTTGCTGCTTAACCTGAAAAATAAATCTTCAGCTGGTCTAGATAATATCCCTAACATATTTTTGCGTAAATATGCCGAACCCGTTGCGCAAATTTTAACAAACGTTTTTCGTCTCTCCTTCCAAAATTCCTTCTTTCTTGATGACTGGCGCATGGCACGTGTAGTACTGGTGTTTAAGAAAGAGAATCGTCTAAACATTGCAAACTACAGGCCTATTTCCTGAACGTGTACGTCATGTAAGCTATGAGAACACATAGTCGCACAATACATTACAACATGATGTCGGAATCCTCCAATGGGGCCCGCTGCTGCGCGCGGTTGCACCAAGGACGAGGGATGTTGCCACGCATTGCGCAAGACTCACCAGACTCGAAGAAGGCGCCGATTCCTGTGCGTGGTCAGCCAAGGACGAGTGACGTCCCCCCCCCCCCTGCATTCGTAAGACTCACCAGACTGGAAGGCGCCGATAACTTCAACGGGCTCGCGGGCTGAGGGAGCTCGCGGTGCGTTGCGTGACAGACCGGCGCAGCGGCTTGGTGACGTCGTTGAGTTGGTTGCGTCGGGCGGGCTCGATTGCTGGCCTTGACACAGATTGCCTTTTTTTTCAGAGGCATTGACGTTCGGTGTTAGTGTCAGGCGTAACACTGGCTGTCACACTAAGTTGAAGCCATGTCACGAAACAAACGAGGAGGCCCTGAAGGATAAGGTTACCAGCGTGCGACTTCTGCATGAGCCAGGAGAGTAAGCAGTCGCGTTGTTTAGAAAAAATAACGTTGAGGACGTACCGCACTACTTCTTTTTACATTTATTTACTCATAATTATACGTTTTACGACCAGCACGGCATGTGCAAGTACCAATCTCAGAGGCTTTGTATCTCAGCTGTTCACAAATTACTTCAGAGGACGCCATCAGGTAACGACAAAGCAGTACGGTGTGCTCCAGCTGCGCTGGCTGTCATGAAAAAAAAAAAGCCACGTCTGGGGTGTCAGACGGCACACTACGGCATCCAGTACACTATATTCAACCTGACGCATTTTGCTGAGGGATGCAAACACGTCATTACTTTCCTGCGAAGTTTTTTATCATTCTCCGCTTTCTAGAACTATAAGTGATTCGCTCCTTACATTATCATCCAGCCTTGAAGGCAGCGCCTCATCATCAGCCTTGAAGGCAGCGCCTGTCTATTCTTTAGCCGTTTGAATTTCTTCGCGTTTAATTTTCATCCACTCTGACAGCCCGCGACGTGTACGCTTAAAGTAGCGATCACATAGAAGTAGCCAACTAGTTCGCAAAACAGGTGACAAGAAACGTCAAAGTCGGAGTGCGACTACTCGAAATCAGCAAATGGGCACCTTGAAACGAACAACGTCCAATCTCAGCCAGACTTGAAAAAGTTATAAGAGAGAATAAAACAAAACAAAATCAAGGGCCCTAAGGTGGCGTACACACGCAAGTTCAGACGTTCGAAATAGCTCCGGTTGTTTTTTTAAGGAAAAAAATGTGATTTCTAACAGTTAAGAAAAGAAGGCCAGGTGAGCTACGAGTCAGCTGAATTTGATTTATTCATTGTTTATTTATTTACAGAATACCGCAGTCGAAAGACCAAGGAGGGGGGTATAATAAAAAGTTATTCACAATGTAACTTCAATAAAAAAAAGTTGAAGAAAAAAACATGTTAATTAAGGCAGTAGAACACAGGATAACATTTGAACAAAGTAAAATGGCCGCAAGTAATTGCAAATTGCAACCAGATAATGCAAATCAGATACAGCGTGAAACAGTCTGAGATCTTGAGTTGTACGGTTAAAAACGGAAAGATACATAGTTATCGAAGTCAGGATTTTCATTATCACAGAATGCTTCAAAAGGTAACGCGTTCCAATCTTTGATCATCCTAGGAAAGAGCGAGTTCATGAAAAGATTAGTACGTGCGAAGTAAGGTTCAAGAGTGTAACTGTGCGTATGTCGAGTTTGTCTTGAGAGTCGATTTCTTATATAAGTTTCTGGACTAATGTTAAATTTACGGAAATAAAGTGTGTGTAGAAATTTCAATACAGCTCTTCAGTATTGTAAAGTAGGGATATCATTAATGGCCATGATCGTTTTTGGCGAGTCATTTCTGTGGTAGGCATAAAGATAAAGCGAACCGCCTTTCGCTGCACCATCTCAAGCTTCTTAACATCTTTCTTTATTCGTGGGTCCCAAACGACACTAGCATAATCTAACTTTGGTATTATAAAAGCATTGTAAGCCAACATTTCGATTTCCGAGGGCGCTGTTTTTAATTTGTGTCTCAAAACACCGAGCTTTCTAGAAGCAGATGAGCATGTTTTATTAATGTGGCTTGACCATGTTAGGTGGCTTGTAATTGTGACGCCTAAATATTTATATTCGTTAACCTCAGTCAGTGGACAGTTGTTGAGAGAATACGTATAAATATAACGGTGTTTCTTATTTGTTATATGCATGGCAACTGATTTATCGCCATTTATTTTCATTGACCAATCTTCACACCACTTAGAAATGGCACAAAGGTTGGATTGCAGGCATTTGTGGTCATTCGGAGCAGTAGTCGTTTTAAAAAGTATGCACATCTGCAAAAAGCTTTATGTGGACTTGTGATGTGTCTATTCATTTAACAATGTAATTTATACACTAGAAAGAGAATAGGTCCCAAACACTGCCTTGAGGAACTCAGGATGATACTGGTAGAATACCAGACATGCAGTCATTTACTTTAACATACTGCTTGTGATTGTGAAGGTAAGAACAGATCCAGTCAATTAGGTTAACAGGTAGACCTAGAATTTGTAATTTAGAAATCAGTTTGCTATGCGTGACAAGATCCAAGGCTTTACTAAAATCTAAAAAAATAGCATCAATTTGATTTCCCGTATCAGCAACGACGTGAACTCATGAATTGTTGTGACTAGCTGCGTTGTGGTTGATAATTTTTTCCTAAATCCGTGCTGTAATGGCGACAGCACGCGGTTTTCTTCGAGAAATGTTGTAATGTGATGTGCGAATATGTGTTCTAATAGCTTACATGACGTACACGTTCAGGAAATAGGCCTGTAGTTTGCAATGTTTAGACGATTCTCTTTCTTAAACACCGGTACTACACGTGCCATGCGCCAGTCATCAAGAAAGAAGGAATTTTGGAAGGAGAGGCGAAAAACGTTTGTTAAAATTTGCGCGACGGGTTCGGCCAATTTACGCAAGAATATGTTTGGGATATTATCTAGACCAGCATAAGATTTATTTTTCAGGTTAAGCAGCAAAGAAAATATGCCCTAATAAGTTATGAACTCAGAAGACATTACTGAGAGAACGTTGTCATGTGGTCATTCATGTTCGGGAGCAGAAAATATGGAGCAGAAGTATCTGTTAAACTGATCAGGATTGATTTATTTGATTGATTTGTGGGGTTTAACGTCCCAAAACCACCATATGATTATGAGAGACGCCGTAGTGGAGGGCTCCGGAAATTTTGACCACCTGGGGTTCTTTAACGTGCACCCAAATCTGAGCACACGGGCCTCGACATTTCCGCCTCCATCGCAAACTGATCAGGATTAAACTGAACAGAGCAGGATTTGCCACCCTGGTGCGGTACCTGGCCACAGCCTCCCATGAATACAGCTATTCCACATTGGCCTTCACTCCCCAGCGGCTGCGAAGCAACTCTCCAAGATGGTGGCCAGACCAGCAATGCAACAGAGGGTGCCAAGAATCTTTTGGTTTGGAAAGGCCGCTATAGGAATAAAAACTTGGCTACTTTCAACGCTAAAACGCTATCAAGTAAGGCTAGTATAGCTGTGCTATTTGAGGAGTTAGAGGGCGTCAAATGGGATGTAATAGGGCTCAGCGAAGTTAGGAGCACACGTGAGGCTTATGCAGAGCTGAAGAACGGACACGTCCTTTGCTGCCGTGGAATAATTGATGGAAACGAACTAGGAATGGGGTTTCTTATATACACAAGAAAATTGTTGGCAACATAGGGGAATACTATCGCATCAGTCAGAGGGTGACAAGTATCCTATTTAAGTTTGAAAAAAGGTACGATATGAAGGTGGTACAGGCCTACGCGCTTACATCTCTAGCCATGATGATAATTTTATGGAATGCTTCATTGAATACGTAGAATCAGCCGTTAATAAAGTAAAGGCACAGTGTACTATTCCTATGGGTGACTTTAATGCTAAAGTAGGCAAGAAACAGGCCGGAGACCATGCAGTGGGGAAGTATGGCATTGGTTCTAGAAATTCCAGAGGAGAGATTTTAGTAGAGTTCACAGATCGTAATAATTCGCGGATCTTCATTACATTCTACAGAAAACGGGCCAACCTTAAGTGGACGTGGCGAAGTCCTAATGGCGAAACAAAAGATTAAATATTCTTAATTTTGTGTGCACACCCAAGCATTGTACAGGACGTAGAAGTGGTTGGCCAATTCAGATGCAGTGACCATAGAACGGTAAGTGCTTCTTGCAACGAGCGAGGTTACGTAAAAACACAGGTTATTATTCAATAAGCGTTAGCCGCAACAAGCTGGTACAGGCAGGAACCCGGCAAGCACGAGCCACACACGGACGTCAACGTCTTCTTTGACGCTGGCACAGAGCGGGCGCCACTAGATATGCTCCGGTACAATTGCTCCCCGCGCAGAAAGGAGCCAACCTGGCGACCTAGGAAAATGACACGACAATGGGGTCATAGCACGGTTTGAGGCGTGATACGTGTACTGTTTCACGCCCAGGGCAGCGCTGGTCCGAAGGTGGATCAATGGGCTCAACTTGATAGTTGACAGGAGATGTTTGTCGCACCACACGGTAGGAGCCATGGTATTTCGACGAAAGATTCGGGGAATGACCGGGAGGGGTAGACGGGACCCCGAGCCAAACCAGCATTCTTGGGTTATAGTGGACACTAGACGCAGAGGCATCGTGGTCAGCTTTCTGGCGCCATTGGTCTTGTGCGGTAAATGAGCGAGCGAGTTGACGACACTCTTCGGCATAAGCAGCTGCTTCGGAAACAGGCGTCACTTCGGAAACATCAGGCCTCTAAGGGAGAATGGTGTCCATGGAGCATGATGGCTCACGTCCGTACAGGAGGAAGAAAGGAGAAAAGTCACTAGTTGTTTGTGGCGCAGAGTTGTACGCGTACGTGACAAAAGGGAGCACTTGGTCACATTAGTGTGGTCGTCAGAGGCGTACATGGCAAGCATATCTCCAAGGGTACGATTAAAGTGTTCTGCCATGCCATTGGTTTGGGGATGGTATGCCGAGGTTTTCCGATGGACAGCGTGACATGCCTTGAGCAGCTCGTCGACGGCATTCGAGAGAAACACGCGTCCACGGTCATTCAGTAATTCACGAGGTGCACCGTGTCGCAAAATGAGATGGCGAAGAAGAAAGGACGCAACGTCTTTCACAGTGGTAGCAGGCAGCGCAGATGTTTCAGCACTCTAAGGCAAAATTACCTGAAAAAGGAGTAACGGAGCCCAATAGGCGCATGCGATGAACGGATAGACCGTTGAGGAGCAACCACAGAGGGAAGCGTGCGGCGCGAAACCACTAACTCTCCACTAGAGATGAACGGCCCGGGCATTGGAGGCAGCGCGAAAAGCGTTGCCAAGGTGACCAGCCTTCTTCTCCACAGAACACATATCCTTCTCCTCCTGTGCTGGCTCATTCTTTCCCCGTATTTTGCCGGCGGCGCATGCGTAGCGTCGCGCACGGGGGGCTAGACCACGGCCGCCTGGATTCGACGATCTAAGAATTACGACGTGGTGCTTGCGTGTACGCCTGGATGAGCGTGGGCTGCTGCTTTAGCGTTTCGCTGCACTCATGAAGTCTGGAGCAAGCCTCGACAGGTCACCACACCGCGCTGTATATCTCTGGCTTCAAGATAGTCACGACCAACACACGACAGCAACAGTTGGGAAGGCCAATATGGCGGCCGAGAAGAACATGCCTATCGGATATATATTCAGTCCAATTTAAACCTCCTCGATTCAGTCCGACTCAGGGCAGAAAATGGCGCTGGATTCTAAGACAAGTAGGTTATCATTCTTTATTCTACTCTACTTGTCGCGTCTGCGATACGGATCGCGCTTGCCGGCAACGGGCTCGGTCGTGTTGTATATCGCACGCACGAAATGCATCGCGAAGGTCAGCTTCGGCGTCTGCAGTTCGCCTGTGCTTTGCGACTACCTGGAAATTGGCGGCTATTGCCGTCGGCCTCCCGTACGCTCGCTCATCGAGTGTTCGCCTGTCTTCGGCGCCGCGATGAGCTCCGTGCTGACGATATTGGGCTGAGACCTTGTCGCTGTGTTGGTAGTCATCGAAAACACGTTGGGGGTTCTCGTAAAGAGCTTAATTGTAGTATGTCGCGCGCTGTAAGTGCACCAGCACGGTCTAGCGGGGCTTTCGCTAGCGTCGGAACTCACTGAAAATTGGTCACCATTACAGTTGGCCTCGCCGTCAGTCGGTCGCAAGACGCTCGGCGCGGTCCGTTGGCCGCGGCGGCGGACTCGCGTTTGCGCGCTGCACTCGCTCGAGTTTGTGGAAAGGGGCCGCAATACCGTCGATTTCGTTGGCGCTAGCTCCAAACCAGCTCGGCGCTGTTCGTGGCGGCGGCCAAGCGTACGCTCGCTTTCCTGTTCGAAGTTCGCTGGCGGCAGACACTCCGCGTGCAGTGCCGTGTTTGGTCTCGCGTTCGCTTGCTCGAGCTGAACGACGTCGCTCGCTTAAAACTCGCCGACTTGTTAGCGGCATGGTAGTTCGCGGAGTTGTGACTGCGGCCGCCGCTCCTAAACTGTTGCGCTACGGGGATCGAAATGAGTCTTTGACGATGTGGGACATCACGTTGAAATTATTAGCATGTCATATCTCACATATGTTTTCATTTCACCTTGCACGTATTTCTCATATGCATTTGTAGTGATCCTCTGTCACGTGTGACTAACTATTTTATATACTTATTGTGCAGCCATGGGCACACACCCTGCTGAAGACTGTGCGCTGGCGTCTGCGATGCACGTCATCCATCTCTTTCGTCAGAGCAACTTTAGAAGGACTGTGCGAGATGTGAAGGTAAAATTATTTGGGTGTCATATTTTAACGTTTGTTTTTATATTAACGTGCACGTACTAGTCATATGCGTACATCCTCATCTTCCGTGACGTGTGCCTAACTATTTCTACTATATTATTGCACGTGCAGCCGTGGGAACACAACAAGCAGAAGGCTGCGTGCGCTGGCGTCTGCAATGCCTGTCATTCATTGCTTCCGTCGGAGGAGCTCCCCAAGGAGTGAACAAGATTTGTCAACGAGACTGGACTTGTACACTTCACCATGAATTCACTTAAAAGAATAGGGAAACTTCATGTGTATGTACAAAAATAAAAGATTTCCCTGTCTCACTTTTGTCTTTCCTTGTTGCCGTGACTGTGAAAGCAGTTACACATAAATGGCTAACTACTTTTTCGCGTGTTCTTTTCTGCGGAATTTGTTGCTCACTGCGCAGAAAAACAGGCGAAAGAAGTATTAAGGCTGGCGGAAAATAAACAAAAAACAATGTTTCAACTGGGGACAAAAAGTTCGTCCGATTGGAGTATTTGAGTGGATAAACCGTTCGTCCGGGAAGGTGCAACTGTGAGGACTAACGGTTACCCGGTAAGGTGTAAATGTCGAGATTACAGTTACTCTATAAGGTGCAAATGTGAGGACTAAATGTTAGTCCTTTGGGATGAACAGTGGGACTGACGGTTACTCACCAAAGTGTAAATGTGAGGACTTAATGTTAGTTCATTGAGGAGACTAACTGGTTGACCCGGTACCGTTACTCCTTAAAGGGATTAATGGTTGTGGCAGCCCCATTAGTCCCCAAAAGGACGAACCACACACCCTTTTAACACGCTTTTGCCTTAGAGTGAGCGTGGCGTGTCAAATGATCGACGGCGACGATAATCCACCGGTTGACTCGAAGAGTGTTGGGTAGAGGACCGTAAATATCCATTCCGACTTGGTCGAATGGTCTCACTGGGCAGGTTAAGGGTTGCGAAGGGCCAGCAGTGCTGTGAGAAGGCGTCTTGCGTCGTTGACACGTGGTGCATGACCGAACGTACTGGCGAACGTGCCGATACATGCCGCGCCAGTTGTATCTTAGACGAAGGCTAGAGTACATTTTGAATACTCCAGCGTGGCCACACTGGGGGTCATCGTGAAAGGCAGCGCAGATGTCCGAGTGCAAATGACGAGGGATTGCAAGGAGCCACCTACGGTCGTCCGTCACCTAATTGCGGCGATACAACAAGCCTTCACGGACAGCAAAGTGTCTTGCTTGATGAAAGAGGGAGCGTGAAGTCGTTTCTGACGAACTTTGAGAGAGGACGTCGAGCAAAGATATGATCCAGAAAACCTTGCGCTGCTCGGTTGGCATGTCGGTGATGCTCAACGATGACGAATCGCAGATGGCAGTTGGAAAGCAGGCAAGGTCAGGAGGCAGTGAAGAACGGGATAGTGCATCGGCGTCTGAATGGCTGCGTCCTGAGCGATAAAAAACACGGATGTCGTATTCCTGAAGGGGCAAAGCTCAACGAGTGAGGCGGCCAGTAGGATCTTTCATGGATGCTAGCCAGCATAAGGCATGGTGATCTCACGACATCAAACTGGCGTCCGTAAAGGTAAGTGCGAAATTTTCCTATAGCCCAAATGATAGCCAAGCACTCCTTTTTCGCGACGGAATAGTTGGACTCTGCCTTCGTCAGGGTACGGCTGGCACAGGCGACAACGTACTCATCGCACCCATCCTTGCGTTGAGCGAGAATGGCACGGAGGCCGACACCGCTTGCATCCGTGTGAATTTCAGTGAGTGCATCGGGATTGAACTGGCGGAGAAGTGGCGGAGATTGAAGTGGCGCCAGCTCTGTGCCAGCGTGAAAGAAGACGTTGACGTCCGTGTGTGGCTCGTGCTTGCCGGGTTCCTGCCTGTACCAGCTTGTTAATAGCGCTGGCACGCTCGTACTCTGAGAGCCAGTCCTCGACATCATGATCTTCAGTGCCGTTGTATAGTGGTGGTTCACGCATACGAAGTACACCAGGGCACATGACAGGCGGCAGTGTGGAAGAGGCTTGTGGGGGATCGACGCGCTCCGTCATCGCGGACTCAGATGGTAGCTTACGGCTGCGGAGCTCCAGGACGTTACCCCGCACCTCCACCAAATGCAACGAGCGAGGTTACGTAAAAACACAGGCTATTATTCAAGAAGCGTTAGCCGCAACAAGCTGGCACAGGCAGGAACCCGGCAAGCACGAGCCACACACGGACGTCAACGTCTTCTTTCACACTGGCACAGAGCTGGCGCCACTATGCTCCGGTACATTCTATTCATCTTGATTCAAAAAAGAGAAGACAAAACTGATATGCAAGAAGTCAAATAATGAACTTGCGGTGAGAGCTAAAGTAGAGGAATTCATACAAAGTTTTGCTTCAGAATAAATTCGAGGCACTGAAAGAGGTTACCGATGTTAGCGTAGACACAATGAACGATAACCTTACTAGTATCATCAAAGAATAACCAGTGGAAGTTGAAGGCACAGTGACTAGACAGGACCCTGGCAAACTATCTCAGGAGAAAAAATTCTTATTCAGAGACGACAAACCACAATGGCCTCAAATGCAACAGACAAAATAGAGCTAGTGGCTTTCGAAGTTAACCAATGTGTGTAAGGTAGGCGACATCAGAAGGTATTCGCGAGTTTCGTCGCCTATCGGGAATCGTTGGGTGGTTCAATATGGCGCCCACAGAGAGTATCGAAGCCACTGAGCACATTTGCGACCTGCTCTTCAGTTCCTTTTTTCTCTGTGCAAAACGGTAGCTCTACCATTTTATTTGCAGTCAGATATATGTGCCACTAGACGCTTCAGAATCTCGAATACGATGCCTTGTCTTGAATTTCATGCACATACTTTATTTTGACGTAAAGGCCTGCAGCACATCATTTGTCATTGCGCAAGGCCTCTGTCTGCAGACGTCTCATGTCGGCCAGAAACCACATAAGGTCTAATTCACAAATGACGGGGAAAGTTCTATAAAGGAACGTTAGCTTGCTTTTCGTTTTTTTTTTCGCACTAATCGTGCCGGACCGCAAGCGTGCCTTTTGTGGACCGACGTTCAATGACACAATATAATCCTACTGTTCTTCAATGCTCTTCACGTGTGTATCGTGGTAGTCTGGTGGTTACAATGCTCTGCGCTGACCCGAACGTCGCCCCTTCTACGCCGGCCGCAGGGGTTGCTTTGCGATAGTGGTGGAATGCTAGAGGCCGAGCACTGCGCGGTGTAAGTGCACATCGCTCTCCACTAACGGCGTGCCTCACGATCATTGCGTGGTTTAACATGTAAAACTCCCCCCGAAATCCCAGCATATCTACGGAGTGAATGATGATGAGTGGGGCGAAGCGTCCATTAGTTTGTCTGTCCGTCCGTGTGACCGTTCGTGAGTTCGTCAATCCGTCTGTCCGTCAATCTGTCCATGCGTGCGTCGGCACTGCGTCCGTTCATTATATACAAGTATAATATCAGTATCAATCAGTACCTATCATATCAGTATAGAAGTATCATTCATCACGTATACAAGCACCGCCAACCAGCAGACATTCTCAGGATAAACGAGAGGTGACTACCTACTACTACGCTTGGTGACAGCTTTTCTTGGGATTGCAATGGAGCGAAGGCTACAGTGCCGAATTGCGTGAATCCTACCACCGGTGAGTGTTGTTTCACAATAGCACTCATATTTTCATCGTGAAACATAAACGTTTCTCTTTTATTTCCTACGTGGTGCTATTTTAGACAAGACACAGGTCACACAATTAAGATAGTCGTAATTCCTTTGATTTATTCCTTGGAACTTGGCGTTTTTGAACGCATTAGAAAGTCCCGCCTTTTTAAATGTACCTCAAAGCGGCGTCTGCGTCTACATGAAACGCTGATAATGCGCCACCGTCACTTAGCACAGCATTACGAGACGCGAGTCAAAATGAACTACTTCACGTAGTGCTGCATTTGCAGAAGCTCCGCCTCCATAGCTTTGCCTTCAGTGCCAAGAAAAGCTGTCGCCGAGTGTACTACTACAACATAAATGCGGAGGCATGACCCATGGCTTAAGGAGCTTCGCCCCTAATAGTGTTGTAACATTCCCTACGTCCTTTCACGTCCTAAGGTTTGGGCGTGTATTTACTGATGTAGTATTTCGCTTAGTTATCACAAAGCCAATATTTTTTACGCATTTTTGAAAAAAAGAGAAAAAAAAAACTGTGGGCCACAATACTAGCATTAGTTTATATTCGCTGGTGGTTTGTCGTTCAATAGGAAGAGTCCGGTCAAGAATTCAGTGCTAGGGCTTTGTGTTGTGCCACTTTGGTTTTCATCGCCAAGCCCGTCGTCACGATGTGCTTACAGCGACTGCTCAAAAGAGGGAAGCTCAAGGGCATCTGCAATAATAATTACAAAAACCCTTCTTTAATTTGTTGATTGCTGAGTGCTGTCTAACTGTGCCAATATAGGCGCAGAGGCAATAGCTAAATCAGCTCGTTCCGAACCAAACCAAAGATGCTGCAATTTTTCGAGTACGAAACCTGGACCTTCTCCTCCACCACGCCTCGGAAATGCATGGTGCCATGTATTTGCACGTGAACCTTTTAACTGTTTTGTAAGTTTCATGCAATGCTTCCAGCCCACAAGTTTTCAAAAAAGAACTTTATTGGGCATGTGCCACCAGATGTACTAAATACTATACAGTAATGCCGGAATAATCTGCACACATTTTTAAATGATAAAAACCTTGAGAGCGCCTCACTGATACCTGGGCGCTACGTTCGGCAGGGGCTTGCGTCCTTGACAGGTTCTCCTTGTCGTGAGGCCGCACAGGCAGACATGGAGATTGCATAGCTCATGATTTCAGTCGCTTCCTTACTGGCTTTTGTATCTGCGGATCTGCATATCAAAACACAAATTATGGCTTCACCAATGAATCTTCCTGCCAGGAATAGCTTTAAAACATTGATTATTTTCTAAAACACAGGACGTCGAGTGCGTCTTTCACTAACTGTTACGTCTTTCTAAATCATATAGCATGGCCTAAGCTGCTCGTTTCCATCATGCTGACAAGTGTGCAGCTCGAGGTCGTTCAAGTGGTGGAATTACGTGTGCAGGGTTCTGACGAGGCGAGATGTAACGGCGACCGTAAACTGGGGCTTGCCTCAAGCAAAACCTTAAGAAATGTTATATAAAGACCACAGCAATGTTAGTGCAACACGATGTTGCAAGCTCCGCTTCATTTTTCAATGAACGCCTCAATTGACCTCAGAAAAATAAATGATGGCATGCACACAAATCAGATATACTCATGTTCTTCCCTACGTTGCTGCAGAAGTAGTAGGTGTTGAAAAAGTGCGCGCTGTACTCTGGCATCGGTGACGTGAGCGACTTGCGGAATCTCAAATTAACGATTAATTTTTTTTCGTTGCTGCATCTCTTGTGAAGGCGTGGAGGCGGACTCTTGTCGATGCTCTCTTTGTAAACTGCGGCACGCAGCACGTACGCTTCCTTTTGAAGCCGTTAAATTTGGCCATTTTGTGCCAATTACTGCAATAAGGTGGCCGCCATTACAATTACTCGAAGAAAGAAAAAATTGGGAGATCCCACGTACACTGGGAATCGATGATAAGCGAAGAACGAATGAGGAAGGTTGATATGTCACTATAAAATCAGCACAACGTTAGCGACAAACGTAAATTGTGCCGTACATGACTTCCGTAACATGATTATCATGTTTGGACATATCATAAACCTTCGTCATCGATTGACGTTTCGTTACTACAAATATGGTATATGTGAAGCTAGCAAAACGACATTAAGGGCACTGTGAGCGTAGCATGTAGTTATGTTTTACATGTCATGCATCTCATGATTATCATGTTTGGACGTGTCATTTATCTTGTCGTACGGAGGACTTCGGCGCCATGCCGTCTGCTTGGCACGCTAAATCGAGACGCTCGCGGCGTGAAGTTGACTTTCCGCAATGGAAGAAGCGAGCCCACGAAAGCGAGTCGGCGAGGTCCGAGATGGGTACTACACGGATTTCTTAGGCTTCTTGCTTGCGGGCTTCGAACACACTTGTGGATTTGTTTATTAGGGTTTTGGTTTTGTTTTGAATAAAAAAAGGAAGTGACCCTTGTGAACTTCTTGAACAGATTTGAATTGGTGAGCTTGAAAAGTCAAAAAGGTGTAGTGTAACAGCGTGTAGTAAGAAACGGAAACTGAAAGTGCGAACAAAAGTATTGACGCAAATGAAGATAGAGGAAGATGAAAGTGCGTGTGTGGTGCATGGCGGTGCCGCTCGTGAGCGGGCGCGTGAAAGGAATTCTTCGGAACGTGGAAGAAGAAGCTCGGACCGAAGCAGTCGGGCAGCAGTGGCAGAACGAGGGTTGTGGCGGCTACCGGCCCGTTATGGCGCGCAACCTGTCACGACTGGAATGCAGACGACCTCGGGCGACGAGCTACGCCACGCGTCGACGGCGCTCGTGGTCACGGTCGAGACCTGCTGTCGAGTCGGTGTCTACGTGGGTTGTCGAGTCAGGGAAGTTGAGGCGTGCTAGGCCGATCTATCGGGTGTTCACGGGCGTGGCCGAGCACGGATTCGACCAGCCACCGCACAGCGAGCAGCTGTCCCAGCGACGGCCGTGGTGCGACGGCAACTCCGGGACCTTCCCAAATCCAGGATACGCGGCGACACGTCGGACCATCTCGACGACAGTGGCGTGAGTAGTTGACGTCGAGTGGAGCGCGAACTAGATTCGCTGTGTCAGGGCCGCGTGAACCATGACTACGTGTTTTAAACCTGCAGAGCGAACTAGACTGGCACGAGTTAGGAGGGCATGTATGCAGTTTTAGTTCATGTATTTATTTATGTCCAACTTGTATAAACGTCCTGTCTTTGTCTATGCCCTATTCCTTGTCGGTTGAGCGCCTGGGCCCACATGAACCTCTCAAAAGCTTAACATTTGCTAAATTTTATGCGGAAAAGTCGATTGAGACCACAAGGAGCCAAATTGTGCCGAGAGAAATTAGATTAGAGAAATCCGTGGACTACACATCATTTCCATGCTGGCTCAAGCGCCGTGTGTTACATCTCCCATGCACCCTAGCACCAGAGTCCCCTTTAGTATCATGGGACACCCTGTGACTGAAGGTATATTCTGAGGAACTGGCAGTGCGGCACGCTAACCTACACTTGGGTTTCCACACCCGAGCATGCTTGTTGTGCATTCTGCGACAGCAGGGCAGCTCCTGGTGATACGTACGTTGTAGCGGAGATTCGTATGAAACGTGCCGGGGCGACACAACAACCATTCTAGATTATATTGTGGGCTAGTAAACCTATGCCGGGACCAAAGAATAATTCCCATCACCCCAAAATTCGTACAAGCACTGTTCCTACCTCCACAGTTTTACTGTACAATGGATTTTCTGTGTGAGGCCCCAGAATTTAGTGTTGCTTCTTAATGATGTAAACTTACTCACTTTTCACCTCTTTGCTTGTCACTGCTACTGCGAACCTTCAGGTCAAAGAGCACCCTGCCTCCTACCGACCATAAAGGCAGTGACACGAGCGTTTCAAGTGGTTGCTCCTACAGCCCGTTGCCGCCATCTGTAGTGCCGGACTTCAAGACTCTCGACTTTGAGCAGTTCCACAGCGCTTTCAAGGACTGCACGATACACAAGAATCCCAGCAAAGGTCTTGTCATGCGATGCGGTAAGTACATGCTGCATACTTCGATGTATATGCTAAGAAGCACAACAACTGCCAAAAGTTACTCAGAAAAATGTGGTTGCAAAACTTTAAGCATATTTGTGTTGACCAGTGATGCTTTGAGTTGTCTGGTGAGGGGCAATCTTGGTGTGACGAAAAATTCAAGTTCGAGTGCTATGTATAGAGTTTTAGACAGTGTCAAATTAACGGAAAAATCAAGTTAGCAATAGGCTTCTGTAGCTTGAGTGTGCCTTAAGGGTGGATGGGGGGATAAAATTTTGAGACTTTCTGAAAAAAAAAATCGCTTTTAGATTTGAGTTGTTTTGGATTGGTGGCGCATCAACGATGCTTAGGATGCTTGGTTGTTTGTGCAGGAGAAAAGAATGGAGGTCTCTTACAAAGTGACGGCTGCAAGATTCCGAATGTTAAAGGAACACAAAAGAGCAAAACGTTTTTTCAGGTATTAGTAAAACAGTTTCACTGTCCTAAGAACACTACTCTTGCCGCGACATGAGGCCTCTTTTGCCAGAAAACGTGCGAAAAGAAAATGTGAGTGAAGACGCCACAGTGTGAAACATAAAAAATGGCACTTCAAGCTTAATTTTCACTGCTAATAATTAATAATGAACTTATGACAGTCAGACTTAGGGCAACACAGTTATCAGAGTGCAGTTTGTCAATATAAATGAAGTCATTGTTTGTTTTTAGTATTTCTTTAAAGAAGCACCGACATCAAATTTACTCATCTCGAGATTTTTGCGTCAACGAGTAGCTATCGACCCCCTAGTAGTGATTCGCGACCTAAAACGCATCTGAGCGACGAATGAGCATCTGTAATAATAATATATTCACTATCGAATGTGGTTCAATGTATCACACCGAACACGTAGCACTAGTGTCGATGTCGCAGGGCAGTTTATTTTTCGTTTTTTTTTTCTCCTTAGCTTTTCTACGCTGTTTGACGTCGAAATAAAAGAACTTTTACGCGACAGACCCCATTCAAATTTGGCCAACAAGACCTATGCATACCAAGTGATCGAATGATGGGCACATCTCAATCTTGAAATTTGATGTCAGTGCTCCTTTAAGTGAATGTGTCTTTGTTGGAAAACTTGTTTCCAGTGATTTCAATTTATGGGAGACTATCTGTTGGTGGTGAACCAGAGGACAATCAAATTGAATGGGAAGAAATTTAGCCTCGCTAACGGAAGGGTCACTTGCTCATTGGTAACAAAGCTCAAGTGGGTGGGAACGTATCAAGTGATTACCCACCGCTGGTTTAATGTCAATTCTGAGTATCTCATGGTGTTTTTTTACGCTACTTGGCTGATATATTACTCCAAAGAGTTCATTGCAATTAGCGGGGAATCTCTTTCGGTACTTTCCAGTGAATGGTTTGGTTTTCATTCGTGCCTTGATTTTAGCTACCAATCAGATAACCTCCTTCTAGTGCACAAATCAGATAACCTCCTTCTAGTGCACAATACACTGTCAAGGTCTAAACTTATATAGACTTTTGAAATAACCAAGGAGCATCATGAAAAATGTTTATAGAAGATTTGGCTGAGACTTGTGCCGCACAAGAGGGGACGCCACAGTCTCAACAAGTGCATAATTGCCAAGATAATTCATGGCTTGTCTGTGTATTGTGCACTCTCTGAGGTTTTTGGTAGTAAAGCCGCAAAAGAACAACGTTCGCGCACGATTCGGCACAGAATTTTCGCCTTTAGCACGGCCGCGACACAGGCAGTGAATTGCTGGTGCCAATTTTCGTCTATTGCGACAGCAAATATGTGATATGACTAGAATTAAACAACGATATAATGAGTCTGGATAAAACAAAATATTGGTAATTGTGAAGTAAATGAAGATATAGTTTCACGATAGATATAGTGTTGGGCATATACCTTTATAATGAATTTTTTTCATATAACGAACCTATTTTCGGTGTGATGTATTTTTCTCTAATGAGGTTTGAGTGTAATTGCTTGTGATATTGACTGTGACTACAGACAAACTGTAGCTACATTTTCTCCCAGGCGTCCTTACTCCTACCCCATTCTGCCTTTTCAGACGTGTGCAGAGTGATACGCTCCACCAATATCGCCGAGACGTCCATCACCGTCGAAGACATGACCTATGTAGTGGACACGGGCCTGCACCGTGAGCAGAGGTTCAACCCGCCCATGGGTTTGAGCCTTCTCTGCATGTTCCCGACCTTCCAGGCCAATGTCCAGCAACGGGCGGGTCATGCGGGACGCGTGCGACTCCTTAGCCAGTAGAGATTATTTCTATTATTAATAAATAATTATTTTGATAATGGTAATAAAAAAATTTATGCGACAGAAATTGTTAATTTCGCATTTTCTTTCTCCTACAGTTAAGTTCCTTCTTCTGTTCTCTAATATTAAACAAAGTGTGCTTCAGTCCAAAACGTTGGTCACCGGAATGGCTGGAATGCCTTCGTTTGTTGCAGGTCACATACTCGTATGGAAAGATCTTGCGCCTCTTATTGAGTGTGCGGACCATGGACCTCCATGGTGCAGATCGAGTGGCACGAAGAATTCCCGTGTGTGTAGCCCCTCTCATGTAAATGATGTGCGTTGTTTTAATAATTGTAGCAGTCCTAGGTTAAATAAACAGCACCATCGAATAACTTGGGACAGACGGGTGTCGTACGCCATATATTGCTTTTCTCCAACTTCTTCCTTCCCTGCGTTTCATTTTTCTTCTTCATCAGTTTCCTTTTTTGGACTGCTTCATTATTTCTGCATGCTCAGAAGTATGAAGTGCAGAGTCGCGAGTGCAAAGTCCCCAGAAGACCTAGACGCTGAAAACAACTTAGTCTTGAAAAGTGTCCACTAGGGTTTGGGTCGGTGTGCAGCCCAAATTTTTCGTCGTGGACTAGAATAATTTAGCATTGTATACTTGGGCCTCTTCTCTTTAACATTTATGTTAATAATATTGCAAACATTGATGATCAATCAAATTAGTTATTTATGCGGATGACACTACACTGATTCTGACACGTGATACACACACACTGACCTATTTTGCCGTGGTAATAATGTTTTAGGTAAGCTGGAACCGACCTTTCTGAATGGTCGTAGCCAGAACGCCCTTCCTGTGGGCGTTTTTGCTTTCTCCTGAGTGCACGTGCGTTTTTTTTTCTCTCTCTCTCTCTCTTCACCCTTTTTCTTGCCCCTGTTTCCCCACCCCCAGTGCTGTGTAGCAAACCGGATGCCAATATCTAGTGTATCTCCCGGCTTTCTTTTTCTCTCTTTCTCCCTCTTTTGCAACCTTTTGACATGTATCCTGAAAGTTAACATAACTGTTCCAGCTTTGTGCATAATTGTCTACTCCCAAAATTTTTCTCTTCAGAAACAAAGCCTTTTCTCCCACACCCCTGACCACACAATGTCGACTTGATTCCATCCGGCCTTACGCCTCAAAACGTTGTTGACCCCTGAAGTTCCATCGTCGGTGACCTCAACGGGAAGAAAGTTTGACTACACGAGTGGACGCAATGCCATTGGAGCGAGGAGTTGATACATCATTTCATTAATTTAGAATTGGCCGAATCGTACCTCTAATCAGCATTATTTTTTTGACCGTGGCCTGTAGTTTCAGCCCGTGCGCTTCTCGGACAGTTAAAACAAGCATCGAGGAATTGAATGATTCCCCCTTCTGGCTATTCATGCGTGAACTTTAGGCCTTTTGAACAAAGACTAAACAACTTTGAAGTAGTCTGGGCGCATTTATTTCACTCGTGAGGCTCCACACCCCCTTAGCACCACCAGGCAATCGTTCACATACCTAAATATTTTTTCTCTAAAAGCCTGGTCAATAGGCACTGCAATGCTTCTTTCACAGTTTGCTAAAATCATTGTGCTTATAATGGGAGCTATGCTACCTATACACCCTTCATCTGTATTAAGAACTGGTCATTAAAAAATGTGTCTTGGCAAGATAAGAGTTACAATATGGCCACGTGATTGTGAAGGAAAATAAACAGGTAGTGGGGTAATTAATTACCTATTAGGTGTATTTGTACTCAGGAAAACTCCGAATACAATGAATGAGCTCTAAAAAACTTTCTAGAAAAAACAATTCTAAAAAAGAAAACTTCCAGCCAAAAGCCCGGAAGAGCTCTGAAAGTTCAGAGGGTCCGAGTCCTCGATAGCATGCTTTACGTCCCTGAGAATGTCAGGCTGAAGAATAAAACCTATAACTTATACCAGAACAACAAAGATGAAATACGCAATCACTTCAGGGTGGTCCACAAGTTTCCACGTCAGTCACGCATCCAAGGGCTTTGTAGAGAACAGGCCACGCTGCTTTACCGGTAAAGAATTGACTCCGCATACACGCCGGCTTGGTCATTCAATACTGTGCGAAGCATCTCCCCGTTTTGTCTTTTGTGGTGACATCGGCGGCATTGAACATTTCATTTGACTGCGCCCGAAGTTTGACAGAGAAAGAACAAAGATAGTACACAACTTGCAGAAAGGTTCTCACAAGCACAGGACATTTAAACATGTCATTTTTACCGGAAGGACCCATGGCAACGAGGAGGAGCGTGCAATGGATCCTGACGTCATTCCTGCGAGACACGGGCCTGAGTGGCATTTTGTGACAGACCCCTATAATTCAAGAGATGCTCAGGCGGAACAATTGTCGGTGTTTTATGCCAGGCTAACCTGACCTTTGCAGCATATCACAACCACCGCCTCCCCCACATCATACCGCTATCCGCGAGCACGTCAGCCTAAGAGGAAGGTGAACTAAGCCCCATAAACGAACCACGACCACCTATTCGAAACACATGGGAGGCCAAGCTTGTGCTGGAGGACCCGGAAGACCAGTGACAACTCGTCGCCAGGGCCAAGAGGGCAGTCGAAGCCAGAGGTTTCCGGGACTATAGGGAAACCGTAGGGTGGTAGGCAACACTGCAGGTTGGTGAAACTATGAACTTCGTTCTGTCGAGCACTAGGCCAGAAGTGAGATTGTACATGTTTAACCAGTGCCTGGCGGCAGAAATTCTCTGCCTCCCACAGCAGCGGCAGATGCTCAACCATTTCACCAAGGCTGTGGGCGATTAAGGTATGCCCCGGGGCCTTCGAAGAACCTTACGGGGCTACCTTTCGGGATGAGTAACGAGAAACAACCAAGCGTCAGGTTTAGAAAAACCCATTGAGAAAAACTGGTGGGTTCTGCGGTCGGCACTGGGAATCGAACGCGAGACCTACCACATTGGTAGGGGACGCTCTAAACATGTAGCCACCGCTTAGGTTAATAGAATCGGGCATCGCTCGGAACACTGTTTCGGCATTAAATGTTTATTTCTGTCTGTCGCTCAGCACCAATAAAAAATGCAAAAACTGACTTCGAGGTATTTTCACTTTTGCGGAAAAATTCAAGTTCTTCATCACAGTTCCGAACCACAAAAGGATCAGTGACATTTCCTGCCAGACAAATGTCACTGGAGTAATCCAGAAGTTTTATTGTGCCACTTAACCTCCTCTGTGACATTGTGACAACTGAATGGACGGGAACATGGTCTTTATAAATTTTTCCCGTAAAAAAAACGGCATGCGAGTCTTTGTTAGCAGCAAGTACGTTTTCTTTTTTTTTTCAGACAACACAAATTGAACTCATTGCACAAAGCAGCGGTCTCGTGCCAGCGGCAAGTTATATCTTTATCAACTTTTGTTCACATTTACATTACATTTACTTTTAGTATTGTTACGGCGTCAGTGAATTCTGTATAAACGCAATTACAGAGGAACAACCTCAGGTGAGAATCACAATGGCTGATTGGCACACTCGCGCGCCTGTCAGCTGATTCTGTCCTTCCTCTTCCTTTACTTCATTTCCGTAACAGGACCCCCGGGCGTTGGAGCGCCGTCTCGACGCGAGTCCGGAGAAGTGCGACAGGTAGTAGTGTTTCATGCGCGAAACATGGACAATGTCAACAAGTGACGAACTTGGTGACGTCTTGGAGTGCAATGGCGCTATCTCGTAGTTATGTCGCTAACTTGACGTAAGACTAGGTAGGGTCCTGCGTATCGGGACAAAAGTTTTTCGGAGAGACCTACACGGCGACACGGTGACCAGAGGAGCACGCGGTCACCTGAGGCAAACGTTATATTACGATGCCGGTGGTTGTAGCAGACTTTTTGCATATCCTGTGACCTGGTGAGACGAGACTGGGCAACTTGACGAGCCATGTGAGCCCGATCAATGGCTTCGCGACCGTACTCGGAAGCAGATGGCTTGATAGAGAAGGTGGTTTCAAATGGCAATATGGGGTTGCGACCATACAAAAGATTAAAAGGTGCGAATCTCGTGGTGTAATGTCGAGACGAATTATATGCGAAAGTCACATAGGCCAACGTGGTGTACCAGTCACGATGATCTTCGGAGACGTATATTGAAAGCATCTCTGTGAGCGTGCGGTTGAGACGTTCAGTTAGGCCATTAGTTTGTGGGTGGTAGGCGGTAGATAGCTTATGCGCTGTGGCACACGATCGAAGGAGGTCGTCGACAACTTTGGACAAGAAAGAGCGGCCGTGGAGTGTAAGCAGCTGTCGGGGTGCACCGTGGTGTAAGATGACGTCATGAAGAAGAAACTCCGCGACGTCAGTGGCGCAACTGGTTGGCATGGCCTTTGTTATCGCGTAACGGGTTGCATAATCTGTAGCGACGGTGATCTATTTATTTCCCAGTGTCGTCATCGGAAGAGGGCCAAAAAGTTCGAGTCCCACGCGATGAAATGATTCAGAGGGGACTTCGATTGGGTGAAGCTGTCCAGCTGGCAGCAAAAAAGGTCTCTTCCGGCGCTGGCAGAGGTCGCAAGTGGCGACATATCGACGCACGGTGTGGTGCAGTCCTGGCCAGAAGAACCGACGTCGCACGCGGTCGTATGTGTGGGAAACACCGAGGTGTCCCGCTGTTGGTGCGTCGTAAAGTTGTTCAAGTATGGCAGGCCGTAGATGACGGGGAATGACAAGCAGAATCTCAGGGCCTTCAGTGTTGACGTTGCGGCGGTAGACGATGCCGTCATGCAGCACGAACATTCGGGATTCAGCGTTATGGCTGTCAGACTGGATGGCGTCGATGATAGTGCGCACTGACTCATCCCATCGTTGTTCAATGCGCATATCGCTGATATCATTAAACGCCATCACGCTGCACTCCAGGTCACTCGCTACGGGATCAGGAGGGTCCACCGGATGACGAGAAAGACGGTCTGCGTCCTTGTGCAAACGGCCAGACCCCTAGCTGACGCTAAACGAAAATTCCTGAAGCCTCAAAGCCCAGCGACCCAGACGTCCACTATAGGGTCTTTCAGAGAAGTCAGCCAGCAGAGGGCGTGGTGGTCCGTAACGATGGAGAACATGCGACCATATAAATATGGCCGGAATTTTGCGACGGCCCAAACTAAAGCTAAACACTCTCTCTCGGTGATGGAATAATTTCTCTCATGGGGAGGAAAGCAGGCGACTGGCGTAAGCTATCACGCACTGTCTGCCGTGGTTCCGCTGAGTGAGAACTGCTCCAATACCGTGGCCACCGGCGTCGATGCGAACTTCTGTGGCAGCGGAAGGATTAAAGTGGGCAAGTATAGGGGGCGTAGTTAAGCAGCCGATGAGAGCGGTGAACGCTTGAGCCTGCTCAGGGCCCCATGAGAATGTGATATCCTTCTTCAGCAAACGTGTGCGTGGCCTGGCAACGTCGGCGAAGTTTTTCACAAAACGACGAAAGTAGGAACATAAGCCGATGAAGCTCCGGACGCCAGATGTAGAACAGGGCACCGGAAAGCGACGGACGGCGCGGATCTTTTCGGGATCTGGTTGGACGCCATCGGCGTTTATAAGATGGCCCAGAATGGTAATCTGACGGCGGCCAAATTGAAATTTCTTGGAGTTTAGTTGTAGCTTAGCTGTTCTGAAGACTGCGATAATTGCAGCGAGACGCGTCAAGTGGCTATCGAAAGCAGATGAAAAGACGTATCACATCGTCTAGGGAACAGAGACAAGTAGACCACTTATAATCACGCAAAGGAGGGTTCATCATTCATTCGAATGTGTCGGGGGCGTTACATAGTCCAAAAGGCATCACCTTAAACTGGTACAAAACATCCTGTATAATGAAGGCCGTCTCCTCGCGGTTCTTCTCATCGACAGAAATGTGCCAGTAGCCGGACCGAAGCTCAATAGACGAGAAGTACGTAGGGCCGTGCAGGCAGTCCAACGCGTCATCAATGCGTGGTAGCGGGTATACGTCTTTTCGCTTGATCTTGTTGAGGTGGCGATAGTCAAAGCAGAAGTGCCAGGTGCCGTCCTTTTTCTTCACAAGGACGACAGGGGAGGCCCAAGGACTACTTGATGGTTCTATGACACCTTTGTTGAGAATTTTGTCAACTTCCGCTTGGATAACTGCGCTCAGTGTGGGATACACGATAGGGGCGTCGGCGAATGGGACTGGCGTCACCAGTGTTTATACGGTGCTGAACGGTGGATGTTTGCCCTATAGGTCTGTCGTCGAAATGAAAAATGATGGTATACGACGCGAGAAAGCTAGCATGTCATGGCAAAATTCGGTTCAAATGGAGATACCAGACCACTCCCAATCGTATATTTACGGAAAATGCGTGATTAAAGAATCGTTAAAAAAAAGAGGTCTGGGTTGCGGCCTTACTGACAACCAGCTTCCGGGAATGCACTCCTTCACCAGAGCAGGATTTGCCACCCTGGCGCGGTACCTGGCCACAACCTGCCATAGATACAGCAATTACCCATTGGCCTTCACTCCCCAGCGGCTGCGAAGCAACTCTCAAAGATGATGGCCAGACCTGCGACGCAGCAGAGGGTGCTAAGAATTTCTGGGTCCGGAGAGGCCGCTATTGGAATCTGAACTTGGCTACCTTCAGCGCTAAAACGCCATTAAGTAAGGCTAGTCTAGCTGTGCTATTCGAGGAGCTAGAGGGTGTTAAATGGTATGTAATAGGGCTCAGCAAAGTTAGGAGGACACGTGAGGCTTATGCAGAGCTGAAGAACGGGCACGTCCTTTGCTACCGTGGATCAGTTGACAGAAACGAACTAGGGATGGGGTTTGTTATACACAATAATATTGGTGGCAACATAGAGGAATACTATAGCATCAGTGAGAGGGTGACAAGTATCATGTTTAATTTTAACAAAAGGTACAAGATGAAGGTGGTACAGGCCTGCGCGCTTACATCTCTAGCCATGATGTTAATTTCATTGAATGCTTCTATGAAGAATAATAGAATCAGCCGTTAATAAAGTAAAGACACAGTATACTATTCTGATGGGCGACTTTAAGGTCAAAGCAGGCAAGCAACACGCCGGAGACCATGCAGTAGAGAAATACGGCATTGTTTCTTGAAATTCCAATGGGGAGTTATTAGTAGAGTTCTCACATCGTAGTAATTTACGGATCTTGAATACATTCTTCAGACAACGCGGGCCAACCTTAAGTGCACGTGGCGAAGTCCTAATGGTGAAAATAAAAATAAAATATTCCTAATTCTGTGTGCACACCCAGGCATTGCACAGGACGTAGAAGTAGTTGGAAAAATCAGATGCAGTGACCATAGAACAGTAAGTGCTTCTATTCATCTAGATTTAAAAAATAGAAGACAAAAACTGATATGCAGGAAGCCAATAATTGAACTTGCAGTGAGAGAAAAAGTAGAAGAATTGATACAAAGTTTCGCTTCAGAATAGATTCGAGGCACTCAAAGATGTAACCGACGTTAGCGTTGACACAATGAACGATAATCGTACTAGTATCATCAAAGAATGTGCAATGGAAGTCGAAGGTACAGTCACTAGACAGGACACTGGCAGACTATCTCAGGAGACAAAATTGTTAGCAAGAGACGACAAACCACGAAGGCCTCAAATGACACCGACTAAGTAGAGCTAGTGGCTTTCGAAATTAATCAATGAACGTAAGGTATACCGACATCAGAAGGTATTCACGGGTTTCGTCGCCTATAGGGGGAGCATAGGGTGGTTTAATACGGCGCCCACAGAGAGTATCGGAGCCACTGAGCAGATTTGCGACGTGCACTTCAGTTTTTTTTCCTACGTGCAAAACAGTGGCTCAACCATTTTTTTTTGCAGTCTGATATTATGCGCCACTAGACGCTTCAGAAGCTCTAACCTGAATGTCATGCACATACTTTGTTGTGACGTGAAGGTCTTCAGCGCATCATTTGTCGTTGTGCAACGACTCTGCCTGCAGATGTCTCATGTCGGCCAGAAGCCACATAAGGTCTAATTCACAAATGACGGGGAAGGTTATATAAAGGAACGTTAGCTTGCTTTTCGCCTGTTTTCTTTTTCTCGCTAATCGTGCCGGACCGCAAGCGTGCCTTTCGTGCAGCGACGTTCAATGACACAAACTAATTTTACGGTTCTTGAATGCTCTGTACATGTGTATCGTGGTAGTGTGTTGGTTACGATGCTCTGCTCTGACCCGAACGTTGCCCTTTCTTCCCCGGCCGCAGGGGTTGCTTTGCGGTAGTGGTGGAATGCTAGAGGCCGAGAACTGCATATGTAAGCGCACATCACCCTTCACCAACGGCGTGCCTCACGATCACATCGTGGTTTAACACGTAAAACTCCCCAAAAATCCCAGCATATCTACGGAGTGAATGATGACGAGTGGGGCGAAGCGTCCATTAGTCCGTCCGTCCATGCGACCGTTCGTGAGTTCATTAATCCATGCGTTCATCAATCCATCCGTGCGTGCGTCGGCACTGCGTCCGTTCGTCATATACAAGTATCAGATCAGTATCAATCAGCATCTATCATATCAGTATCAATAAGTATCCATCAATATAGAACTATCATTCATCATATACAATGTTGGGACTCCGGGTCCTGCCGGTCTCGTTTTCGGTAGCTGGCCCCGTCGCAGGATCCATCGTCCAACAATTCAGCGAGAAGAAGCGCCCGAACGAACAACAGAGATTTATTTACATGTGGAGAAGTGGTCAACTGACCCAAAGAGAGAAGAGTGCGTGTGATACAAAACGTCTTCGGCATTTTATAGCGCCACGTTGTTGACACTGGGCGCCTTGTCCGCATCGTCAGCCAATACGGTGTCGCCGGCACCTCGGCCTCGAGGGAGGGGAAAACACCTCTCACAACACAAGGAGTGGCACACCCAACACGAGGTTCATATATGGTCCCGGCGCCCCAAAATGTTACCAAATATGGTCACGAACGCACAGCAGACCCCGTAGCTCTCCCGGCGAGGAGGAACCCGAATGGGGAGGTGGGGGTGGACGACACCGTCAGGTCAAGAACCGGTTCTCCCCCAAACTCTCCCTGCTTGGCTCTCCAGGGCCGGTCGTAACAGTCTCTCGCGCGGGGGGGTGAAGATCTCGATTGGCTGAGGTTTGCAGCCACTGTCCGGAGAGATCAGCGCCGGCAGTCGGTTTGGTGACGACCGTCTTTGATGAAGTAGAGGGCAACACCTGCTTCATTGAGGGCTCAACAGACGTCACATACGCACATGAAAACACAACTACTCAGCCGGTGAGCGCCGGACAATTCCGCCAAACTCCACCAGGCAATTTTCCCCTTTAACTGATATTAAAGGAAATACACAATTTATTCAAAATGTTACTCACACTTTAAGGTGACACAAAACAACAACACTGGAAGCACACGGAACCCGAAACCCTGGATAGCCGTGTCTTCAACGTTTTCAAACAAGTACACCTAAAAGAGTAAAAAAACAATCACTAGCTCTTGTCTAGGTCAGGAAAAAAAATGCCAGAGTTCTCGAGACATCCTCTCGCGTCAGGGGCATCGACTTAAGCCATCAGCGTTGCCATGGAGTACACCCTTTTTGTAGCGTATTTCAAACGTATATTGTTGCAAAACGAGGCTCCAACGCAGCAGGCGGCCGTTCTTAGAGGACATGGTCTGTAGCCAGGTGAGAGGACAGTGGTCCACTTCCACAATGAACTTGCTTCCGGCAATATAACAAGCCAGTTTCTGGACTGCCCAAACCAAGCACGCACATTCCTTTTCGCTAGCGCTGTAAACCTGCTCGCGAAGGGTGAGTTTCCGGCTAACATATAGGACGGGATGCTCTTAATCCCCCTCATCCCTTTGACTAAGAACCGCCCCCCTGCCTCTATCACTAGCGTCGCATTGGACTATGAAAGGCCTCGAGTAGTCCGGTGAACTAAGCACAGGTTGGCTCTTAACACTCGCTTCATCACGAAGTGAAGCTTTTCTATCGAGTTCGACTGCGGATGGTACACTGAACTATGCAATAATTTCACGCCACACCGCTCTAGAAAGGTTGTCGTTAAGGCACTCGTGAAAATGGTGCCCTGGTCTGATTGTATCTCGGCAGGAAAGCCTACCCGGGCAAACACGGATAGAAGTGCGTTCACTACTTCGACGGAACTTAGCTCTTTTAGCGCGGCCGCCTCTGGAAATTTAGTAGCTGGGCAGATTAAGGTCGGGATGTGACGGTAGCCTGAAGTTGTCTTGGGCAAAGGACCTACTGTGTCAATTACCAACCGACGAAAGGGCTCAGTGATTACGGGTACCAGCTTCATTGGAAATTTCGCCTTATCTCCCGGCTTACCCACTCGCTGACACACATCGCAAGATTTTACAAACCTCTCTACATCTTTAAAGCATCCAGGCCAGTAGTATTCCTGTAAGAGACGATTTTTCGTCTTCTTTACGCCTAAGTGGCCTGACCATGATTCTCCATGCACCAAACTAAGCAAATCCTGACGATACGCCTGAGGTACGACTACCTGGTCAAACTCTACTCCTCGCCTATCTAGATATTTTCGATAGAGTATGCCGCTCCTCTCTTGGAATCTCACATTTCGTTTGGCGATTCCCTCTTTCGAACTGTCCTGGAATTGCTTAAGCGTTGGGTCACCCTTTTGTTCGGTTATTAATGAAGCGGGGCTCACCTGCAGCAGCCGACTGAAATTATCCGAAGTTGGCATGACACACAACTCTTTTGTAGTTCCTAGTACCTGGAATGTGTCACCCTCTGTGCTATCCTTTGTACTACCAGGAATCGGCTTGGGAGCAATGGCATTTTCTATTTGCTCGGTCAACGAGGCGTAATTGACCCCTTCCAATTCGGGAGGAGGTTCAACGTCGCCTTTAGGAATGGTTGGCTCCGCGACTACGGCTTCTGCAGCCTGTTCTCGCACAAGTCGATTTGTTACCGTGGTGTCCAACTCGCAACGAGGCCCGTTGTCGATTTGAGGCTTGTTTGCCTCAGTGAATGTTGCTTTCGCAGCCAGCGCACGTGCCTTCGATCTAGTCAGTGCCTGCACTATGCCTTCTCCCAACGTTAGACCTTTCTCCTTCAGCATTTGATCTGACTTATTTGAAAATAAGTAAGGATACTGAGGGGGTAGATATGGCGATACCGCGGCTTCTGTTTCCAATGTTCCAAATGCGCCTTTAAGGACAACTTTAGCTACGGGAAGGCACTGACTGTTTGCTTCTACGGCTTGTCTAATCCAGGCACAGTCTCCTGAATACTGTCCGGACTGAACAAAAGACGGATGAACTACGTCCATAGTGGCTGCGGAGTCTCTAAGAACCCGACACTGCTTTCCGTTCACGGTAAGGTCGTACATATAGGGCTCTAACAACTTCATGTTCTCGTCGGCTTCATTTATAGATAAAAAGGCCACCTTTTCTTTCGGGCAGTCTTTCGCGAAGTGCCCTGTTTCGTGGCAATTGAAACAAGCAGCTGGTTTTCTTGCCTCAAATTTCCTTTTGCTTGCCTCTGCCGACGCCCCATGGTTAGATGAATTGTTTTCCTCACCCTTTTGTGCGAGACTTGTCGGTTGTTTTCTAAACGGCGCCTTATTCGGCCGTAGGAATTTTTCCCTTTTAGGCTCGCTGTTTGCCCCGAGGGCGCGGCGCGTAACGAATTCTTCAGCGAGCTCTGCGGCTTTTGTTACGGTGTTCACGTCTGGTCTATCCTGAACCCAGAACCTCACCTTTTCTGGTAACCTTTGATAGAATTGTTCCAGACCGATACACTCGAGCACCTTGTCATGATTCCCATACGCCTTTGCCTCTTTCAGCCACTCCCCCATGTTGGCCATTAACTTGTAAGCAAACTCCGGGTATGAATCATTGCTCTCTTTTACGGCGTTGCGAAATTTTTGTCTGAAACCTTCCGCTGACAACCTGTATTTCTTGAGAAGGCTCGACTTTACCTCACTGTACTCGTCAGCCTCCTCTTTCGTGAGGCGCGCGATTACTTCTGAGGCCTCCCCCGGAAGTAGGGACAACAAGCGTTGAGGCCACGTATCCTGGCTGAAACCTTGCCTTTCACAAGTTCTCTCAAAGTTGACGAGAAACAGCCCAATGTCCTCCCCTAGCTTGTACGATCTCATTAGGTCCGTCATTTTGAACCTGACCCGCTCTGCGGTACCGGATGCCTCGCTGCCTCCTGTTCTACTATTATGGCTAATCTCTAGCTCGAGGCGCTTCATTTCAAGCTCGTGCTTTCGCATCTTATCTGCCTCGGCTTCTGCCGCTTTCCTTTCGGCCTCGGCCGCGGCCGCCTTTCTTTCGGCCTCTGCCGCTTGCCTCTCCTGAATCTCCTCGACACATTCTGACAGCTCGTCATCCTCCGCCCCCAATGCGAGAATCGCCTCTATCAGCTCTGGCTTTCTTTGAGAGTCCGACACATCCAGATTCAACTCCCTTGCAAGAAGGAACAACATGGACTTTCGCAGGGATTTCAGATTCATGGCTGCCTCCAGTACCGCTGTCTCTGTTCCACAAAGATTCCTGTCCTGCAACTAATTAACCTTGACGGCAACGACAGCTCTAGATACCTGCCTTGCCTCAAGTTTTCCGTTAACTTAGTCTACAAATAAAGCTTCAAAAGCTCTTACACGGAATCCTGCCCTGTCACTGTTAACCTTGACGCCACTGACAGAAAGAGCTTAACCAAGCTATCACACAATTTCTGCCTGACGCAAGTTACCTGTTAACCCAATGACCAAGACAGCCCCTCTCTACCAGCTTTTACTTAACACATAGAGTAAATGCCTGGTAAAATTTAACAGAGAAAGCCGGCACTCACCCAGTTCGCAGTCATGTCTCCGGCGTCGTGCCTCTCAGAAGTGCCGTTCGATTCCCTCTGGAAGTCGATGAGCTCGTGTCCTCCTTCTCCTGTCGTCCCGTTGTTGAACTTCGGGCTCACTCCGTCCAGTGGTCGCTTTCGGGGTTATCGGCATCCCGCCGCTGCCATCCAGTTGTTGGGACTCCGGGTCCTGCCGGTCTCGTTTTCGGTAGCTGGCCCCGTCGCAGGATCCATCGTCCAACAATTCAGCGAGAAGAAGCGCCCGAACGAACAACAGAGATTTATTTACATGTGGAGAAGTGGTCAACTGACCCAAAGAGAGAAGAGTGCGTGTGATACAAAACGTCTTCGGCATTTTATAGCGCCACGTTGTTGACACTGGGCGCCTTGTCCGCATCGTCAGCCAATACGGTGTCGCCGGCACCTCGGCCACGAGGGAGGGGAAAACACCTCTCACAACACAAGGAGTGGCACAACCCAACACGAGGTCCATATATGGTCCTGGCGCCCCAAAATGTTACCAAATATGGTCACGAACGCACAGCAGACCCCGTAGCTCTCCCGGCGAGGAGGAACCCGAATGGGGAGGTGGGGGTGGACGACACCGTCAGGTCAAGAACCGGTTCTCCCCCAAACTCTCCCTGCTTGGCTCTCCAGGGCCGGTCGTAACAGTCCACCGCTGCCACAAGTTGTTGGGACTCCGGGTCCTGCCGGTCTCGTTTTCGGTAGCTGGCCCCGTCGCAGGATCCATCGTCTAACAATTCAGCGAGAAGAAGCGCCCGAACGAACAACAGAGATTTATTTACATGTGGAGAAGTGGTCAACTGACCCAAAGAGAGAAGAGTGCGTGTGATACAAAACGTCTTCGGCATTTTATAGCGCCACGTTGTTGACACTGGGCGCCTTGTTCGCATCGTCAGCCAATACGGTGTCGCCGGCACCTCGGCCACGAGGGAGGGGAAAACACCTCTCACAACAAAAGGAGTGGCACAACCCAACACGAGGTCCATATATGGTCCCGGCGCCCCAAAATGTTACCAAATATGGTCACGAACACACAGCAGACCCCGTAGCTCTCCCGGCGAGGAGGAACCCGAATGGGGAGGTGGGGGTGGACGACACCGTCAGGTCAAGAACCGGTTCTCCCCCAAACTCTCCCTGCTTGGCTCTCCAGGGCCGGTCGTAACAACAAGTACCCCCAACCAAGGATAAACGAGAGGTGACTACCTACTACTACACTGGGTGACAGCTTTTCTTGGAATTGGAGCGAAGGCTACAGTGCGGAATTGCGTGAATCCTACCACCAGTGAGTGTTGTTTCACAATAGCGCTCGTATTTTCATCGTGAAACATAAACGTTTCTCTTTTATTTCCTACGTGGTGCTATTTGAGAAAGGACGCAGGTGACACAATTAGAATAGTTGTAATTCCTTTGATTTATTCCTTGGAACTTGGCGTTTTTGAACGCATTAGAAAGTCCTGCCTTTTTAAATGTACCTCAAAGCGGCGTTTGCGTCTACATGAAACGCTGATAATGCGCCACCGTCCCTTAGCACAGCGGTATGAGACGCGAGTCACAACGAACTACTTCGCGTAGTGCTACATTTGCAGAAGCTCCGCCCGCCTCCATAGCTTTGCCTTCAGTGCAAAGAAAAGCTGTCGCCGAGTACATACTACTACTACATACGTCGCGGACGCATGACCCATGGCTTAAGGAGCTTCGCCCCTAATAGTGTTGTAACATTGTCTACGTCATTTTACGTCCTCAGGTTTGAGCGTGTATTTACTGATAGAGTATTTCGCCAAGTTACCACAAAGCCAACATTTTGACGCATTTTACTATTCCCCGCAGGGGCGCCTGTGAAAGCAGGCGTTTGGTGTGTAGCGACACCACGGACTCGAGCTAACGGGGGGGATTCAGCTCCCTCCCACGCCTAGCCGTGCGTGGCTTTGCCGTGTCCGGGGAAAAGGGGATCCTGGGAATTGAGCCGACGCCGGGTGATTGGGCCTTTAAGTCCCTCCAGCAGAGGCAACACACCCCTTTGGCTTCGGCTTCACGTAGACGGCACCCCTGGGCTGACCCACCCAGGGAAAATCGGCAGTCGCCTTTTCCTATCTCTCTCTCCCTACATCTTCGTCTTTATCGCTCACTTCTTACCTGTCCTGTCGTCTTCTCTTTTCCGTTTACTTCCAAATTTCCTGGCGGCTAGGGTTAACCCTGGGTGACTGACCTCCCTTGGTCAGGACTACAGGGTTATAGTAGCAATGTAAGGCTAACGTGTGTATCCGTTCCCCTTGTTGGACTCCATGGTGGATGGCCAGCATAGCTAGCTACCAAATGATCACGCTTTTCTATGGAAAAAAGTACCCCCCCCCCCTTTCCAGAATGATCGGTCCCGTAGGGGTCACACTGAAGCCAATAGAAACTTTCTGGCTAAAGAGAGCGATTAGACGAAATTTTTTGTTGTAACGTCATTGACTGAGACTAAGATTCAGGACATATCACCATTTCCGAATGCAAAAGCAATCAAAGAATGCATTGGAAGTAATTACACTGCAAAAAATGAATTCAGATCTCCTCATAGAAGTGAAAAACCAAGAACAAAGTGATAAAATCAGACACCTTGGAAAAATCGGACAACATGAAGTCCATGTAACAGCCCACCGATCTCTCAATTACACGCGAGTTGTAATATCCGACAAGGAACTGCTGAAGTGCACCGACGCAGAAATTGAGGATGCTTTAGTGGATCAAGGTGTACTTGCTGCACGAGTAATCATCATCCGTAGAGATAAGAAAGAAACCCGCACAAGGAATGTAATACTGACCTTCGCAAGCACGACACTTCTTGCTGCAGTTAAGGTAGCGTACCTTTACCTACGTGTGAGGCCCTACATACCCAATCCACGCAGGTGCTTCCGGTGCCAGAGGTTCGGGCATGGGTCTCACTCATGTCGTGGCAATCCAACCTGCATGAAATTCGGCCAGTATGAACGTGATGATGGCGAGTGCACGAACGCTTTAAACGGTGTGAACTGCAAGGGGCCCCATGCAGCGTACTCGCGCTCCTGCCCAGAATGGCAAAAAGAAAAAGACATACTTACACTGAAAACCAAAGAGAACATATCGTACCCAGAAGCGCGCAAGCGTGTGATTCTTGCCCAAAAGGGCACCTACGCTGAAGCGGTGCAAAGGGGAAGGCACCACCGACGGTCTCTGTAGGCACACATGTCGAACTCCAGGACCTAGTGGCCACTGTCCGTCCCCCAGACAAGAGCGAAAAAAAGGCACCAAGTGCTTTTTTTCAGGGAGGCCCCAAAGCCTCTACCAGTGTTGGTGCCAGCCAACCTAATGTCGAGGCAAAAGAGGTCTCAACAACGGTGCCGAGTAGCCAGCCTCCCTTGAGGAGGCCAGCATACTCGCCGGGCACCAACACTGTTGAGCACCCTGGTGGTGCTGAGTTCATGGACGTGAGTCCATCGGACACTGAAAGCCTGACAGACCCTGCTTCAACTAGCAGGGCGATCAGACAGCCCATCATCCCTCCCTGCAAAGGAGGAAAAGGGAGCCAAAACACACTTTCGCCCTCACAAAAAAGAAGTGACGAAGCACACGAATAGTGTCGCTTTTTAGCTTATGCACAACTAACTCAAAATACTAAATTTTGTACACATCATTTCACGTAATGGCATACATCATCCATTGGAACTGCAGAGGCATGACACGAAACTTAAGCGACATTAAGGACATATTTACAAGCTTCTCTCCTGTAGCGTTATGCTTGCAGGAAACGAATCTGGGACCAAAAAACAACAAAATACTAAAAGGTTACACAGTTATACGTCGCGACCGCTTGCAAAGCAACCGACTGCCGGGCGGCGTCGCCATTGTTGTCCAAAATGGTATAGCGGTAAGAGAAGTTATAGTTAACAGCTTCATTGAAACGGCTGCAGTCACCATTTTATCACACAAAACTATCACTATTTGTTCCATATACACTCCACCTCATACACATTTTACTGTAAAAGATCTAGAACAGATTGCAGAACAGTTACCTAAACCCTTTTTAATGGCAGGAGATTTCAATGCACATAACATATATGGGGTAGTGTAAATACAGACAGTAGAGGGCAGGTAACTGAAGATTTTATTCTTACTAAGAATGTGTGTCTTTTAAACACTGGATCACCAACATACTGCTCTCCAGGCACAGGAGCCATGAGTTGCTTGGATTTGGCACTGTGCTCAAGCTCACTGTCTGCTGACTTTACACGGGAAACAATAAACAACCCTTACGTGTACGCGACTGCCTCAAATCTTCTAAGTTTTGTTTTATTTATTTCTTTTTGCGTGTGTTGTGTCGTGCGAGTGTCCGTTGGTCACTCGAGGGGGGGGCCGTCCTCCTTGTTTATGGGCAGCAGCGATCGGCGAGCCTCCCAGTGCTGCGGGCGCCGGGTCAGCACAAAGGCGGCGGCCCACTTTATTGCACCTTGCGAGTTCGGGTGCAAGAAGAGGGAAACATGCCGCTTTGTGCATCCGTGGCCTGTGGGACGTTCGACACTGCTTCCCCTGATGGCGAAGCGACGGACTTCCCCCACTGACTTCGTGGAACAATTTGTGCACGTGTGTGTGTGTGTGGTGCGTGCGCGTTTGTGTCAGCGTGCGCATATGTGTGCTCGGATCTGTGGTCGAGAGAGAAGAGCGAGAAAGCGCGGGAAGAGCAAGAGACGCAGCGAGAAGGGTGAGCGAACAAGAGTCTGCGAATTGCGAGCGACTTGAGCGGTTGTGCGTTGTGCGATGTGCGGAATTGAACGGTTGCGCGAGTAATATTGTAATCTAGTTTTCTTACTTAAATACAGGCTTCTTTTGTTTACATTTTCTTAACAGTGCGTGAGTCGTGTGTTGTGTCTTCTATCATATTTCACCTTTTTACGGCCATATCTGTGACACCCTAAATTTTACCAAAAGCGGGATACAGGACGCTAACATACGGTAGTGACCATCTACCGTCGATTGTGAAACTAACATCACCACTTCCAACCATACGCTCTCGACCACAGTGTTGGAAGCTTCACAAAGCTAACTGGCCTTTGTTCACAGAGAGAGCTATTGTACAGGATGAGTTTTCTGAACACCTAACAATAGATGAAATAAATGACAAGATCACCGATTGCATACTGTCTGCGGCAGAGCAAGCTATTCCCTAGTCTTCAGGACTAGTGGGAACAAAGCTAAAGCCATGGTTGACCAGTGAGTGTGCAAAAGCCGAAAAACTACAAAATAAAGCATGGTGCAACTTCCGTAGGTACCCCACATGTGACAACCTCCTTGCGTTCAAACAAGCTAAAGCAAAAGCACGATATATTCATAGAAATGCAGAAAAATCGTCCTGGCAGAAGTACATATCTACAATCAATATCAGAACCACACCCAAGAAAATGTGGAACCAGGTTAGAAAATTCAGCGGCGACTATTCCTCCTACGCGATACCCATACTTACAGACCCAGGCACACAGACATCTCTAGAGGAGCAAGCGAACATTTTAGGCGAACACTTTTACACTATATCCAGTTCCGCTAATTACACGCCATCCTTCCTGGCATACAAACAGACAACCGAAAGACAAAAACTACCCGTAACCGGTGGCCTAGATGAGCCGTACAACGCTCCCTTGACACTCCAAGAGTTAAGCACAGTGCTTTCGGCGGGAAAAAAGACAGCAGTCGGTCCAGACAGAATTCATTATGCAATGCTCACGCACCTGTCTCAAGCTGCCATGCAAACATTATTAAAGTTTTTTAACATGATTTGGAAAACTGGCAAAATGTCCGCAAAATGGAAAATGGCAACCATAGTAGTACCATTTCTAAAGACTGGAAAACCACCGACTTTACCGGGTAGCTATAGACCCATAGCACTTACAAGCTGTATGGTAAAATCATACGAAAGCGTAATAAACAGAAGACTAACATACACCCTTGAAGTAGACAACCTACTAGATGATCATCAGTGTGGGTATAAGAAAAGCCATTCAACGATCGATCATCTTGTTCGTCTTGAACACATAGTGCATGAAGCCTTCTTGCATAGGCAACACTGCCTAGCAGTGTTTTTTGACCTGGAGAAGGCCTACGACACCACGTGGAGGTACGGTATACTAAGAGACCTGGAAAATCTCGGAATACGCGCAAGAATGCTTAATTGCCTCTCTGACTTTCTATCAAACCGAAACTTCCAGGTACGGTTGGGCTCCACACTATCGCGGGTTTTGTCCAAGAAAATGGTGTGCCGCAGGGTTGCGTGTTGAGCACTACACTGTTCGTAGTCAAAATGAATTCATTTAATGAAGTAATCCCACCCTCCATCATGCACTCATTATATGTGGACGATGTTCAGATAGCATGTCGGGCCTCAAGCATATCCACATGTAAAAGGCAGCTGCAGCTAACCATCAACAAACTGACCAAATGGGCAGATCAAAATGGCTTTCGCTTTTCTACCCAGAAAACCGTTACCCTACTTTTCTCACAAATGCGCGGCTTGTATCCGGACACTGTTCTTAAAATCAACAACAGTGTACTGCCACTCAAGTCAGAACACCAGTTCCTAGGCCTAATCTTTGACAGGAAACTAAACTTCATTTCGCACATGAATTACACAAAAAAGAAAGCAAATAAAGCGCTCAACATTCTGAACATACTATCGTGGAAACACTGGGGTGCCGATCGAGTCTGCCTTTTACGCATATACCGCTCGATCGTGCGCAGCATACTTGACTACGGCAGCGTTATTTACAGTTCAGCCAGAAAATCTTACCTCAAACGTCTTGACCCAATACATCATCATGGATTGCGCTTGGCGACTGGAGCGTATAGAACCTCACCTGTTGAGAGCTTATATGCTGAGAGCAACGAGCCGTGCCTAGAAAAAAGAAGAGCGCTACTTACTGTATCCTATGTTTTAAGAACCAGATGGAAACCAAGTCACATATGTCACACTTGTCTCTCACATCGGTACCAGAATACAATACAACAACAGACCGCACACGAAAGGACCACTTCTCCTGCGATTTGAAGAAATATGCCCAGACTGCAAAGTACCGAAGCAGGCACTAAGCATTGTCCGAATGTCGGAAAGATTGGCTCCATGGTTGCACTTTTCGCACTACACTGACTTTGCCCTAACTCATCTAAGGAAGAAGGAAACTCCACGGGAACAAATTATCCAGGATTTTGTAGCCGTACAAGAAAAATATAACACACACTCTGAATACTACACTGATGGATCAAAAACACAAGAATATACAGGAAGTGCTGTCATATCAAAACACTCAGAAACATGTATAAGACTGCCACCATTCGTATCTATCTTCACAGCAGAAGTATATGCTCTTTTGATTGCTCTCGAAGAAATTTTATCAAGAAATCACAAAAAAGCTGTCATATACACTGACTCACTTAGCGCATTAAAAGCCCTACATTTAAGGTCGGAAAACAAACCGTTTCTCGGGGACATTTTACAGAAGCTAGAAAGAGCTGAGAAAAATGTCAAGACAATCCGGCTTGTATGGGTGCCGAGCCATGTTGGTATCCCAGGAAACGAAAAGGCAGACAGGGTAGCAACAAGGGCAGGTCATCAAAGCATAGCAGAAATAAGGGCACCAATCAGAGACTGTTTCAACAGTTGTCGGACAGCCTTTAGGGCAAAATGGCAAGAAGAATGGAAGGCTCAAGTGCATAACAAGCCTCAAATTATCAAGCCTATTCTACAAGAATGGAAGTCTTGCAATCACCAAAAGCGCTTCATCGAAGTAACACTATGCCGCCTGCGTATAGGTCATACTCTCCTCACCCACAACTTTTTATTGCGCGGAGAAGATCAGCCAGAATGCGAACATTGCAAGGAACCTCTGACTATCAATCATATTTTAATAACATGCCCAGTCTTTGAAAAAAGTAGACACGTTTATTTTAAACAATTTTACAGAACACAAACACCTCTACACCCAATGTTAATACTATCAGAAAATTCACCCATCCCCATACAGGATATTTTTAGCTTTCTAGACGCCGCAGGTCTTCTAAACAAACTGTAAACAGAAATCTGGTTTTCACCTCACATTTTAACCCTATTATCACAATCACCCAGTGTCTGGTGCATCATAGCCATTGTTGCTTTTGCGCCATAAAACCCAACGTAACTAACTAACCAACTAATTAGCATTTTACTATGGTCCACAGTACTAATACAATGGGCCACAGTACTAGCAATAATTTACATTCACTGGTGCAGCTGTTTGTCGTTCAATGGGAAGAGTCCGGTCAATGATTCAGTGCTAGTGCTTTGTGTTGTGCAACTTTGGTTTTCAGGGCCAAGCACATCGTCGCGATGTGTTTCCAGCGACTGCTCGAAACAGGCAAGCTCAAAGGCATCTGCAATAATAATTACAAAATAACTTCTGTAATAATTTTATTTATTGATTGCTGCGTGCTGTAAAACTGTGCTTATATAGGCGCAGAGGCAATAGCTAAATCAGCTCGTTTCGACACAAACCAAAGGTGCTGCATTTTTTCGAGTTTGAAACCTGCACCTTTTCCTACACCGCGCCTCAAAAATGCATGGTGGATTTGCATATGAAGCTTTTAACTGTTTTGTAAGTTTCATGCAATTCTTTCAGCCTAGAAGTTTCGCAAAAAATCTTTATAAGGCATGTGCCACCAGATGAACTAAATATTGCACAGTAATTTAGAAATAATCTGCACACATTTTCAAATGATAAAAACCTTGAGAGTGCCTCAAATATACACGGGCGCTATACGTTCGGCAACGGCTTGTGTTTTTGACAGGTTCTCCTTGTGGTGAGGCCGCAAAGGCAGACATGGAGAATGCATAGCTGACGATTTCAGTCGCTTCCTTGCTGGCTTCCGAATTTGCGGGTCTGCATATCAGAACACAAATTCCGGCTTCACCAACGAATCTTCCTGCCAGGAATAGCATTAGAACACTGATTACTTTCCACAACACAGGACGTCGAGTGCGTCTTTCACTAACTGTTACGTGTTTCTAAAGCATATAGCATGGCCTAAGCTGCTCGTTCCCATCACGCTGACAACAAGTGTGCAGCTCGAGCTTGTTTAAGTGGTGGAATTACGTGTGCGGGGTTCTGACGAGGCGAGATGTAACGGCGACCGTAAACTGGAGCTTGACTCAAGCAAAACCTTAAGAAATGTTATATAAAGACCACAGCAATGTTAGTGCAACACGATGTCGCTAGTTGCGCTTCATTTTTTTAATGAACGCCTCAATTGACCTCAGAAAAATAAATGAAGGCATGCACACAAATCAGATATACTCATGTTCTTCCCTACGTTGCTGCAGAAGTATAGTAGGTGCTGAAAAAGTGTGCGCTGTACTCTGGCATCGGTGACGTTTGCGACTTGCGCAATCTCAACTTCACGATTCATTCTTTTTTTTTTTGTTGCTGCATCTGTTGGGAAGGCGTGGAGGTGGACTCTTGTAGATGCTCTCTTTGTACACTGTGGCACGCAGCACATACAATTCCTTTTGAAGCCGTTAAATTTGGCCATTTCGTGCCAAGTGCTGCACAATGATTAGGTGGCCGCGATGAGAATTGCTCGAAGAAAGAAAGAAATTGGCAGATCCCACGTACACTGGGAATCGAAGATATGGGAAGCACTAATGAGGAAGGTTGATATGTCACTATAAAATCGGCACAACGTTAGCGACAAACGTAAATTGTGCCGTACATGACTTCCATATCATGATTATCATGTTTGGACCTATCATAAACCTTCGTCATCCATTGACGTTAGGATACCACAAATATGGTATATGTGAAGCTAGCAAAACGATGGTGAGGGCACTGTGAGCGTAGCATGTCGTTATGTTTTACATGTCACGCATCTCATGATTATCATGTTTGGACGTGTCATTTACCTTGTCGTCCGGAGGACTTCGGCACCATGCCGTCTGCTTGGCGCGCTAAAAGGAGACACTCGCAGCATGAAGTTGGCTTTCCGCAATGGAAGAAGCAACCCCACTGAAGCGTCGGCGAGGTCCGAATTCTTGTTGTTTCGTGGGCTGCCACAAGAATGCAGACAACATAAAGGGACGCTCTCCACGTGTAAAGATGTATCGGTTCCCCGGAAAGTTATGCCGGGCAGCCGAACACTGAGCCGCGTTCGTAAAAGGTAGACGAAGCATGACTCGACAGCCGGCAAAAACGAGGCGAGCACTTCAACTTGGCCGGCAGTGGGTAAAGCTGAGCCTCGCGGCGAGGTCAGCGGGTAATGCTTTCGCAGCATGGAAGACATGACTTCAAACCTTCTCGGATATTTAGTGCCATGTTCCTATATGTTTAGTTTCTATTTATTTTTCGCATACCGCAAATGTTTGCACATGAGAGTACACGGCTGCTACTGCTTGATAGTAGATACTAGATCAAAACCACAATGAGCCACAAAATGAGACGAAGTGGCTTTGAAAAAAGGAAAAAAGGAAGAAAAAAGCGCGGTTCTCTTACTGCCTCTCTCAATGAAGGGCACCTCCACAGTTCTGAACAGGGAATGGGGGAATGAGAATTAGAGAGTCAGAAGGAAGGGGCAAGAGATGGGTAGTGGAAAGCATTCGATCGCTCGTATCACGAACGCGCGCGTAAGAAACCAAACGCGACACACGCGATCCACCGAAAGACCACCGAGGAGCCGGGGGCGAAGCGATGCGCCCGTGAAAGGAAAGAAATCAAAGAAAAAAAGAGAAAAAAAAAGAAACCCACTGCACAAGTGGAAAGAAGCGAGGGCGCTCCCCAACTGATAGAGAAATGAGAGAGTGTCTGCTCCGATGGCGCAGCAACGCGCTCCCAAAAAGGAGTGAGGAGAACAACAACAACAACAAAAAAAAGCCGTAAAGCAGTTCGGAGCCACGTACGTATACAAAGCCACGTGGGACTCCGAGGAGGCCGGCGATAGTTATAGCACGAGAACAAAACGACGACACAGAGACAAAAGGACACGAAGGACACGAGCGCTATAACTATCGCTATTCTATATATAACTATAGCTATTCTAGCCTCTGTCTCGTCGTTTTGTTCTCGCGCTATAACTATCGTCATGCCATACCAACTAGCCCAAGCTGCCATACTTCCGAGGAGGTGTGGGGTGCGGCGCGATGTAGTGTCGCACGAACCAAGTGACTCTGAATTAGGGGAAAAGAAAAAAAAGAAGAAATAAGCGCACGCGCGCAAGAAGACCGGTATGCCACTCGCAGTCTACTGGGAATACCACCAAGAAGGCCCGCGGTGCAGCGATGTGCAGATTTTAACACGGGCCAGAATGGAACTCACGATATGAAGCCGATTCGTTCAGGGAGATGCCAAACCGTTCGGCCATGGCCTCGAAGGTGAGTAGGGGCACAACAGCGAGATTGCGCTCGCGGGAGCCAACTGGTAGGACCCTGAGCACCACTCGAAGTCCCATAGCGAGATTAGTGAGGCTGTCGTTCCTGGTTTGGATCTCACGTGGCAGCGAGGTCGAAGTAGCGGGCTCATGTCGTCGTGCTTCTGGCGACGGTGACAGGGTGCAGGAACCGGCGGTTGTGAGAAAGCGCCCGGTGTCTACGTCGCCGTCGAGCGCTTTTGGACGACAGTAGGGGCTGGCTGAGCTGTGTATGAGGGCGGGGCCGTCGTCGTTGTAGTGGGGACGATGGGCGCACTCGTTGTAGGACGAGGGGTGGCCTCCGAGGTCGTGTCGCCGGTACCGGCGAGCGCATCTCGGAAGGAGCGTCGCTTGATGATGGAGGCGTTGCTGTTAGGGGTCCTAGCGTGTTGCAGGGCTTGGCGGTGAGTCATGGTGCCCTCGGTTGAGGCCATGATTACTGCGGCCCTGCGATGGAGCTGCCAGGCTGGACAGTGGGGCTCTGTTGCACGGTGTTTCCCGCTGCAGTTTATGCAACGAGGGTGTGGTGCACACGATCCTCGGGCGTGCTTGATGGCGCAGCGCAGGCACCGTTCGTACCGATGGCAGGTGGCGGTTGCGTGCCCGAAGCGGCCGCAACGGGAGCACTGCAGGGGCCGGGGCTTACGGGGTCGAACTGGGCGCCTTTGCTTGTAAAGCAGTATATCCGGCGGGACTGTAGTCCCAGCGAAGGTGAGGGTGAGGCAGTTGCCTCGGCCTACACCGGACACGAGGGGCACAGGTGATGCAATGTTGTCGGCGAGGTCCTCGAAGGGGATCGTTGAGTCCACTCCAAAGACCATGCCAACACAGGTGTTCAGGTCGAGTTGTTTGGCTAGAGCCTTGGTCGCGCAGATCGTTCCAACCTGAAGTATGGCAGTCAGATCGGCGGTAGGGTAGGTGTCGACAGCAACAAGGTTGCGCCGGAAATGGACCTGCACTCGCTGGGTGGCTGGGAACCCCGAAAGGAAGGCGGCAATCGCATCCCTCGAAGCAGTCAGGAAGTTAGCCTCCTTCCCAACAGGCCGAAAGATGATGGTGGCCGCACATCCAATCGGAGGAGGGTCGCCAACAACGTGGGGACCGTCAGGACGCGGAGGCGTGCTTGGGGGCACGCCGCGCTCACTGGAGGCGGACGCCGTTTGCTCGGCAGCCGCAGTAGTTGAAGGAGATGATGAGGTGTTGTTGCCACGGTAATATACCTCGCAGATTGGCACGGCCGTGGCAGGAGAGGAGCAAGCTCCGGTGTGCGCTTTCGCTTTGCTCGAAGCCGGGGAGACGGCAGCAGTGTGATGGCTGCTGACTTTCTGCGGCTGGGTTTTCTTAGAGCGTGCTGGCTTGGATTGTGCCTGCTGCTGCTGTGTTGGCACTGAAGATGATGCCGAGGCTGCCACGATGGCATCCTGCTGTGTTTTTTTTTTTTTTCGGTTGCCTCCCTGGGGCGCCATATGTAGCCCTTAAAAGGGCGGCGCTAAGACCGCGGAGCGAAGATCGGGGCAAGGAAGGGAGCGCAAAAACACGCGTCTTTCTTCGTTGAAATCTCCACGAAATGAAACTAATTACCTCGAGGGATACGTCGTACACGGTATTCTCATGGACCGGAGAAATTCGTTTCAGACTGACTGAGGCGATCGCGTTTTCCGTAGCATGCTTCAAATCATAAACGTGACTAAAGAGCTGTACTGCTGTTGATATAATCTTTTTCGTAAGTACTTGTCCAGCTCAGAGATCTCTTTGAAGCCGCACTGCAGGCGGTACATTGTGAGGTGGCTCAAACGCACCACGCGCGCTCTGCACGAGAACGTAAGCGAGCGGCAGCACGCTGACGGGAAGGGAAAACGCGCGATACACATTCACGATTTACACCAGATATGGCACTACTGGTGTAAATCTACAATTCTGTCGTTATGTAGGCGGTGTTGCTTCGTTGTTAATCTTGAATTTCGGACTCGTTTTTTATTTTTATTTGAATTACCTTGATTGTTTTGTAGGTTCACATGATCACGCTATGTAGTTTAGTGTATTTAAATAGAAAGTTTTAGTTCGTTTGCTGTCAAGTGTTACTGGTTCATATAAACTTATTCGTTCAATATAGGAGTTTCTACTAACTGATGTTTTCTTTTTCTAGCTAGTACAGGAGGTGCCCTTGCCGCCTAGAGCTATAATTTGTTGCTTTATAAAATTTTTATTAAATAAATATCTTCATCCTTTTCTTTTTCAAAGTACAAAAATAGCACTTATGTCTCTTCGAGACCATTAACGCGCGAAAAACTGGAAGGCAAGTGCTTTCTAGGGAAACTACCGCAGAAGCAGCATCTGTTGAGAGAAGTGCAGCAGCCTACCAGAAAAGCTAACATGAAAACTGAGTATATCTCTCAAAAGTACGAATAATGAGTGGTAATAAAAAGGTTTTCCTTGCCGATGAACAATATCAGGAAGATTGGAATGCACTCAGTTTTTCATAAGAGGAAATGCTTTTTATTTATTGCGTCAAGTTGAGTGCTGTTGCGACTGGTGTTTGCAGGCACTGGAGGTCCGGGATGAAGTTTTCAAGGCACGAGGAAGAGAATACTTGAAGAAGGTTTATTTACATTATATACATGGTGAGCTCTGGTACATAACCAGATCTTTCTTACATGGCGAGCTCTCGAATGTGGGGTTGCTCTACATGACGCTCCATCGAATGAGCCGGGTGGCTCATTTTAAAGGGTATATTCTCCCCAGATCACTAGATCACGGAACAGATGACGATGGTACTGTGCAATCACAGTTCACACACAACCGGCCAGGGGAACGAGCATGCACGATCCAAGTGAACGTCAATTATTGAGGTGTGATTACTGCACTTCAAGGTGGCGCAAGTGGGGCTCTTCCTCGTCGTGTGTGTGTCGCTGGCCGAGGGATCTCAAGCTCATGACAGAATACATCAAAGAGTCCGCCGATCTGTTCGCTTAATTAGCGGGGCGTTATGCGGCATCCGCCGCGGTCTCTTCCAAGGAAGATTCTGTATTTGTTGTCCTCTCTCGAACGGCTTACGGTGGCATGGCGACACGACGTCTCACCCTCCGGCTGGGTGGGACAATGCTTGGCGGGCATAGGCAGCCGGCTGGTTGACTACTTGTTTGAGGATTAAAAGGGCGCCGCTCCTTCGTCAGCTCTGACGTTGGTCACAACAGTGTCTTGAAGACAACTAGGGGCATGCTAAGCGGCTTTCTTTCTCTCCCTCTGTGTGTGTATGTGTGTGCGCGCGCGCGCGCGCGCGCGCGTGTGTGTGTGTGTGTGTGTGTGTGTGTGTGTGTGTGTGTGTGTGTGTGTGTGTGTGTGTGTGTGTGTGTGTGTGTGTGTGTGTGTGTGTGTGACCCATATCCTAAGTATACAGCCTCTTTCTTCTGTGCAGCGTGACCATGATAGTACAGCCAATCAGGTACGGGCGACTGTGTGGCTAACGTCGTAATGAGAACATGAGGCAAGCTGGGCAGCCAGTATGCTGCCTTCTATATCGTGTTACCCTGGCAGCCATGACGTGCTCTTCGCACGCATACGTGCAGTGTAACAGGAACGAAGTTCTCGTTAATTCAAGATGTTTTTAAAGCCACAACGCATAAAGAATTACAGATAATGCATGCGGCCAAAGAAGCGAGAGAAATGCAGGAGGAAGACAGGGAGGTTAACCAAGATAAGCTCGATCGGCTATCCTACCCGTGGGGTGATAGAAAGACGAAATAATAGATCAAATAAAGTAGAAAGAACTACCGATAGAAAGAAAAGAAAAAATGAACAGTTAGTGAGAACATACACAGAACGAGCTCGCGCTGGAACGGTTCATAGACGGTCGGGAAGTCTGGCAGCCTTCTGTAGCTCAAGAGGGCTTTCGTGGCTTTGCGACTGCTCGAAACCGTGGGCTAAGCCCATGGTTTCCGAGATCATCTCTATCTGCTCACGGCTGCCATCACCCATAATCTCTACCACGGCTATACCTAGAGACGCCAGCACCTTTGTTATTGAAGCAAGGCCACCGCTGCTGAAATGTGGTCCTGCGACCTTCGCCTCAGGAGTCGAGCACAATAAGCAATACAACACCGTGACCAGTGACAGATGGGATGAAGTGTGATTGTTCTGACTTTTTGCTTTACCTCTTGTGATCCAGTTTGCTGAACACACAAAGAAAGCGTCCCACTTACCAAAGGATGAACAGAATCAACGCAGTTATGCGTATTTGTGGCATTCTGATGAAATCCACGAAGTGAAATGCCATGCTCGTTTTTGCATGTCTTAAAAAAATAATATGACGGGACATTCACTTATTTTCACTACAACGGGTCCCACCCGCCAAAAGCACTGCTGAAAAGCACGCATCAAAGCAGCCTATGTTTTTGACACGGTACAGTGAAGTTCAATGTAGGTGAGTGCCACTGACTTCACGAATATGGCGCTATATCCGCCGAGCGCAGAGTTATTTACATAGCTGTAAATAACGCAGACTTCGTCGCCCACCATAAAGGGAAATGGTGTAAACCACTGGATCCTGAGAAAATAGGGCGTAGAAGCAGAAAACAGAACGTTAATGATAAGCACTAGTTGGCAGATTACGCGATACAAATCTTTGTAAAACACCATTGGGATTCTGTGGTAAACATGGGCGCGTCGATTGAGGCACCAGCATCTTTGAAGTTTTCTTTTTTTTTTCGTGCTCATTACAACGCGTCACAAATGCGCTCGCCGTGATTTTGTGTCTTGAGAAAAAAAAATTTAACGCCGTATAGTGCCTCTTATTCCCTTATGGTAGAGCAGTGTGCCGTCCCTTAAGATGCTGACCAAATGGCCACTATGTATAGCAAAAGTGTTTTCACATTTTAGAGTCCTTAGACCCCACTATGGGAGAGCACAAAGCCGTCCCAGTTTACACGATGTCGCGCACATTCACTTTAACTAATTGATTTCTGTTCGGCGTCGAAAGACCTAGCGTTCGTTTTTTGTGCCGTAACATGTAACCCACCAGAGTGTCACTGGTATGGGTATAGATACTTCATTTCAGTGAATTTCTTTCAAGAATCCGAAATTTCTGCTAAACTAAAAACAATAATACTGATGAAAACGACGAACCTTTATGGAACCATAGGGGTAGTGCTTATATTTGCCGGCAAACAATATTTGCAGTTTGACCGAAAATCAACTCGCGTGACTGTCATAAGGAAGGTTTATTCTTTAACAGACGCAGCTCCTTTGTAATTTATGTAGACTCAAACTAGCAATGGTGGCTATTTTTACCCCATTAGGTGGAATTATGGCTAGTCGGTAATCTTTGAAATGACAAAAAGAAAACACTGCGTGGTTAGCCCTTGACTGGATACATGCCGCGAGGACTTATCGTTGTGTATGAGTGTGGGGCCGATATTAGTCGAGGTCTAGCAATTCAAGCTATGGAGCATTGGAATGGGGCAGTGTGTCATCTTCACAGCAAACTAATCGAAGAGTGGTGGGTGCTTTTGCAATGAAGCCACCACTCAGGCGTCCCCACCGAACGGTGTGCCCAGCGCGCGTAATTTAAATTTGCATTGCCGACCGTTGTGCCGATTTTGAGTAAAATAGTCACATAACACCATTGAAATAAAAGTATCTGTAAGTAAAACACACCCAACGCATATGAATGCATTGATAAGATAAATAATGCTGCTTCGGCGTAGACGAGCTCGCACAATTCCTATTGCAGAACAGGGACCCAGTGCAGCCACGGTGGTCTAGCGGCTAAGGTACTCGGCTGCTGACCCCGCAGCTCGCGGGACCGAATCCCGGCTTCGGCGGCTGCATTTCCAATGGATGCGGACCGCCGACACGGTCACCAGCCGTTTGGTAGCGTGTGTGACTCAGCTTGCGACTGATTCTGCGCAGAGCTGATAGACGAGCGGACGAGACGACGGTGAGTTAAGGCAAGGTTTATGTACAGCAAAGAAATAGAGGCGTTACAAATTCGGCACCGGGGCCGACAGCTTAGATACTCGAAGATCCGAGATGCCTTCTCTCGCACGCTGTTACGTGGCGCATTGCCGACGAGGTTATGATGGGCACCATGAAACTCGCCGCTGCCAAGGACACCGGGCGCGCCGACTGCGAAGGGGCTCGAACCGAGGATCGAGAGTCTTCTCTGACGCATAGGACAGCTGTTCGCAACGCTCCGCAGGGTTTTTTTTTTAGGCACCGGGTGGATTCCTTGAGTAACAAAATGTCCAACCAGAAGCGCCGCTGGCCGTGATGTCGGAATCCTCCAATGGGGCCCGCCACTGCGCGTGGTTGCACCAAGGACGAGGGATGTTGCCACGCATTGCGTAAGACTCGCCAGACTGGAAGGCGCCGATAGCTTCAACGGGTTCTCGGACTGAGGGAGCTCGCGGTGCGTTGCGTGACAGACCAGCGCCACCGCTCGATTACGTCGAGCACACTAGCGGGAAGCGTGCCGCCGCGGCATGACGCGCGTCTTCGCCGCCGAGCGGTGAAAAGCGGCACGCTGGCCACATCTCCGGGAGTCACGTGACAACAGTCTCGAGCGGTCTCGCAGCTCGCGAGATTTCGCGCGCTTTTTCGTCGTCTGTTCTGACGACGCCTCCTGTACTAGGAAGCGTTGGTTCTGAGCTCTCCGACTTTACGGTGCAATCGTGCGAACAATGGCAGGCGACGACGATCTCCGCGCAACGCTCAACGTTACCGTGATGGCGTGTATGCTGTTGCTTCAGCGTCGCCGCTCTCGAAATGCGCCGCGAAGATATTGGGTCCATCCGCTTTGGAGGTACAGAGATACTGAAGGCATGAAACAGGTATCCTGCGTGCGCTGCAATATGAAACGGCACGTCATTGATCACTTACTTTTCCGCATAGTGAGGTGTCTGCCTCAGCATGCTGTCAATAATTGAGAACAGGGGCCACTTAATTTTGCCATTATTGCCTGGCGCACCGCTCCGAGTGTTCGCCTCGACTCCCGACACGAGCTTCATCCACCTGTCTCTAATATTTTTAAACTTCAGCATGGCCTGTGTTCCTGCACAATAAGTGAGTGAATAAAACATACAATTCATTCGCGCTCAACATGCAATGAGCCACGCAATCGCCACTTACCTGTCAATCCAAACATAGATCCTATAAGATCCCATCTGTTCATTTTTGCTTCCTTATCTTTGTAATCAGGCATCGTTTTGTCGTATAAGAAAGGGTAGAGTCTAATCTCCTCTAAAAAGCGTTCGATGTCCATTGCGTGCTTCAAAAAACGACGGCGTGAGAAAAATGACAGCCGGAAAAAAAAAAAAAGAAAACAAGCTCTGTGCGTTGCTATGGCGACTACCACGCACGTCGCTGATTGGCGCTTTGCTTGGGCGGCAGAAATAGCGCAAGGAGCGATTGAGTCGGCGGCAGAAATTCCTCGACGCTCGGCGGGAGAAAGAGAGAAAAGCGGCGTCTCGCGAGCGGCGCGCGGCGCGCGGCAGAGCGTGGCGCCGCTAGTGGGCTCGAAGCTGGCCTTGACAAAGATTGCCTTTTTCAGAGGCATTGACGTTCGGTGTGGACTCGAAGGCGTAACAGCACCCCGCCGCCAGACAATGCGCCGCAAAGACGAGGTGCTTTCACGTGGCTCGAATATCGGACGCGATCGTTCGCCAGGTCCCTTCAGACTCGCCTCCAGGCCCATGGGGAGAATGCAACTCCCGACTCTGTCCCGTGAACACATCCCATTCTTGAGGACGGATCCCAGCTCCACTGGTTTGTCGCCCCAACTTGCCGGCCAGCTTCGCTCGCCTCTTCTCATGATTTTTGGTCTCAGCACTTGTCGATGGTTCTGCAACTTGTCAAGAACTGTTCGACAACAGAAAGCACACGACACAAGCAAGTGCCCTCGGTCACCCGACAGAACACCAGACAAAGTATAGTACAACATATACCTAGCTACGTGTCTATCGGAATTTCGTTCCCTCTACATCAAGAGGCACAAGTGGGACACAACACTCTTAAAATGAGAACTCAAATTTTATTGACATACAACAACGTAACCAAATAGAATACAACATAAAGTTGGCCCCTTGAGATCACTGTGGACGAGAGCGCTCAGCTAAGGCCGTGATGACAAAATTTTGCCCCGAATCGCCAGCGAGAAACCGAAAGGTGGAGAAGGTACTAGCTAAAACGCACGGCTCAATGCGTCCGCATAAGCGTTTAGCTTTCCTTTTTTGTAGCGAACGTCAAAGTTGAGCTGTTGGTGTATCATGGTCCAGCTCAGTAACCGGCCACTTTTAGGCGACATGTTATTTTAAGCAGCTTAGAGGACAGTGGCCCGTTTCGACCACAAATCTCGAACCGGAGACACAACACGCTAGGTTTTGAATGGCTCACACGAGGCAAGCGCATTCCTTTTCAGAGGTACTGTATGCCTATTCCCTGCCGCTGAGTTTTCGACTTAAATACAAAACTGGCCTTTCGTTACCAGTATTGTCTTTCTGGCACAATTTAGCTCTCATGCCGCGATCACTCGCGTCGCATTGAATCACAAATTTCTTAGAGAAATTAGGTGCCATGAGAACGGGCTTTTTGCTTAGGGCCTGTTTCAGCTGGACTTCACTTGACCTAAGCTCTAGGTTCAACTGCTCCAAGATTACCTCCGATCCCCTTTCGATTACACCACTAGAACTCAAAATTGATGCTCCCTCTTCCTCTGAAGCATTCAACAGCAGACTTACGAACGCTTTACGTTGAACGTATGGTTTCATCAAGTTACTGTGGTAACATTTGTACGGCCGCTTTCATAATTTCACTTCATGATTGGTATCAGAAAGCTTCGATGTTACTCTGGCGGGCCCTTCCCAATGAACCTCAAGTTTATTCTTTTTGGACGGCCGCAGCAGCATTACCTGACTACCTACTTCAAAAGCGCGCTTCTTCGCCGATTTGTCGTACTCCTTCGACAACCCTTATGCAGCCTTCATGTGGCTTTCCACAAGATCTTTTGTTTTTCCAAGCCTCCGAAGGAGGTTTAGAGCATAGGAAACTACATTAGGGTCCTCATCGAATTCCTCCCAGGACTCCCGTAGCATTCGCAATGGTGTTTTCAAACTCCTGCCATACACAAGCTCTGCAGGGCTAAAACCAATGCTCTCATCAGGAGCTCATCTCAAAGCGAACATAGCGGAGGAATACACGCTTCCCAGTCGCATTTGAGTTCGTGGCAAAGAGCTCTCAGTATCCGTTTCAGAACGGAATGCATACGCTCTACCGGATTTCATTGCAGGTGATGGATCGAGGTGTGCACTACTTTTATTCCACATTTATTCATAAAGGTAGAGGTAAGGCAGCTGGTGAAGACACTACCATTGTCGCATTGGATTCCAGAAGGAAATCTGACGCGTGCAAATATAGATAGCAGTGCATCCACGACATGAGGGGAACTGAGCTCCTTAAGTGGTATCGCTTCCCGAAATTATATGGCTACACAGAGGGCCATCAGGATGTACCGACAACCTTGCCTTGACTCTGGCCCGATGATATCAATTACTAGGCACCGAAACGGTTCTGTGATAATTGGCACAAGCTTCATTGGTGCCTTCCACTTGTCCGTGGATTTCCCCGCTCTCTGACAAGTGTCGCATGAGCGTACAAAATCTTCAATATTCTTCCAGCATTACGGCCAATAAAACTCAATGGAAACACTAGCCTTGGTCTTTTTTTATGCCGAGATGCCCGGCCCACGCGTTTTCATGCGCCAGTTCCAATAGTTGGCGACGATACGGGGGCGCTTCCATTTTCAGATTCCTGTGTTGGCTCTGGAGACCCGCGGGCAGCTCGCGGGATCCCCGAAAGCTACCGCTGCATCCGGCTCTGATAGGAAATGACGTAAGCTGGCTACGCGCCCGCCCGGTGACAGCCCGAAGGTCGCAAAATCGAACGCAGGACAGCCAGCGTAAACGTAAACAAACTCTACCGTCATGGCAGCAAACAAAACAAGCGTGGAGTGTACGTAGGTTTTTTTCTGCATCGTTCGCTTGGAAATACGTAGCTAAGCTCGCCAAAAAGCTGAAATAATATTCTGGAGCGTACGCATTTGGGGTACGACTTCGTACGCTCGCACGATCACTCGCCGCGTCCGCGAACGAAACATCCAGCTGGCGCACGCTGCCTTGAGAACGATGCAAGGTGAGCTGCCGCGACGGTGACGGCTTGAGAAGCTCACGTCTCTTTTAGTACATGTATCAGTCGCTGCACAAGACGATGCGAAGTCACACGAAAGTGATCGTGTTCCCAAAAGAGCTTGAAGATATATACCTGCTCAGCTATCGCGTATAATACGTCGCAAACACACGTTGACCAACTTACGTTTTTGTCTAAAGTTTATGATAGGCGCAGATATCGGTACCACGAGTGTGCGTCGCATATAAAATAAACATTTGCATGACACGTACTCGGCCCATTTTTAGAACTTGCCTTGGCCTATTTTTCAGTGCTAAGTGGCACTTAACGAATGCCATGTATATCAGCTTTGATTCGACCAACTAGGTCATAGTACGTACTGCGCGGCATTATTAGGAAGAGGTGAAAAAAGACAAAGCCAACGATGAAACGGGCCACGAAAGGGAGTATACATTTCTGATTCCATTCTCCATTTTCTTTCTCGCGCCGTATCGTATAATATCATACCACATATGCTGGCTCATAGATGGAAATGGGTTCACGTGCACGCCGTTCGCGACCAGCGAGCATCACCAACAGTCGCGATCTAGGGCCTTCTATCACCATCGAAGATCAATCGTGTAGACAAGACAAAGGTTCTAAGAGGTTCACGTATAGTTTTGGGACGTTAAACCCCACATATCAATCAATTAAGAGGTTCACGAACGCAAACATACGACAGAGCGAGCTAGTTCGATCACAATCGTCTTCGCTTAAGTGCACAGAAAGCACGCAAAGCTTCACAAAAGACCACTACGAAAAAAAAAACTCCAAAGTTGTCTCTATGCGTGCGTACATTAAGAATATTGCTGGCAACATAGAGGAATACGATAGCATCAGTACAGTGTCTAGAAATATACTGCCTAGTGTACTGAGCGCCGGCTAAGAGATGGCCCCGCAGCTGATGACTGCCGGCAGCACCCGCATGGTGCGCTGCTGTGCGATTGGGTGAATTTGCGTTCAATCGTTGCGCTCCGCAAGCGCTGCGAAGCCTGCAGGAGGCCGAGCCGCGCGAGGCCAACTATTGCTTTCCCCGATTTTCGGAGTGTTTTTTTTTTACATAAGGCTTTATTGTATAAGAACTACTCGATTTCTTTCACAGTAATGGCGCTTTGCAATACCAAACGAAGGTCATTTCGTGGCATACATTTCGCCATCTGCTACTGCCCGCGAAAAAAAAAAACGGACGCAGATCCCACGTAATTTGGGAATCAATGCAATGCAAGGGTCAAAGGAGCGACAGCTGAAAGAAGAAAGAGAACAGCAGTTGAAGTTGGAGCTGGAGAGAGAAAAGCTGGCCGCTGAGAGGGCGAGAGAAGAAAGAGAGGCAAAGGAGCGACAGCTGAAAGAAGAAAGAGAGGAAAGGGAACGGCAGCGGCAGCACGAGATGGAACTCGAGCGGCTCCGGTTGCAACAGCGAAGTGAAACTCCCGTCCAATCTAGAGTTGAAAGCAGCGAACGGGAAGCTCATGGCTTCCGCTTGAACCCAAGCAAGCTGCTCGTGGCGTTTGATGAAAGGAAGGACGACCTTGACGCGTACCTTCACCGATTCGAGACGATTGCGAAGAGCCAGAATTGGCCGGAACATCAATGGGCAACTGCTTTGAGTACTTGCTTGAGTGGTGAAGCGCTCAGTGTGTACGGTAGGCTGACGCCGACCGATGCAGCCAACTATGCAAAGGTGAAAGCTGCTTTGCTGAAGCGATTTAGATTTACCGTGGAAGGATTCCGGGACAGATTTCGGACAGGAAAGCCAGCTGATGGTGAGACGGCTACGCAGTATGCCGCCCGACTTTGTCATTATTTCGACAGATGGATTGAACTTTCAGGGACAGCGCAGGAGTACGATGAGCTTAGAGAGCTCCTAATTAAAGAACAATTTCTTACTAGTTGCCACCCAAGTCTGTCGCTGTACTTGAAAGAGAGGAAGGCTGAGTCACTTGAAGGCATGCTCGAATTGGCTGATCAATTCTTGGAAGCGCAAGGTGGAACTAATTTGGCCAGGGTCAAGAACGAGTGTCCTGAAGATTCGAAGAAATTGGCTCCCGAAGAAAAGAAGCGTGCACCAGAGAGCATTCCGCGATGTTTTCTGTGTAACCGGGTGGGTCATCGCGCGAAAAACTGTCGAACGATCTTTACGAGCCCCACGGTTGTAAAATGTTTTAAGTGTGGTCAGACTGGGCACAAGGCAGACGCATGTCGTAACGGAGCGAGTCAAACTCACCAGGTATCCTGTGTGCAAGCGGCACCAAAATCCGGCAATAATGTCGTCACCGATGGATTCGTAGAGTTGAAAAATGGGGAGAAAATTCCTATTGTGGGTGCTGTAATGACAAAACAGCCAACCGGTGTTTCGAAGGGGATGCCAACGCTGCCTGGAAAAGTTGCAGACAAAAAGATTACGGTGTTAAGAGACACCGGTAGCTCCACGGTTATCGTGCGGAGAAATTTGGTACGGGAAAGTGAGTTGACAGGCAGAACGAAACCGGTTTGCCTAATTGACCGTACGGCTCGGATCCTTCCCGAAGCAGAGATTGAGGTTGAAACCCCGTACTTCATCGGGAAGGTTACTGCTTTATGCATGACGACCCCCCTTTACGACCTTGTCATCGGAAACATCGCCGGGGCGCGAGGGCCGAATGATCCAGAATGTTTGGGAGAAGACCCTAAGATAGAGCCCTCGCCAACCCAGCGACCGCGAGATACAGTGGAGGAGCATCCCGTGACGGATCTCACTAGAGCCCGAGGTGAAGCCGCGGCGCAAGAGACAGCGAATGAGAAGATGATCGAGTTGAATGAGTTCACGCGCTGGGCAGCTGGACGTACGTCGGCACGACCCCAACCGACCGACAGTGTAATGGTGACGGAGTTCGCCAGCCAAGCCCAATGCCGTGACATGAACGAGCTGGTAAATAAACAGACAGGACCCGTTGAACGTTATGACCCGTTAACGGTGTCGGAAGTGACAACGATGGCTGAGACGCCGCCTCAGATATCGTCGTTGGAAAGGGCTCGCCGAAAAAGAACGTGGAAACACAAAAAGAGATCGAGCGAGCACCGCAAGAAAGGGCGCAAGCGCCGCTCAAAGTACACAGGATAAGTGCTGAGGTCGAATCAGAATGTGTTTGGCAGTGCTGAGTGCCATATGTTGTGTTAATGTTGTGTTATCCTGTGTCACAAGTGTCGAAGTGTCTGTGCTGTGATGTGATGTATAGTGTTGTAAAGACAGAACTTTGTACGTTTGTATTGTTTGGAATGTGTGATGAAGCGTGTACTCATGTACCTGCGGTTATATTTCATGTGTGTGAGATTGAATTGTAATGTCCAATTGTATTGAGTGATCTATTGTGAATGTGAAGTGCCATGAGCGCCGGATTGTGTTACAGTCTTTCAGAGTGTGTGGTGACTGTTCGCGCTCGTTTGTGTGGTTTTGAATATTATGAGATAATATTCTGAAAGTGGGGGGCAGTGTCACAGAACGAGCGCTAAAAATGGGCGCGCCGCCAAATTCTTGCGATAACGCGCGGGGGAGACGCCGGGAGGTCAAAAGAAAAAAAAAGAAAACAAACATTCAAGGCTCCCCGGGCGCGCGCTCTCCCCTCGGAAGCGTGGCTTCGCCGACGAACCTCCTCACCCCACATCGGCGGCCGAGCAAGCGCGCGAGAATTCTAGAACGAAAGAGGCGTGGTCACGCCGGGTTGAGTCATCCATCGCGGAGGGCATTCGAACCGTCTCACCCCCTACCCAGCCTTCGCTGCGTATCGCGCCGACGAAATGACGAGAACTTTCTGGAATGTCGTGCGGAAGGTATTTAACCGAGCAGCGGAGACGAGAGATCAGGAGAAGACGGAAGTTAGCGCCAGAGCGCGTAGGGTATACCGCCGTGTAGTCGGCGAAGGTTTTGTCCGTAGAGACAAAGCGGGAGAAGAAGACGATTTCCACCTGAGGGGTGACGACTCGAGCTACAGGCAAGAGTGTGTGTTTACCGCTATCGAGCGAAGACGCGTGGCGGCAGCTGCGTGTGTGAAGCCGACGTGTTCGGGCGAAGAAGTTCGAAGCTTGGAGAGTGGCCAATTGAAGACGCGAGGTTTCCTGGAAGAGAAACTTCAGGGGCAGCGGAACGACAACAACGCTGGACTTTGAGTGAGTGATTCTCGGAAGAGTATCATCCCGACTTTTGTTCCAAGAACTTTGGACTGGATAGGTTTTCTATCTCTTTAGTCTTTAAGTGTCTTGGTTGTTCAATGCATGCGACTGCATTGTAGTGCGTATCGTTGTCTGTGTCCGTTGTTTTGAGTGTGGCTGATTGTACTGTGTAGTACGTCGTTTGATTGGTGACGTATTGTATGTAACTATTGTGGAGTGTGCATTCTTGTGTATTGTTTTCAATCTGCCATTTTTGAGAATATAATATTTGTTTTGTTTATCAACTCTCGGCTCTGACTTGTTCTTTGGGCCACAGCCGGCGTCCGCTGGCGCGCCAAAAAGGACCACTTCTAAATTGTCCACGCTTTCGTGGTGCGGTTCGGGGGGCTGATACTTCGGCCCTTGGAATTAGCCCGGCGATAGCCTCCCTAATTAACGGGACCGGTGTGACAGATAACATGCCAATGAATAATCTGACACTCGCCACATATGATACTCAAAAAGTTGTTGGAAAAGGATTCCGACGTTGACATGGGAGAAAAACTGTGTGAATGAAATTCGAAAGGGTATTTTCAATTTTTAGATAAATATTCATATTTGAAATTTTGCCTAAACGGCGATTTCATTCCCGACACCGTTCACCCTAATCCGAAAAGACAGTTCGGTGGAGTCACTCTCAGAATGCTTTTCTCCCACGACAGCCTTCGGATTCTGCCCTCTTGATCCTATTTTTTCTTTCAGGAAACCGTGCTGGATCCGTTAATGCGCGGAACAAGACATCTCTTCCTTGTTCGACCGATAACTTCTCTGACACAGCGGCACAATACACGTCCTTTCTTTGCATTGCCGCTTAGCTTTTAACATTTCAGGGTGTTCCAGTGTACATATGGCGCCGTCGAACAGCACAGTAAATCAGATGGCAGCTGTCACACACTGATTTTAAACGTGGCGAGGCTCCGGCAGCAACAGGACGAGAGGAATTTCGCGCGTTCGTGCACCCTCTCGATACGCAGCGCCGCTTGTGGCATCTGAGTGCAGTCATCACTTGCGCGGCCACACTCTCTCGTACGGAATGCGCGCACTCAGCACACTAGGCAGTACATTTCTAGACACTGTAGCATCAGTGAGAGGGTGACCAGTCTCATTGGTCACGGGGTCGTGACGTGGACGAATGGAGCACACTCCGAGTCGAATAATAAGTTGTTTATTTGGGCGAACCTGTGCCCAGTAAACGGTAAGTCGCACTACAGTAGCAGTCTTGGACTGAAAGCGTTTAAGAGAATTTTATTTCCGGATATATCTTACACAGCTTATGTGCACACATAAAAATGGACAATGGTGAACAATGCGTATGTACAATGCAAGCTGTTATATACAGCGAAAGAACTTATAGCGTATGCAGTGACGTACAATGCAAAAATTGTACAACAAATACAGGACATTCATGACATCTAGATGATTAAACTTAAATAAACAGTAAGGCTACATGAACAAACTAGGGGAGGTCATTCACAGTGTAGCGTGATATTTTGATTGATGATTGATATGTGGGGTTTAACGTCCCAAAACCACTATATGATTATGAGAGACGCCGTAGTGGAGGGCTCCGGAAATTTAGACCACCTGGGGTTCTTTAACGTGCACCCAAATCTGAGCACACGGGCCTACAACATGTAGCGTGATATTTTGCATTCACCTGTGAGGACAATTTGCTCTCGCACTCAAGAACAATATCGCACAAAAGGACATGTTTCTAAAGAAGAAAAGAAAAATACACACTGTAATGTCACAGTGGTACAAGCTCTAGCCCACCTCCTCAATAGGGGAGGAAAGGCATGGACACTGTTGTTTTTTACGATAATAAATCGCGTAGACCACCATCGGAGGAAAGCCTCCTCTCTCAGAATGACTAGTTCTGCGTTAAGATGCATAAGCATTATGTTTCTTAGCCGATGTAGTAGGGGAAACATGGATCTCTGGGGGCGTCCCCTCAGACAGGCCAGTCCCCTTCGTTTCCATAAGACGAAGGCTCCGATAGCCATTAAGAGCACGACTAAGTTATCCCTGTGGCTAGACTTCCACTGCATACTTGTTTGGAACATCCTGGTAACCATGCGCCAAAAGGTGCGCGCTACTATACATTCATGGAAGACATGGCTTAGTGTTTCGACGCGACCGCATTGCGGGCATGTGGCGGAGGGCGCCACGCCCCTAGCCGCAAGGCGGTCGCCCGTTGGTAAAGCCCCCCATTCCCTGAGCCAGTTTAGGTCACGGACCTCGGAGGGGAGAGACATGTTTGTAAGAGTCCAGCGTCTTTTCGCCCGGCATTTCCGGCGTTGTTCTTCAGATAGGCTTTTAAATGCTATTAATTCGCTCATGTCGGTGGGGAACATTTCCATAAGTTCTTGAACTGGAAAATCGTTTCGCCATTGTTGTAAAGATTTTATAACATATGTGTAATACGCTGGTGGCTGCTCAGCAGCTGGTCCCGTGTCGTTTGCAAAACCAAAAAGTCTTCTAGAAGTTCCTAGCAGATACACTACAAGTTGCCTGCCTCGATACAATGAGTTCTCTAAGAGTGCCCAGGTGTTTTTGAGAGCCAACATGCGGCACATTACAACAAGGTAGGGTACACTGAGCCCTCCCCATTTTACTGGTAGGCGGACCAAGGCCCTGGCAACAGCTTCGGCGTGGAAACCAGGAAACCAGTCGAAAGGAAAGTTACACCTAAGACTTTAACGCCTTGGACGATTTGGACGCCATCAGGGAACTCTTCACTGTGCATCCCAAAGCACAATGCCTTGCTTTTTCCGGGATTAAGACGTGCTCCCGACAGGTAACTATACGTGAGGAATATTCGCAAAAAGGCTCTGTAGCTATCTATGTTCCGAATAAACAACGAGATGTCATCGGCATATGCCGCTACTTTCACTTCGCCCAATCCTGGAAGGGGGAAACCACGTATCGAAGTACATTTCTGGATTTGTTTCAATAATGGATCTATGCATAATACAAAGAGAATTGCGGAGAGGGGACAGCCTTGTCGAATGCACCTACTTACTGCAATAGGTTCAGATGTATAGCCATTCACTACTAATGACGTTTCTAAGTCTGTGTAGAGTAAACGGAGGGTGTCGGTTAAATGTGCTGGGAAGCCATAACACTCAGCACAGCGAAGAGATAGTTCCATTCTACGCGATCAAAAGCTTTTTCCTGGTCCAAGGAAACGAAAACGCCAGATATTTGTGTTCTTGTAGCGTTCGTGAATAAATCGCGAGTCGGCGCAAGCGAGGAATAGATCGTACGACCTGGGACACAGCATGTTCGTATGTCGCTCACTATTTCCGGTAGAATGATTGTTATGCGGTTTGCAAGGATGGCTGTCAATATCTTATAATCCGAGTTAAGTAGGGAAATGGGCCTCCACGCCCTTGGGTCGGACGGCTCTTCCTTGCTTTTAAGCAAGAGTATAACTCAGCTCTCACGAAACGTATTCGGTCTGATTCCGTCAGCAAGAAGCCCGTTTAGCATTGTCAAAAGGTGGTCTTGTATTGTTTCAAGTAAGGTTTTGTAGAAACTCAAAGGTATCCCGTCAGGGCCGGCGGCGGTGGTTGCGTTCATCTGCTGAAGCACGATGCGTAATTCATCCAGCGTCACTGGGCTGCACAGACCATCGCGGAGCTCCTCCGGTACGCGGGAAATTCCCGCGCAAAACTCGTTAACTATGGTGGTGTAGTTCACGTTGCTCGCGTTCTCCGCCCTGAAAAGATTCGAAAAATGTGTTTCAAAGACCCTCATTATGTCTTCTGCTCGTGTAAACTGTTCGCCGTTCGGCAACTGAACGAAAGGAACATGCATGTGTTCACCCAAGGAGCCGTTGCGAACACTTCGAAGAACCGCTGGATCTGAAACCGGTCGTCCGTTGATAAAAGACTGCACAGCCGTGCGCGAACTAAGACGTAGCAAAAGTTAGTACCGCGCCTTTGACTGATCGAGATAGTCGTGCATTGCGAACGTCAGCGTCTTGCCTCTGCGTACAATGCGCGCTTTTCGTAGCGTGTCGTTTATCTCTGTCGTCAGGCGCGCTTTCCTTTCGCGCCCCGCTTTGATAAGCTCGGCGCGCCAACTGTGTTTCAATGCGTCCCAGTTGCGGGGTTCAGGTGGCCTATTGCACGCTTGCTCTAGTGCATTGAGCAGTAATGCTACGCTTTCCGGGTCATGCACGAGTGTGGTGTCCATTTTCCAATGGTTTCTAAATGTAGTGGATTGTTCAAAGAAAAGTTTTACAGACACTGGAAAGTGGTCTGTAATGCATGGAACGTCCGGTGGGAAATGTGGGACCTCGCAACTAAGGACATGTGTGGCTAGCACTTCTGGAAAATAGAAGCGGTCTAGCTGGGTCATGTTGGGACCCCGTTGCCAGGTTGCAATGAAGTCATTCCCGTGAGTGTCGACCCACGCATCCCTGAGCTTGAAATTGCGGATGAGTTGTCGCAATGCACTAACTCTGCTATATTGTCTGCTTTGTCTGCGTCCACGCGCATCTCTGTCAGTGTCCTCAACACAGTTAAAATGCCCTACTATGAAAGTAGGGTAGCTGTCAAACATAAATGAGTCGAGTGAATTGAAAAAATCGACCGTGCCCCCTCGTTGAGCTGGGGCATATATTACGAGCGCCCTTACTCGTCTGCCGTGGAGGTCAAAGTCTACTGCTAGTGTGCGGCCGTCAAAACCATAAACACAGTGTGCTCTTCGACGTAACGCTGGTGTCAAAAAAAAAAAAAAAAAACAACAACTCCAACTCCGCACATCGTTGAATCAGTCAGCGAAAAAAAGGCCTCGACTCCAAAATGTGAACAAAAGGATTGCACATCAAAAGGGGTTCTAAAATTACATTCCTGTAAGAAAAGGATATCGACATGACGTGACCTTGCGAAGTGCATGACTTCTCTCTGCTTATCTCGGCGTCTGAAACCCCTGACGTTTAAGGAGAGAAAATGCACCGTAGCCATTTTGAAAATAGGGGGAGTGCGCGCAAACTTCAGAGAAACCCCTTGCAGGGGGTGGGGCGAGCGCTCAACGAGTGAACAAAACTAAAGAGAGAAATGCTCTGACGTCGTCAGAGCATTAGCGAGTTTTTGGGGCTTACTGCTGTCCGCAGAGCCCTCAGAGTCCGTGGTTGGTGGTTGGGCTCGTTTGGTGGCTGAACGGTCTATTTCCATGGCTCTGGCACCGACACTCGCACCGGCGGCCGCACCTGTAATCTGGTAAATGAGGTTTGACAGGCTCAGTTTGCGGGTCTGAGCCGCGAGTACTTGCTGGCGCGGGCGCTCGTCGTTGTCGGTGGCATAATCACTGTTGTGGTCTTGTCTGGGCCGATGATCGGAGCGTCTGCACGTCCCGTCGTTCGGGTGCCGTGTCCCACCGAAGCTCTCGGCGCCTCGGAGCTACTGGTGGTGCCAAATGTGTCAGAGCTGTAGCTCTCGTGGTTTCTGCTAAGTACGGGCACTCGGGCTTCGGCTTTGGATGAGCTGTGTTCTTCATAGGCGTCCGGCGAGAAGTCTCTGGTCTCGGACGGGGTGTGAAGGGTTGACGAGGCTTTCTCAGACAGGGGAGGCAGGTCTCCTGCGTCTTGTGGTTCAGCATGGACGTCAGTGTCGCTTGTGTCAGTGTCGCTCGCAGGCTCGAGCACCGGATAATCATCTTGCAATGCGGGCGTGAGATCAGTGCACGCTTGCCCTTCGGTTGCCGCTGCTGCAGACGCTGCGAATGTCTTCGGACATACGCAGTCAGCTGTTGCATGGCTGCCCGAGCACTTGCGGCACGGTTGTGCGCATCCCTCTGTGGCATGACCAAACACGTTGCAGCGCGTGCAACGGGGCGTGGCACAATCTTTGGCGATTTGGCCAGTATTCCTGCACTTAGAGCACACTTTCTTGACACCCCGGTAGTCACACATGACATTGTAGCCTTGGACTGTCAGAAAGTTCGGTATTTGGCTTTTCATTTCCACTTGCGCCACACGGACACCTGTCCCAACCCCAGGGCGGCCCGTGAACACTGGCTCGTGGATATGTTGCACGTTGCCGTAGGCGGAGAGAGCAGTCGCTAGAGCTGTGTCGCTTAGCCACAGCGGTACCCGGAAGACTGTGACGTGGACTATTTCAGGACCTACGCTGACTAGTGGAACTGATTCGCCGTTCAAGAGAATGGCGCCCCGGCTCTTCAGCTTGGTAGCTGCATGGATGTTTGCGGCTGCGGCGCCGAACTTTGCACCTCCCATGTGCTGGAGGGACTTGATACCGGCTGGTCCGGTGACTGCTTCGAGGGCATCTATGATGTCGTCGACAGTGCTCCCCTCTGGAGCGCTGAAGTTAAAGCAATGAGCTTTCGGCGGTGGCGCTGCGAAAGCCATCACACTTTCGTCCTGGCCCTGGCTCCCACGGCTTGCGCTGTGGTGCCCGGGCGTTGGCTCACGATGAAGGCCTGGACAGAGCCGGGGGGTTGTCCAGGGGTTCACTTCATGCTCGATAAGATGGGGTCGACGACTGGCAGCGTGCCTGGTTGCGGGAATCCCGGCGCCTGGTAAGCGGCGAACGGAGCGTCGGCCGTCGATCAACAACTGACAAGCGGCGAAGGGCGTCGGCATTTATACACTTTCCACCGAATGTTCTAGCGTTATCGCTATCGGTGACGTAAGTTCCATAATAATCTGTACATCTCGCAGAGTGCGCGTGAACTTATCGAAATGATATACTACAGTCCTGAAGCTTCTCGAAAACTGCTGGCGCGGTTTACGCTGAGACTTGTGTAGTGTATTGGGGCGATAACAAAACATGAGAAAAGGAACGTGACAATATTGAAGTTTAACAAAAGGTTCAAGATGAAGGTGGTACAGGCCTACGCGCCCACTTCTATAGCCATGATCATTATTTTGTTTAATGCTTCTATGAAGACGTAGAATAAGCCGTTAATAATGTAAAGGCACAGTATACTACTCTGATGGGCGACTTCAATGCTAAAACATGCAAGCAACAGGACGGAGACCATGCAGTAGAGAAATACGGCATTGGTTCTCGAAATTCCAGAGGGGAGTTATTAGTAGAGTTCGCAGATTGTAATAATTTACGGATCTTTAATACATTCTTCAGAAAACGGGCCAACCTTAAGTGGACGTGGCGAAGTCCTAATGGTGAAACTAAAAATAAAATGTTCTTAATTCTGTGCGCACACCCAGGCATTGTACCGGACGTAGAAGTAGTTGGAAAAATCAGATGCAGTGACCATAGTCACTGCATGTGCTTCTATTCATCTAAATTTAAAAAAAATAGAAGACAAAAACTGATATGCTAGGAGCCAATTAATTAACTTGCGGTGAGAGCGAAAGTAGAGGAATTCACACAAAGTTTTGCTTCAGAATAAATTCGAGGCACTCAAAGAGGTAACCGACGTTAGCGTTGCCCCGCCGCGGTGGTCTAGTGGCTAAGGTACTCGGCTGCTGACCCGCAGGTCGCGGGTTCGATTCCCGGCTGCGGCGGCTGCATTTCCGATGGAGGCGGAAATGTTGTAGGCCCGTGTACTCAGATTTGGGTGCACGTTAAAGAACCCCAGGTGGTCAAAATTTCCGGAGCCCTCCACTACGGCGTCTCTCATAATCAGATGGTGGTTTTGGGACGTTAAACCCCACAAATCAATCAATCAACCGACGTTAGCGTTGACACAATGAATGACAATCGTACTATATTACGATTGTCGTTCATTGTGTCAACGCTAACGTCGCTAACGTAATTGTGTCAACGCTTCCATTGCACATTCTTTGATGATACTATAATATCATCAAAGAATGTGCAATGGAAGTCGAAGTACAGTCACTAGACAGGACACGGGCAAACTATCTCAGGAGACAAAAATTGTTATCAAGAGACGAAAAATCACGAAGGCCTCAAATGCAACCGACTAAGTAGAGCTAGTGGATTTCGAAATTAATCAATGGGCGTAAGGTATACCGACATCAGAAGGTATTCGCGGGTTTCGTCGCCTATAAAGGGAGCATAGGGTGGTTCAATACGGCGCCCACAGATAGTATCGGAGCCACTGAGCACATTTGCGACCTCCACTTCAGTTGTTTTTTTTTTTGTGCAAAACGGTGGCTCAACCTTTTTTTTTTTTTTGCAGTCGGAAATTATGCACCACCAGACGCTTCAGAAGCTCGAATACGATTTCTTGTCCTGAAAGTCATGCACATACTTTGTTGTGACGTGAAGGCCCGCAGCGCATCATTTGTCGTTATGCGAGGACTCTACCTGCAGACGTCTCATGTCGGCCTGAAGCCATATAAGGTCTAACTCACAAATGACGGCGAAGGTTATATAAAGGAACGTTAGCTTGCTTTTCGTCTGTTTTCTTTTTCTCGTTAATCTTGCTGGACTGCAAGCGTGCCTTTCGTGCACTGACATTCATTGACACAAAGTAATCTTACTGTTCTTCAATGCTCTGAACGTGTGTGTCGTGGTAGTGTGGTGGTTACGATGTTCTGCTCTGACCCGAACGTTGCTCCTTCTACCCCGGCCGCAGGGGTTGCTTTGCGATAGTGGTGGAATGCTTGAGGCCGAGAACTGCATATGTAAGTGCACATCGCTCTCCACTAACGGCCTGCCTCATGATCATTGCGTGGTTTAACATATAAAACTTCCCGAAAAATCCCAGCATATCTACGGAGTGAATAATGATGAGTGGGGCGAAGCGTCCATTAGTCCGTCCGTCCGTGTGACCGTTCGTGAGTTCGTCAATCCGTGCGTGCGTCAATCCGTCCGTGCGTGCGTCGGCGCTAGGTCCGTTCGTCATATACAAGTATCATATCAGTATGAATGAGTATCTATTTTATCAGTATCAATCAGTATCCGATGCGAACAGAAAATAAACATGATTTTTAATCCAGTTTTGCGAGTTATTGTCAATTTGTCAAATTTCTTCTGGTATATATGTGGAGTTTAACGTCCCAAAACCACTATATGATTATGAGAGACGCCGTAGTGGAGGGCTCCGGAAATTTAGACCACCTGGGGTTCTTTAACGTGCACCCAAATCTGAGCACACGGGCCTACAACATTTCCACCTTGTCAAATTTCTTCTCAGTGCCTACAACCTTCTCCGCTGAGTCGGCTTAATGCATACTTCAGAGGCCGCCTTAAAGGATGCCGACCCCTAATCTATATCAATTTTGTCAATGTGTGACGAACATTCAGAAAATAGCATTGTTGTCTAACGATTTCTTCAAAATGAGGCCGACAGCACAGCTGGATTCGAACCACCGCCCTTCTGGTTATGAAACGAACACTTAACCCATGGAGAAAGAAATGCTGAGGAGTGGTCATTACATCACATTTGGTGAAGCCGGAAGCAGGGAAGAGCAGATGACTCCTCCTTCCAATTAGGGTTGGTTTCTTCTCAGTGCGCATGCGCAACTGGTGCCGGCGAGAGAGGCAAGCCGAGGTACGAGTGTCGTATTTTCGCATATGCAGTAACTAGAGTTACTGTATATGCTTTGTAGCATACGTAACTCTAGGACGCGCCAGGCGGCAGTGCGAACACCTACCACTTCGGTGCCGCCACCAGCTGATGAAAGAGCTGGAAGAGCGAAAATTTTGTGGCGATAAAGAGCAAACATGCTGCGGTACTCGCTATATACTGAGAGTGCCTGTATGCCACTCACATGCAGCCACATGACTTCATGTTTAATCCGCTGAGCGACGGTGCGAGTCGGCCGGGTAATCGCCATGGGCAGCTCGTCTTCTTCTGCAGATACTGTAAGTATACGGGGTACGGAACATAATGTAACAGTGAAATCATTATTTGGTCTTACTATTTAACAAGATGAAGGGCCTCTGAATTATTCTTTGCCCGTGTGAGTTATGATATACGTTCGCACGAGTATCGTTCCGGCAGACTGCAACGATATCCAGGAAAACTTGGCCACAGATGAGGTTACCGCGTGCAAAACCTAAACATGATTGCGATGATTCAAACAATACGTCACCTCACTCTATCAAACACTATTAGGTCATGCGCGTCTCTTATTCGTGACTCTGGAAGCTCCGGTGAGCGCGCTGGACCACTCATTTTCGATAGCTGTGACTGTAATACACAGAAACGGGTCACCGCCACCTCTCGCATTAAGGTATTCGAAGGTCGCAAATTCGGTTCCTGCCCGCGGCAAGCTATCTTTTCATCTACTGTTCTTCCTTCACATTTACGTTGCATTCAGGTTTGGTAACTACGCCTATGCTTGCATTATTGTCTGTTAGATCTCATATATATATATATATATATATATATATATATATATATATTGTAACGTGGACTGAAAGAGCGAGGAGGAAGAAAAGAAGAGATCGGACGCTCTCGAGCGATGGTGATTCGGCAGTGACGGTAGAGCGCTGACATTTTTCAGTGTAAATAAACCTATCACATCCGTAACAGCTTTGGTGGAGGTGCTGGGTAACTTGCCATCCTGGACCCCGCAGCAGAAGTTCTTCGAAGAAGCAGACGCTTAGCTGGCCTACCCCCGGACAACATCAGCATGAACGACGACACAGTAATACCATTGACGTACTACGCTGCTGCATCCACCAGTGTCACCGACACGGCACAAGGTGGCCGTCGACCTCGACAACCAGACTACTGGGCACCGGAGCCACGAATATTCTCAGGTAAAACTGACGAAGACGTGGACGCTTGGCTAAAACACTTCGACGGAGTGAGCCGCTACTACGAATGGGGCGCACCGGCGAAGCTCGTGAACGTAGTATTCTTCCTTGCCGGGACAGCCTTGCTTTGGTTTGAGAACCATGAACAAGTCCTCCCCACTTGGGATAGATTTGTTAAGGAACTGAAGGCCTGCTTTGGGGACACGAGCTCTATGAAAAAGAAAGCTGAGCAAACGCTGCCACGTAGGGCTCAGTTGCCCGGCGAAACGTGCACAACCTACATTGAAGAAATATTGAAGCTTTGCGGGATTGTCAACGCAAATATATCTGACGAAGACAAAATCGGTCATTTGTTAAAAGGCATCGCCGAGGACGTGTACAATTTTTGATAATGAAAGAAAACTTGAACACTCCTTCTATTTTCAGGCAGCAGTGTCACGCATTTGAGGCGTTGAAGACCCGGAGAATTTTACCCAAGTTCGAGCGCTCTGACAATGTTCCCACTTTTGCAAGTATGGACGTCGCCACCTGTGAAGACATTCCCTTCCTCGTACGTCGGGTAGTTCGAGAAGAGCTCGTACGACTTCAAGCAGGTGACGTTCATCACCAATGCTCGTTCGCCGCGTGCCCCGAACCACCTCCCTACTGGATGCGAGAGCGCCACGTCGAAAACTGACCACGCACAGAAACTGCAGATTTTACCGCGCGGCTTCCGTTTTCCCCGACGGGTCACGGCCACCACCGGATGCCATCATCTCGACGTGCCGCTGCGGTCCTCCGACCGTCGTCAACCAGGCCTCTACTAGAAGATTACTATGCGTCATCACAAAATGTTCCTGCAGAGCGCGACCCGTCTCCGCGTACTTCTGCCACCTCTGCTCCTGCTAATGTAAGCCGTCAAGTCCCCGTTTGCTACACATGCGGTCTCCCAGGGCATATTTCGCGCTTCTGTCCCAGACGGCCGCCTGCACCGCCACGTTTTTCGACGTATCCGGCTTGTATATACGAAACGCCTGTGCCGCCACGTTTTTCGACGTACCCGCCTCGTATGCACGAAACCTGGACCTCTCACCCGGCCGACCACCGTCCCCGACAGCAATGGCCTAACGAATTTCGCAGCGAGTCTCCCGCCTCCGAGCGAAGCCTGACGCCGCCTCCGACACGGTCCCGCCGGTCGCCGTCTCCGCGTCGTCAGTCACCTTCCCCGCATCAGCTGGCAAACTAACTGGTGCGACCGATGGAGGTGCGGTCGCGGGACGGTCAGTTTCGCCAATTCCTCCTTATGCTGTGATGTTGATGAACAAAGTGCGTGATTGTATAGACGTTGTAGATACTCTTGCTCTTGTAGACACTGGTGCTGCTGTTTTGGTCATGAGTCTTCGTTTCAAACATCGTTTCTTGGGTCACAAAGTTATGTTCGCGTGGATTCGTAAAGAAACTTTTCGTGGCTTTCGAGGCGAAGCATTATGCCCTGTTGGTATTTGTTCAGTTGTATTCACGATTGGTGGACGAAATTTCCGAGTTGAATTCACTGTACTGGCTCGCGCAACTCATGACGTCATTTTAGGGATAGTTCTTCATGAATACGGCGCTACGCTTGACTGTAGAACTGGAGAGATTCTTCTACAAAGTACGTTGCCCACTGCAATAGTTGACGATTTTCCGACTCTGGCCATCGATGCGCTTTCGTTGTCTGAAGATGTGACGATCCCTGGACAGACAGCAGTGTTTGTACCCGTATGCTCTTCTCATGTCCGCTCAGGACCCTGCACTGGACTCGTGGAGCCTGATCATGCAAACGCCATCAAGAAAAATGTGCTGGTCCCACAGTCTGTCCTTACAGCCTTCGACGGACCTGCTGGCTTGTGGGTGCTCAACGTAGCCTCAGAGCATGTTGTTCTACCAGCCGGATTCAAACTGGGAACGTTCGAGGAGGAGGCCATAATTGACGTCAGAATGGTCTCAGAGTCTCCAGCCACCAGTCAGACTGCGCCCAACTACTCAGCCAAGATGAAATGTATGATAAATAAGTCGTTGCCTTCTTCTGAGCAGAATGTCCTCGAGGAGGTGCTTACACGCTACACGGGAGTCTTTGATTTCGCTCAAAACAAGCGTTGTTCCATGTTGCCCGAATCACGTATACGCACCACCGCATCAACACGGGAGATGCTACACCGATACGCCAGAAACCCTATCGCGTATCCCCGTGAGAGAGGCAAGTGATCGCCGATCAGGTCAACGAAATGCTGCAGAAAGGCGTTATTCAAGAGTCAAGCAGTCCCTGGGCAGCTATTGTTATATTGGCAAAAAAGAAAGACAACTCTTGGCGATTTTGTGTAGACTACTGCCGTCTCAACGCCGTCACAAAGAAAGACGTGTATCCGCTACCACGCATCGACGATGATGTTGATTGTCTGCACTCGGCCGCATACTTTTCGTCCGTCGACCTAAGGTCTGGATACTGGTAAATACCAATGCATCCGTCTGACAAAGAGAAGACTGCTTTTGTCATGCCTGATGGGTTATTTGAATTCAACGTTATGCCTTTTGGCTTATGCAATGCCCCAGCTACCTTCGAGCGATTCATGGACTCCATCCTTCGCGGTCTCAAATGGGAGATATTTATGTGTTATCTCGATGATGCAATCATTTTTGGCAAGACATTCCACGAGCACAACCATCGGCTTAGCATTGTTCTAGATTGCGTCAAACAAGCTGGTCTCGTTTTAAACGCAAAGAAGTGTCATTTTGGTGAGCGTCAAGCCCTTGTGCTTGGATATCTAGTCGACAGGGACGGTATACGGCCAGACCCGCAAAAAATCAGTGTTGTCCGAAACTTCAAGCAACCAACGTCTGTGAAGGATCTCCGTAGCTTCGTGGGCCTGTGTTCTTATTTTCGTCGGTTTATCAAATACTTCGCCCAGCTTGCTCATCCCCTGACAGAGTTGCTCCGCTAAAACGCCCCATTCCGATGGACCGTTGAGTGTGAGGCTGCTTTCGAGCAGCTGAAGTACTTGCTTACTTCCGGGCGCCTCTTCCGCCATTTCGACCCGGAGGCACTCACGGAACTGCATACAGATGCTAGTGGTATCGGTGTTGGTGCCGTGCTAGTTCAGTATCACGACCGCCGCCAGCACGTCGTGGCGTATGCAAGTCGTACTTTGACTAAGGCGGAGAGGAATTATACGGTCACCGAACTGGAATGTCTTGCAGTTGTTTTCGCCGTCCAAAAGTTCAGACCTTATTTGTTCGGTCGGCAGTTGAAGATTGTCACACATCATCATTCTCTTTATTGACTCGTCGTACTACGCGACCCAACTGGTCGGTTGGCTCGTTGGGCCTTACGGCTTCAAGAATATAACTTTTCTGTGACCTACAAGAGCGGTCGATGTCACGCAGATGCCGACTGCTTATCTCGTCTTCCATCTCCGACTGTGGATGCTGATGATGATGATTTCGACAACTACCTGGCCGCTATCTCATCCAACTTCCCAAATTTGGACGTCTTCCGTCACGAGCAACAGCGTGACCCTTCGCTGAAACCAATTATTGATGTGGCTCGTAGCTCTAAACGCGCCACGCCATTCGTGATTCATGACGCCCTACTATATCGCAAGAATTACTCCAGCCATGGTTCCACACTACTCCTCGTCGTGCCAGAATGCCTGCGTCTTGCGGTATTCCAAGCCATGCACGATGACATCACGTCTGGGCACCTTGGATTTGCCCGAACGCTTCACCGTATCCGACAACGTTTTTACTGGCCTCAACTCTGGAAGACCACCAAGCACTACGTCACAAGTTGTGATGTCTGCCAACGCCACAAACAACCTACCACACCACCATTCGAAAAAGTCATCACCATTCGAAAAAGTCGGCATAGATTTACTGGGCCCTTTCCCCAAGTCTACCACCGGCAGCCGCTGGATGATTGTGTGCGTAGATTACCTGACGCGGTATACTGAAACGATGGCGGTTGCTTCAGCCACATCAGCTGATGTGTCATGGTTTCTTCTGCATTCGATCATACTTCGTCACGGGGCCCCTCGTGTGGTGATAAGTGATCGCGGCCGACAGTTTACTGTTGACGTTGTCGAAGAGTTGCTACGGTTTTGTGGGTGTCAGTATCGCCATTCCACGCCATACCACCCTCAGACCAACGGCCTCACTGAGCGCACCAATCGTACCATTATCAACATGCTTTCAATGTACGTCGCAGCGGATCACAAGAACTGGGATGCCGTATTACCTTTTGTTACATACGCCTTTAATACCGTGAAACACGAAGTCACAGGTTATACACCTTTCTTTCTTCTCTATGCTCGTCATCCCCAAAGTTTCCTTGACACCATACTTCCTTTTTAGACGAACGGAAACGCCAGTGTCACGCAGACTTTGTGTCGCGCCGAAGAAGCTCGTCGACTTGCTCGGCTCCGAACTCTTTCCGCCCACGTACACTCGCGCGAAAGACCGTTGCGACGTAAAACACCCGCCCGTGACTTTCGCTACAGGTGATTCGGTCTGGCTGTAGACGCCCGTTCGAAAGAAGGGACTTTGCCAGAAGTTTCTTTCTAAGTACTCAGGACCATTCGTCATTACTCAGGGCCTAAGTGACATCACTTACGCTGTTGCGAAAGTGACAGCTCAGAACCGGCGTTCGCGAAAGACGCAAATTGTGCACATTGCCCGATTGAAGCCCTACAACAACCGATCACTTCTACACGCTCGGTGAGCTTCGTCAGGCCCGGAGGGAACTGTAACGCGGACTGAAAGAGCGAGGAGGAAGAAGAGATCGGACACTCTCGAGCGATGGTGATTCGGCAGTGACGGTAGAGCGCTGACATTTTTCAGTGTAAATAAAATAAACCCATCACGTCCGTAACAATATATATATATATATATATATATATATATATATATATATATATATATATATATATATATATATATATCATTGTTTTTTGCCAATTCCCGAGGGTGTGTGTGAGCCATACATGTAGGCTATTGTCATGTCATCATCCTCATGGATTTGTTGGCAGGCTTTTGCAGCTCGCATGACCAGAAAGAGATCATGACGGAGCCGACAGTTAGGATATTGGAAGGTGAAACGCGGTACACGCCAGCTAAATGTCCTGTTTCGCAATCGTGTAACTAGTCATCTGAATAGTAATATAATGTTGTGGAGTATGTTATCACAGAAGTCATCTACACCGATATTTTAGAAGAATAACTCGAGTGGGATCTAGAATGACTACCAATGAAATACTAGTTACATGACTGCTTGTGCACATTCGTATCAAGCTGTCAGATAAAATGGTTTAGTATTTCATCTTTTCTTTCTTCGTACCTGCAGGAGAATCAGAAGAAACCCGGAGGCACTCACGGAACGGAGAAGAAGAAGGAACTGCGAACGAGTATGGAGCGAGACAGAAGAAGCGTTCGTTCTTCGCTGCTGAGAAGAAGGCGATCGTTCCTGCAGTAGTTGGCGCTTTCGATTGCACGGCTGTGAGAGGGGATTGGCCACACTCATCACCTTTGGTTCTTTATTTGCGGTAGAATTTCTTTTTGCTGATTTTTCAGGAGCCATCAATGCCGGTCTCCGGCCCCGGCCAGGGCTCGCCCTGGTCGGCCAGTCGCCCTGCTGAATCGGTACCACTGGAGTGTTTCCTCAAGAACGGCGTAAGCAGTTTGCCTGTCGCGCTTGTGCCCACTGATGGTGGAACCATTCGGTTGAGTGAAACGGAGGTGTTCCAAGAAGAACTTCGCAACATAAGCGGTCATTTTCTGGACATCTCGGAGGTGAGGCGTTTCGGCAAGACTGGCATACTATGCAGGTCTTCAAATATTCAATGCTTAACAGACTTACTGGCCGCCACGAGATTTGCGTGCATTGCTGTTCGCGCGTTTATCCCCCCTCATCTTGCTTGCGTGAAGGGCATTGTTCGTGGTGTTCCAACTAACATTAGTCCTGAAGCATTCTTAAAGATGGTCTCTCCGGCTGGCGTGACATCTGTCTACAGATGCACCAGACCTGTAGGTGATACGCGAGTCCCTACTGAAAGCGTCATCGTTACCTTTGCTGGTCTGACACGCCCCTCTGAACTGAAGGCCTGGCCTTATCTATTCCGTGTAGAGGCATTGACACCTCGCCCACTGCAATGCCGTAACAGCTGGCGATTTGGACATAGCGCTAATGCTTGCAGGTCCTCATTGAGATGTGCGAATTGCGGTGGGGCACATGCCGCATCAAATTGTCAGGTAGACAACTGCAGGTGTTGCCTATGTGATGGAGCACACACAGCCACGGACAATAGCTGCCCTGCTCGAGAACGTGAAACACAAATTCTAGATATAATGGAGAAACGCCGTTGTTTTCGGTCTGAGGCAACTTCCTTCATTAAAGAGCGCGAAGTGGGGTACGCTGCTGCTACGTCACGCCAATGTGGGTCAATTGAAGCGACGGTCGCTTCCGCAGTGTCGGCAGCGATAGATAAGGCCATGCCGATGATTATGGAACGGCTTTTCAACACATTTGCTGAAGGTCTGACCGAGATGCTCGCCGCCAGGTTAAACAGCCTTATTCCCTCCTTCGCTGCACACACTGTCACGGTCCAGGGTGAAGCTGAGCACCCCGACAATGAACAAAATAATCAGCGCCAAGAAGATGTTACCCCTGAAACGCTCGTCAGCACTCAGTCGCCGACCCCTGTGGGGCCCAGTGGGTCGTTTGGTGACATGAGGCTTGGTAATATCACTCATAAACGACGCAATGCTCCATTGTCTCCAACCAGTTTGTCAATGTCAAAATCAAAAAAAAGTTTTTACTGATACCAACAATGAGCAGGACGTTTTGCGTTCTGCAGTAGAGTCAACTATATTAAGTCCATCATAGCGCCTGTAAAAGTTCTTCAGTGGAATTGTCGTTCCGTATCTTCCGCTTACACAGATCTTATTTATCTCATACAGCAAACAAATCCTAATATAATTTTACTTCAAGAGTCTTGGCTTTCAGTAAACCAAACATTTACTCTGAAATATTTCCGAACTTTTAGACTGGATCGGCCAGGGAGAGGAGGTGGATTATTGGTTCTAATATCTTCAAAAATGTGTCATCATGTTACTGTAACTTTTAAACATATTTGTCCGGATTGTGAATTGTTAGGAATAGATTGTTTGTTACCTGACTCCAACAGGATTACAGTGATTAATGCGTACTTTCCGAATGGAGTAAGACGCACAGATCACCTAGATTGTGTTATCAAGAATTCTTCGTCAAATTTAATTTTATTGGCTGGGGACTTTAACTCGCATCACACTTCTTGGGGGCTTAAAACAGATGGTTGTGGCAAAAGATTGTGGAATTGGTTGCAGGATAATAATTTTCGCTGTCATAACTCTGGACAAGTTACGTTTCTACGCGGGATAAGCTCATCAACATTAGACCTAACATTTTCGTGTGGCCAGTTTATGATTTCATCGTGGGAAACGTTTGATAATGGGACGAGTAGTGATCATGTACCAATTACCTATGAAATCATGCTACCACAACTTACCTCTGCTATCCGGCAACAACGGTTCACCAACTATAAAACTTATAAAACTGTTTTAAACTCCGCGCTCTCGTCATTGAGAGGACGCGTCGGACAGCAAAGAGCTGCTTCAGTCGTAGAGTGTCTAAGTGACTCTGTCCAGCCGGCAGAGTTTACTGTTAAGTACGGCAGCACACCGTCAAATTCAGCTTGGTGGAATGAAGATTGTACGCTTGCGTATAGGCGACGTAAGGCTGCTTGGAAACGTTTACGCCACAACCATACTCCGAAAAATTGGATTGACTATAAATTCTACGCAGCGCTGTTTAAACGTACAGTTGCAATAGCTAAAGATAAACACAATTCTGACTTACATTCGCGTTTATCAAAACCTGATAAAAGATCTGCCCTGTACAGGTTTCTCCGGAACAAAAAATCGACGCCGGTACCAGCATATTCGCATTCAGTAGTGCTGTCTCCTAAAGAGACAACAGATTTGTTAGAGGGCATCGCGAAAGGACTTCAAGCCCATTTCGCTTCGTCATGCTTGAGACCTGTGACATTAAAAAGCGCAACCTCCGACTTTCGGGAGGTCACTATGGCTGAACTGGCAGATGTCATACTAACTGTAAAGCAAGCGGCTCCCGGTCCAGATCAGATTACAAACTCTATGATTAAATTGATATTTAATTCCCATCCCGAGGAGCTTTTGAATATTGTTAACTGCTCCTTACAGCACGCATGGATTCCAAGCGCATGGAAAATTGCTAAAGTTGTGTTGCTGCGAAAAAATCCAAGCCTCGGATATGTCCTGGATAACATTCGGCCAATTTCGCTTACTTCAAACCTAGTTAAAATATTTGAAAGAATTCTTCATAGAAGGCTCAGTGAATTTATCGCTCGTCAGGACATCCTTTCACCAAGGCAAGTAGGATTTAGACAGGGGTGCTCTATATGGTCGGCTCATGTTGATTTGGAAAGCCGAATTCGCCTTGCAAAAGTATCTGGTGAGCTTTCTGCATTAGTCACGTTAGATATCGCAAAAGCCTACGATAGTGTGGAATACAGTACATTAATTTCAAAATTAGTGGACTGTGAGGTTCCCAAGTACATTATATCTTGGATTCAGGAGTTTCTCTTTGAGAGACAATTTTTTTGTTGCCACGAGGGAATTACTTCGGCTTTATATAAGCAAACAAGAGGTGTTCCGCAAGGATCAGTCCTGTCACCTCTTTTATTTAACATATTATTATCATCTATTCCCGTTCATAAAAATGTTCCTCTTTACGTCTACGCCGATGATATTGCTTTTTTCTCGTCATCCCGAGATATCAATAGTTTGTATCAAATCTTACAGTCATATTTGAGTGAGCTTGAGGTATGGCTTGGCGGGCTGTCTTTTTCACTTAATGTTAGCAAATGTGCTCTGCTTGTATTCCCTCTATCCGTTCCCGTATTTCTTTCACTGCATTATCGAAATGATCCGATTCCACAAGTAACAGCGCTAAAATATCTTGGTATTGTTTACGTGGACAATTTAAATTGGCAGCAACAAATAGAATCAAACACCCGTAAAGCAGAAAGCGCCGTAGGATTGCTCCGCCGGTTTTGCAATAGGAAGTCAGGGATGCGCAGGGATACGTTACTTATGATATACAAACTTTACGTACGCCCAATTCTGGAGTTTGGCTGCGTTCTGTTTTCTGGAAGTGCTGAGTACAAATTAAGACCTCTTATATTGCTAGAAAGGCAAGCTCTGCGGCTGTGTCTCGGGCTACCTAGGTGTGTTGCGAATAGCGTGCTTTATTTGGAAGCTAGAATCATTCCACTTGATGCTAGATTTCGACAGCTTACTGTGCAAACATTTTTAAAACTTTACGATGCACCCTTCTTCTGGTCACAGACAGTTTTCATCCAACATCCAGTTTCTTTCTTTCAGCGCCCGTGGTTTCGTTATCAAAGACCCCAAGTCATTTTCGTCGAGTCTCTGTTATCAAATCTTCACGTTTCCCTACGGCATTTAACCCCCCAAACCCAATGCTCGGTGCCAGTTGACTTAATTTTCGATGATATTTTTCCGAAAAATGCCAAGTTACTTCCAAAGCATGTTCTGGAGGGCCTCCTTCAAGACCATCTCAGTCATTTTCCTAAATACGTAGTAATTTCGACGGACGCAACGCAAAATCTTCAGAAGGCTGGAGTAGGTATTTTTTCTCATCAGCTTAATTGGTCTTTTGCGCTCCGATTGCCTGATTTCACACCAATTTATCTCGCAGAATTCCTGGCTATTACATTGGCTCTTCGAAAACTAAATTATCAGCAATCAAAAGCTATTATTATTTCGGATGCTTTGTCTGTATCTACACATCTCACGTCCGCAAAGAATTTTCCTCTTCTCAGGATATTTTGGTCTCTCGTACCGCATAGCCTATCGGAAGTTCGGTTTATTTGGGTCCCCGGGCATGCTGGAATTGAACTAAATGAAATTGCTGATTCGCTCGCTTCGGCATCTTTAAATTTCCCGGTGGTGCTAGTAGCTCCACAGTTTCCTTTTATTACTGCCGAACGATTCAAACGCCTGTTAATCTTAAAAATCAACGAAACGTCGCTTCTACAATCTGAAGAATTTCGCCACTTGTAATTCACATGGAACACCACAAAATGCCTTTCCCGTCAATGTGAGGTGACCCTCACAAGCTTTCGCTGTAGAGTTCCTCTGTTAAATTTTTATCTCAACAAATCAGGATTTTCATTAACTAACCTATGTGTAGTTTGCAATGAACCGGAAACAATAGATCACTTTCTTCTCACATGCCGCCGCTTCGCCTCACTGCGCCGAATAATTCTTGAAAGACCGATTGGTATGCTCGGATTGCCAGTCAATACATCCACCCTATTATCGTTTGGAGCCAGTCAATTGGGTGTGGGCCGCAGTGCTATTCTGTCAGCGCTACATAAATTCATTCAGGCAACCGGAAGGATACGCTGCTAGTGGTACTGCCAGATATATCCAATTCTTTCTCCCCCTTCCTCATTCTTGTTAATTTGTTTTATATAATCTGGTTTATTGCATTCTTCTGCAATTTTTCACGTTTTTTCAAAGGAACATTATTATTGTTCCTATCTAATTTCTCTTTATTTTTTGCGTTGTAAAAAATGATCTATTATGAGGTTCAGTGTGGCCAATCCCCCCATGTGGGTATGAGCCAAGATCTCCTAGGAGACAAGACAAGACAAGAAGAAACTGTGTTCAAATACATCAAAGAAACAAAAATTGATTGATTGATTTGTGGGGTTTAACGTCCCAAAACCACAATATGATTATGAGAGACGCAAAGCAACAAAAAGATTACCGTGTTAGGATTTATTAAACTGATCATATTCTCGCTTTGAAAACCGTCGTTATTTCTGTCAAGAAGCTTAGATCAAGCTTAGGTGGTACGGCCGCTTGCTCAGTAAGCATACTCTCTCTCTCTCTCTCTCTCTCTCTCTCTATCTCTCTGTCTCATGTATTCGATGTTTAATTTTTAAACCGAATTCCCGCATTGATTTTCTGCCGCCCGGTTCTTGGCCCACCCCATTTGTGCGTGAGTGCCATCCATTCAAGGTATACCCGCCATCATCGCCATCAAAACGGTTGGTGCTCCGCTCCTCGTGCTGCACAGCCATTCTTCTTCTAGCACTAGCTGCGCTAGAAGAAGTAAGCCAGCAGGCTGTCGATCGTGTACTTGCGGTCCCTCTACTCTACGTGAGTGCCGAAGCTATGGCAAGACATTCTCGCATTGATGAAGTGCGCCGGAGGCTATTTTTTGACGACACGAGCTTGTTGGGTAGACCGCGCAACGTCCGACGAGCCACTTCAACTTGTGTAACGGGTCTACCGACAAGCCACTACGAGGACGAGACGCCACGGCGCACTGCTTCGAAGAGTCAACAAGCAGACAAGAACCAGAATATGTTGTCGAACGATGTACCGGAAGAGAATGCTCGGCTTCGTTGGTCCAGATCTCAGGGAAAAGCGTGTATCAAGCACCCTAACGCGAGCTTCAACGGTACGGGACCAACGGACAAACAGTCTGACGATCTTACCAGTAGAGAAAACGTTGCTGGCAAGAAGTCTAAGCGTGCTGATGCCGCTAAGCATGGGGACCACAAGTCACGGAAGCAGCACAACCAGACGTCGAAGTGCTTAGTCCAGTCTGATTCCAGTGGGTCCGTTGGACTTGCTGGAAAACAAATGGGCAGTGGTTCGGTGCTGTGCAGAAAGTTGAAACTTCCGTTTTCGAGAGTGGCGGTACGTGCACTTGAAGGCACTGGAAGTACATCAAAGGAAAAGGAGGTCGGCTCGCAAGACGTACTGCCGAATTTCTTTGATTCCGGAACACTGGGACTCACGGGAAGCAGTGTTGATCCTGTAAAAGAAACACCAACGAATTGCAGGTCGCCAGCTTTTCAGGTTTTTCCAGAAAGCAATGCCCGCTCGACGTGGTCCGCTGCCTCCTGGAACACGAATGTTGACGTGGAGGCAGTCCATCAGACCCCTCTATCGAGCACACCTTTCGATTCGTCAGAGAGCACCTACTTGGGCCTTCCTAGTCCATTGGCAGTTCTTTCGGCGTTTGTAGGCGGTCACGTTATGGAGCGGCACATTAGGCACGCCTGGACATGGATAAGTAACAGCAGCGCATCTGCCTCCGGGAGTCCTAGCACGCCATCTGGACACCAAGATCTGGACGTTGTGAGAAGTTTGGGGAAGACCTCACGACCTCTAAGTAGCCGTGACAGCGTTTCACCTGAACTGAGACGAAATTATGTGCGGTCGCTTAGTTTCGATCATGTCAGCTTTCCAGAGACATCGAAGCTAACCCCCCTGGAGCATTCATTTCCCACAGGGTGGACTCGAGAAGGCAAACCTTTGTTGCTTAAAGCTACGGGACAAAAAGCGTCTGGGATAGCTTCGCAGAGCACTGACACGCAACAAGCCCAAGTCTCTTCTTACCCTGTAGGTCAAAGCTGTTCTGGCTTTGAAAGTCGACGACCCGGCGCTACGCTGTTGAGTGAGTCCCCAGCTGTGGAAAAGCAGCAACCTGTCATGCGCATATTTTTCAGAAGGAAAGCAACAATATATGCCGGTGTTTTGCTCGTTGCTTTGGCTTTATGGGCAAGTCAATCGGCAAAGTTTTTGCCGAGGAAAGTCATCACAGCGAAGAACTTTGTGTTCTTTACGCCACGCATCTCCGGGTCGTTGCAAGTTGCTAAAAACGGAAGTTTTGTCGCTCCAGACACTATTGAAAATGTGGACAGTCGGGTGCGATATGAAGGTAATCGCGCGAGCGTCGCCCAAGAGCCAGAACAGCGCCACGGCTCATAATTCTTTTTTCAGGAGAGGGAAGCAGTAGGCAAGCTTCCCTCACTCTTTTTGCTATTCCTGAAGCTGCGGTCACTCCCGTCAGAAGAAGGTGTTTTTTCTTTCTTTTTTTCCTTACTGGCTTCCGGTAATAGAAGGAGATGGTATTTCATGCAACGCATTCTTCGCTATTATCAGTAATCGGACGGCATGAAGGCTGCATCTAGCGTGTGAATTACGTCACTGCTGCCGTTGCGAACACTGCCCGCGATGACTACATAGGGTGTGGGCTCTCTTCAGTTTTAATTTTGCTTTTTGTTTCGCAGAGTCGCGTATTTGACAAAAAAATAGACAGAAGGATTGTTTGAAACTTGATTTATTCTTGGTTCACGGTCGTCGAGAAGTTTGAGGGACTCAGAGCATCGCGATTTTCGGACGAGAGAGCATGACTTATATCATCATAACAAAGGAACATCTGAAAATGAGATGTTTTTTGCAGACATTACAGAAATTAATATCCAATATTCTTTATTAGAGACGAAAAAACTCAGGGGTCTCTCTAAACTCACGGTTATAGTACATTTAGTGCTTACAACTTAATCAATACTTCGATACGCTGCCCGAGCTCTCCTTCACGTCGTTTAGCCTTTTCGGGATAAAAGTAAACAGATTTCACCAAATCAGGGTCCTGTCTGAGAGCATTCCACTCCATCTCAACATGTTTCCACAAAGTGTCTGCGTCATTGCTTGTCAAATTGGCGCGAGCCAATCGTGCTTTCATTTGTCCCCATACATTCTCGATGATATTGAGGTCGGGGCTTTTAGGAGGCCAGCAGAGCTGTGCAATGTCAGAAGCATTTAAATTTTCTTGCACTGTGGATGCATTGTGAACAGGGCAGCCATCGTGTTGGAAATAAAAGCATCCGTCAGGAAATGGTCCATTGATGGCGAAAGGTAGGAGAACATCGTCGATGATCTCATTGTAGACTTCGGCCGTAAGTCTTCCGGGGATGCGGAAGAGCGGACCCAAACCGGCATATGGTATTGCGCCCCAGACGCTGACCGATACACGCCCGCTTGCACCGACACTGCGAATGTTTTCAGGCTCGTACCTGCAATAAAAGCGATAAATCTGTTTTCTACGCACAACATTCACAGCGTGGTAACTATGTAAAAACCCTTTCGTCGAGCCACAAAAATGGCGTAGTGGGTCAGAGAAAAACGTGAGTTACTGACTAGTCGAAATGGGGAAGTGGGCCGAACATGAAATGAGAGAGAAGGATAATCAATTGTAATTAACGGTAGCAGAGTGGATTACAAGAAAAGGCAAGCACAGCTCGGCACGGCAGAAAATCAGTTCGACGGATGAGATTAAGAAGCTCGAGTGAATTGCGGGACCATTGATTGATATGGGGGGTTTAGCGCCCCAAAACCACCATATGATTATGAGAGACGCTATAGTGGAGGGCTCCGGAAATTTCGACCACCTGGGGTTCTTTAACGTGCACCCAAATCTGAGCACACGGGCCTACAACATTTCCGCCTCCATCAGAAATGCAGCCACCGCAGCCGGGATTCAAACTCGCGACCTGCGGGTCAGTAGTCGAGTACCTTAGCCACTAGACCACCGCGGCGGGGCAATTACGGGACCATGGCTGGCGACAGGACCGGGTTATCTAGAGTAGTATGGGAGCGACCTTTGCTGCAGTTAGGTTAGTCAGGGTGATGCTACTGCGGATTATGATGATTATGAGTACGCTCCTAAACCTAAGAGCAGTGCCGAACCACTGTCTGTGTGAAATGATACACAAGCAATATAAACCTCACCGGCTGCCACGGACTCTCCAAACACGAAGTCGCTGGTTCCAGCAAGAGGTGAACGTCGATTCATCACTGAAGATGACCTGCTGCCAGTCTTCAGCCCTCTAATGTTCGTGCTGACGCACGAAGTCCAAACGTTTCCTTCGATGTTCACTGGTCAAAAGCGGCTTTCTAGCCGCCACGTGGCTTTTCAGACCGGCAGCACGAAGTCTTCTTCGGATAGCCGAAAGACTGAGGGAAAGGCCAAGCTCTTCTTTAATTTTCTTTGTCGTCGAGAAAGGGTCTTTGACCACGGCAGCTATTATCAAGGCAGCTTCCTCCTCAGTTGTTTTTCTAGGCCTCCTTCGGTGTGGTGCATCTTCCAAGCGGTTTTCCTGGTAAAAAGCTTGAAGAATGTGGTTGATTGTCTTCTGTGGCCGGTTCAGCTGACAAAAAATCTCTCCCTGAGACATAAACCTTCCCAAAGAAATAATTTCACGGCGTTCCTCTAATGTAAGCCGTCGAGGCATTTTCTTGCCACATGTGTTCTGGGGTCACATCCAGCATTGCAGCATTGACACACCTGTGCGAAAACGCTTGGCACAATTCTATTGACTGGTGAAGTCAGTATTACGATGCGACGCTTATATTTTGCGCGACATAGCACGTCACTCAAATGAAGGTTGACAAGAGTTTTCCCACCAACGTTGTTGTCGTGAGGAAAGATGATAGCCTACCAAGTTACGCTTGATCACAACGAACGGAACACTTAGAATAGAGAGAAAGGGGGGGACGAGTTCGTCAACGGGGTGATTGTCGTAGCATAGAACAGCCAACTAGGGAGAAAAGAAAGCGAAATCTTGATTTTTATTCTTCCTAAACGTTCCGCTAGGGCCTCTGGATGCTTGGCCGGTCGACGCTCGCGTGATAACCTTCAAATCGCACCCGACTGTACGTCACTTGTTCGACACCAGCATGCAAGAGCGACGGCGCTTATCTCAAGGGTCTCTTGTCATGGAATTTGGATCCCTGTGAGAGAGAGAGAAATACCTTTAATAAAGGTCCTGAAGGGGCCTGGGCACCCCTTACGGGGGCCAGCCCGGTGGCTCCGCCCATGTGGGGACTGGGAGTCGGAGCTCGCCAGCCAGCTTTTGGGCCTTCTGGACGGCCTGGTGTTGAAGGGCCCTGTCGGGGCTCCTGAGGTGGTTGAACCAGTCGTCCTCGGTGGCAGGGGACCCGAAGCTAGCGTTTAGCACGGGACACTGCCACAGCATGTGACTTAAATCGCACCTTGAATTTTGGCATTTGGGGCATTCTGGCCTTATATCTGGTAGGTATTTGCTGCAGATATAGGGGCTGGGGTAACTGTGCGTTTGCAGCAGTCGAAGCGTTAATTGTTGTGCTTTATTTAGTGCTGAGTGAGGTGAGGGGAATTCCTTTCTAATTAACTTATAGTGCGAGCAAATTTCATGATATGATAGGAGCGGCTCCCGGTGCGTGTTGGTGTCCCCGGCCAGTGAGCCGGACCTGTGAGAACTTCTATCACTTCGTGTGCAATCTCTGGAAGGGTCGTGGCGAGACCATCAAAACGAACTGGACGGCTGCAGCTTCAGACGAGTTGAACCACCAACTGGAACAGAGCGTGCACGGTGTCCTGCAGCGTAGTAACTCTCAAGAGAACCTTGCTACACTCAAGGCACTTTTCTATAAGTGCATGAACACACGTCAACTGGACGTCGATGACTGGAATCCGATGCTGGAGCTGCTCTGGTTGGTCAGCCTAAAGGGCTTTCCCTTCAGCTCTACGCCGCGCAACAGCACGTCGCTGAGGAAGATCGCCGCCAGGGTGTTGAAGATGACTGGAGCTGAGACCTTGCTCAGCATAAAAGCAACATCACATCCGACGAAAGGTGACACGGGCATCCTGAGCATCGGAATGCCTAATATGTTGGCACCCAAGGGCAGCGATGAGGCACAGGTGACTTGGTTCTACAACAGCACTGCATTTGCTTGCATTACCGCCATAAATAAACAGCGAAATCCTATACGACGTACTCTTTCGGAGTGGCTGCGTTTGCGTCGCGCCTTGAAATGCTTGCGCACACTTACACCGTGTCGGCAGGACTGTCGCCTCGGTGGATAATGCTCTTGAAAACACAGCCGGAACTGTTTATTTTTGTTTCCGAACTGTTTCCTAGCAATGACTCCCCCCTGTACTCTGGTGGATTCACAGAGCTGCACATTCAGTCGCCGGCTTTCTCAACGCACTCGTCACGTTGTTGTGTAATACAGAGCACAATGTTGTCATGAACTACCTCGGTATCCGCCTCATGATTGAAGTGGCTGAATAGGCACCCTCGTCAGCAAGGCCATTAGTTCATACCTTAGTCCAACATGTATACGGCCGGCCTAGACCCTCATTGCCTAGATGGAAGCTTTGTGTGAGGTTGGCAAAGCGAGCGTTGCCGGACTTGTTTCTTTACGCCACTGAAGTTGCCTTCATGACTGATTTTGCTGTCGAAGTAGTCCAGCGTTTCTTGGGATCGCTACGCCTTCAAATCGTTCGGAGTCTCTCCGCACTAGCATTACTTGATCGTTACTCTCGAGCGCGAGCTGACATCTTACTTAACAGCACATGTTTCCGTCTCTTCCGATCCAACTGGCTGAACAACCACGAAAAGTTTGAAGGCTACGTGGCTGCACTACCTCGCGTCGTCCGTGGCCAGGGCCTGCGTTCGTTTTATACTTTACACAGTCACAGCTTCACCGAGAGCTTGCGCCGGAAAGAAGCCAACCGATGGCAGGGATCGGCTTTCGATCATGACTGCACCGTTGACGGCAACACGGTGTATGTCCCATTATTGTTATTTAATTTTACACAGTATGGCCATGCCACCGTCCAAAACCTACATCTATCAAGCTTTGGAGTGCGAATTGTCCGTTGCTTGCTACAGATGCTGATGACCAGGGTGGACAGCGAAAGCAGCGAGGGTGCTGTCGCCAGCCGCGTCTGGTGGCCCGATATGTCTAGTTCCTTTCTTGCCTTGACTCAGTGGTGCTTCCAGCAGTACGGCGTGCGCAAACTGGGGGCGTTAGAGCTGCTCCAGTACACTGCCGCCATGAAGCTTGTCATCGACCTGTTCCTAGTAGAGAAACGCCTGGATGTGCGCTTCGAGACCTTCCAGACGTACAGCATTTACCACCTCTTCTTTGTGTACCACGCGCTCAGCTTTTGCGAAGGCTCGGCAGCTGACAACTCCACGGAAAGCACGTTGGCTGCTTTAATGACGAACGTGCCATTGCGGAACAACCAGCTGTTCCAAAAGACCTTGAAATGTCCCGTTGGATCCAGCATGAATCCACCGACAAAGTGCATTTTGTAGTAGGGCGCTCCTTAGGCGATTGTTGGACCGGGATGTTGAGTCTACAGCTGAAAGATGAACATATTGCTTTGAGTGGGCACGCAGCATCTTGCCAAAACAACGCCTTCGGTGTTTTGCAATAAAGTGATAATTTATTTTTGTTCTGTTTCCTATTTTACTAATTGTATCTTTTTGTGTTGATTGATTGTTATGATTGGCTAGGAGAGACGTAACGAACAGATGGAAAGTGACAGAAGCTGTATATGTTTGGGGGTAATTACATAGGGTTTCCTATAAACACACTAATGGTAACTCTGGCGCTAGTGTCTATGGGAACGGCCGCGCCCGGCGCTTCAGCGAGCATGGGGATGATGGGTAGTACACGGATTGGACTGTCTTCGTACTTTGCGTTTCGTTTGGCTTCGCGCGGCTTGGAGTTGCTATGCCACAAAACAACAATCGGCAAATGTTCGGCAGTTACGCTTCACCACCTTAAAGGAGACCTGGAACACTTGTTTGAGTAACCATGGAATTAATTCACTGGAAAAGCGTATTGCCTCACAAATTCAACGCCGCAAAAATTTTGAGAATCCGCCCAGTACGAGCGGAGTTACAAACATTTGCCACACGCTGCAATCGCTTTCTTTCTTCTCTCGTCCCGATGAAAGCGCCGGTAGTTAAGCAGGGAGGAATGGGAGGGGCAAACGGAAAACGTCGCGCGCACCTTTTGACCTTGAGCATTTTTTCTTGTTTTTTTCTTCTTCGAATACGTGGCTTTTTCAGTGCGACCACGCGTGCACGCGTGGGCAAGTGACTGCCCACGACCGAGTGCGCCATGTTCAAATAAGCCAATGGCTGATAGGTCAGCTTACGTCGAGCGATTTTTGGGCTTATTGCATGATTTGTCGAGAGAAGAAAAATCAATTTTTAGCTGACTTTGATGATTTGTTGTGAATTTTAGGCCGCGTGCTGCGCTATAATACTTGGCTCGCGTGTTGTCGGGAGCCTCTACTACCAATCGGCAGCGTTTCTGACCATGCTCAAAAAGTGTTGCATGGCCATTTGAACTTTTTGACTCACCAATTCAAATCGGGTACCAAAGTTCAAAATTGTTTGTTTTTATATCCGAAACAAAACCAGCACACAGCAATAAACGAAGCCAAAAGTGCGTTTGCCGCCCGCAAGCACTAAGACGAGGCAAATCCATGTACTATATACCCATAATTCCCATGGTGCTGAACGATCGCAGCGCCAGAGTTTCCTCTAGATAATTTAGGAAACCCTATGGTTAATTATGCTAATCTTCAAGATTGATTTTAGTGTCGCAGTCTATTACTTTAAAACTCCTGCCACCTGGTTCTTGGCCCATCCCCATTTGAGGGTTAGCGCCATCCAATGAAGTAATCATCATCACCATCATGATGGCATGGTGTAGGCGCCCTGGCTATGATGAAAGGCGCATCGTATAGAACCTGGCTCAAACTGATAATGGCAGTTGGGCGAAAAGATTGCTGGTTACCAGCTTACCGCGTAGGTCTCCTTTTTACACGTCAGCACGTAGTTTATTGTTTGGCTGACTGCCCTCCAGGCCGCCTCATGCCGCGCGCCATTTCTGGGGGAAAACAACTGTTCTCAACCGGTTACTCGCACGAATTAATAATCAGTGGTGGTAAAGTTTTTTGAACGCGTAAGGTCGCGTGCAAATCTACTTGAAAACTAATTAAGTGTAACAATTTGAATTAATCAAATCATATATGATGTATTGCTGTGTATGGCTAAGTTAAGCTTCCCGTAACAATTTGACAGAGTATAATCTATACATATGACTTCTTATTGTGTATTTCTAAGAAATGATATTCAGTGATTGTTGTTATGCTTTTTTATGTATTTTATTTGCCCCCACTTCTATGTTGTTTGATGTATTAGCCCACTCCTGCGATAGCCCTTCAGAACGGCCGTACGTTAAATTATATATATTGTCACGCAGTTTATTTACGTACAGACCTACTGGAAGGCCGAGGAACGCCAGAAGAGCGAGGAACGCCAACAGGCCGAAAATACAAAACAAACGCAAGCTCGGGTTGCGTGCGTGCACCAACTCTGTGGCTTGCCGTTTCATGCTGCTTCGTCGTCGTTCGCATAGTTCCCTACATTGGCCCCCGGTGAATAGCGTAGCCAACCTGGCGACTTAAGGCGTAGTCACTATAGCGGGGTCGTAATACGGCTTCAGGCGACTCACATGCACAATTTCTCGGCCACGACGGCGTAAGTCATGAGACTGTGTCAAAGGCTCAATCTCATAATTGACTGGTGACGTACGGGCGAGAATGCGGTAGGGCCCGTGGTATCGTGCCAGTAATTTCGACGAAAGGCCAGGAGTGCTCGGTGGAATCCAGAGCCAAACGAGAGCACCAGTCGTGAAAGTAGAGAGATGTCGGTCGGTGTCATGCCGTAGCTTCTGGTGGTCCTCGGTTGTCAGTGAACGGGTCAATCGTCTGCAATCTTCTGCGTACCTGGCAACATCAGAAATTGCAGTGTACTCAGAGGAGTCGGGCGTGTATGGGAGGATAGTTTCCAGCGTGCACGATGGTTCGCGTCCGTACAACAGAAAGAAAGGGGAGAACCCTGTTGTCGCGTGCGTAGCGGTGTTATACGCATACGTGACGAATGGAAGGACAGTGTCTCAATTGGTCTGGTCTGAAGCTGTGTACATCGTCGACATATCACCGAGAGTGAGATTAAATCGTTCTGTGAGGCCATTCGTCTGCGGGTGATATGCTGTCGTCATGCGATGAACCATGTTGCACTGAGCGAGCAACGCTTGAATGGCGTCAGACAAGAAAACACGCCCCCGGTCGCTCAAAAGTTCGCGGGGAGCACCATGGCAAAGAACAAAGTTGCGCAGGATGAAAAACGCAACTTCCCTCGCGGTTGCTGCGGGTAGTGCTGCCGTCTCCGCGTAACGCGTGAGGTGGTCCACGCCGACAATTATCCACCTATTTCCAGAAGACGACGTGGGAAGTGGTCCGTATAAGTCGATACCGACGCGATCAAACGGACGCGCTGGACAAGGCAGAGGCTGGAGTGTACCGGCAAGGCGTTGAGGTAGGACTTTACGTCGCTGGCATGCAGTACAAGCACGTACGTACTTGCGGACAAATGTGTACATGCCGCGCCAGTAGTACCGCTGACGTAGACGGTTGTACGTTTTGAGAGCGCCAGCGTGAGCGCTTTGCGGGTCGTTGTGGAAAGCAGTACAGATTTCCGAGCGCATGTGGTTGGGTATCACTAACAGCCACCTCCGACCTTCAGACGTGTAATTCCGCCGATAGAGTAGGTCGTCTCGAATAGCGAAATGTGTGGCTTGACGGCGGATAGTTCTTGAGACCAAATTAGCTAACGGATCAGCCAGAAAGGCGAGGAGTTGGGAAATCCACACATCTTTGCGTTGTTCCGATGCCATGTCTGTGAAGTCGATTGGTGTTATGACAGCTGAAGAAGGTGACGAGGAGGTTGGGTCAGCCGGTAGCGGCGAGCGGGATAGCGCATCAGCGTCGGAGTGCTTGCGGCCGGATCGGTATACAACACGAATGTCGTATTCCTGTAGGCGAAGCGCCCAACGACAAAGGCGCCCCGACGGGTCTTTGAGCGATGATAGCCAGCATAGAGCGTGGTGGTCCGTGACGACTTCGAAAGGGCGGCCATAAAGGTATGGGCGGGACTTCGTCAAAGCCCAGACAATTGCGAGGCACTCTTTCTCCGTGACGGAATAATTACACTCGGCTTTCTTGAGGGTTCGACTCGCGTAAGCGACCACGTATTCTTGGTACCCTGGTTTTCGTTGAGCCAATACAGCACCAAGACCGACACCACTGGCGTCGGTGTGGACCTCCGTAGGCGCATCAGGGTCAAAATGACGTAGTATTGGAGGTGATAGTAATAACCGCCGAAGCGCGGTGAAGGATTCGTCGCACTCTTTTGACCAAGCAGAAATGCCTTTGGAAGTTGTCAACAGGTTGGTAAGAGGCGCGATGATGGAAGAGAAGTTGCGCACAAATCGACGAAAGTATGAGCACAGGCCGATAAAACTTCGAAGCGTCTTGATGGAATTGGGCTTCGGATAGTCGGCCACGGCGCGGAGTTTCACCGGATCCGGGAGAACACCCTCTTTGCAGACGACGTGACCCAGTATAGTGAGCTGACGTGCGGCAAAATGGCACTTCTTGATGTTAAGTTGAAGGCCAGCAGAGGTGAGACACGTGAGAATAGCACGAAGACGAACAAGGTGAGTTGAAAAGTCGCCAGAAAAAACGACGATGTCGTCTAGGTAGCAAAGGCACGTGTTCCACTTGTAGCCGCGAAGGATGGTGTCCATCATCCGTTCGAAGGTAGCTGAGGCGTTGCAGAGTCCAAACGGCATGACGTTAAACTCATACAGCCCATCAGGTGTTACAAATGCAGTCTTCGATCGGTCAGGATCAGCCATTGGAACTTGCCAATATCCTGAGCGTAAATCTAAAGAGGAGAAATATTCTGCCCCTTGCAAGCAATCGAGAGCGTCGTCGATGCGTGGCAACGGGTACACATCCTTCCGAGTTATCTTATTGAGCCGGCGGTAGTCGACACAGAATCGGATAGACCCATCCTTTCCTTTTTGCGCACAAGTACAACAGGGGACGACCAAGGGCTCTGCGATGGCTGGATGACACCACGCTTGAGCATATCGTCGACTTGTTCGTTGATAATACGGCGCTCTTCCGCTGAAACTCGATATGGTCGTTGGCGTAAGGGAGCATGAGTACCGGTGTCAATGTGGTGCGTGATGTTCGCTGTGCGACCCAAAGATGGTTGAGCGCAATCGAAGGCAGAACGGAACTCTCGAAGAAGGGACAAGAGTTCCCTTCTTTGTGTCGGCGATAGCTCAGCGGCAACAGAGGGCTGTAATGAGTCTGGCGCGGGCAGTGTGGCCACAGGTGGCGTCATAGCATTTAGCTGGAGGTGAGGTGCGTGTTCGGCGAACTCTAGAGGGCGCAAGAGGTCAACGTCTTGTATGTTACCCAAACATTCTCCGCGAAGTAAGGTAGCTGGCGACGATAGCGAGTTCGCGACGAGCATGGCGGTAGCAACGGATTCCATGGTTAGTACGGCAGAGGGCAGGTGTAGGCTACGGCGGCGGGTAAATACGTCAGACGGAGTGAACAAAACAGTTCCGGCAGGAGCGGCCGTACAGGTCAGGGCTACAAGGGTGGATGTTCTCGGTGCTATTTCCGTGTCTGCAACAACGACAAGTTTGCAAGGTTTAGAAAGAGAATCCACCAAACAAGAGGTTGGCAGCGGTGTAAGGGCAACTTCTGCACGTGAGCAATCTATGATGGCCCGATGACGCGAAAGAAAGTCCCATCCAAGAATGACTTCGTGGGAGCAGGATGCCAGCACAAAAAATTCAATGGCATAAAGTTCACCTTGGATAATGACACGTGCAGTGCACACAGCTGCAGGTTCTATGCACTGCGAGTTGGCCGTGTGGAGCATCAGGCCCGAAAGAGGCGTCGTCACCTTTTTCAACTTGCGGCATAAGGTCTCACGGATTATGGAAACGGCGGCCCCTGTGTCGATAAGCGCTTGTGCGGCGGTCCCCTCAACATTGACGTCAATAACGTTTTGCGGAGAGAAAGATGGAGGCCTTAAGCAGTTCGAATTGTATGCAGCTGTTGCCTCCGGAGCTGCAGCGATCAGTTTCCCTCTTCCGTAGCAGGTCGGCGACGAATAGGTGACAGGGAGCGTCGTCGGGGCGATGGTGACCGATGGTTTGCGTAGGGTCGAGGACCGTCAGTGTAAAATGGAGCTGAAGATCTCGCGTAGGGATACGGCGCAGCAATTGGGGTTGTACGCACGACATAGGGTGGCGTGGCAGGTTGAGCATATGGCATACGCTGTTGCGTAGGACGAGCAGCGACGGTGGCGTACGCGAGAGACGTAGTGACTGGTGGTTGTTGATGCACCGGCGGAAGGGCTTCAGCGACTTGGGTCCGAATGAATATATATATATATATATATATATATATATATATATATATATATATATATATATATATATATATATATATATATATATATATATATGTATGTATGTATATATTGAATGGATGTGGTTATGACGTCATGGGAAAAATATATATATTTTGTGAGCAAGAGACAATTTTCAAGAACAAAGTGTGGGCTATGCGCAGGTACAGGCTTACTTATGAACACGTGGACTCATGTAAGTAATGAATTCAATAAAATAAAAGAAATTCACCCCCAAAAATATTACACTGTCATTGCGATGACGCAATCAGCAAGGTGCGCCAGGAGGCATCACAGGGACGTGTACAAGAAATGAAATGAAAAAACTTTTTTTTTTTCGAAAGGCTTACGCGATCTGGTGTAATATAAAAAGAAAGAAAAACAAGTAGGTAAGCAACAGCGGTGAAAATGGGCAGTGAACGTGTATAACAAATGAAGTGGGCCAACGGTAACAAGGGTAAACCATGAAGAAAATAAAAGTTAAGATATAGAAACGGTGAAAATGTGCAGTGAACGTGTAAACAAATGAAGTGTACGAATGGTAACAAGTGTAAACTAACACGAAAATAAAAGGTGATATACAAAATATAAAATATATAACATAAAAAATGTGACAGTTGTGAAAATGTACTCAGCAAGGGGCGCGACAAAAGCTGGTGTGAACAGGTCTAAAACAAGCAGAGAAAATGTGAAAACGCGGTTAATTATTAGGTGTATGTGAAACTGGCTGATCTATTACGTGATCGGGAATGTCAGAAAGAACCCCATGGTGGTCGAAATTTCCGGAGCCCTCCACTACGGCGTCTCTCATCATCATATGCTGGATTTGGCATGTTAAACCCCACATATCGATCAATCAATCATTATTACTAGATGATACGGCCCTAAATATATAGATAAGGAAGGATTCGCGCGCCTCTCTTTCGTGGTGTGATCGAAAACCAGATTCCAAAATATTGTTGTACGACGTTGGTCAAGCGAATGCCCTGGTAAGCTGACGTGCTTCTAACGGGACAGGTTAGGGTACGTGGTCACGTATGCCTTGTCGTTATTGGAACGTAATCGAACTCACGTTTCACTGTGACCTCTACCGGGTGGTCAAAGTTAAGCTTTATGATATTTTTAAATTAGACGATTGAAGGCACGTGAGAACCACTTGTGCAAATAAGTTAAGCGGCCAGGGGGACAGAAAGTTAGATAATAATTATTCTTGTCAATAGCCTAATTGACAAATGTTTAACAATTATCTTTTTATTGGCATCGGTAAGTTGGAATGTTTTTATTCAAAAACGTAGGCAGTGGTGTTTGTACACAGTTTTAGTTGGAAGATTTTTTTAGCACGCCTGTGCTCCGATATATCCGGCTGTAAAGTTTGATTGTCATTCGCATGATTACGCATGCAAAAGTTTGAGGGTCCGCGCAAAGCTCCTCCGTAAAGTGATGCATCTGTTGCGGGTGGTGTTTAGTGTGTGAAGAGGGTGGAAGCGGCGTACATGATAACAATTACCCTTGCCCTCTCGGCCGGCGAAATAAAAATATGGCAGCGCAGTGTGCCCTGAGCCTTAGGTCACATATGGAGACATCATCTTGTGAACGCGTTAGCTTGACCGTCCTGTACTAGGGTGCCTCCGGTAGCACAGTGTCTCTGCATTGAAGGTCTACCAAGAAAATCCACGGGGAGTCCTTTCGAGCTAATATGGCTGCTTCTGGCGTGAGGTATTCTACCAAAGAAAAAGTAGACGCGGTGCTTGCAATGGCTGGAATGAATGGCAGCTCTTCGTTATCAATGGAGCTTTTCGCGTCTCTCCACCCACACCGCCCTCTTCCAGCAAGGCCCACTTTCATAAACCTACTTCGACGCTTTTCACAACAGGCTCTGTCCACCTTCCAAGACGGAACACGAAGGCAATCGTCGATGAAGACTTTGAAATCGACGCTGTCGCGTGCGTAACCTCGACGCCAGAGCTCATGGTCCGACAGATTACCGATCAGTGTGGTCGCAGCGTCGAAACAGTCACAAATGTCCCAAAAAGCACAAGCTCCTTTATACCATGTTTACCTTCATCAGGACCTAAATGAGGCGGACTCTCAAAGGCGAGTTGACTTCTGCAACTGGACCCTCATCAAAACTGATCAAGAAAATGACTTTTTGCACAGAATAATTTGGACTGATGAAGCTCTGTTTTGCCGAAATGGAAGTGTTAATCTTCACAGCGCCCATTATTGGGCACAAGAAAACCCACACTGGCTGAGGCAGCACAAGCGTCAAGTTCGATGGAGTGTGTGGTGCGGCATACTCGGGTACAGGATTATCGGACCTCACTTTTTTTAGGACAACTTGAACGGAAAGATGTACACAGAAGAAGTATTAGTCTGCAGTCTTTGCCTGAATGACCTGCGCGAAGTATAATTTCAGCACGATGGAGCACCACCACATTTTTTACCAGGGCGACGAACCGGTTGAACAGACGCTTTCCGCAACAGTGGACTGGGTGCGCTAGAGTGACGTTTTGGGCACCAAGATCTCCTGACCTTTCTCCGCTCGACTTTTTCCTTTGAGCTGCGTTAAATGCCGAGTTTACGTAACAGAGCCCAGCGATGTCAATGACATGACGGACAGAATGACATCTGCCTGTGAGAGTATTCCTGCATAACTAGTGCGCCGAGTCATCGAATCGACACGAGAGCGGTTCATGCTTTGCGTTGCTGCCGAAGGGAGGCACTTTGAACACTTTTGGGGGCCGCTGACGTCTTGAAAGGTGAAGAGTTTCAATGAGATTTGTGCATGACCGAAAGAAGCTTATGTAGCAGCAGGAAATATGCGTGAGCAAAGATAAAACTGTTCCAGTTATTATTGGTCGAATTGTTCCTCTTGATTCCAATGATAGTTACAGTATTCGGACATCAGCAGTCACGCTATATTCGCGTAGCCCAGGCAACGACCACGCACGCCCTTTTTTTACTACGCTTCTGCATGTCGTCCACGAACGCAAACTTTTGTATACTGCGAAGCTTGATAGAAAATATAAAAAGAAAAGATGTAAATATTATGTTCAACATTGTTTGCATTATTATGAAAAAGCGTCAACCGTACAGGTTTTTCGTATTTTTGTGTTTCTAGTTTTCTGGTTTTCTAGTGCTATTTGACCTTTTCCCTGCCCCGGTAAACAACGGTGGCGTCGCTCGGTTGCAGCAAGTTCACATCGGAGCTTGTAGGCGAGCATGAGTGCGTGTTCGTTAGGTGATTTGTACTAATCAAGCAGAAAGAAGCGAGGACAGTGGTGCGTTGTGAAATGTTTTGTTTCCCGTACATGCAATCACCGAGAGTTTGTGTGCGATGTGATATCATCAGTTAAAGTGGGACTCTAATCGAAAGTGACACCGGCAACCTGCCAGTCTTGAGCAACACCAGCTGCTTGGATGAAAAAGTGCGATTGGAAACTGTACGTAAACCTAATGAACATTTTCCTAAATTGCGTTGCATACGTGGTCGGTGTTTCGGCTGCCCAATATTGTTGATAAGACAACGATGAAGATCGCGTACCGTAACACCGCTACCGTCAACGTCTACGGAGGGAGTCGTTCTTCGCGTTTTGTCTGGGTAACAGACGCGTTCATGTATAATTACTCTGTTGACTGTGCAAAAAGAGCGTTCTTGGCCTAGTAAAGATCACGTTTCCCCCAGTTGGATTTACGAACGTCAGACGCCCGCTCATGACCTATCGGTGCCAATATTTCTGCTTCTTGGCGTCCCCTAAAAAAATAATGTGAGCGTCTCCAAAAAAGTTCTTGGGTTATCAAAGAAGGAAAACAATGATGCCGACCAAGTATGCACGGAAATTCTGGAAATGGTTTCTTGGCGTTGCGTTGTTCCAATTGCTCAGTACATGCTCGGCCGTATACCTTTCTTTTCTTTCTCAAATGAACCTCAACGCTTCAGTGAAGTTTCGCATTTTTTTTGCTTTAAAAATTGAACATTTTATTTGCTTGTTCCCAGATAAATGCAAGATTCATTATGATGGTCGTGCGAAAAAGTACACGTTGGATACGCTTGCAAAACCAAAACCTAACCCCCGTATTCACAAACGCTCCTCGACTTGACTTTCAACCTTCACTTGACAAGAGTGGAGCACTGCGCCACAGCTCGGCTCAAAATGACACTGCGCTATTCAAGAATCGCAGCAGATTATCGCTGATATGCAGTGGCTTGCTGTGCCTAGAGAGGGCGCTCCCATCGGCTTTCTCAAGTGAAGGTGAAGGGTTGAGTGAAGGGACGTTCTAGAATACGGGGGTAAATCGCACGAAAACGGACTATTTGGTGTAGTAACACATGTGCATAAGCTCCACCCACATAGCTTTGGCTGTGCTGCCACAGAAAGTTGTCGCCGAGTATAGTCGTTATTACGCACGCGCACTGGCATCCAGATTCTCCGTTCGCACCGTTATCTCGGCATTGCATCTGCCACTATCGTTAGAGGCTCTGCAGTTGCGTGTTACGACACTGGTTGCAAGGGTTCTTCGATTTTTGATTTCCACGGCCGAGAGAGCAAGGCTAAATGTTATCACCTATGCCTACGCTTCCACCCTCTTCACACACTAAACAACGCGCAAAACGGATGCGTCCCTTTAGGGAGTAGCTTTGCGCTGACGCTCACCCTTATACTTATAATCATGCGAATGACAGTTAAACTTTACAGCCTGTTAGGTACGGTGGTTGGGCCGAAAAGGGGAGCGAAATTCCGGGTACTACGAACGAGTCGCGTAGGGGCTCCTTGCCTGCGGAAAGACGTTCCAGCCCGGTCATTGTCAGCCCGCCATGTATTGTCCAAGCGCTTAACTGCTTAACTTATTTGCACAAGTGCTTCTCACGTGCATTCGAGTGCCTAATTTTTTTTTCTAAAATCACAAAGCTTTACTTTGAACATCCGGTATATCAAAATTTCAAGCTGAGCATTCCAGCAGATAGACGCAGTTGCTGGTATCGCGGTCAAAGCTCTCTTTAATTTTCATTGTAAAGTTAGACGCCGAACTTTTAACTGATGCTGCGGTAGTCACGTGACTGCACACGTTGCACGTGGCTTAAGGCAGGAACGGCAACCAGAATAAACGGCAGGAATGGAACGGGTTGTTGTAGATCACGTCAGTATGTCGCGCAGGTTCCTTGATCGCTGGTATGCTACGCGTGGTGGTTCACAATTTTTTTTTTCAGGGGACCACTCTGCATGAGGATGTTGTGATGCTTCTTTAAGATGTAATTCATGTTCGGATGGAATTCATCGAACTGACTACCGCAGCATCAGTTAAAAGTTTAGTCTCCAATTTTTCAATGAAAATAAAGGGAGCTTTGACTGCGATACCAGCAACTGCGTCTATCTGCTGGAATGCTAAGCTTGAAATTTCAATGTATAGGTCACAGTGAAACGCCAGTTCGATTACGTTTCAATAACCACAACGCACACGGAACCACATATCCTAACCTGCTCCTTTCGAAGCACGTCAACATACCGGCCCGGGCATTTGCTTAACCAACTTACAACAACAATATTGGAATCTCGTTTTCGATCACACCACGACAGATGAGTTCGCAAATCCTTCCTTATCTATAAATTTAGGGCCGTATCAGCAGGTGTTAATGAAAGCGCTGGAAAGCTGTCATTCCCGATCACGTAATATATCAGCCATTCCCGCACAAACCTGCTATTTAACCGCGTTTTCACATTTTCTCAGCTTGTTTATAGACCTGTTCCCAACGGCTTTTGTCGCGCATCTTGCTGAGTTCATTTTCACCACTGTCACTGTTTTCGTTTTATATTTTCAGATTTTATGTTTTACCTTTTATTCTCCTGTTAGTTTACACTTGTTATTGCCGGCACACTTCATTTGTTATGCATGTTCACTGCACATTTTCACCGTTTCTATATTTTACCTTTTATTTTCTTCATGTCATTTGTTATACACGTTCACTGCTCATTTTCACCACTGTTGCTGTTTACCTATACTTGTTTTTTTTTATATTGCACCAGTTTGTGTAAGCCTTTCGAAACTTTTTTTTCCACTTCATTTCTTTACACCTCCCTGTGACGCGTCGTGGCGCACCTTGCTCATTGCGTATATTCTTCGCAATGACAGTGTAATAATTTTTTGGCTGAATTCCTTTTATTTTATTGAATTATTTACTTGCATGAGTTCTCATGTTCACAAGTAAGCCTTTACCTGCGCATAACCCACACTGTGTTCTTGAAAACTCCCTCTTGCTCACAAAATATTTTTTCCGTGAAGTGATAACCATATCGCATAAGTGCCCATGTTTATTGATAGTGACATAATATATATGCTATATCTATGACGATTATATTTGAGCAAATGTTGGGGGCCCCCGCCATAATTATGTATTTAAGAAGTGCGTTTCTGCATGTGCCCTGTATTCCCTGATGAAGGTAGGCCCTCCTGCTGAAACGTTGCTTTGGAAGTAATACATATTGTCGCACGTTCGTCCACCGTTTCTCAACGCACACAGACACACACACACACACACACAATATATATATATATATATATATATATATATATATATATATATATATATATATATATATATATATATATATATATATATATATATATATATATATATATATGCATAGTTTGCGCACCCCTAATAATTTGCCGGCTCAGTGGCTCGCGCACGAAGAAAGCGGGTACGCCTGGCGCGCGCCTCGCCGAGATGGTGAACTTAAGCAAACGGACTGCGAGTGCCAAGCCTCTATTTCTGAGGGCTTCCCCAGAACTAGGGTCCCTAGAACACCGTATACCTGCCGGAACTACTCGAGCGTTTGCCTCTCAACCCTCTATCTCTAGAATCTGTGAGAAAGTAAGCTCGCGTCACGGCACAGACAACATTCTGCATAGGAGGCGTGCGTCTGTCGCGCCAACTGTTCCCCTCGTTCTCTGCGACGCACACTTGGTTGATTTTCCACGTTTGGGTTTCGCCACCGACCCGTCGCGTTCTTACTCTTCTTTGGCGATGGCCTAGGGTAATTACATATATACAGAAAAATTCAAGCTTGCTGTTGTGAAGTTTGCCGAAGAAAACTGGAACTGTGCCGCTGCCAAGCACTTCAGCGTGAATTTCAACGTGTGACGGTCGGCGTGAACGGTACGGAAAAAACAAAGTGCGCTCTTGCTAGTACAAGTTTTCTGTCGTTGAAGAAGGACTTTTCTATTATATGCGAACGCTTAGGTCCTTTGGTATCGCCGTGTTGTGGGACCTAGTTTCTCCAAGCATTGTCGAGAAGAGCTTCAAGGGGCATTCGAACACGCTCGACAGAAACGAGGACGATGCGCTTTGGGACGGCGGTGACAGCGGCTGCGACGATGTTTCTCCATCGAAACTTTCGATCGGTGATTCCGACTATAGACCATGCGTGACCGAATCTGACCGGTAAAAGTACGTGCTAATTCTGTTTAATTAACAAGTACACTTCGTTCGTGCTTCAATTTATTATTTTTTAGTGTATATACTGCGCGCGTGAGGACTATCGCACATTATATCGTATGCGTTCGCGAAATACCTGCGTAATTTGCGCACCCGCTTCTCGGAGCCCCAAAAACGCAACAAAAAGTGCGCAAATTATGCTAGTAACTTCACCTAGCTACAGCATAGAAGCAACCAGTTAGAAGTTCAGAATCCTCCAGCTTCCCTGCTTCTAAAGAACCCCAGGTGGTCGAAATTTCTGGAGCCCTCCACTACGGCGTCTCTCATAATCATATGGTGGTTTTGGGACGTTAAACCCCACAAATCAATCAATCAATCAGCTTCGCTGCTTCAAGCCTTGCGCGACTGCGTGCAAGCTTAGCCATTTTTGAGCAGCGTGGTTATTGTTAATGCTCGCCGTTGTTTGTCGAAAACAGTAATCATCATTATCATAATGAACCGGAACGCGCTCTCTTCGCCCTTTTCGTCGTCGTCGTCTTCATTTCTCGCTTCACTGCCAGAACAAGTACGCGATTCGTTCGGCGTGGGATGCGATTAATCTGATGCGCGAGAGAAAGACAACAGAGAGAAATGTAGAAAGGGAAAAATTCTCGGCTACGCGGGATGCGAATGCCTGTTCCCACAATCCGAAGGCGAGCAACTTGAAAGGTTCGGCTATCCAGGCAAGCCAGCAGAGCGTGCGGCCAGGGGAGCGAGGGTGAGGAGGAGAAATGTGAGGGTGAAGAAAGTAAAAGAAAGCGCAAGCTAAAGAGATGCGTCACAGCTAATAGGTAAACAAGAACAAAAATACAACGAAGGCCGCCCAACTCCAAACTTCCTTTAGGCATGGCGCCATTTGTGAAAAACTGCATTAATCTCTTTCTGTATCGTTTGTTCGCATTGTAGCGCTGCTTTTACGTGTTATTGCAGAGAGGCAAAGGGGCTTTTACGGCTGACTCTCTGTCAAAGGCTGGCGCGTGCCCAGATGCGGAAGAAGACGACGCACAAAATAGGACACTGAAATGAAGACGACGAGTTGGTAGCGCCGGAACTGGTTTGCTGATCGATGTCTGCATGGCTCCTGAATGTGCTTGAAAGGAACAAGACTTGACAAGCGTCGCTCACTGAACCATGCAGAAATGTCTTATTTGGCTGACCGTATTGTGTGCCGCCTTGGAAGCCATGAGTGAGTACTCTTCTGTAACACTCGCGACACTCCCCGACATCGCTGTTCGCATCGAATTTCCTTTTGTGTTTACGAGGCCATCAGTGTATCACTAAACGTTACGTCGCTAGATCAGAATTGAAACAGACGGGCCGCGAAATGAGCGGAACGGTCTAGCCTTGATTGGTGGAAGGGCTTGCAATCCGTCGAAAATATTTGAAGGTGTAAACTGTGTATTGTAGCGTACTTATTTAACATCTGCGTCGTGTCGTTGCACGTCAGGAGGCTCTATAAAAAGTGAACATAATTGTGCACGTATAGCAGCGGCCATAAGACAGTGGTGCGATTGTAGACGTTTGTTTACAAAGCCGTCAGCATAATGCAAATAGGCCACAGCAACATCTATATAGCAGCTAAAGTACTCTTCAAAAGCGAAACTGCGACGACTTTTGTGGGTCACAATAGTACGAAACAAAATTGCGGTGTCGTGCTAAATTCAATAATCTAACAGTTCATCTCTCTTAATAGGTGACCAGCATGCAGTTAGCACGCAAACTTTCTTGTTACTTGTAATTCCGGTATGCCTCTTAGCATACGATTAAATGGCACATTTGACGCATACAGAACCGTCGTCGTAAGAAACTAGTAAGAGGTCTGCGGAGACCTTATCACGTCATTTTTATGCTCCCTTTCTTCGCCGCGTGCTACCTTACCATCGGGGCTTTGCGCAGCCATAATGGACACACTCACTTCAACGCGATAGCGTTCGAGAGCTCGTGTCGCAGGAATTCCACCATCGGCGTCGGCCACGTTGGTTGTGAGCGAAAAATTGAGAAAGCAAATAAAATTAAGAATAAAATTTTCGGTCTCATTGAGGATCGAGCCCGGGCCGTTCGCGTGGTAAGAATGTGTTCTACCACAAAGCCACGACGTTACTTACATCTGCTTTGAAAAAAAAAAAACGCATAAATGTCATGTAGTGGAAGGAGACCCCTTAACGCATTTTGTTCTACAGGTGTCACGAAGAAAACGAGCCCATTCGGCGATTTGTAGGCCCATTTGGGAGGCCATCAAACTACGTCGAAAAAGGCCGGAATAGTGCAGCCATCACCGCTAAAAACACTCGGGAACTTTCAAACAGCTCTCAAAATGGACAACTATGTTTATCTAGCGGAAAACATATCATGCATTTCCAGAGGCGTTGGTCAAGCAAACAGCAAACGCTAGATAATGTGCTGCTCTCTGTGAGGCATGGTGAGACTGTTTATAGCCTCCTAGATTTATAACCACCGCGCGGCATGTATCTTGGAGGCCATGCCCTTGCTTTAGATCAAAAACCTGTATGTACCATTCGCGCGCGCGTGTGTGTGTGTGTGTGTCTGAGTGCCATCTGTGAGACATTGTGAAAAACGTGTCTCGACTACAGCAGAGCGCCGTTCGAGGGAAGTGGCCACACTGCACAGTCACTGCATTACTATAAATATAAATAAATTGCACGCGCGCGCGCGTGTTTGTATGTGTTAGTGTGTGTGTGTGTGTGTGTGTGTGTGTGTGTGTGTGTGCGTGTGCGTGTGTGTGTGTGTGTGTGTGTGTGTGTGTGTGTGTGTGTGTGTGTGTGTGTGTGTGTGTGTGTGTGTGTGTGTGTGTGTGTGTGTGTGTGTAACAAAACATATCAATAAGTATGTACTTTGCGATTGAAGGCGCACTAGGGGCTGGATTTCGCTATCGCGTTCAACTCTTGAAGGCGAAGCTTAAGGGTCCCCTAATTTTGGTTTGGTACATGCCTCTTAATTGATATCATTCTGTCGTGTTGTGTTCTAGCGTTAATTGAGGTCGCTAGTGGTTTTGTCGACGATGATAAACGTCACTGGCCATTCTGTTGACGGCGCTGGCTTTGCTGCATTGCGCATGTGCTGACGCGGAGGACAGAGCAGGACCAGAGTGTTCTGGAGCGTGCCTACCGTCGCGACGTCTGGTTGGCGAACAGCTTGCTGGACCTGATTGTGGAGCGTTTGGATCGCGATCCGAGCGTGTCGGCCACTTTGGATCCGCTGATTTTGGAGGAAGTGATCATGGACCGCGGCCGCATCTTCAACGTGTCCGTGGAAGGCCTGAGCCGACTGCGCCGGTCTGCGGACACTGTGCTCCGGTTACGCAATGCGTACACCGTGACCATCGAGGGACAGCTCACGTTCGGCAACCTTTTCATCAAGAGCATGTACCAATTCAAGCCCATTTCGGTGCTCGAGCTAGAGGGACACATGGATGTTATACTGACACGCCTCACGGTTAGCGTCGAGATCCGCGTCCAGCATGAAGTCCCCGTGCTAACCCAGTTCAAGGTGACTACACTTTTGCTTACGGGCGCTGCATTTTCGCCTATATACCTCCTAAATGCCATCCTTAAAATGTTTTCCGATATGAAGAATCATCGATCGCCTTTGAGTGGGTCATGAAAAATTTTTCCCGATACTAAATGAATGACCTCATAATCAGAGTTTATTGCCTCGCGAATTGACTGACGCTAAGACTTTACGAATCCGTCAAAAAACGAGTGGAGTTGCAGAGGTTTGTCGAACGCTGTAAGCGTTTTTTCTCTTCCCCCACACCCGCCACGGTGGTGTAGATATAGCGCTGGGACGCTGATTGATAGATTGATATGTGGGGTTTAACGTCCCTAAACCACCATATGATTATGAGAGACGCCGTAGTGGAGGGCTCCGGTAAGACCGCCTGGGATTCTTTAACGCGCGCCGAAATCTTAGCACACGGGCTTCCAGGATTTTTGCCTCCATTGAAAAATACAGCCGCTGCAGCCGGGATTCGATCTCGCGACTTGCGAGTCAGCAGCCGAGTATTTTAGACACTAGACCACCGCGGCAGGGTGATATTCAATTTTTTTAGCGTACCGTGACAGACGCCTGACAATAGTGTTGTTAAATGTGTGAGATTTTTCAGCGCCTCCTCTCTTTCAATCCCAGCCATGTGCGCCCGATCCAGCCGTTCACCGTGCTCTCATCTAAGTACTTATACCTACTCTCGCCCATGCATCACGTATATAGCCTTCTCGTGCACTTTGTGTTCATGGGGAGAGTACCTTTTAAATGGTGTGTCACAACGGAAATCATATGAAGTAATTTCTTGTTCAGTTGTGTACAGATTCCAAAGACAGCGTCTTGCATCCGTCAGGACCACTATGCGGTCACACTGGCTCTTTGAGAGACACGGTGTTTTGAGATGGCGTCACTGCGACGCTGTTGCATGCGCTGCTTTAAAGGACCCCTGACACCAAACTTGAAAACTCGAGATAGTTGTGTTGTTTGAGATTCCTGCATGCGAGGGCACTTCTGACCGAATGTTATTGACAAGCGTTGCCTCTAGAATATTCTAATTTGGTTTTGAAGTAAGGGTGAGGGCTCATCTGAGTTATCGGCACCAATCGACATATTCTCTGGTTTGACGCAGACAGAATCTCCGCGTGACGTTCCACAAGTAAGTCGAGTATTTCCGACGTCAGAGAACATTCGCAGGCCACCCACAATACCCTATAGTCTATAGGTGGCGTTGATATTATTTCGAATGGCAGGCGGAAATGTTGTAGGCCCGTGTGCTCAGATTTGGGTGCACGTTAAAGATCCCCAGGTGGTCGAAATTTCCGGAGCCCTCCACTACGGCGTCTCTCATAATCGTATGGTGGTTTTGGGACGTTAAATCCCACAAATCAATCAATCAATTATTCCGAATGGCACCCAATGAAGACTATTGTTCCATCGCGCTCAGTATGACCTATAGCTACACGAGCATGTGGCCGTTGCGCATTGCCTGGATGTACAGTGCGACGATGATCGTGGCATATTTTCTAGTTATCTGGAGAGAGTTTCGCTGCATGATCCAGCGAATGCATATCACCCCCGCATGCTTGCTTTCATCCTCGCCCTTATTTAATTGGAAGAACCTTTTGCCTTTCCGTTTGCTCACTGATTCTGTCTTTGCTGAGGAAAAATTCGATTACAATACAGCGACTTCACCGCCCACTAGATATATCGCGCGAATCTTATCAAAGAATGTGCGTTAACTTCGTGCGAGACTGGATATGCAAGTACTGTTTTACTTGAATTGAGTACTTTCAAATAGCGTCATGCTTCTAGAAAAAAAGGGAGGGCCGGCGACGACACCGGCTGTGCAGTATTTTGAACAAATATTTTTGGCTGAGCTGCACTTGTAAAAAAGCGCACCATATCCACGGAGTGAATGATGATGAATAGGGCGAAGCGTCCGTGCGTTCGTGCGTCCGTCCGTCCGTCCTACTGCACACACTTCTATTGGACCTACACCATCTAGGAAATGAGACGAGAAATAGTGATGAGACAGCGCCATCTATTATACTGCTAGGGAGATACTGCCGGTTACGCAAGGTTAGACCAAGAGGAGCTTCATCCCTAAAAAAAGTTAGGAAAAAGCTTGTAACCACAAGTTAGTATAGCAGCAACTGTTAATAAATTTTGGGGTCATATTACTAACTTCTTGCTGCCTTTTTACTACCTATATGTTAGCAGGCGCTCGAAGGTTTCTGTGGTTACTTCCACTTGCGTCGTTACTAACGTTTTGCCATGTACCTCAGTTAAACGATCTTATTGAAGGAATCTTAGTAATACACTCTTTAAAAAAGGTCGGCATATTCACTAACTAAATACTAACCGTTCACTTGTCACATAAAGTCAAGCCTCTCAGTAAGTGAAGGTAGTAAAATGAAGGCTAGCGAAATTTACTACCTAGTTAGTAAGTAAATAGTGCTGACTCGAGTGGTTCGGTTATTACCTAATTGTTAGTAACCACGAGAATTGAGGTTTACGCCTATTTTGTTATATGTGCATGGGCGCTGCCATATCAAGATGATTCTATTACACAAGGGTAAAAAAAAGGAGGGGTATTGTCCTCTTACATTAATGAATGGCCCGCTAACTACTCCATGTAAGTATACTGTGGCGAGTGCACATCACTGCAACATATACAGAACGAGCACATTCATGTGATCACATCATATTCACATATGATCATACATATTATGATGCTCATAATCGCATGAGCATATCATATGTTCATGTGAGCGTATGATCATATGAGTATGAGAACTCATATGAATGGCTAACAAGTGAGAACACGCACGCAAACGCACACGCAAATCTCCAAGACTTCGACATAGCAGATTTTTACTGTAGCGGCAACTTGAAGGCAATATGTCCCCTACTTTCGGATCGCACACAGTGTACATGGTTAGCACCCATATAGTTTATAAAAATAGTTGTTCTTTTCTACACATCATCATGTGCCCTTCTATTTCTTATAGGTGTATCATTACATAGAACGGGACATCTATTCCAAGTTAGTCAATAAAATTAAAGATTGTCTAAATTTTGCTTAGATGCCCCGAGTACGGGAAAGTGTACTGCGGCATCTACGAAAGATTTGGCGACATAGGTGGCTTAGTAGTTATACTGTAGATAAAAACGCTAAGAAAGCTTCCCTGGTTAGTAATTGCTAAAGTTACAAGCTGTACTGTAGCTGCTGGCTATCATATTGTCACGTAAGAGTGAGGGTAGCCCGAAGACAGGACACCGGGAGGTTAGTAGAAATAGAAGGAGATCCGTTTATTTGGCGGACTTGCGTCCACTAAAGGAAAACAGACGCGCCGGCTTAGCGGGTGGCGAACAGCGCGTTCGACGGCCGTCGGGGAACAGAATGTCCCACTGGAACGCAAGGCACGTTCACCATCCGAGATACAGTCGCCGTAGCGTCTGGCGCTACGGCGACTCCTCGCGGCATTGCTCCCCTCCTCAACGTAAGCATCGACCCGATGCTTTGTTTAAAATAAAACCAAAACAAAAGGACAGCCTGTGCGAAAGTAAATGGCAAATAAGCACGAATCACGCACACATAAACAAAACAAGAGATGCAAACAGGGAGCCTCCTTTAGCGCGCATGATAGGGCTTCAAACGGGCGACGTGTACCACTTCTTGTCGTGCGCGGCGTCGTTGGGATGAGCTAGCCCCATCAGGGACCACTTCATATTCCACTTCACCCACTTGACGGGTGACTTTGTATGGGCCGAAATAACGGCGCATGAGTTTTTCGCTTAATCTTCGGCGGCGAACGGGCGTCCAAACCCAGACTTTGTCACCTGGCCTGTATGTTAAATCGCGTCTCCGCAGGTTGTAGCGTCTTGCGTCGTTTCGCTGTTGGTCTTTTATGCGCAGGCGAGCAAGTTGCCGGGCTTTTTCTGCGCGCTGAAGGTAGGCGGCCACGTCTAGGTTGTTTTCATCGGTGACATTAGGCAGCATGGCGTCCAGGGTAGTAACGGCATCCCTCCCACGGACGAGATTAAATGGTGTCATTTTAGTGGTCTCCTGCACCGCGGTGTTGTAGGCGAAGACCACGTAAGGCAGAATTAAGTCCCAGGTCTTGTGTTCTGTGTCCACGTACATAGCGAGCATATCGGCAATGGTCTTGTTCAAGCGTTCCGTGAGACCATTTGTCTGCGGATGGTACGCAGTTGTTCTTCGGTGATCTGTATGACTGTAATGTAAGATTGCCTGAGTAAGATCAGCCATAAACGCCGTTATCCTGTCTGTTATTAGTACCTTAGGTGCGCCATGACGGAGGAGAATTGATTCGACAAAAAATTTGGCAACTTCTACGGCTGTGCCGTTCGGAAGGGCCTTAGCTTCAGCGTATCGGGTAAGGTAATCAGTGGCCACTATGATCCACTTGTTACCGGATGTTGACGTGGGGAAAGGTCCAAGCAGGTCCATACCAATCTGTTGGAATGGTCTCGACGGGGGTTCAATTGGCTTGAGAAATCCAGCTGGTTTTGTTTGAGGTCTCTTCCGGCGCTGACATTCACGGCAACTCTTGACGTACCGCGCAACATCTGAGGAGAGACGGGGCCAGTAGTATCGTTCTTGAATTCTGTGGAGTGTGCGTGTAAAACCGAGGTGGCCTGCAGTGGGTTCGTCATGTAACGCTTGTAAAATTTCTTCTCTGAGGCTGCTTGGGACGACAAGAAGGTAAGCTGCCTTATTCGGTGCGAAGTTCTTTTTAACTACCACCCAGTTTAACACACAGAAGGAGGATATCCCACGCTTGAACAGTGCAGGGGGTATGGAGGCCTTTCCTTCGATGTAGTTGATCAACTGTTGTAGGATCGGGTCTGAGCGCTGCTGTAATGCAAAGGTGCTGCTGCTGATAGGCCCAAGAAAGGCATCGTCGTCTTCATGGCTTGGTGGTGCGCCGACAGGGGCTCTTGAGAGGCAGTCTGCGTCGGAGTGCTTACGACCAGATGTGTAGACTACCTTCACGTCAAACTCCTGAAGCCGTAGACTCCATCGAGCGAGGCGGCCAGAAGGGTCTTTCAAACTGGCCAACCAGCACAACGCATGATGGTCCGTTACGACCTTGAAGGGTCTGCCATACAAGTATGGGCGGAATTTCGAGGTGGCCCATAATATCGCAAGACACTCCTTCTCAGACGTGGAATAGTTCACTTCCGCTTTCGACAGTGAGCGGCTTGCATACGCGATGACGCGCTCGCAGCCCTTGTGCTTCTGAACGAGAACGGCACCTAAGCCGATGCTGCTGGCGTCTGTATGTATCTCAGTTTCGGCATTTTCATCAAAGTGACCCAGCACAGGCGGCGACTGTAAACGTTGTTGAAGTTCTTTGAATGCCTCACGTTACTCAGCTTTCCATTCGAAAGGGGCGTCCGACTTGGTGAGCTGCGTCAAAGGGTCATCAATGTGTGAGAAGTTCTTGACGAAGCGCCGGTAATAGGCGCACAGTCCTAAGAATCGGCGCACTGCTCTCTTATCTTGCGGCTGAGGAAACTGTGCGATAGCGGCTGTCTTCTCGGGATCTGGTCTTACGCCATCTTTTCTTATAACATGGCCAAGGAACTGTAGTTCTTCATAGGCAAAATGGCATTTTTCTTGCTTCAGTGTCAGCCCTGATGACTTAATTGCGTCCAGTACCGTCCGGAGCCTTTTCAGGTGGTCGCTAAAGTTGGAGGCGAAGACGACCACATCGTCCAGGTATACGAGACATATTTGCCACTTGAGACCTGCCAGTACTGTGTCCATTAGATGCTGGAAGGTTGCTGGAGCGGAACAAAGTCCAAATGGCATCACTTTGAACTCATACAATCCATCCGGCGTGATGAAGGCAGTCTTTTCTCGGTCTCTTTCATCAACCTGAATTTGCCAATACCCTGTCTTCAGATCAATGGACGAGAAGTACCTTGCATCACTAAGACGATCTAGGGTATCGTCGATCCTTGGTAAAGGGTACACGTCCTTCTTGGTTACACTATTCAACCGTCGGTAAACGACGCAAAACCGAAGATTTCCGTCTTTCTTTTTGACAAGGACGACTGGTGCCGCCCATGGGCTTTTCGATGGCTGAATTACATCGTTGTGTAACATTTCCTCAACTTGCTCTCGGATGGCCTGACGTTCACGTGCCGACACACGATAAGGGCTTTGATGGAGAGGGCGGATGTCTTCTTGTGTTATGATTCGATGCTTTGCCAGAGAAGTGTGTCGGACCTGTGAGGAAGTGGCGAAACAGTCGTCATAACGTTGAAGGAGGTTCTGGAGCAGTTGCTGCTTGCATTGAGGCAAGGAAGGGTTAATGTCGAATGACAGCTGCGAGTTGTGGGTCTGTGGGGTGATGGTCGCTGGATTCGAAAGGGCGAGGGTGTCACTGACTTCCGCGATTTCATCGAGAAAGGCAATGGTCGTGCCTTTGGCCAGGTGACGGTGTTCTTGGCTGAAATTTGTTAGCAGCACTGGGCCCTGTCCATTCCGGAAGTCCGCAATGCCTCTTGCGATAACGATATCACGGCCAAGCAAAAGCTGCATGTTACCTTCGACGACGCCATGAGCATTTTCGGCAGTACCAGTGGTTACGGAGATTAGAGTCGTTGATCGGGGTGGGACGCTCACGTCATTCTCGAGCACACGGAGGGCTGCGTGATTATGTGGTGCCGAGTATGAATTTATGGCTTCATCCGAGGAGAGTTTGATGGATCTGGACGCCAGGTCAATAACTGCGTGATGTTGAGTCAAGAAGTCCATGCCGAGAATGACGTCACGGGAGCACTGTGGGAGCACCAAGAAAGTGGCAAGGTATGTGTGACCATCGAATGTCACCCTTGCAGTACATCGCCCCGATGGGGTGAGGAGGTGGCCTCCCGCTGTGCGGATCTGCGGGCCGTCCCAAGCCGTCTTAACCTTCTTCAGTTGTGCTGTCAATGGCCCGCTGATGACCGAGTAGTCAGCTCCTGTGTCAATCAATGCAGTTACCGGGTGGCCGTCGATAGATACTTCAAAATCGGTGGCACGTGGGCTGGAGTTGCGCGTTGGTTTTGGGTTCGGGTCACGGCTTCGTCTTGTTGCTTCGTTTTGCTTCGTCTCGCGGCTTGGGTTGTTGTGCGTTGTCGTCGTAGATGATGTGCTGTCGTTATATATGGTCGTCGGTGGAGGGTCTTCGGCTTTTCCTCTTGAAGCAACTTCACCTCCAAAGGTTGCTGGTTTTAGTTTCCCCTACGGGGGCTTGGGGACCTTCTTCGTTCGTTGTTGCTGCGGTTCGGTGGCGTGAAGCGTGGGGATGGCGGTGATGGAGAACGGCTGGACAAGTACTCTGTATGGCGCAAGTAGTCTTCGATTGCCGGAGGTCGTTGTCCAGGGCGTGGCCGTGGTGCCTGAGATGAGAAGCCATGCAGTCCCATCCGCCTGTAGGGGCAGTGTCGAAGAATGTGGCCGGTCTCACCGCAGTGAAAGCATAGGGGACGGTCGTCGGGAGTTCTCCAGGTGTCGCATTTTCTTTGGCTCGGGCGTCTCTCGTATGTAGGGTGGGCGGGTAAGGGCGAACGGCTACTTGGGGCTGCAGCGTACCGTCGAGGACTGGGCTCGTTTCGTCGGGGTGGCCTAGTGTTCACTGCAGCGGCGTAAGTGATTGCTTCGGCCTCTGTTCGAGTCGTCACTAATGAAGAGCCAAGCGCCTGCTGGACTTCATCACGCACTATGTCCAAGAGAGATGCTCCTTGGGGGGGCTGGGGGGTAGGAGGTAGCAATCGGCGTAGTTCTTCTTTAACCACTTCTCGAATAGCTTCCCGCAGATTGTTGGTGGTTAGCCCACCTCGAATCAGTTCCGAGTAGAGCGAGCTGAGCTGAAACGGGTGGTTGTATTGCCGAGTCCGGGCGTCCAGGGTCCTTTCTATGGTGTGCGCTTCTTCAGTAAATTCGGCGACTGTTTTAGGAGGGTTCCTTATGAGACCGGCGAAAAGCGACTCCTTCACCCCTCGCATTAGGTATCCGACCTTTTTGTCTTCGGTCATGTCTTGGTCCGCTCGCCTAAAAAGATGTTTCATTTCTTCGACGTACACGTTTAGGGTCTCATTGGGTTGTTGGGTCCTCGATTCTAGCAGCAGCTGGGCCCTTTCTTTTCGCATGATGCTGGTGAAGGTCCTGAGCAACTCATTCTTCAGAAATACCCAGGTGGTCAGTGTGGTCTCATGGTTTTCATACCACGTTTTAGCGGGGCCGTTCAGGGAAAAGTAAACGTATCGCAGCTTCATTTCTTCATTCCACCTGTTTATGGTAGCCACGCGCTCGAATTGGTCGAGCCATTCTTCTGGGTCTTCAGCGGCATAACCATGGAAAGTTGGGGGCACCCGCGGCTGCTGCAGCATGACAGGGGTAGGTGATTGCGGGGTGCTCATGGTGGCTGTGGAAGCGTCCTTTCGTGGTCGCGTGGGGTGCGGTAGCGGTCCCAGCTCAGGTGGCAGGTTTGGGAGGCGGCGACTGCTTCGAGTATCTGTGTCTTCAGCGTCCTCGTTCTCTGCAGTGGCTGTTTTAAGGTCGTTTTTGTGCATACCCCGCACCTCCACCAGATGTCACGTAAGAGTGAGGGTAGCCCGAAGACAGGAGACCGGGAGGTTAGTAGAAATAGAAGGAGATCCGTTTATTTGGCGGACTTGCGCCCACTAAAGGAAAGCAGACGCGCCGGCTTAGCGGGTGGCGAACAGCGCGTTCGACGGCCGTCGGGGAACAGAATGTCCCACTGGAACGCAAGGCGCGTTCACCATCCGAGATACAGTCGCCGTAGCGTCTGGCGCTACGGCGACTCCTCGCGGCAATATGGTGGTTTTGGGACGTTAAACCCCACATATCAATCACTGTAGCTGCTGGCTAGTAAATGTATGCCGCGAAGGTAGTAAAATTCTCCGGAAACAAGTAAACACGCGCGTTTACTAACTTTTTAGTAAAAATGTATGATTACGAGCTTTTGCCAACCTATTTATTAGCACGAGGGTCCATTCAAGTCCATTGAGATGATATATGTAAGCTTAGTACCTCGTCTTGGGTCTTGTATATGAGACCATGGTGAGGCGGTATTATGTAAAACAGACATATGACATACTGTTTCTCATAATATGCTTGATTACAAGTCCTATGCTACGCTACCTCGCGAAAAAAATTGGATGCTTCATGAATATAGGCTCATCTAGCTGCTTTCCCCAGAGGTTGGGCTATGAATACCCCTAGAAGCGCTTAAAACGTTGAACGTATCGCACAGCCTTGTTGAGTTTGTATGCTGTTGAGTTTGTATGTTGTATTCATGGCATTCTGTGCATAATAGCCTAGTATATTGAAATGTTGAGACTCACGAAAATCGGAAATCGATCGTTATAAAAACGAGTATGTCGGGTGAAGTGATCGCGATTACTAAGCTGTTTTTTTTGGGGGGGGGGGAGGTATTAACCGTTGCTACCTACATTGTACTAGTTAGAAACGAAAAGAGTAGTAGCGCCGCTACTAACTGCATTTTTTGTGGCGAGAGTAGTAAGGCTTACTAACCCCCTCGTTAATATAACTTCACTTACTAAAAGGGTAGTTACATATGTGACAAGTAGTTAATAAACCAAAGTTAGTACTATAGAACCTTTGTTGTTGTTGTTGTTGTTGTTGTTGTTGTTATTGTTGTAAGAGACCTCTCTTTCCGCCGAAAATATATCCTTTCGAGGAGAGTTTAGTTGCTCTCTGCTAAGGTCTGGACTTTGAGGCTTCTCAAGTAAACCTCAAGAAAACACAAAGGTACAGCCGCGGCCACGTCTGTGTATAGAGCGCGCAAGCAGCCGGTTTTTGCTCTGCGGGCCGAAACCATGAGGCAGTTTCATGCTACGAAGTAGTGTATCAGGAGCATGCACGGCCTAATTGTCAGGCTGATCACGCCAGAGCCTGGTACTGCCCCAAGGTTTGCCCCACAGAGCAAAAACCGGCTGTTCGCGTGCTCTACACAGACGTGGCCGCGGCTGTATATACTCACCGATCACTATATGACCCAAAAAATTACACATATTAAAATAGTACCTTGCCACCGGTAAGATGGCGGGATCTTGGATTCATTTTCGAGGCATATCCTCCACTCCAGCAGTTTTCTAAATCCTCCTTGAATTGCCTAAGACAACTGTAAGGAGAAAGGAATTTACGTTTCTATATACACATCATGTCATTCAACACATTATATGGGGCAATGTTCGGATACGGTTACTTACCGATACGATACCCAGAGCTTCGTCCACTCATGGTTCACTGATGTGTGGCTTTTTTTAAACATTCCATGATTAGCAAAGATGCTGAGGTAGATGTATATAGCTAGATTTGATCGTTTTCTGCACGCTGGACCCCCAAATTAGGTTCTGAATACGCTTTCTCATCCCGCGCAGGTGATAGAATTCGGGGAGGCCGACGTCACGCGCTTCACGGGAGCCACAATCGCCCTCAACTGGCTCGGCCGCATTTTGACCACGGAGCTGCTGCGCCAGTACAAGGAGTACATCGTGATCACCATCGAGACCAAGGCGAAGTCATTCATCGACTCGGTGCTCGAGAACATTAAGCTGCCTTTTCGCAGCAAGTTCCTCGAGATCACCAACCACGCCCGCAAGACGCACCGTGAGCGGCGACTCATCCGTCGGAAACAATAAATTACATGCCGCTCTTTTTTTGTTGTTGTTAGTGTTGTTCTGGCGATGTCTGGGCAATGATTGTCGCTGCGCCCATTAGTGTTTCGCAACATCTCAGCAAGAATCGCCTTTTTCAGTATACCTCATGTACGTATATGCTCTAAGAGTATGCAAACTTGCGAACTGCCAACACCCAGTGAACGCCTCACGGATTTTATTCTGTGGCGGCACTCAAGCAATGTGCTAGAAAAAAAAAATAAGAATCAAGCGATTGAGGCCGTTATGAATGTCTCTTGAAGTCAATGTCTAAAGCCCCCCCCCCCCCAATTCTCTCCTAATGGAAATTCCGCCTTTACTGTTCTAGTGCAATACTTACGATGAACATAATCTGGTGATTGTTGAACTGGGGTCCTTTGTTTCCTCTAGGTGACGTACGTGTTGCGGCGCCGTCATAAAATGGGTAGCCCATATGTAGGCTGATGTGATATATAACGCACAATAAAAGATGCTGTGCTGGCACTCATGTCCTGCCGTTATACGTTTGAGTTTTCTCAATATATATGCCTACAAAAAAAGTTGTAAATGACTAAAAACGCCTTCTTGTGCGTTAGTCTACATCAAATTGATCCAAAGGCATAATCTTGTCTAAACAAATAACGTAGTCATCAATCTTGTGATGAAGCGAGAAATACCAATAACTATAAGTCAGTTGTGGATGAAGATCAGAAAAAAAAAGGAAACGGAAGTGGGACCATAAACAAAGACTAAAACGTGAAAAGAAAAATGTTTTAAAAGGGTTTGGAAGAAAAAAGGCTTGACAGGAAAAAAGACGTTAGAATTTTCTAATGTACTTTTTGTAGAGGTATGGCTCGCAGAAAGTGCTGTAGCCGAAAGCCCTTGCTGAAAGTGATATGGAAGCATGCATCCTAAGCGTTTTTCAGGGAGCAGAAAACAACGAAGAAGAAAAAGAAGGATGTAACAAAAGCCTTATGTCGGCACCAACGCAGTGCCTCTGCCGATGTAGAAATAAATTTTATCTAGCGTCAGTCGTTGTAAAGTGCTACTTATTAGTATGAACGATTGCGCTCCGATAAGAAGTACAGTCGCGCCCAGCATGAGTTGAAACACTCCAAGCCTGGTCAAAATCGCACAAACACTGTACGGTCCATTGCGCCGACATGGAAAACAGTGACGTAAACGCTGTTTAGGTTACGGGTATTCGCAAAGCCAATTTCAAGCTGTGATGGTATTACAGTGTGCATGGGCTTTTAGCCCTTGAACCATGGCCACCGTGTCACAGCTGACAATAAGCGCCGTCGTACTTTGCAAGCAGCTCATGTGACATCTTACGAATATGCTGAATACCATTGTGTTGAGCTTTATACAGAACAGCACATATGACATTGTGGGACACCTACAGAATATCCAAGTTCCATCAAGCAAATGAGCTGAAGTATTGAAAAAAGGAATTGAGTTAGAAGATTTCTTTGAATAAACAAGCGTACAAAAATAAAGATACCCCGCGCACTCGTTGTGAAAACATATACTTGAATACGCATTTCATACGTTCTCTGAAAGTGGTAAGTTCTTCCAAGGCATCATTATTCATTGGCATTATTCCCGCCGCGGTGGTCTAGTGGCTAAGGTACTCGGCTGCTGACCCGCAGGCCGCGGGATCGAATCCCGGCTGCGGCGGCTGTATTTCCGATGGAGGCGGAAATGTTGTAGACCCATGTGCTCAGATTTGGGTGCACGTTAAAGAACCCCAGGTGATCGAAATTTCCAAAGCCCTCCACTACGGCGTCTCTCATAATCAAATGGTGGTTTTGGGACGTTAAACCCTACATATCAATCAATCAGTCAGTCAGTCAGTCAATCAATCAATCATTGGCATTATTCATGAGACGCGTCGAAGCAATTACAACTATGCCCCGCTGCAGAGGTCTATAGTGGCTAAGGTACTCGGCTGCTGACCCGCAGGTCGCGGAATCGAATACCGGCTGCATATACCGGAATCGAATACCGGCTGCATTGAAAATGCAGGCCTGCATGCAGGCCTGTGCGCTGTTACGAAGCGCGCCTCCGACGACGTTACGAAGGGCGCCAAGGATCTCGCCACTGCAACCGCTGTTTCGAAAGACGGCGACGCCAACACGGTCCCGAAGGCGCCACTGCTTCGAACTCCGCCGGGAAGGTCACCAGCCGTTTGGTAGCGTAGGTTTCTCGGCTCGCGACTGCTTCTGCGCAGAGCTGATAGACGAGCGGACGAGACGACGGTGAGTTAAACAAGGTTTATGTACAGCATATATACAGAGGCGTTACAAATTCGGCACTAGGGCCGACAGCTTAGAGACCCGAAGAGCCGAGCTCTCCTCTCTAACACATAGATCTACTGCTCCCGACACGCCGCAGGGCTTCTTTTATATGCACCGGGTGGATTCTTTGAGTAACCAAATGTCCAACCAGAAGCGGCGCTGGTCGTGAGGTCAGAATCCTCCAATGGGGTCGCCGCTGGGCCGCGTCATCGAATCTGAAGCAACAGCGTTGCACGTGGCTGCACCCAAGGACGAGTGACGTCACCGCGCATTGCGTCAGACTCGCCAGACAGGAAGGTGCCGGCTTGCTGGCTGAGGTGACTCACTGCACGTGCGCGGCGGGAAGGCGCCGTCGCGTGATGACGCCGTTGAGTTGTTCATCGCGTCAGGCGGGCTCGCGTGCTGGCCTTGACACAGATTGCCTTTTTCAGAGGCATGGACGTTCGCTGTGGACTCGCAGGCATAACAGCACCCCCGCCGCCAGACAATGCGCAGGAAAGACGAGCTGCTTCCACGTGGCTCGGATGTCAGGCGCGCTCGTTCACCAGGTCCCTCCAGGTTCGCCTCCAGGGCCATGGGGAGAATGCAGCTCCAGACTCCGTTCCGGGAACACATCCCATTTTTGAGGACGGATCCCAGCTGTACTGGCTTGTCGCCACAACTTGTCGGCCAGCTTCGCTCGTCTCTTCTGACCATCTTTGGTCTCAGCACTTGTCGATGGTTCTGCAACTTGTCAAGAACGGTTCGACAACAGACAACACACGGCACAAGCAAGTGCCCTCGGTCACCCGACAGAACACCAGACAAAGTATAGTACAACATATACCTAGCTACGTGTCTATTGGAATTTCGTTCCCTCTACATCAAGAGGCACATGTGGGACACAAGACTCTTAAAATGAGAATTTTTTTACACGTACAACAATGTAACGAAATAATATAGAACATAAAGTTGGCTCCTTGAGCTCATTCTGGACGATAGCGCTCAGCTAAGGCCGTGATGAGGACAAAATTTTGCCCCGAATCGCCAGCGAGAAACCGAAAGGTGGAGAAGGTAATAACTAAAACGCACGGCTCAATGCGTCTGCATTAGAGTTTAGCTTTCCTTTTTTTGTAGCGAACGTCAAAAATGTGCTGTTGGATTATCATGCTCCAACTCAGTAACCGGCCACTTTTAGGCGACAATACATATGCGGTACCAACAGCTGCTCATATTTGCGACGGTGCACAGGGGAACGACGATACGGCTTGCTAGGGATTGGCTCCTCACAAGTTAGCTCGATATCATGTTCGATCACCATCGTGTTTCCGGGACGGTCCGAAAACACGTCTCCAAACTCGGAAACAATCTTTCTCAGGTCCTCCTTCTGGACTTCACTTAACCTAGGCTCTAGGTTCAACTGCTCCAAGGTTACCTTCGATCCCCTTTCGATTACATCACTAGAACTCAAAATTTCTGCTCCCTCTTCCTCTGAAGCATTCCACAGCAGATTTACGACCGATTGACGTTGAACGTATGGTTTCATCAAGTTACTGTGGTAAATTTTGTTCAGCCGCCATCCTAATTTCACTTCATAATTGATATCAGAAAGCTTCGATATTACTTTGGCGGGCCCTTCCCAATGAACCTCAGGCTTGTTCTTCTTGGACGGCCGCAGCAGCATTACCTGACTTCCTCTTCAAAAGCGCGCTTCTTCGCCGATTTGTCGTAGCACTCCTTCGACAACACTTGTGCAGCTTTCAGGTGGCTTTCCACTAGCGCTTTATATGAGAGGTCCTCCCGCTGCTCTAGAATGAGCGTCTCTCGATCAACCCTCGACAGCTTACTCCAACTTTCCGCTACAGGCGAGAGCGTTACACCCTTCTCCCTCTGACTCAATGGCGCCATGTCGTCTCCCCCTGCTACGGAAACCGCGCCAGTCGCTTCGGCGACGGGCCGCTCGAGTGACTGCTCACATGACTCACACGGAGAATTTCCTCTCTGAGGTTCTGTCGACTCGCCGCCAAGGTCACTTGATGGTTTACAGCATTGAACAAGATGAAGCTCCTGCGAAAGCTTCCGCGCTTGTGATCGCGTGAGGGCCATGTACGCTAAGTTGGGGAAGAACGATTGACCCTGCTCTTTGAGAATCTGCTCTGAGTTGTCAGAGAAAAGATAAGGAAAACGATCGGGAAGCGCAGCAGGTACAGCCGCTTCGGTGCGAAGCTTACCGAACGGGCCTTCAATAACAACCATAGCGATTGGTAAGCAAGCACTCTGCTCTTCGGCGACTTGCCTGATCCACGTGCATTCTCCTGTAAAGTCATCCGGAGACACCAATGAAGGATGGACAACGTCCATGGTTGCCGCTGAGTCTCGAAGTGCTCGACACGTTTTCCCATTCACACTAATTTCTTGGAGATACGGCTCTAACAACCGCATGTTCTTTTCCCGATTCTCGGATTGTTGCAAAAGCAAACTTTTGCTTACAGTTTATCGCGATGTGCCCTTCCTTTTTGCAGTTGTAGCAGATTCGCGGCTTCCATTTGTTTTCCGATTCTCGGATAGTTGCAAACTTTTGCTTACAGTTTATCACGATGTGCCCTTCCTTTCTGCAGTTGTAGCAGATTCGCGGCTTCCGTTGATCAGGTTTTTTTTCTAAAAGCCCTCTTTCCTTTCATCCTTTTCATCGTGCACTGCCCTGCTATGCAACTTTCGGCGAGTATAATACTCCTCAGCTAACCCTGCTGCCTTGTTTAGCTGTACTTCACGAAGTTTGTCCTGCAGCCAAAGCTTGACATCCTCTTCGATGCAGCGGTAGAATTGCTCCAATGCAATGCATTCTACCACTTTATCGCGGTCGTCATAAACACCTTCATCCTCGAGCCATTCAATTAAATCGGCTTCAAGACGAAACGCGAAGTCAACGTGTGACTCATTCCCCTTTTTAGCATACCGGAACCTTTGCCTAAAAGCCTCAGGTGACAACTTATAACGTCTCAAGAGCACTTCCTTAACCTCGTCATAGCTCTCAAACGCTTCCTTCGACAAGCAAGTTATCGCATCGGACACTTCGCCGGGAAGAAGAGCTAACAGGTTCCGCACCCAAAGAGACCGCTCCAAAGCATTTCGCTCACAGACGTGTTCAAACTTGACGAGACACTTCGCCATGTCCTCGCCTACTACGAACGGTGGCAGTTGGTCCCGAATTCTGTAACCGCTGACCTGAACTGTCGCAGAAGCTACGCTAGGCGCCTGCGAACACTGTAGGATTGCCAATTCTATTCGTTTCAACTCAAGGCGCTCCTGTCTCTCGGCCTCCTCACGGCGTTCTCGCCTTTCAGCTTCTTCACGTTCGCGAACTTCTCGCCTTTCAGCTTCTTCACGTTCGCGAACTTCTCGCCTTTCAGCCTCCTAGCGGCGTGCTTTGATATCCTCCCAGGCCTCATCGGCTTCCTCAGCCGACACTCATTCATTCTTCATGATCTCAAGGATCGCTTGCTTTCGTTTTGCACGGCCCAAAGTAATGCCGAGTTCCTCACAAATTTCAATGAGTTCCTTCACTTTAAGGTTCTCCATCGTTCACACTAGCCTCTTGCTGTTTGCCCCTGTTAAGAATCTACTTGCCGTACCCACTATAAGCCTACTAGCAAGACGCGCAAGCAACTTTTAACACTCCCGTGTTTACCCCCTCCGCATTAACTTTGGTTTCAAAGCACTTCGACTTTGCTTTAAACGATCAAAGCTCACTCTAATGCTTCACACAGCCCTTCTCTAAAATACTACAACCTGAGCTAGAGTAGTCTGGTGAACTGAGGGGAAAACATCAGGCACTCACCGCATCGATGTCGCTGACGCCGGCCGATCCCGCAGCTGCCAACCACTGTTGCGAAGCGCGCCTCCGACGACGTTACGAAGGGCGCCACGAATCTCACTGCTGCAACCACTGTTTCGAAAGACGGTGACGCCAACACGGTCACGAAGGTGCCACTGCTTCGAACTCCGCCGGGAAGGTCACCAGCCGTTTGGTAGCGTAGGTTTCTGAGCTCGCGACTGCTCCTGCGCAGAGCTGATAGACGAGCGGACGAGACGACGGTGAGTTAAACAAGGTTTATGTACAGCATATATACAGAGGCGTTACAAATTCGGCACTAGGGCCGACAGCTTAGAGACCCGAAGAGCCGAGCTCTCCTCTCTAACACATAGATCTACTGCTCGCGACGCGCCGCAGGGCTTCTTTTATATGCACCGGGTGGATTCTTTGAGTAACGAAATGTCCAACCAGAAGCGCCGCTGGTCGTGAGGTCAGAATTCTCCAATGGGGTCGCCGCTGGGCCGCGTCATTCTCATAAAATCTGGAGCCGCTGCGCTGCACGTGGCTGCACCCAAGGACGAATGACGTCGCCACGCATTGCGTCAGACTCGCAAGACAGGAAGGTGCCGGCTCGCCGGCTGAGGTGACTCACTGTGCGTGCGCGGCAGAAAGGCACCGTCACGTGATGACGCCGTTGAGTTGTTCATCGCGTCAGGCGGGCTCGCGTGCTGGCTTTGACACAGATTGCCTTTTTCAGAGGCATGGACGTTCGCTGTGGACTCGCAGGCATAACAGCGCCCAGATTTGGGTGCACGTTAAAGAACCCCAGGTGGTCGAAATTCCCGGAGCCCTCCGTTACGGCGTCTCACATAATCATATATATGGTGGTTTTGGGACGTTCAACGCCACATATCAACCAATCAAAGCAATTACCACTCTACCATTGTTGCTTATTCATAAGAACGCCAAAAGTTCGAAGCTCTCACTATATGGGCACAGTGAATTTTGCAGTTTTACAGCCCCAACAACATTGTTTTCGGCGCCTGTTTCAGCCGGTATCAACTTTGTACGTTTAACGCACGTGAAAAGAAAACTTAAGGGATCGCAGAAGGGGGATTGGATTCTCCCAGTGCACAAGCGCTTTTGCGACGGATAAGCCAGCTTATTTGTTTGGCGCATACGAGCGGAGTCGAACTATAGCTGTGCACGTTGAGAGCAACAACTAAGAAATAAAGCCGTCATTGTTGTGGTAAAAATCGGAAGCGTGTTAGCGCACGGTTCCATGTTCCAGCAGTGTATGCTTACATGTCTGGAATAAAATGCATGCAAGTGGCTAAGGTTGCGGCCCGGGGCCTCTCGGTGAACAAAATCTGGCGCACGCCTCCGAACTTTCAAACGTTATTATTTAAAATTTTGTGACTTTGCTAATTAGTACATCCGTTGTTTTCTCGCCTATTGCAATCAATAGCGCTTTGTTCCAGTAAGATACAGAGACAGGGTTCATCTCAAGCATATTTTTTTCTTCTTTCTTCGTGACGTGCACCACACGCTAGCAATGTAATCTGAAACGTGACGGCCGAACGAAAAGTCTTGCAGGATCTGCTTCCAGATTTTAGTCATTGTAAAAATCAGTATTATTACGTTTTTCAAAACTTGGCGTCAGATTCCTTTCAGAAATTATTACATGCGGGATATGGGAAACGTGGTCCTCTAAGTGGCAACATTAGATGTCATTTTGTTCCGACTGCGTATCCAGCAGGGGGCGTTCCCGCAGGGGGCTGACGTCACGCATCTGTATAAGGATACCTGCACGTGCCTTTTAAGAAGTCGAATTCTTTATCAGACATTGTGACTGATGCTGGGCTGACACATTTTGCCATGTTTTTAATATGAAACGCTTCAGTTACCACCCTTTGCCCCGCCGCGGTGGTCTAGTGGCTAAGGTACTCGGCTACTGACCCGCAGGTCGCGGGATCGAATCCCGGCTGTGGCGGCTGCATTTCCGATGTAGGCGGAAATGTTGTAGGCCCGTGTACTAAGATTTGGGTGCACGTTAAAAAACCACAGGTGGTCAAAATTTCCGGAGCCCTCCACTACGGCGTCTCTCATAATCATATGGCAGTTTTGGGACGTTAAACCCCACAAATCAATCAATCAATTTTGGGACGTTAAATCCCAGATATCATCAACCACCCTATTTATTTTCTGCCTGAGAGTTGATAAAATCTTTGTGTCTGTAAAACATGGTGTACACCCACATGAACTGTAATGATTCATCAAATGTGTTCGTGCTGAACTGCGTAATGCTGAGTCGTGCTCCCTCAACCGGGTCTTTATACATTTTCCAGACTGCCCAACATGCGTGACATCAGCCTCAAATTTTGTTATTGTGTTATTTTCATGATGTACGGTTGAACAGAAATCTTTAGTTTTATCTCGTTGATGTTCAGAACCACCGTCAGGGGGCGTTTGTTAGTCCCTAAGATAAAAGTATATTTTGTTGTTTTCAATAAATCTGTTGTGAGTTTACGCCCGTGGTGTCTTCATCTTCTCGTCCATGTGCATGTTGCGCAAAAATATAGCCATAAATCAGTACCAACTCGACCAACTCTCAGTACTTTTGCTAAGTCTCATGTTGAGTTTCAATGGCAGACCTAGATTAAGTTTTTCTGCTCTCTGTGGCGCAATCGCATTCCAGTGGCACATTGTGAGCGTGAATTGTGCTCTCCAGTGGTATACTGGCTGGGGACAGCCACGAATTAGGCATCGCATAGTGGAGCAATAATTTCTGCTCCCTCGAAATCGGCGGATTTCACCGGAAGGTCGCGTGACGTGTTTTGTGGGCCTGCATTGCATTTCTTCTCATCACGACCAGGTGTTACTAATGGCTGGCCGCAGTGAACGACCACTCAAGTGCTTCGCACCTTGTTGCTCTAGAACAGGGTTCGGCAACCTTTCTTTTGAGGCGGAGCGCCAAATTTGCATGAAGCCGACACAGTCGCGGGCCGCGCGGCACATGGGGGGGGGGGGGGGGAAGCTTTGCAAGCAAGGAGAAAAATTTTGCGAATTACCATCTACCACATTGGAATAAAAATCATCGTTATTTCAGGCGCACAAGTCACGAAGTTGCAATCGACAAACATAGGTTGCAAGCAGAAACCTTATTTGAGACCAAAACTTTCATGTCTGCCTTTAGATAAGTAGTGACAAGAAAAAAGGGGGCATTCTGGAATCACGTTTGAGGCCGCATAACACTGTCTCACGGACAGCAGGCTGTCGACCCTTGCTCTAGAGAACAACAGGTCGCAGACACAAGTTCCGAGTACAGTGAGAATCCTTCAGACTCAGAGAGCAAGTGTGAGGCTGCTGTGTACTAACGGGCATTTGAGGTGATCTTACCTGTCTGTAGAGGGGTTTGAAGTGATTGGCTTCGTCGAGGAAGTCATTCGTAGACATTCGGACGATGAGGTAGTTATCGTAGAATTCTTATGGTTGTAGAGCCGAAACAACAACTTTTTTTCCCTTCTGAAATGCTGTTTTCCTCTATAATTACAATACATTTGCATAATTACATTACATAATTAATTACATTGGCACTTTCGTCTGTCGTGACGTGCAGTGGAGCAGCTCAGTGCAATATTAGCTGCTTCAACGTGCCGATCGCGACGCCATGCGCGAAATGGCCGCAAAGTCTGCAGAAACAAAAGACACGGAATGCTGAGATCATGCGAGCCCCGTATATATCTCATCGTTAGATTTCCGCGTACCAACTGCTTCCGGCCATAGCCTTCGAGACTGCATGCGCGCCGGTCGTGTGGATCATCGGCGCGCGCCCCGATCCAGGCGGCCGTGTGTCGGCGAAGCGCACGCATTCCAAGGGCATATTTAGCGAGAGCGATCTCGCTCGGAGATACGCGCTCTGCTCGCGATCTGCCATTGGAATTCGACATAAGCACACAGGTCTCACCCCAGTATTCACAAACGCTCCTCGACTCGACTTTCATCCTTCACTTGACAGAGTTAAGCACTGCGCCACGGCTCGACTCAAAAAATGACGCTGTACTACACAAGAACCGCACCAGGTTATCGCTGATATGCAGTGACTTGCCGTGCCTAGAGACGGCGCTCCCATCGGCTTTCTCAAGTGAAGGTGAAGGGTTGAGTGAAGGGACGTTCTAGAATACGGGGGTCAGAGATTTTCGCTTCCATGGAAAATGCAGCTGCCACAGCCGGGATTAGATCCTGCGACCTGTGGCAGCGTTATCTGACCATGCTGGAAAAGTGTTGCAGGACCTTTGAACGGATAGCAAAATGTTGCAGAGTATTGTCCATTCTATAGGCTACGGGTGAGGCACTTGTTGGGCGATATTGCTACTTACCCAATTGTGGTTGGCGGGCCGACTACCAACCTTTTGGACTTGTTCTGGCGCAAGCTTCCTAGCATAACCAGTGGCCACCCCCTCACCTTTAACCCCCTTTTTTTTCTTCGTCGTTGTGGTTGTGCAGAGATGTTAAAGTCAACGACTTCTTATACGTATCTTACCTCGTAAAGGGAGCAGCATACAGTATAAGCGTTTCTGATACGCGAATAGTGCGTACTTAGTTAATTAATATGATTTCACGTTTGAGATTTTATTGGTGTAATGAGATTATACATACTGTTGATGGGCACTATCACAGCCCTTGAATACCTTAAAGATGTATTAGGAGACTATACATGGCACTATGTATGTGTAGAGGGAGGCACCGTATAGTGTATGCGGGGACCTCATAATTGTGTGTGTGTGTGTGTGTGTGTGTGTGTGTGTGTGCGTGCGTGCGTGCGTGTGTGTGTGTGTGTGTGTGTGTGTGTGTGTGTGTGTGTGTGTGTGTGTGTGTGTGTGTGTGTGTGTGTGTGTGTGTGTGTGTGTGAATGCAATTGTATTAACGGATGCCCTAACTCAAAAGACATCTTGTTTTTGGATAAATACAGGTCCCTATAACCAAAAAAAAAGTTCCAACTTTAATTTGATTCTTGTTTGAGCATTACAGCAGATTATCTATTCCTGCTCTATTTGTCCAGACGTTGATTGTGGATGGCAGGGAATTGTGAGAGATGGCAGAATGAGTCGCTTCGAACAAGGTGTATGCATCGTGTGTACTGCTTGAATCAGAAAAAAAAAAAACGTGCAGTACATGAAAAATATCGGGTGAAAAAAATAACGCAATCGCGCAACCGAATTGCGACATCGATCGGACTCGTTTCAGGACTAACATCTCCAAATTTTAAAACATTTGTCTTTCTCTCACTTTCTCAGACTCCACCAGTTGAGCTGAGCTACTGCGCTAACAGCTTCGGCGATTATTGCATTCCATCGCGTAACGCGCCGCTATGTATAACTCTCTGGCCAAGTTTAAAGCTGCGTGATGCAAAGAAAACAGACAACGCAGTTCTGGAAACTGTAAATAGACCATTTAGAGGGTATACATAAACGAGCTAGAACTACAGATAATTTTCTAGCTCTCTTTTTTTTTTTTGTAGGACAGCGTTGATTCAAGCGGGGGCACGTTATCTACTATATGCCTTTATTAAAGTTAGGAAGAAAACAAAATATTTTTACGGTACCTGGAATTTATGTTGTTGTAGCAGTGTTACAAAAAACGTAATGCTACTGCTAAATTATTTTTTTTTCAAGCTTAAGCGTCTCAGGTTAATATTTATAAACGGGATTTTATTTATTTACATTTCACGTACGTCGCCGTGAGGCATTACGTAGGGGAGGTACACATAATAATTTGACTACATAGTTTTCAATCCAAACAATATTGTCCTCCACTACGGCGTCTCTCATAATCATATGGTGGTTTTGGGACGTTAAACCCCACATATCAATCAATTATCATCCAAACAATAGATTCCACAAATAAAACAGCACTCAAAATATTTTAAGAGAAAAAAAACACTCGAATATTGGTGAGTGAAAACAACGTCACAGTCATGCATTTGTAAACACCCACACGCTTCGAGACAGCAAACCATTCTTAGTGGCAGTGATATTGTAGGAGTTGTTACAATGAAGAAAAAAAGAATTCATTGTCAGTTTCATTGACGAGATCATCCGGTAGACGGTTCCATTCCTGTATTGTTTTTACGAAAAAAGAACTACCGAAAGAGTGGGTTTCGTAACGGATACCAGTAAAATTTCTGAAACCGCCATACGGTAGCGATTCTTTTCTCAATTTCTCTTTGAAATGCGACGCCTAAAATGAACCAGGTCCAGTGAATCACCAAAGCGAGCATTTCCGCTTGTTCTGTGTAAGAGGGCGGCGCGACGCCAGGCGCACGGACTATAGCGTCACGTCCGCCGCCGCGTCGCGCAGGGAGCGCTCAAGTGCAGCGCCGGTCCCCTGCTGTCGTCGTCTGTGCGCTTGCTGGCTGCGAGCGTATTCGCGAGCATGCCTGGCCGATCAGAGCGGCGTGGCACTCACGCTTCCAGCACCATTTACTGGGCGTACCTCCGCGCGTACGATGAACGACGCATTTAGCCGCCTCACTTTCATCCCCGGTAAGCGTCTGCACAGTTCTTATTAATTTAGTAAGCTTCGTCAAATAAGGAGGTCTATACACTCGACCAGAATGGGTGTTTGCTCGGAGCCGTCAGAGTACTCACTACTGCAGAGCGTCGATATAAACCAACCCAGCGTTCTTAGCGCTACCGTAACGTATCGACCAACATTTCCTGCACACGTTTGCACGTGCGTGTATACGTATAACACGTGTAAGAAAAGGATTGAGTGCGATCGGGAAGTCGAGCTCCGATGCATAACTCACGAGTCTAAAAAAAGGTTGAGATTAGCAAGTGCTTTTCGAAAACATTCATATTTTCGGTGTTATCAGGCATTTGAACACGGTCCTGACCGGTAGTTATAGGTCACGACGGCTGTTAGGATGCTGTCCAGAAACGCACGAACACGCCAATTCGCCTTGTGAGAAAGAACGAAATTCCGTGTAGCGCGGAAAGCTCATGAAAGATTTGGTGTAGCCTGTGCCAGCCGTATGTATCGAATGCGCTAAGTCATTTTTGTAAACGTTTAAACGTAAACGCAATGACAGCTCACAAGCCATTTCTCTGCTTAATGCAGGTTAGTTATTACTCTGCTTCGTTCAAGAGCGATTACCGCTGCCTTTTGGTCTTGCCGTGCCCACGGCGTTGTGCTAGTATCGCTTACGAAATGTACTGTGCATGCTTGCTTCTATTGTGCGGTGATGTTGAGACAAATCCAGGTCCCGACATAGAAAAAATGCTGCAAGAACTACTGGTAGGACAAACCAAATTGGTTAAAGATGTGGCGGCTCTTAGAACACAGCAAAATAACATGGAAAAGATTTTCGCTGATTGGGGCCGTCGGTTCACTGAATTAGAAAAACGTGCTGCTCGTGTAGATGATCTTGAACGGACCGTAAAATCTCTAGAATCCAAAATTGTGGACTTAGAAGACAGGAGTAGGCGTTCTAATCTGTTGATCTTCGGTCTTCAAGAGGAAGCCGGTGAAACGGAAACTGAGCTTAAGCAAAAAGTTGTTACCAATATATTTTCCGAGAAATTAAATGTAAATTGTAGTTCGATTGGAAGAATCCATCGTCTAGGGAAGCCGGGTAAACAAAGACCAGTTATCATTTTTTTTCAAAACTTTAATGAAAAACGTGATGTTCTAAAAAACGCCTACAAGCTAAAAGGGACAAGCTTTTCCGTACAAAACGATTACTCGCGTGAAACACTCAGAAAACGTAAATTGCTATGGGACAGTGCGAAAGCAGAAAAAAAAGAAGGCAAGAAAGTCGCTTTGATAGACGAGAAACTGCGAGTCGATAACGATTACTTTATATGGAGCGATCCCACCAACAGCAGGGTTAAAATTCATAACTATCGTAGCACTTCAAAAAAGGACTGACTTCCTCCACCTCGTGATTTCCGAATTTTGAACATTAATGCACGAAGTGTTCTTAATAAAACTGATAAGCTTGAAGCGGTTATTCTTGGGCATAACCCACACGTGGTCGTCATCACGGAAACTTGGTTGCATGACGAAATAGATGATACGGACGTTTTTCCCTCTGATTACCGTGCTTTCCGTCGCGATAGGCATACAAGGGGTGGTGGTGTTGCTGTCTTGGTGAGGCAAGATATCACCGCAGTTCTCCTACGTCAGACAGCTAATCTTGAAACGCTTTCTTTAAAAATTTTATGCCGTAATACATCTTTTCTATTATTTGCTGTTTATCGAGCCCCTGATTCCCCTCCGCTATTTCTTCAAGATCTGCATGAACACATGGCATCTTTTGTACACAATAAAATTTTTTTAATAGGTGATTTCAATCTACCGGGCATTGACTGGATTCGCGGTACATATAGCGCTGATGTGAGCGTACACAATGAACATTTGCGTGACATTATTTTGATGCATAACTTACAGCAAGTGGTTACTGAGCCTACACGAATTAGCGCTGCTTCTGCTTCAATACTTGACCTTATATTTATTAGCCAGACTTTTCAAGAGTTTTCTGTTTCTGTTGAACAAGGCATTTCTGATCACGAACTTGTGGCTTTTTCCTGTACCATCGATCTTCCCAAGTCTACTAGTTGTAAAACTGTTTCTGTAAAGGATTATTCACGTGCCAATGATGAGAGCGTACTAAATTACCTTGATGACAGTCTGAGTGCTTTTGGGGGACATGACGCTGCTAAACTTTGGGACGAATTTAAGAATATTTGTATGCACTGTATCGACAACTTTATTCCAAGCAGAACTAAAAAAACATCCAAACCTACTCCCTGGATGACGCGTGAGATAGTGCATGCGAAGAGAAAAGTCAAACGTCTGAGACGACGGGGTATTTCTCGTGACGAAATCGTACCATGCCAAGCTAAATTAAACGAGGCTGTTAGGGCAGCTAAACTTCGTTACTTTCAATTTACCCTGCCTAACTTCATCCGAACTGCTCCCAGCAAGTTTTGGAGCTTTCTCAGTAAAAAAAGTAAACCAGTTGACCATATTATGCACGAGGGCAATCCTGTCGTCGCTAAACAAGAGATCGCTGTTCACTTCAATGCTTATTTTAATAGTATATTTTCAAACTCGCCTGTTCCCCGTTGCCTGAATCACACATTGGTGAAGGATGACTTTAGTTTTGTTTCTTTGCCTGGCGTCTTTTCTATGCTGTTGAATATAAAAACAAAATCATCACCCGGGCCTGACAACTTACCAAACGTGTTTCTTCACAGATACGCCGAAATGCTATCGCGTTTTCTTGTTATCATCTTTCGTGCATCACTATCTTCAGCAGTGCTTCCGAACGACTGGCTATCTGCTCGTGTCATTCCTATCCTAAAGAAAGGCGATCCATCATTAGTTCAAAACTACCGCCCCATATCACTAACCTCCTCTTGTTGTAAACTTTTAGAACACATTATTGCTAACGAAATCACTAGGTTTCTTGATGATCGAGCTATTTTAACTCCTATGCAGCATGGATTTAGGAAGGGCCTCTCCACTGTAACCCAATTAACTACTGTAATTCACAGTCTCGCTAGCGTTGTCGACAAATCAGGACAAACTGACATCATATTTCTGGATTTTAGGAAGGCGTTTGATCTCGTGTCACACGCGAAACTAATCGAAAAACTTGTTCATCTGGACGTTCCCTCATACCTAGTAAATTGGATTTCTGCTTACCTCACTAACCGTAGGCAATTTGTTGCAATTGATAATTGCTGTTCGAGTGACCTTGCTGTTACTTCTGGAGTTCCCCAAGGAAGTGTTCTTGGACCTTTATTATTTAATATATACATTAATGACATAGTTGACTCTATTACTGAACCTGTACAGATAAAATTATTCGCTGATGACTGCTTACTCTTTAATGAAATTACCTGCCAGCAAGACCAAATCACCCTAAACTCTAACCTTCAAAAAATTTTAATATGGTGCGAACGCTGGGACATGCAGCTTAATATTGATAAAACAGTATTTATGAAAATCACCAAAAAAATTAATAAACTTTCGTTTACGTATAATCTTGCATCCATGCCTCTTACAGAGGTTGATGAATATAAGTACCTGGGTGTCATCATAACTAATAATCTCAGTTGGAACTCCCATATCTCTCACCTTTGCGACTCAGCCTTCAAAAAACTCTGCTACCTCAGACACAAATTAAAACATGCTCCTCCCGAGACCCGTCTAACCGCTTATACCTCTCTTGTCCGTCCTAAGCTTGAATATGCAGCTATCGTATGGGATCCTTACACTAAAACTAACATCGATGCGCTAGAAAGGATCCAACGTAAAGCAGTAAGATTCATCTTCTCCAAATATCGCACCAGTGACTCTCCAAGTGACCTAATGGCCCAACACAACATTCAGTCCTTGCAACTAAGAAGAAAAATTCACAGGCTTAAATTTCTATTCTTACTGTATAAAAATAAATTGTCTCTTTCTCCTGAACCTTACATAAAGCCTCTCACTGCTCGCCGAACAAGACATCGCCACTCTGCCACATTAACGCCTTACAATACCAGAACCAACATCTTTAAGTATTCCTTTTTTCCTCGAACAGTAGCCGACTGGAACAGCCTACCTCTTAGTACACTCAGCAACACCGACTCTATCGCATCCATTTCATCTTAGATCTAGCCCTTCCTCTTTCAATACAGTGATCCAGTATTTTTTTTTCCCCTGTTTTTTTACTAACTCCTTTGTACATTGATTAGATAGTTCTGTATTGTTTATCTTCTCATATTGTATATTATTTTTCTTTGTATCACATTTCTTTTAGTGCTCATTTACTTGTTAGTAGATTCACTTTGTTGTTGCTTTGTATAGATCCTACTTGTATATATTCTTGATATTTGCAGACTTTGTACTTTTGTTCGTACTTTTCCCCTCCTGCCTGGGCCTATTAAGGCCTGCAGTATTCCTAAATAATAAATAATAATAATAATAGCAACTCAGCACACTTGATAAATAAAAAAAGCAGGGTGAGATGATGAGGGGCGCTTATCGTGACAGTGTCGCATTTGCTGTAGTTCACTTGTTGAAAAGTTTCCAGGACTCAACAAAAGCAATATATTCAGTTTTCAAAAAAAAAAAAAACATACGTGCAGCGAGCATTGCACCTCGCGGTGTAGTGGCTGTTCCGTTGCGCATTTAATTCTAACTCATTGCATTTACAAATGTCTTGAGAAAAAGCATCGCTCCAGTCACTCAGCTCATATAAATAGCCGTAGAAAATAAACATTATTTTCATTAAGTTTGCTTTGTTAACAATATCTTTTTTTACATTTTTTTAAATAAACGATTGGAAGAAATAGACATCGCAGTAACACATGGCGTTAAAAAGTGGCCACTCATGTACAACCATGCATTTATGCAGAAGGTTTTCATTGTGGGAAATTTCAGCGTGTTAATGTACAACACAGATGCGTTAACAGGTCCGCAAACCTGGAAATAAACATACGCAGGGCACGTACTAACTACCAACTTAATATCAGCTACAAAAGGCTTGGTTGTACAACCGTACACAGTATGCGACGGGATCCGCGTAGATGCAGAAGAGGCAGTTCTGAGTGTATGCGGTCTATATACGGCACTTGTGTTCTTTGTAAAGGGATAATTATTTTGACAAAGCCCTTAATTACAGCGTTCGCTACCATAACCTTTGCAGCCTCCACTTACTCCTGGGCGTACGTTTTACATTCCTAAAGTTAGACATCATAATTACACTCGCTCATTGAGCAACCAAACGGCAACCTCAGTCAAGGTGGAAACTGAACGCGATGATTCTCCTACAAAACTTTCGCTTAGTTTCTTTTGCTGGCCTAAACAAGTCCCAAGGAACCTTCCCGTAAAATATTTCGTCTACTTGGTTCTAGTTGATGCCGATTAAATTCATCATCTATATAGGAAACCAGAACTCTCAATCTCAATGAGAGGGCCTTGAAAAAACAACGTTAAGGAGGAGGACGTAATTCTGAGTTATTGAATTTGTTCTCACTGTTAAGAGTATGTTATAGATTGGAAGTACTCAAGCATCAACAACAAAAAAGATTTTAAAATAAAAAGAAGAACGTAAACGCTGTAATCTCAATCTGACATATATGACAGCTGGTTAGACAGACGTCAGCAAAGCTTATGCGCCTGCTTTCTTACGTACAACACATTCGACCAACACCCAGCGACTAAACCTACGATAACAGTCTGCTGTCAAAATTGCCATTCGATATTAAGTTTTCAGTAAAATAGAAAAAAAAACACGCGAAATATATACCGCTTGGTTATTTTGACCTACGCGCCACTACATTCTGGCTAAAAAGAAGCGTCAACAAGAAAGGGTGTGGTCACATCACTTGCTATGAAAAGCGACCCCCCCTCGCGCAGGAGGAGAATGAAGACATGCGTCGAATTTATCGCCACCCGCTATGCGTTCCTTGCTCCTTGTAGAGAACATGCTGCGGATCGAGATGGAGCTGCTGTATTCACAGCGCAGCTGTGTTGTCGCACGTAGGGGCGCTGCCGGCAGCTGCAAAGGGCTCCATTGTGTCCGCGCTAGCGGAGGCACACAGGTCGACGCAAAGGCCAAGCGCGGCTGAACAAAAACAGCGGGCCGAGAGTAGCACATGCGAGTGAACGTTGGAAGAGCGCGAGTCTAATGAACCGAAAAATCTCGGCTGGGGCAAATCTCTGCAGCATCAAGAGTCTCGTCTCGTCTTTGATATATATATATATATATATATATATATATATATATATATATATATATATATATATATATATATATATATATATATATATATATATATATATATATATATATATATATATATATATATATATATATATATATATATACACACGTCGAATAAGCAACGCTCATCTTGCCATTACGCCTTTATCTCTAATTATGCTTGGGCGGTTAAGATATACATATACCACAATACTTTAATCAATTTATCATGGATGTTAGTCGTCGGGATGAAGATGTACAAAGCGTCAACGAGGATATATCCACGTTTAACGCGGCTGTCAAACACCGAAACATACATACGGCAAATCCTTATTTATTAATGTACAGTAAACATTTAATTACCCTGGTAAAGGCGAGTTTTACTTTCGTGTTATATGCCGATTTCTCTGACGGAGACATCAACCATGGTTTTTCAAGGAAGATTGCTGTTATATTTTTTAACAAGTATCACACTTTCTTGCATATATTCTGGACTGTGGGTATTTTAGTTTGCTAATAGTCTGAATACTGTATCTGGAGCGTACAATTATTAATAATATTGCTATTGTTATATTACTATAAGTAACTTATTATCAACTTCTCAACCCTTTTCTTTAAAACCGTATAAATTGTGGTGTTAGGGGCACAGTACATTGTTTACATTCATTGTATTTGTATCAAAATTTCCTAACAGGTTCCCAGGTGCCTGCATAAATACACCAATACAAACAGGAAAGAAAGCGAACGTTTATTTCATCATAACAGCTTCGGCTGGCGGTCCAGCTTTCTTCGGAGGACGTTCATTGCACAGGGCCTCACGCTATTTGGTGGACGCGCATCAAAATACGCTGTTTGCGCGGCGTCCATTTTCGAGCTTGATGCCTTATATAATGCGGTGACGAACGAACGCAGCCGCGTATCAACTAAAGAACGCTTGGAAGCGCTCGAGTGGCGGCGCGCGCGTGTCTTTCTTATTTCGCCACGCGCTTTGTTTTGTTTTTTTTCAGTCGGGAAATCCAACCAAGCCGACTTTAGCAAAAAATAAATGCTTGATTTAGGGTTTATTAGAGGTGAGGTACAACATAGAGTGAATATTTTACTAATTAGAGCAAGAATAAAGACGTTGGCCAACTAATGTTAATTAAATATTCAGTCTTTAGTCATGAAACATTACAGGCGGTATGTACACACGACTACCACTAATATACAACAGGTAGGACTTTCCTAGAGCACACGTTTTCTTTTTAATCTTGGTCCTATGGGACACCATATCTGGGGGGCCTACTCGAAGCCATAGAGGATACAGTACCTGAGACGCAAGCGAGCCGTTCGAAGGGAGGAATGAACCATATAGGTGGTGGTAGTGGTTAGAAGATGAGAAAAGGCACCTAATTTCTGCAACCCGGTCGGGAGCACGGCGCAGTGCCTCCATATATAGTGAGGGAATAAGCGTAAACGTGCGCATGAGGAAGGACAGGAGCGCGGAAAGTCCCTCCCCTAATCACCTAAGAGAGGAGAAGGGGAGCGAAGTCTTCCATATACATTGATCTAATAGGGATGGGGAGGGGATGCGCGCAATGAACCTTCGCCTCCCCCTCCACCCTGAAGGAAAGCCCTGCGCGCGTCTATCTGGGAATAAACAAGTGATAACAATTAATATATACATGAATAACAAAAAACGAACAGAAAAAAATGATACTTCTAGTCATATATACCCTGCATGTTTCGTCCCATTATCGGCATACCTTTTTTTTTTCCGCAACTAAACTTTCAGCTCGGCAGCATCACAACTTCCCTTCAGTAGCTGTGCTCCGCATTGTTTCTGTTTTTATTTGCTTATGAAAGAATGGGAAAGACGGGTAATTATGCGTGATCATACGCGTCAACTTATTTACCTCATGAGAGTGTGTACGTGAATTGCAGAAGAAAAAAAACTACAAGTGTCCTTGCAGGAAAAAAAGAAAGAAATCTATACGCACTATATTTATGAGAACTTGTCGAATCAACGGGCAGGAATAGCTCATTTGGGAAGACGGACAGAGAGATCAGTCTGAAATGCAATATTCTTGCTTTACTACGCTGGAGAAAAAAAAGAAAAAGGTAAACAACGAAAATTAAAGGCACACTGAAGCGGTTTCGCATTCACAATTTTATTGCAAATTGGGAATCTGCGACCTCTTACAACATGCCTACGACGTTTTTTTTTTCGCGGCAGTGTGTCTTTTTAAAGACGATAGTCTTGCTTGAGGACCTTCGACGCCAAAGCTTCGGTCTGTATGTATGTATGCATGTATGTATGTATGTATGTATGTATGTATGTATGTATGTATGTATGTATGTATGTATGTATGTATGTATGTATGTATGTATGTATGTCCGCGGTAACGATTCCTCCAAAGGCACCAAACGATACCTCAAACGGCCAACACCATCCGCAGCGCCCACCAATATTCCTCACGTTTCAGCGTTCATACCTATGCGATTGTCAGTTAAAAATAAATTATTTCGCATATGTGAGGCACCATAACAACACGTCGATGTTTTGTATGTGTGTCTTTATACTAGTTAAAGCACACACAAGTAATTCTAAAGACCGTAGCGTTTATCACGTTGCGCTGGCAGTGCAACGCCATGCTCAAAAAGGCAAGTGTTTTCAATGCTTTGCCATGACGACACGGTGGTGGCGCCTGCCCGTCGCTTTGCGTTCTACTCCTTATCGCCTCCGAAACAGGCGCGCATCTCTCTCCGCGGGCGCTCACGCCTTCCTTCGTTTTCGAAGATAACTGCCAGATTATGCTCGTGTCTAAACTGCCTCGATGCGCTCGTTCGCCTTCGCTCCACGGATCGAGACTCTCTAACGCAGCGCTTCCAGAATAAAATTCACCAATTTTCTCGCGCAGAACATCAAATAAACGTTTTTCTTCACTCTCTCCACAGGCAAGATCGTCTTTCGATGACATTTGCAGTGAAACATGCAGATACGGGGCCAATGTTTTCTGGTGCGATCTGCAGCCCAGCGAGGTATCAGTACTGTCAGTTCGTATAGAGATTTCTCTTCATTGCACCGTTGCCTAATTTTGATTAGAGATTTTCACTATCCGATCCACTACGGCGTCTCTCATAATCGTATGGTGGTTTTGGGATGTTAAACCCCACAAATCAATCAATCGCTATCCGACATTCATTAGTTGTGCTCTTGCGGGCTCGAAATGGACTCGCGATGCCGAATTACTGCGCGGCATATTACTACCGCAGCACTATCGCTCGCGATCAGGTCGCATTTCACAAGTTTCCTCGGAATCAGAAGACGGCTGCAAAATGGGCCGCTGCAGTTAAAAGAAACTTCAAACCTGCGAGACAGTCGCTGGGATTGACGATCAAGTATGTGCGACTGAACAGCGACGCGATTCCTTGTGTTTCCGCACCTGGGGGGCCTCGCAGCTACCACAAGTTGCTTCCGTGAACAGAAAAACTGAGACAAGGCCCTAAGACTACTTATGTGCCATAGCAGCGCGTATATAGTGCATGCGCTTACCGCAGCCATGATCAGCTCACTGCTGCCTCGCTTCCGCGACGCACGCTTCGAATCTCTATGGAACGCGCGGATCGCGAGCCATTACGCGAAAACCGTTCATAGTAGTTTTGCTCCATCAGGGGCCCAGTAGTCCGCGATCTCCCTGTTGCAGCGACAGCTCGCGATAGCGCCTTTTAAAGGACATTTATCAGAGCCAGTCTTGATGGCCAACGAAAGAGACCGTGTACCACGGGTGCTTTATTTCGATTCCGGCTCGGGTAATATTTTCCGATCAAAATCTAAAACCATCGATGCATTGATGCCACAATCAGTCATACGATTATCTAGACAACATTTAATCGCTTCCGTAACATTCTATCACTGCCGAATGCCCCCACATGAAATCCAAGCTGTCCGCTTAGTAGCCCGGTAACACACCTACTCATTGCCTGCTTCTTGCCCGCTGCGAAGGGCGATACTGACTGCATCAACAACGCTGCCCTACGAGCAGTGAAATTCATGAACAGCTGATGTTGGTTGCCGCATGATGACCGCGCTTAGCGTGCCCATAGGCGACTGATGCTGCTGTCCCTTATCGGATTTAATATCTATACGGTTAAACGTATCGTTTGTATCAGTTTACTACAATGAAGTCAAGCACTGACATGCCTCTTATACGTACCAGTCTATGTTTTCGACGAGTGTGAAGGTGGCTGGTTGGGACTCGCTGTCCTGCGCCCCATCGTCAGCGCTGGCATCATCTTCGGTGGTCGCTCTTACATTGGCGACCGGCTCGGACATGTAGAACATGTGTAAGCGAACTCGCTACGACTTCCACAGTTCGCCATACTAACAACTGCCCGATTTCAACAGATAAACCCAACATCGCCTGCCGGCGAGCGCAGTCAGCTGTCATCACCTTCCTGTCAATGATGTCAATGATGGAGCTTCGACCAATGACAGAGGCGGCGAGACTCGCGATTAAGGCCTTGCCACGTGCTGCTTTTTTTGGCAAAATAAAGTTATTTGCGTTGATTTATACGAACTTTTTACTTGATTTTTCGAGTTCACCGCACGTTACTATACGTATATCATGGCACCATAACATCGTTTTTTTTTTTTTTGAAAAGGTATTTCAGTGTCCCTTTAAGGCCCGCGAGTTACAGTTAGAATTAATAGGCGAACACACGGGGGGCAAGTCTACTAGAAGGCATACATGTATCGCACAACGAAAAATAAAAACGAGGTATATGCCAGAACTTGCAGAATCAGAACTTCTAGTTAGGCTGCCTCCATGGGCGTCGGCAGGATTTTGACTTGGGAAGGTGCACAGCTGTGTTACATCGTGGCCAGAGTTGGGGGGGGGGGGGGGGTTGGAGAGGTGTTTGGCTTGAGGGGGGCAAGTGCCTCTGTTGCACACCCCTGGCGACGCCCATGGCTGCCGCGTTCAAGATAACAGGATGCAGGGCCTCAGGAGACGCCCTTGTCGTTCCTGTGGAACCTTTTTAGCAGCGCATCTGTTCTAAGGCTGGGCCCGACGACAGGTGAGTGTCCGCGTCACCTGTCACGATCCGGTTCTCAGATACACCAATACACGGTGTACAACTGCCTTGGTCGCGGACGAGGCGGTAGCCGCACAATGAAACGGGGAAGGGCGCCTCGAGCGTAGCAAACGCGGGTGTGGCAAAGGGCTGCCACAAGTCTTTTCCCGGGCGTCTCCTCTACAAACAACGTAATGACCCACACAAAATCGGGAAGCATCGCGGAAAATCACAACGAAAAAGACAGGAGAACCACAGATCCACTTTTTCTTCAGATTTCACGTTGTGCAGAACTGGCGTTCTTTTTCCCCAGCGCTCGAACGTTCTGGTTTTACCTCCGACCGCCATGACGATCACTGCAACTGTAGCACCGGTATGCAGTCGGCGTTGAACATGAACTCTTTTTTGCGGGGGTGGGGGGGAGGGTATCGCAATGGTAGATGCCGGTTCATGCCTTTTCGTACACCTGCACCCCAAGAGATGTGACGCTCACTGGTAAATGCAAAACCGTTTTGGCTTTCCTATCACTATACTGTACGGTTCATAATGATGGCTACGTCAATGCAGAAGAAGGCATTTTCGCTCCTATGCGCGGCAGATATCCTGTGCTTCGCGCTCGGTGCGCTACCAAGATCATCCGAATCAGCCGGCTTGCGACCGAATATGACCGAATTAACGAGAGTTTGATGCCACTGAACAACGTTCCCGAATTACCAAAGGTCGAATCAAACAGCTTGTACTTATTACACGTTTCATTGAGCATCAGTTGCTACCGCTGCCATAAGTTCGACGTGACTTACTCTTGCATGTGTTTTCAAAAGGAAAGTGTCCCCCTTACAGAATTACAGAGTAATAGGTTATTTGCATTCTAGTAACGTATGTGTGCACGCAGATTCTTGATAACGCTTGCCATGAGTTAGCTGAACCTGTCCGTTGATGATAGTACTGAATAATAGACGGACTTAAGCTGCACAATCCTGAAAATCGCTTTGAGGTACATTTTACTTATATGCGCTATTTCATCTTCTAGTCAGCTAGACAATTTTTCGATGTGACGTTTACACACAACCAAAACGATTCGTCTTTCGCTTTTCTTTTCTTCGGAATAATTTCACTAAATGTGACGATATATACAGTATTACTTGCAGCGGTGTCTTCGGCGTTAGCAGCCTGTGATGCAGAGAAGGCTGTCACTGGACTCCAAGATTGCAGGAGCCATATCCACCAGATACAGAAACACAGATTTAATGCTTCCGACGTCGCCCACATAGAAGAAGTATGCTGGTAAGCACACGTGCATGTACACCTTAATCACTAAACAGTTTTTTTTTCGGCGTCTTTTTTTTTCTTCGCTTCTTTGAACAAAATACAAATGCATCACAGTCAGGAAATGTCGGGCTCATAGTGCCCATACAGTCTTCCTGAATTGTATAACCCATCAAGATAAGCACTAAGACATCACGCACACAGGACATCTATGAACAAGTGGGCACATAAGGTACAGATGACTGAAGTGAACAGGAGGCACCGACAAAGCTCTGTGATTAGTAATCAGCGCGATAGCATCGCAATCAGTGATGCTTTAAGGAAACTAAGGCATATTGCAGAATTCATGTGAAAATTTATTACGATTTCGGCGTCTTTGGCTTCTATTAATTTCCATGCACTTTAACGTATTTTTTTTTATTATTTCCGCGTAAAAAGTTGCACAGTGTGTGTGAATATTTGCAAATAAACATTCACCGCGCTTTTTGCTTTACTCATCAAGTCTACTGGTTTCTTCATACATTAGATGGATACACACTTCGTTGTTCTTTACTAGTAACACTATAGTGTTCTTTGCTCCCATGATTCTTTCTTGTCATTGTTTCATTCACGCTGTCACTTTCTTTGCTCTAATTGTTCTTTACGCTTGCTGATAAATGCACAGGTATACCGTGTGCCTTAATTGACACTATATATAGTTTCATACATGACGCTGCAGTATCCAAAAAAGTGAAGCAACGTAGTAAGGGCACAAACAGAAATATGACTATGCCGATGGATGAAAAGTGGATGAGTTTGAAATTCTAACGCAATTATAGTTAGCACTAGCCTCAGAACTTATAAGCTTATGCGGATAAAAAGCTCAACGAAAGATTTCATATAAATATGCGGCTAGAAAGAGAGAAGGCAAATATGCTAATCCAATGTTATAGCTCCGGTTGACTACCCTACAGGCAAGATGGATGCGGGATTTAAAAGGTAGGGATTTAGTGTAACAAAGCGACCGCTAGCACTGTAACCTCTTGAAAACCCGTACACTTCATAAATTTGAAAAGTGGGAATAGCCTTCCGCATGGGGTTTCTTTGAAAGCACGTTTTTATATTTTTGTTCTGTTATTGCACGATTGACAAATCGCCTAGCACTTCGCACATCACCTGTCAACAAGTCTGAGTACTACAGCGGGGGTATAGACAAAAATAACGTGCGCTATATAGTGCGTCGTCGCAACCACATGCACCGTACTTGCTCGTAGGCTGTCGGTCATTCCGATAGGCAATGCGTATATGTTGGAAAGTGCAACGCGGAGCCATGGACGGTGCATCATCGTCTGTTTGGGCAGTGGTAATTCCAGGCGCTATAGGAGTGGGTCCGGGGAAAACGACACGTGCAGAAAACGTTGGAGAACCACATGGTCAATGCGCATTCAGGGGATATGAAGCGAGACAGAGGCGAAACGTCGGCGCACGAAAACAGAATTGAGGCACTTCGGCCGCTCTCATGTGCAGATCGGGTGTCTTTATCGGCGTGGTCGTCTTCACTGATATTGCTGTGTCCCACAAGCCATCGAAGAAGTATATCATGCCCTTTGTCATGGCTGCGGTGGCAGGCCTGTCGAATTTCCGAGGTGAGTTGTTCGTCAAATCCATATGGCACATTGCGCTTCGTTGCTTTGGAAGGTTGACTTGTAGTCACAAAACTTCCCACTGTTGTGGTGCTTTCCGACAAATAAAACCACACAGTGCTACAACTCCACACCTGTCGATGTGTTCATTGATGATGTTTTCAACTTCATATTATTTAAGTTTCGCCGTGACGGTTGCTGGCGAAGAGCTACTGGGTTCACCATATGTTGTGTATATTTGGTATAGGTTCTGCGCAAGTAATGTGTGATGGTTTCAAGCTTTAAAGCGTGCAACGGCGCTCCATCTTCCTTTCGTGCCCGGAATCGTCAAGTGTACTTCAGGCCGGTGCAATATGGCGTCGTGTTAGCATGTGTAAAGTTTATTGAGAAGTATATATAGGCCTGGCGTTTTTAGCAAATTTTGAATATGACCTCGCGGCTGGAAGGCAGGCAAGATGGTGTGAGAAGTAAAGGCAAGTGCCGAATATGTGCTCTCAAGACGTCAGTGCCAACTAGCAAAATTATCTGGCAATGACCACAGTCAAAATTAAAAAACAAAAACACTTATCGGGAGACAAACATGTTGTGAGTGCTTCGGCTTAATTGTGAACGGTGAAGTCTGTTAATATTTGTTGCGCAAGTATGTTTATGGAGCACAGGTAAGCTAAACCACCGAAACCCGAAAAGAGGGCATTATAAGCAAATGGAGCATCGGCGGTATATGACGTGTTCGCCGAGAAACGCTAGCGGTCAATCATTTCGTCACGCACGAGATATGGCTCCAGGCCAAGCAGCTACCAAAGATGAAGCCAAGAAATCGATATATTCGCATGGAGGAAGGAACATGCTGAGGAGAGGTTGCTACATCCCATTTTGTGAAGCCGAAAGTGGGGAAGAATAGAGGACTCCTCCTCGCAATGTTGAGCCCGCTACGGCGGCACGCGCTTCCACGACGGGTGCCAGCGAGAAGGAGGCGAGCCGTGCGAGCCGATTTTGGCTGCGCCTGGCGGCACCGCCGCCACCACCGCTATCTGATAGACGAGCTGGAAAAGCAAAACATTTGTGCTGAGTATGAGCAAAACGTGCTGCGATATTCGCTTGTATAGCACCTGCGTGCCATTCGCAGCCTCATTGCGGTTCATATTGTGAATCTACAATACACTTGCAGCTTTGCACTTCATGTTTAATCCGCTGAGTGCAAGGTAACAACGGCGCGAATCAGCCGGATAATATCCTCGGCAGGCTGTTTTCTTCTGAAGATACGGTAAGTTCGGGGTACGAAACATAATGTAACAGTAAAATATTATTTAATATTTTTTGCTACCTATTTAGATGAAGCAGCTTCGAATAATTTTTTTGCCATGTGTGTCACAATACGTGCGCACGAGTATCGTTCGCAGCAACGCGAGTCCGCCAAGTGCGATCATATGAAAAACAAAACAAAAAAAAACTTGGCCAAAGATGAGATTATCGCGCGCAAAACGTAAACGGGAAGCGATAATACTGACAATAAATCACCTTACTGTGTCAGGCACGTCTAATTCGTGACTTTGCAAGCTTCGGTGAGAACAGTGGGCCACGTATACACTGCTTTCCGATAGTTGTGACCGCCGCACACGAGAACGGCTCACCACCGCATCTCGTATCAAGAGGCGTAGGCACTGCCGTTCTCCTATATAGGAATTCTAGGCTGCCTTCGCTGAGGCACGCAACAGCACACTACCGAAGGAAAACAACGAAGCTGTGGCGCCAACCATTTTCGGAGAAGTGGTCGCGAGCTTCGAAAGCGACCGCTTTCGACCTCAAAGGGACCTTGAAACAATTTTGACAATTTTCACAAATACATTGGGCCGGTATACCATCTCCCAAGGGTAATTTAGAGACGAATTTGAGCTCTCTGCGTAAACTGTGTAATTTAATACAACGCTTTAAAGCTGCGAATCACTCCAGATCGCTGCGACCCGCGGCCAAACGCCTTTTCAACCGCCCATACACCAAGCAACACGCTCTTCCCCACTGACCTCATCGTTTACAGCTGATCTGATTGGCTGTGGAACGCGCAGCACAAACTGCCGGTATCGAATCGGCGGCGGGATTTATGCTTATGCGGTCTCACGCCACATCGTGACGCAGGCGCCGTGAAGGTGGAGCTTAGCCCCGAGCTCTTGATGGAAGAGTTGAGGGCAGTTGAGGGTGGAAGTTGAACGTGAAAATAAAGAGAAAATGAATTGTGCACTATCTTTCGCCCGTATTCAGAGTCGTTTTTTGTCTTGAACTTGACTTGTCACCGCCTTCAATGCAGCGTGTTTGGAACGTGTTTGTGCTTCATGCCTTGGCAACGACTTAGGACATCGCGTTCGAGACGCGTTCGGGCTGCGTTGGAGGCTGTGGCTAGTCAAGAGAAATCCAAGAGCGTTTTTGAATACGTACGACTATCGCAAATAATCCTCGTCGTCTCAGCGCAGCTTGGGAGGTAGGCGGCTTGCATGGCCGGCCAACTCTCGCGATCGATGATACGGTCACAACCACCACCGGCTTTTTTTCTTTGGAGACATTTGTGCTGCCAGCGCTGACACTATGGCACAGTGCACCAGCACCATTACAATCTCTTGTTCTTCGCTGGAATCGAACTCCTTGACGCTGATGGGAACGCTGTGCAATAACGGACGAAAACAATAAATGAGGCACGCTCGTTTTCCTCCGCTCACTGAGCTGACGGTGATCAGCTGATCGGCGCCGGTCTCTAGAGTTCTAGCTGCAGATAACGAGATCCGGACGTGACTCTCCCATAGGGTTTCCCACAATACTTACTAGAGGGAACTCTGGTGCTAGTGTCTATGGGAGTTGCAACACATGGCACTTCAGCGAGCATGGGAATGATGGGTAGTACACACATTTGTCTAATTTTCGTACTTCTGGCCTGCTTCTGGATCCGTGTGTGTTCGTGTAGTTTGGAGCTGTTTTTTCACGAAGAGATAAATTAGCAAATGTTCACCGTTTGCGCTTCACAACCTTATTCTTTTAAGCTATTTCGAATCAAGTCCCTAAGTTCAAAAGGATTCGTTCTTTCTTTCAAAACGAGACCGTAACCAGTAATAAACAAAGCCGCAAGTACGATTCGCCGCCCGCAGGTACGAAGACTAGGCAAATGTGTGTACTACCCATCATTCCCATGGTAGCTGAACGATTGCAGCGCCAGAGTGCCCTCTAGTTAATTTTGGTAAACTCTATGGACTCTCCAGCTTTGCGACTTCCGGTCGCTCGCATGCAGCCTCTGCCGGCGTGAACATTAGTCGCTTTTTGGTAGCCAGTCACGAATGGTCGCGCGACCGCTGCTAGTCGCCGGTGTGCACCAGCCTTATATAGAGTACACTTTTATAGGCAGGTTTGAGTGCACATGAAAACGGTTTGGTTGGTGCATACGACGTTTCATGACATTATAAACTCACGCCACGATATACGTAACAAGAAAACACCAGCTTAACAGCGGAAGATGGCGGCGCCCACACCTCTTGGGTAAAATAGTCTATAGGCACTTCTGCTGCCTTGGACGCGAGTTCCTTTCTCTTTTCCTCACGCGAGCTCTTTTACCTCCCAAACGACACTAGAGAGACACGGCACTGACATGAGCCCGACGAAAACACAAGGCAGACGCAAACGCCAACGAAGTCACTAGACCCCATTGTCACACTCTAGGCCGAAAAACTAGCACCGAAAACACTAGCAAAACGCATCCGCAAACCGGTCGTCGGCGTGTCTTGGGAGATCGGCGGCTGAGCGAAAATTTGCCCCACGTCTTTGCTTCCGACGACCACGAAGCAGGCAATCTTCGGGGAGTTAACAATGCCCTCTCCGAGGCTTGCGGCGTCTGAATAGGCAGCTCGAGCACCCAACGGAAGTCTTTTCTTCGCTTCCCTATTGTGTGCACCAACCCCGTCTCTCGCTACCACGGATTATGGTGAGGGCTGCGCCGCGTAACCAGATAGGGACAATGGCAGAGCGGGAAGCATGGCTGAAAATGAGGTGCAGGAATGCAAGTTTAGTCCGCGTCGCTGCGTGTGCCTCCAATGTGACTACAGAATTGACAAACGAAAGACTGTGAGTACAAGGCGCGGGCGGGACCTTCGAGAGACCAACCGCGGACTGTTTGTGTCTTTGCAGTGTATACATAGGCCGACGACAAGGGAAAAGACACTCCTAAAGACAGCCCGCTGACCGAAATCGGTATCGTGTCTCTCTTGTGTAAACGCACCTTCAGTGTTTTGGTTGAAGCGTCCTCAGTGTAAGAGACCCTTAATGAGCATGCACTCCAAACATTTATCACAAAGTGGTTCTAAGAGAGAGAGGAAGAGAAAAGTGAGCCCCGTAACTGTCGGCTTCAGCGAGCGACACCTCAACAGTAGCCCACAAGGAATGGGGGTGAGGAGGGATTAAAAGGATAGGAATAAAGGTGTAGAGAGAGAGAAAGAGGCATGTAAGCCAGAGAGCGACGACATATCGAGGGGATAGGAGAGATAGGAAAGATGGAAACACGGTCACAAGAGTCCGAGGACGGGGCACCACTTGCGAGAGCTCTTGTCGGCGTCAGGAGGTGGCGTAGAGCAAGTCCAGTCGGTCATAGCTACACTGTCGTCGGAGGTCGGCATCACTTTACCGTCAAGAAGCGCTCTACGGAGAATTGAACCTATAGTGTATTTCTTTTGGCAAGCGGCGGCTGTAACTGCTGGCCAACACCGCTGCAGTTCTATCAGCCTTCCTTGTAGCGCTCTTTTACCTTCCCCCTCCACGCGCTCTCCTTCGACGCTCGCGCAGCGTCACATGACGAAGTGGCTTTGAAAAGACGAAAAAGGAAGAAAAAGCGCAGTCCCGTTACTGCCTCTCTCAGTGGAGGGCAGCTCCACAGTTATGCGCAGGGAAGGGGGAATGGGAATTAAAGAGACAGAAGGAAGGGATAAGAGAAGGGTAGTGAAAAGCATTCGATCACTCGCATCACGCACGCGCGCGTAAGAAACCAAACGCGGCACACGCAACCCACCGAAAGACCACCGAGAAGCCGGAGGCGAAGCAATGTGCCAGAGAAGAAAAAAAAAACACCAGACAGGTAGAAAGAAGTTAAGGCACTCCCCGACCACGAGGGAAGGGGAGAGAGTGTTTGCTCTGACGCCGGTGCCTGATATCAAACAGCTGAACCTCCGGGCTGCTCGTCGTCGGATTCAACGCCGGGCTGAGCGCTCCGGGAGGGCGGAGGATTGGACAGTGTACAACCGCATCGACGCGGTGTGTACACCGCGTCGATGCGAACGCGCCAGAGTGCCAGATGCGTCGACGCATCGACGCATCTGGCGCTCTGGCGCGTTTCCAGCGACGTGGAAGGAGGCGATCGTCATTCCGGTACGCAAGAAGGGCAAGCCCTCGTCGGAGCCGATCTCCTTCAGGCCGGTTTCGCTCACGTCAGCTGCTGGGAAAGTGATGAAGGCCATGGTTCTCAAGTGTATCGAATGGATAGCTGCGGCCCTAAACTTCCTGGCGAACGTGCAGAGCGGCTTTCGCTGCCACCGATCACCGCGGACTGCATCTCCGACGTTGTCACCACCCTGGGGGATGCAAAGCTCCGCGGTGAAGCCGGATACTTGGTTCTCCTCGACATCAAGAGTGCCCTCGATTGCCTGCCTCATGCGGCCGTTTTGGACGCTCTACATGCAATGGGTGTGTGCGGCAGGCTTCTCGGTTCTCGAGGAAGTCCTCGACGGCAGAACTTTCCGTGTCCGCATTTCTGGCGACCTCAGCGCGCCTCGCCCGTCCACTGCTAGTGTGCCGCAGGGCAGAATTTTGGGCCCCATGCTGTTCAATCTCGCCCTCGCGCGCATCGTGGACTACAACCCGCGCGACTTGCAGTACGCGGTGCGCATTGCCATCTATGTGGACGACGTCGGCCTCTTTGCGAGTGGACCCACTTCGTGCGGAAAACAGGTGCGACAGAGCATCAAGCGCTCTCTCGAGGCCATGGATGCTTTCATCTCGAGCATTGGGCTTCAGCTCTCCACTGCCAAGACCGAAGCGCTTCTCGTCCACCCCACCCTCAGGGGCCGATATACGAGGTTGGCCGCCTCACGTTCCGGGGACGCGTTCTGCCGTGGCGACGATCGGTGCGATACCTCGGAATCACGCTAGATCACCACCTGAGCTGGAAGCCAGCAGTTGCCATCCACCGGCTAAGCTCTCGCAGTGTCGCAGGAGCGGCATCCTCTCTCCTCGCGCGGGGCAAAGGCTGTTCTCCTGACATCGCCCCGAGGATGTACAACGCCGTCGCTGGAGCCAGGGCCCTCTATGCGTTCTCCTTGGTGACACTGCGTGCGTCTCAATGGGACACTCTCGAGACGGCACATCGCGGCGTCATACGCCGCCTCTTTGGAATACCTCGATCTTCCCCAGTGGGCGTGACATACGCCGAAGCCAGCCAGTTTCCCCTCTCGCTCAGAGCCAAGGCCTGTGCTCTACGCCACGTCGAGCGCATGCACATGACGCGAGGGGGCAAGGCGCTGGTTAATCGGCTCCTGTCGCTGCCCAACACTGGCATGGGCCGCAGCGCGCTGGAGTACGCCGGCCTCATCTCCGAAGCCCCCTTCGCCGGACTCCTGCCTATTCCACCTCACTGGGACTCCCGGCTGGCCACATCGACCAGAGTTCCAGGCATACGCAGCAAACGGCACACACCTCGCGCTGCCCTACTACAAGAAACCTGCAGCCTCATCGAGGAGCGGTACTCCGGCCACCTACATCTGTACACTGACGGCTCGGTGAAAAGGGACAGCTCGGCTGCTGCTGCCAGCTTCATTCCGGCGCTCCGAGATGAGAGGAAGTGCCGTCTTCCCCTTCCGGCGCCATCGACGACCGCTCAGCTCGCGGCACTCAACTTAGCGGCCGATCAGCTGGACGAGCTGCTTCTTCGATCGGCCGTCGTCTTCTCGGACGGCGCTCCTCACCCTCGCGAGGGGAAAAAATGGCCCTTGATAGCGCAGCGCCTCACGCGCAAGTTTACAGTTATTGTGCGAAGTGCGTGTGCTGTGTCGTTCCAGAGGGTGCCCCCACACGTCGGAGTGCGCGGCAACGAGGCAGCCGACGCGCTGGCAAAGGACGCCCACTACCCGGCCACACCCGCAACGAACTTCGTGCACAGCTTCGATGTGGCACGGCAGATTATCGCACGCCACGTCCGGGCTCTTCACCCGGACCCCCGCACAACAGCCGGCAATCCTGTCGCGCGCCTGCCGTCAACAGGAATTAGTCGGCACGCTCGTGCTTTCCTGCTGCGCCTTCGAACTGGATGCAGCCGAACCGCGCACCGACTCTTCAGTCAGAGTCGCAGTGGCAGCCCTTCGTGCGTGCAGTGTCCGGCAGACGAGATGGTCGAACATATCTTGTGCCAGTGCCCGGGATACACGGATATTCGTCGCCGACTCTTCAACGCCTATGCGCAACTCGGACTGCCACACGCGAGTCCAGAACACATGTTGTTCCCCTCGGCTAACGCTGCAACAATCCGCCGGGCGTTCCATGCGCTGCTGGACTTTTTTGACGACGCAGATCTCTTTACGCGCCTTTAAAGAGGCCCGTTATACACGTGTCGTCGTTTGTTTACGTCGCGCCGCGCCTCCTCAGAGTCCCACGTGACTTTGCCTACGTAGGCTGCTCCGAGCTGTCTGACGTCTTTTTTTTTCTCCCTCTCCCCCACGGCGTCACACGAGTTCACCGATTTCACAGATGAGGTACGCACGCTTGCGTTACAGTGTCTAGAGAATGTATACTTGCGCGTAAAAACAAAAATCATCACCTTCTCCAAGCTCATTGCACTGAGGGCTGCAGTTTTGGAATGAAATGTATGCAAGATGACCTTTTGCACCACACAATTTAGTATCTGATGGGTTCAGGGGATGATCCATGGCAGCCACTCACTTACTAGATACTATGTGGCAATCACCTGTGGCCATAGGTCCGCAAAACTGGCGGAGCTTATTCAGACTCACTCATGAATTATATTTTGAGCTTCGGACTCACGAAATGGTTTCTGAATCAGACTCACACTCACGACAATTCTCTTTAACCAGACTCAAACTCATTAAAACATTACTCACCCACAGTCACTCAGACTCACGCTCGGGCTGGCTCTGAGCGAGTCGACTCATGACCCCTTTAGCTTAGAATTAGCTTCTTCGACAATGGAGTCAGGGCTCTTTAACACCAGTATCTTATGTAATTATGCTCTTCTTGGCTACGTTTTACGTGGTATCTTTGAAAAGAAGTTTTGAGTGCATGCAAATCAGTGGTTATTTTTTTGAATAGATGAGAGCATAAGATATATTTATGAAGAACTTCCCTTGAAAAGTTGGAGGGCGGAAGGACGAGGCAACCCCCCCCCCCCCCCCCCTTCCTATGTAATTCGCGCCTCTTATAGCAAATTTTGAAACGGTGTGTGAACGACACTGCTTTGGAACACCTGTGGGTAGACGTGAGTATAAACAGGAATCCTGGTAAGGCTGACAGTAATGCTGAAGATGACTGTAGATAGGACCTTAGGTCGACAAAAGATAGTGGCCCTCATTCAAGAAATCTATATTTCGGTTTTGACTCACTTGGACCCAGGCTCACCAAAAGTTTTCCGAACCGAACTCACGAAAATTTTCTTCAAGCCAACTCACTCGGACTTATTCACGGAAGTATTACTCACACGGACTCACTCAGAATCGTGGCTCGATCTGAGTCTGAGTGAGGCGTCTCATGAATGAGTTCGCCGACCTACGAGGCTGTGGGACATACCAGTGGCACATACCCGCCCGCGGGTATGTGCCACTGTCTGGAGGGAAGTGTTTGACAACGTACGCGACGGGATTGTTACATTATTCATATCTTATTCACAGCGTATCATATTCGCCAAACCATTTTACGCTGCCATACTAATTTTGGTTGCCGCAGATAGACAAATAGATAGATATAGATAGACTCCAAATATGATTGCAGTACGCAAAGAAATGTTTCGCATTTAAAAAAAAAAGGGGGGGGGGCAGCAGTCGGCTGATGCGCTTGGTTAGCCAACAAAGGACGAGGAATGAATGTATCGCAATACGACGACAAGGAAGATATGGATATGTTGTAGCGTACGCAAGTTACGTAACGGCCGCACTAAAACATGTTTTCATGAGTGCGCGCGCGCTCGAACGTTTTCTGCGCTGAATCTCTAGTTCTACATACCATGCGCTGATGCACAGTCCTCAACATATTCTGGCTAATCATCACGCTGCTCCGGCACATATGCAGGGGAATCGCGTATTCCAGAGCCTATAGAATGTCTGCTACTGTTCGCAGCCTGTAGGGTTATTCGACCGTCGACGAGATATCCGTATGGTTAAGTCTGAAAGAAACACCGATAAAGTCATGCGTAACGATTTGATATCACAATAGCTTCCTATAGTAACTAGATGGCAAATATGACGGCGTAAAGTTCGAGATTTACTGCATACTTATCATCACACACATGCAGGCGTCAGTATATTGACTGCCCATTATCGTAAAGTAATGCATGAGTGACAGTGGCGCACCCAATCTGATATGTATGCCTGCAGTGCAGAGTAGAAGCGAGTGTAAAATCGCTGCGAAAAACATTACCATAATGCAGTAACTGTTCAATATGTATCGGCGTTATCCGGTTTGCGCCTTTCATGCAACGTTATGCTTTTAACCATTCTACCAGCTAAAAGCGACGCTTTCTGATCTTCCCAGCAGCGCCACGGTCAAGTTTGAAGACTGCATCCGCGAAGCTGTGCATCTTTCAGGATGCCACCACGAAGTTGACTACCTTGTGACCGTGATGATGACTGCAACGCGAAAGCTTCTGAGCGACATGTACACCGCCAACTGCTGGTACCTCTGCAGCCAAGCCGATGCTATCTCTGCCAGTGCAACCTTCGCTCCCGCCGGACTTGTGGCAGTGGCACTTGTGGTGTTGTGGAGGACGTGAAGTCAATCCCACTGGTTGCTCGAGAGTGCCAGGATGTCATCCAAGCGTACTCCCAAGCTGTCCTGTGGTCTTTCGTGTCGCTTTAGTGACCGGCAAAAAACGTTTCGTTGATTTGGTGTGTAGTTGCGCAGCATCACAGCAACGCCCCCTCATGTTTGAAGCAGGGTTTTGCAGCAGCGGACCATTTCACCAATGTGACTGCCTAGCACTCGCATGATGATACGGAGGCAACTTTCACGTTGACGTGCTTCTTTTCAGTTTTTTTCTTTTTTTTTGCAACCAAAAGATCGCGTTCGAGATTTTACCAGATTACCTTCGTGCTGCCAATTTTCTTTTATATGGTCAAGCAAGTCATGTAGCCGGTTAGCTCCGTGTGTATCAAGCTCGCTAATTTTTATGTATCAAACTTTCGTCCACGGCACTGCTTCGCATTATATAAATCAATGAGAAACTGCATGACATAGTCTAACTGGTGAGACGTAAGTACATAGGGGCAGTCTAGAGAAAGAAGTGTACAGACCCCTTCCGAAAGCCTCGGTAGGATCAGGCGTACAGATGGGGCCAACAGGATACAGTAGTTAATCTCGCCGACCGGGGTTGCGTATGAGCATAAGCGTGCTCAGTGTAGCCCTTCGAAGGGGGAGAGGGGAGGGTTATTGCAGCACCACCACTTCATTAATTTCATGTATGGGGCACGCTCACCTCCCCTCGTAGGTGTCTATGGGGGCGCCGCCTCTGCCTACCTCCTGCGCGCGCCTATCCGTCTGAGCATAGGCGCGCGCAGAGTCGGGCAAGGGTGAGAGGGGGGGGGGGGGGAGCGGAGAGTGAAGAGGGTGAGCCCTCTTCACTCTCCGCCCTCCTTCCCCCAATTTATTGAAGCACGCTTGCGCGACTGCTGGCTTCAGTTTTAAAGGAACACTAAAAACAATGGCTTGGTTCAGATTGATAAACTGTACCCTGAGAACTGTAAGGTCTTAAGTTTCACCATAAGTTCGTTATTAGAGGATAAAATCAAGGTTGAAGTTTCATTTTAAAATTTCGCGCCTTATCTCCGCACGCGACGTCACGAACTTCAATGTGTATATTTTGTATTTTTATGACATTCGCTACATGAAATTTTCTGAAACTTCGTACGTTAGGCCTAGGGCCCCTACAGATGACAATTTACTTCATTTTTATTAAGAACGACGTGGGACCGAGTAAATCTATGGCACGGCGTTTGGTGCGAGAATTTCCAGGAGACGCCTCCGTCCACATTTTTTTTTTTTCGCGCGTTCTCTCGTGTACCAAGCGTCGTCTCGCGGGCGTTTTCGGGATTGTGATATTGTAACTTCACTAATACGCAAAAAAAAAAACGCTCTTTTCTTTAGTGTTCCATCAAATTAAAGCTGGCACTCCAGGTCCACAAGGAAGATTACCCAAAACAGAACGACTGACATTAATGAGGGTGTTAGCCATTTGTCTTTCGTTTGTTCGGAGCCGCACGATGTGGGTCAATCGTCAGTGAGTTTCAGAATAGAGTTTTAGAACAGCACAACGGAAAGGTTTTCCTTGCGCATGCATCGTACGCTAACCTCTTGCAGGCTCCCGTTAAGCAATGAACGCTAAGCTACGCCCGCAAGCTTAACAATGTAATGGCGTACGCGCCAGCAAGTTGTTATTCCAGATGACGATGTGTCGGGGGAGAAGGAAATAGCATGTGAGCAGCACGTCTGCTCTTCACAATGAGTCAGTATATAACATGACACGCGTTACTGCTGAAGATGCGTCAGCATTCTGTTACCGTGAACTGTGCTATTTCAAGGACGGTATACGCTTACCTACCCGTTGTTCGGGCAGGGATCGGTCAATTAACTAGGTCGCGTGTACACCTTCAATGTAAGCACATGCACTAGGCTTCATGTCAGATGATATAGTGCAATCGCGAAGAGAGTGAGGTGTACTCACGTACGACCTTTCCACTTGGGTAAAGACTTAGCCCTCAGGGAAACGTCATACGTGGTACTCCTACGATGTGCTGTTTAAACACATTATCACACTGAACGACAACAATTTCTTGTAGAAAATATGAAAAAATTTTCATTATATCTCCCACGTTCTATCTTCTTTCTGTGTCACGAGATGTGAGAAGGTCCACCTGTAACAAAATCACAGAGAGGTCCATCTTTGACCGTGAAGTTGAAAGTGACCAAGCTACTTAATGCACCATAAGTGAATTTTCAGCTACATCACTACATGTTAATGACATCCTATTGACAAGCTCAATTAAAGGTGTACATTCAGTCCCACTGCAAATAGGCAAAAGAGATGGCACGAAATGCAAACAGTGAGACATACTGTTACCCCAAGTACTACTATAGTGGGCAACTTACATTAAAATTTATTTCATTAAAATAGCAATGAATACATTTTTCTTCTTGCGGGGCATCCTTTTTGCAGAAATGAAAATTTCTGCAGACAATAGCGAAAGAAAAGGGAATTTTTTCGAGGCGCACGCTTGTTTGTCAGACACAACCAAATCAATCCAATAAGCAATTAGGATAAGGGATAATAATTCATGAATCCAATAAGCAATTTGGCAGAGAGAATCTTAATTGTTGTCCCTAACTGTATCTTGAGAATAATGATATAAGTTGAAATAAATTTATGTGGACAAAGAATCACCCCCTCCGATGTAGGTATCTGAATCTATAACCTTGGAATTACGCATCCAAAGCTTAACAAAACGTGCTTCCCCTTCCACTTTTCATTGGATACTCCTGCGGGTATAATCCCTGGGAGTGTTAGTGAGTGCTTCCAGTAGCCGCAACGGCGAGTGTGGAAACCTTTTGCAAGAAGGCGTCACATCACCTTTGCACGAGGCAGCAGCAGGACAATAAACCCACGCATGCTAACCTAATACATTACTTATTTGTTACACACAACCGAATGAGTCCAACATACATTAGACCAAAGAAAGCATAGGGAAGATTGATTGGCTTCAAATATATTGCAGTAATTATGACGTTAAAGAGACTCTGCAATACTTTTCAGCATGGTCACGAAACGCTGCCGATCGGTATTAGAGGGTCCTGAGGCCAAACATTACAGCGCAGCACACGGCCTGGAATTTAAAATTATGTCTCAAAGGCGGCAGAAATTATTCCGTCTTCGCTTGACAAATGATGCCCCAAACCCACAAGACCATGACGTGAACTCCCAAGTGCATGGCTATTGGCTGATCAGAGCATCGTGGGCTGCAAAGGTACTACGGTTGTAGCAGAATGCCGCCACATGCCCCAACGCACACAAGCGTACATAATTGATTGATTGATATGTGGTGTTCAACGTCCCAAAACCACCATATAATCGATTATGAGAGACGCCGTAGTGGGGGGCTCCGGAAATTCCGACCACCTGGGCTTCTTTAACGTGCACCCAAATATGAGCACACAAGCCTACAACATTTCCGCCTCCACCGGAAATGCAGCCACCGCAGCCGGGATTCGATCCCGCGACCTGCGGGTCAGCAGCCGAGTACCTTAGTCACTGGACCACCGCCGCGGGGCACGCGGGCGTACGTGATCACACTGAAGGCAAGCTGCGCGTTCAAAGAAAAAAATAATAAAAGAGAGCAAAGTCCATCATGGCCATGACGCGCTGTGAGGAATACATTTCATTGCTCCCTTGTCACCCCCCCCCCCCCCCCGTAGCTTTCAATACACTTGCTGGTATAAAAGGAGAGGTGAAACAAAGAAGTCTGTGACAAATCACTGTAATTTACAAGTTTTTTGAAGCAATAAGCTCTGTTAATGAAGCCATACAATGATTACTTCGAAAAGCATTACAGGGCCCCTATAACGAAATTGAACTAAAGGGGATGAATATCACCCTGTCTGTCGGTGAGATCCAAACCCATAACCTCCAATTATAGAGCTGTAGATACGTAATTAAAAGGTTGTGTGTTAACATTTCATCAAAGGAGAAGGTGAGTTTTAGCATGATAGCGTTAAAGAGCTCATTTCGCAGAAATTCTGGCGTCGTTGGTTGTGAGCGAAAAATCATCTTTGCGTGACAGAAAAATCGAGCATCTTTGCATAACCAAAAAACTGGGGAAGATGCAAATAAAAAAATATTGGGTGCCAGTGGAATTGAACCCAGATCGGGTGGGTCTGAGTGGAGATCGAACCCGGTTTGTTTGCATGGCAAGAGGGTGTTCTACCACACAGACAGGACTCCGCTTGTGAATACAGAAAATAATGTTCTTTGCTTGGCAATGCAGCAAATGTTATTTTCATGCTTTACAAACACACTCGTCCTGTATACATGCTTCACAACACAACATAAAATATTGCCGTAATAATGCGTGACCCAAGCACAAATTGTCATGGCGTGTCAAAACATGGGATCATTATGCATAGTTTAAAGCCATTCACCCACTACAAAAGGCACACAGTCTACAGCACCGTCAAGACCATCTAGTGGATACATAGCAAGTTCAAAAAGATTTCAAACACTAAGTCTTTGAAGTACGCACTAGGAACAGAATATCGCTATCGCGCTTAAATTTCAAAAGCAAAGCTTAAGGGTCCCCCATTTTTTTTTTGTCCTGTTTAATGCATTTCACTTTACGCAATAATTACTACATTGAAAAACAATAAATGTCCATTAAGCTTTTCTCGGCCAGTCGCTTGGGTTAATTGGTTGCAGACACTAGCGGTCACACATTATTATAATCTTGCTCACACAGAGTCTTCACACCATTACAGTGTTTCTTTTATCTGCCGCATTATTTTTTTTTTCTGAAGTGGTGCAGTTGTTTTATGGCTGATAAGCACAATTTTACATTGCAGAAACCAAGTGCACACAAGTTTTAATCTCTACTTATATCAAAGTAGCAGAGAAATAGATCATTATCATGATGCAAAACAGTAATATATTGATGTTAGAGCAATGTTTCTGTATTTCGTGCTTTGCATGTTCCACCTTTTTTTTTCACATTCCTTAGATGTTCGTAAAGCTATCCCCTCTGAATTGCTCTGCTAAAATCACGGAATGACCCAGCTGTAGTACCCATTAAAAAAAAAAAGAGTGCATGATATTCAAGTCATAATATATTTAACAGACATACCTATATACCAAGTGCAGCCTAGTAGACATACCAAGGAAGCTTTATTACAAAGATTGCACAGTTATTAACTAACTTTTGCAGAAGCATATAGGCTCGTGTTTATGTCTTAAACTATGGAGTTAATGATGTTGCAGGACTATGGAAATATGCACTATTAAACTGACTTCTTCTTTAAAAGACTGTGAACCAAGTGTAATCACCCATGCCCAAACACTTAACGGTTACAGTGATCTAGCCACTATCAGGTAGGAGGCCTGCCTTTTTTTATAGTGGTTATGACAAGTATTGCCTCACCATATTGTGAAATTCGCGCAACCAACATTTGCTTTATGACACGTGCTTCAATGCTGCTTTATCTTTGACAGAACAACTTCTGTGAAGCAGATCTCAAGTTCAAAGCTTCCTGGAGCTCTACTAGTGACATATATTTTGCACCTAATGGCACTGACTTATCAATTATTGTTATTAACAATGTAAACTTGGAATTGGTTTTACAGTACGCAAATAGTACATTTGTATGTGCTATATATAAAACTTTCTAATAAAGAAGTATAAGCATACTGAACATCTACCAGATATTGTGCCATGACTACCAGATAATGAAGAAATGCAGAGGCCATGGACAAAGCTGGTATGAATTTTGAATATTGCCTTTGGAGATGTGAGCTTCAAAAACATTTTGTTTGTTTCAATGGCTTAACAATTGCTTAACTGCTCTGTCTCTTGGTGCAAACAAGAGTCTAAGTCAAGCCTTTGAAACTTGGAGGTTACCTAACATATCATTTTTCATAGTACTAAATTGTGATCTCATTATGAATGATGTCATGGTTGGGGATTATAGATTAACTTTGAACACCTAGAAAATCTACATACAAGAATGCTTATGCACTTTGTCCCCATGAAAATGCAGCAGCTGCATTTAGACTGAAAAGGCAAACTCAGCAGCATCATTTCATAGATAGTGAGCTAGCGGTGGGCGAGATAGCAGTGATTATCAAATGTTCCCAAACAATATTTCTGAAACACAACACAAGCAACACAATAAATAGCATGCCCACTGATTCAATTAGCCTACGTTTCCACTGCGGTGATGTCACTGATACCTTCGTGTAACCAGTGCAGCAGTTTTGCTTTTTCTGAATTTGAAGGATAGGAAAGTGCTGTGCTTCCCATCATCTGGACAGAGAAACTTTGGCGGTGCAAGTTTTTCTGACCTTCCTTTCAATGCTCGATTCAATACATCATTGAACAAAGTCTGCAATACGCTGTTAATTCGAACTCACATCACTATAACAGAACCAGCCTGTGATCACAATGCAGTTTGCATCACAAGTTGACGGCTCCGCCAGCAGGTGCCTGGCGGCTAGCCTGTTTTTATTTTACACAAAATAAGCACCAGTACACAATGTATTCGTAACGAATTCCTCAAACTAACTGTGTACCTGCTCAACCTGCTCATTCTCAAATGCATAGCAGCAAAATACACCGCAACAAGTTGCCAACATCAACAACCTAGGCCAGAGGTCCTAAGCACACAGCCCGTCGACCTTCCGCTAGCGGCCCACGGTCTGCACATGACACTTTTCGTCCTATATTTATTTATGACATTGCGACTGTTTGTGACATAGCTAAATGATGCTTGCATTATTTCCCTTGCCTATCATGATTAACAATGCTTTGTTCAGGTAAGCTACAGAGATATGACTTATCTTAAAAAGACCCTGAAACACTTTTTCAAGTAACTATGGAATGGATTCACTAAAAGAGCTTATTGCCTCAAGAATTTAATGTGGCAAAAATTTTAAGAATCCATCCAGTATGAGCGGAGTTACGAAGATTTGTCGCACGCTCCAATCGCATTCTCTCTTTTCTTGTCCCGACGAAAGCGCTGGAAACTAAGCAGGCAGGGATGGCAGGGGCAAAAAATATGCGTCGCGTGCGCCTCGAGACCTTGAGCACTTATTTCTTTTTTTCTTTGCGGCTTTTTTAGCGTGATAACGCGTGTGCTCGTTGACAAGTCGCGGCCTCCCACGACGATCTCTGTAACAACTGAGCGTGCCATGTTTAAATCAGCCAATGGCTGATAGACGACCTTCTAAGGGTGCTTTTTGAAAGTCTCGTTATTTGTCGAGAAAAGAGAAAGCAATTTTTAGCTGACTTTGATAACACATTGTGAATTCCAGGCCCTATGCTGTGCTATAATATTTGGCTCGCATGTTCTCGCAAGCCTCTACTACCGATAGGTAGAGTTTTCTGACCTTGCTCAAAAAGTGTTTCAGGGCCTCTTTAATTAGGGGTGTGTGAATATTTGAGTGTCAAACTGAAATAGAATATTACCTAATTGAATAATTCAATTTGATTTTTAAATATATAGTATTGAAATTTCAAATAATTTGATAGGGCAAATATCGAAAACATGACAAAAGCCAATAGTGCCACTTAGGATAGGACGGCTAAAACTACCGTCAACTCCGGTATAGCAGGGCTTTTGTTAAAACTTTCACTCATATCCTGGTTCAAAAGCGCGCACATGTTTATTTTAAAAGAGATTATGTCATTTTCGCAAGTCACGGCTCTAGAAAAGTGGGTCAGAAAACGGCCTGAGATGTTGAACTGTTCGCGTCAAAAAAGAACCAGCACCCCGACTTCACGACTCCTTCAGTGTTTTACCACTACCACCGCAACATAATAGCCATAGTCAAGACATAAAGACAAAAGCTTCAAAAATACTTCAATGAGCTCCTGATCGCAAGAAAGAATGATCCTTTTAAACAGTGAAAAGAGCATGGAGCTGTTCTATATTAAGGTATTGGCGAAATCGCTTTGCAATACGTTCCCATCCCTTCTACTGAGGTGCCCAGTGGGCAGATGTTTTCAACTGCAGTAAACACTGTAACATCAAAGTGAGATAGGTCCAATCAAGGGCATGTGGGATTGGTTGCGTTTCTGCATTGTGGTCAATTTGTAGTCTTTCAGTAGCAGTCCCTCACGACATTATACGGTCGAGGACTTAAGGAGATTTAATTTCTTTGTTGTTTGTTTCATTTTTCAACAAAATCTTCAGTATTAGATATTTGATATTTTTAGCCACTATTCGACATCATTTGATTCAATAAAAAATTTCACAATTCGCACACCCCTAGTCTTTATAAGACACCCACATGTGGTCACCTCGTGTTGAAACAAAACAGCGTGACGAATGGACGAATGTTCCACGCGGCAAAATTGGTGTCCAAATTTTATTCATTGTGGAGATTGGTGCACCAGAAACAAACCATATGTTCCAAACATAACATAAAAAAGGATCCTTATAAAATATATATATATATATATATATATATATATATATATATATATATATATATATATGCAACATTAGCTGACATTTTGTTCACCGCCCCCCTCCCTCTCCTGCTTCTCACTTCTGCAGTTCCCCCGGCCCTTGGCAGGACTAAATTTCGTGAGCGAGGCAACAATCTGAGCATGAAATAGTACGTACAGGTGAGGCAATGAAATGAAGCACACGAGCCAACCTACACTCAGTGCTGCAGTCAACTCCTGCAGAGCAGTGGCCACATGGGGGAGGGGGGGAGGTATTTTGTCTAGAATAAATAATGGAAATAGGTGTTTTGCTGAAACACCAAGGCCTTTAGCAAGTGCCATGTCCCCTTTCACCACTTTCTATCAGAAAAAAGATTTCTGACTACGGGCCCGATTCCTGCCAAGCACAACCGTCGGGCAATGGCAATATCTGTATGAAGCTGTCTTGACCATTTGACTGAATAATCTTGACCTTGAATGGAGAGCCAACAAGACCAAACTGCCATGGCCACCATGTAAAGGCATATGTCCCTGCAATGGTCCCGTGGACAAATCTAATCAACATGCAAAAAACCAGAATATAGCATCTAGGTGCTGAGTGCAATGTCATAAGGTTATGACATTTAAAACACAAGAAATTAATTTAAATATATCTACAGTGCAAGTCTTAATGGCTTGCCCGTCAAAGAGCCGTATCATTCCAAATTTCCTGGCGGAACGAAGAAGAGAAAAAGGGGAGGGGGTGCACACAAAATACATTGTTGTTGCGATGGAAATTTGATGCAAGAATCATTCCACACCCCTAGTCATATAAATACTCAAGATAAATAATACAATTACTACATGTATAGAGTAAATTCAGTCTGTAATTGGATATGTCAAGATTTTCAGCCAAAAACGCTACCATGGACCCATATTTAACTGACACCTCTTCAATCAAATCATATTGACATTACTTGTTACTTGCTGTAAATGAATATGCAGCCCGACTGTTATAAGCAGAAATGATGATTTACCCCATTAACTGCATGTTTTTCTCATGAAAATTTGCCCCTGAAGGCACTATCTTGCTGAGACATCCAGATATGGCTTGCATTTGCAACTAAAAGGGTACTGACACAAAATTTAGTAGCCGAGATAGCCTGTGGGGTCGATTCCCAGGAACAATCGTATATCATCTGCAAAATATGAACAGTGAATATAGCTGGGAGGGCATTTTAAAAGAATTTTGAAGTTTGCGTGGGCCCTCGACTCCATCATGCCATTGACACTTTCGAAGGGGACCCTTTGGAGACCCCGTACTTCCCTCACGTCACCACTCTGCAGTAAACTAAACAAGTTATGATGACGTCATAGCCTCCATTTTTCTATTACCACACTTGTTCCCACAGTTTATATTTCTCGGCAGCTGGTTGCAAGTGCGTGGCCGTGGCGCTCCCTTAGAAAGTTTTGTGTTTGGTGACATTGCAGTCCCGTTTACTATTCGAAAGTAATTCCTGATGCAGACCGTGCAGAATTCTGTATGTCACAGTTATGCGGGCTGACGTGGTCAATAGCTCCACATGCATAAGTGGCGACAGTTGCACTCACTTTTTGGAGCTCTATCAAACCGAAAGTGAAACTGATCGATATTGAGGGGCCTGTAATTAATTATCTGTCACATGCTGCAGGAAACGATGTGTCGTGTCATGACTAACAGGCCCCCAGCAACACATTGCAGTAGAAAAACACAAAGCCAAAGTTTTTGTGTCAGTACTCCTTTAACAGTAAAGAACACTGCTGTCTGACCAACTGTTCCATTGAAGTGCTCATAATAGGATTTTAACACAAGCACATTTTCACTAAGCCACAGCTGCTAATTCTACCCCAACAAGCAATGTTCAACAAACAAGGAAAAAAAGCTCATTTGAGTTTTCATAGTGCATTCCATGCGGCTGACTAGAAGGGCCAGACTTATCAGTACACATAGTGCGTTAACATGAGCAGCTTGATTGTTCACTTCATTTTCACTCCACCGAGCATGATGCCACAAACTAAGTCTGTAAAGAAAGCCCAAATTTGATGCTAGCAAATGTTTGAGTGTGCACACATGTGATAAATTTGTTAGCAACCACTCGAGCCTCTTATTTGCAATTATCCACAAAAGCAGTTGCCTCAAATTACTTGGAAGTGACAAGACTGCAACTATTTCTGGAGTGGTTTGAAGATAGGTCCATATAGTGGCCATGAATTTTTCTTGAGTAGGAAGACCAACTGATTCTGAGAGGTTCTTTGCCCCACATCATGCACTAGTTCGGTTGTGCAAGTACCTCAATGAAGGGCGCATAAAAAAGCAATGTACACAACTTATCCCATTACCATCGAAGTCGCCAATGTGCGCAGAGTGGTGAGAGAGAAAATCAAGGCACCCTGCTATAATTTATGACATTATTGGCATCAACAATGAAATGGTGCAGTGACAATTGGTCACCAAGCCTACTGTGATCTTCAGCGAAGCTTCACTACACCTACTGCTGTCTAGTATTTTGCCTCTCTCTTCTCTAACATTTTCTTTTTCTTTCAAACCTTTATAGTATTGCACAGCACTCACCGAATGAAACACAACAAAACTTCCGATGTAACAAGTGGTGTGTCCTATCGCTCAAGATAACCACGTCAAGTTTCTATGAACCTGGCCACTAAAGGCGATGTTAGCTCGGACATAAGCGTACCAGTTAATATTTTGTCACTGTGACCTAACCAAGGATTGTGGAAACATAAATACGCACAATACTTAGCCCTAAATTGAAGTGTTTCATTCAATGAACAAAGTACAGTTACTTATGCCTGTGGTGACAATGCATCTTATGCCCGTGATGGCAATGCATCTGTAAAACTTTCTTTACGAACCTAATGCTATCGATTCTGCTTCCCAGTGCTTCTAGAAGGTTGATGCTAAATAGGAAGTATTTGTTAGTCAACCAAAGGTGCTTTGACTATGTACTACCTCATATGTTCTGATGCTGCTGCTCTTTGATAATATTGGAATGCACATTGTGGCAGAACATTTATATTTATACATTTTATACATTTATTGAAAAGCAGCATTCTGCTGTTAGAACTGAAACAGATTCTTAAATATCATCAACTGTGGCAAGTTACCAATATTAATGTTTTGCCAAAACAAACATGAGCAGTCAAAGAATATTTGCATGTTCAGCTGTATGAGGAAACACATGGTATTGGAGTAGGTGCTACATTTCACTTGTGCAAGATCTCAGTGGTCATGTCGGAAGTACGCTTGACGTGGAACGGCGATGCAGAACGTGCATGGCATGCATGTATTACAAAGGCTTGCGACATATTGTCAACTTCATGTTATGAAATACTAGTTGACGCAGTCATTGTAAAGCCGCCGTCACTTGATTAACTTTGTATATACGAGAATGGGCATGAAACGGCAAGCATGCAAGATAAATAATATCAATAAGAAACAAAATGCCACTGCAGTGATTTCTTACACTGGTATGTCACAATATGCCTGTCGTAATATACACGTCATGACATACACCTTATTTAATTGTGTAATACCTGCACTGATGAGTGAACTGTCAAATATTGTCGCCTAATGTTTGCTAGAGCTTGCTAATGTTGGCTGACCACTCTTTTAACCATGTAATAAATAATGCAGAGGTATACTGTGCTTCTACCTGACCCTTATAGATGAATGCTGGCTACAGCTGGCATATAGTCTATTCTAGCTGGTTTGAGCAATGCTGGACTGAAAGAGTGAGCAACGTCCATCAGTGCGTGCTGATGCAGTTGAACAACACTAGAATAAAGGTCTGGTAGAAACAGGCATATTGGTGCACCGACATATTTACTTTGTCCCGAAGCAACCTGTGTCTGCTCTTCCTCATAAGTGCCGAACACATTATACTTTCATTAAGGCAAAGCCAGCGTGTTAGGTAAATTTATGTCGCTCACAGAACTACTAATCTATAAAAGATATCGGTCTGCCTCATAATGTTTTAAGTGGCTCAATGTCAAACAATGTGGTGCAGCTGGCTCCTAGACTACTTCTTTGCATAACGCTGATTCCCTATGTGCATTCGACCACTTGTAATTAATTTTTTATGTGCCTTGTAAGGAGAAAATCTGGCATACCATTGCAATGTAGAATAATATCTGTAGTTTTACTACACAAAAAAACAAGCCTCATCCTATTGCAATAATTTTCTCTGGCAAATGTTTCTGCCCAAGCAGCCAGCTGAAACCTCAATAGCAAGGCATGTGCCCTTAGTTTTATAGTACAAGTTTGCGCTACTGTTTATTTTTTTTTTCCTCCCACAATTGTAAATCTCCCTTGACCTCTTTAGCTTCCATCCTTCAAACCTGAATCGTGTATTTCGTTTTTTTCAATAGATTTTTATTGCTGATATCTTCTATTAACCAGTCTCTCATTTTCTGTTTGATGGCTCTTGGTTGCGAACACTCCATTAACCTCTGCTTAGCTGTTAAGTTCCTAAACTTCTTCCTCCATTGTGTGTCCATAACACACATTCAGGTGAAGAAGTAGGTGCATTCTGCTACCTAATTACTTTTATTCACATTCTAAAATATTTCCTCAAAATCCATCTCATTCTAGCTTTCTCTTACTTCAAAAAAAGCCCAGCTTATGTCACCCTGCATCAACACATTCTTTAGTTTTAATGCAAGCCCTAAATGGCATGGATGAAGGATTTTCTGTGGTGAATCTCTGTTTAAGCCAAATTTTATAAAACTGTCTTAGGGTGCAAAAAGTAAAAAAAAAATCTTATGTTCATAAGCAAGGGTCGTCAAGAGGCCCTCTAACACATTTTCAAACCCACCCCACTTCTTATTTGTGGGTTGCATAGACTGAGGGATGGACAGATAACTACAGCAAGAACACAAACAATAGGAATATGCTGCCCAAAGTAATTCAACCTAGAAAATTCAAACTACAATGAAAAATTGGCAGCTTACAACTTGAATGCATGAAGCCACACATCCTCACTTATCCCACCCACAATTACGACACAGTGCTATCAATGGCAGAGCTCAAAGTGCCTACATAGCGAAAGTTTGGCCTCCATTGGTGCCTGCTTTAAAACGCGAACTGATCATGGCATTAAGGTTGTAAGAAAAAATGTGTAAAAAATGTGTAAGAAAAAATGAGGAAAAGGGTGAGTGGGTGAGACAACAGTAATGCACTGAAGTGACAGACATCCTTCGCTTGAACATTCACAACAGTACAGCAACTTGTTAGTCGCTTGAACATTCACAACAGTACAGCACACAGAAGCAAGGACTGCTCACAATGGTACACAAGCAAGGGGGGAGCTTTCAAATATAAACACTGCTCCTGTGCATAATGCTCTATGCTTGAAAGCCACAAGTAAAAAGTAGATAGTAGCATCCCTACTTTGTTATGTAGTTACTATGCATCTTTATTTTATCTCTATCTGCTTGTGTTAACTGGTACAGCAGACTAAATTGAAAAACAAATCTTAAGCAAGGTCTTGTGGTAGTAAAGTTATCTGCAACTCTGTTCTTCACAAATTATGAATGAGTGCTTGGTGGCTGTTTCATAGGATATGCTTCTAGTGAGTGCCATTGCATTCTGATCCTGTTGGCAGCAATGCAGACATTTCTTTACGTGATTAAAATAGTAAATAATTTTTATATCAATGTTTTTATCAATGATAATGGCATCTAATATTTTCAATGTATGTGCAAATAAAAAGCAGGGGCTTGCTCATGCTACAGGGCCCTGTACCCATGTGTACCCCAAGACATAATGCAGATAGTATTGATACAAAGTATCACTACCAGGAAAAACAAGGGAAGCGTGGGCAGAGAAGGAAGACGACGTTGCCTCCACTACGATCCCCCTGAGTGGGTACGAGCCATGGCGGTGATCATCATCATTATACTGTGATCGCAAACTCAGGGCCCATTAAAACCCCCCATTAAGTTACCCTAATTTGTGTAACAATTTGGTGGGGTAAGACGAACCCAAAGACGGGAGCTTCATACCAGGACTTCGTCGCAGCCGCCGCCTCGCCGGACTTCCACCTTCGCCGATCGTAATGGCCCAAGAGCAGCCATCCAACGCTTCGAGGCCAACTCCGATGGGTTCCGTGCCGTACTACAGAGTGCCACCAAACTTCGGCGGGACCTCAGGAGAAGACGTCGACGTGTGGCTCAAGAACTACAAGCGGGTGAGCAGAAGCAATGGCTGGGACTCGAACGAACAGCTCAATCATGTCGTATTCTCGTTAACTGACACCGCCCTTATGTGGTACGAGAACCACGAGGACATGTTCACGACTTGGGAACGTTTTGTTGAAGAAGTGCAGAAGTGCTTCGGTGATTCGGACGCAAAGAAGAAACGCGCGGAGCAGACATTGTCTCAGAGGGCACAGCTTCCAGCAGAAACATGTACGACATACATTGAAGAAATATTGAAGCTGTGCAAGATCGTGAATGGGAGGATGTCTGAAGAAGACAAGGTTGGACACGTTCTCAAGGGTATAGCCGAAGACTGTGACTATCGTCACAGATCACCATTCCCTGTGTTGGCTGATCAACCTTCGTGACCCATCCGGCCGCCTCGCACGATGGGCCATTCGTTTGCAAGAACATGTCTTCACCATCTCATACAAGACTGGCCGTCTACACGCTGATGCGGATTGCCTCTCCAGAATGCCGCTACCATCGACAGATTGTGAAGCCGATAACTTTGACCACCTTATCGCTTCTCTGTCGTCTGGCTTTCCTGATGCCGTGACTTTCGCCGCTGAGCAGCGTAATGACCCAAGCTTAAAAGCTCTCTTCCCTGGAGCGAGAAATTCATTAAGCGAAGGCCGATTCTGCGTCCGAAATGGTCTTCTTTACCAGAGAAACTTGTCCACGACGGGCGCCCGCTTTCTGCTGGTTGTTCCTGCGTCCCTCCAAACGTCTGTTCTGCGTCTCACGCATGATGACCCCACCTCTGGCCATCTAGGCACCGCACGAACACTTAGTCGCACAAAAGAGCGGTTCTATTGGCCGAAAATGAGCAAAACAATTCAGAACTACGTGGCCAGCTGTACGCAGTGCCAGAGCCACAAGCAGCCCTCCTCGGGTCCAGTTGGTCACCTGCAACCGGTAAAGCCTCCCGGTTCCCCTTTTGAAAAGGTTGGCATTGATCTGATGGGACCATTTCCACGCTCCTCAAAAGGTAACCGGTGGATAATTGTATGCGCCGACTACCTGACGCGGTACTGCGAGACGGCTGCCTTATGCTCCGCCACGGCAGTCCAGGTTTCGGAGTTCCTGTTGCATTCAGTCATCCTCCGACACGGACCTCCTCGCGTGATAATAAGTGACCGTGGACGGCAATTTACCGCTGATATTGTCGAATCATTACTTCGTTTGTGTGCCTCCAAGTTCCGACACTCAACTGCGTATCATCCGCAAACTAACGGTCTCACCGAGCGCACAAACCGAACGTTGATCAACATGTTGTCAATGTACGTCGCCTCTGACCACAAAAACTGGGATGAAGTATTACCATTCGTCACGTACGCCTTCAACACGTCGAAACACGAAACGACAGGCTATAGCCCTTTCTATCTTCTCTACGCTCGCTCACCTCGACATACGCTGGACACTATCTTTCCTTTTGTCGTCCATGACGATTTAACAATTGCGGAAACCTTGTGTCGTGCGGAAGAGACCCGTCGACTTGCCTGCTTACGTACACTGGCAGCGGAAGAGTCATCCAAAACTCGCTACGACAGTCAACACAGGCATGTAACCTATGCCCCCGGTGATCTAGTGTGGGTGTGGACCCCAATACGCAGACGTGGCTTGAGCCAAAAGCTACTGGCACACTATGCCGGTCCTTTTGTGATACTCCGTCGTGTCAGCGAGGTCAACTATGAAATTGCACGTGTCACCACTAGTGGCCGACGTTCATGCAAGACGGAGGTGACGCATGTTGCCCGCCTGAAGCCGTTTACACGAAGGATGCAAGAATGACTCGCCCAGAGGGCTTCGTCTGAGAGAGGAGGAATGATACAAAGTATCACTACTAGGAAAAACAAGGGAAGCGTGGGAAGAGAAGGAAGACGACGTTGCCTCCACTGCGATCCCCCTGAGTGGGTACGAGCCATGGCAGTGATCATCATCATTATACTGTGATCGCGGACTCAGGGCCCATTAAAACCCCCCCATTAAGTTACCTTAATTTGTGTAACAGTATTATACAATCATATTGTGATAAGTCGGAGAATTTTATCAAGATGTGGCCATGAGGAGATCAATATCACCCAGGACATGCTTCTTATAAGCTTACTGATAACACAGTGCAGCAAGTATGCTTTCAAGCCCAACACAATGGGCTTGCACGTGAATTTGTAGAGTACACTTTAGGTGAAGGTCTATGGGGAAGCAGGACCGGGTAAAAGGTACTTCTCATCCAAAAACTCTCAATGACAATATCACTAGAGTGAGCAGATGACACCACACGATTTTGTCCAACACAGAGGTTAAGCAATGTTTGTGATGGTAATAGGGTTAAATAACTTGACCTTACTTCAACCAAAAGCTTCAGAGGTGCCAAATTATGATCTGAATTATGGCATAATAGTTTACTAGAGGCAAACATTAAAAAAATTAACTCAGACCGAATTGATAGTGGTGATGGTGTTTCAGGATAAATAAATCATTTTTATAAAGAATACCGTGTTCACTTGCATAATAGGTGCACTTTCTTCCAGGAAATCCAGCTCCAAGTAAAATTTCTGACTACAGCATAGACCGTCGATAACGTGCATCGCCAAAGTCACGAATATCTACACTACGGCTGTAACAACCTTCTTCATAGGCTACACTAGCCTAAAACATGTTGAGCATGCAGTCTCGCCTGTCAGAGAATCGAGGTACACAACGCGGTGTGCATTCTACTTTTCAAAAATCAACATAGAAAGACCCACGTTACCAACAAAGTGAACGAGAAGGAAAGAGAAAAGAAACAACGAAGAAAAAAAGCACCAGCGCATATATTTGCCGGTAATATTTCAGGCCATCTTGATTATGCACATTATCACTACCAAAATTTTGTCCGCTGAACGGTACCGTTCGTTCGATTTCACGGGCTCACACCCCATAGCCAAGAGATTATATTCGAATCACAAACCACCATTCGAGTGTTACAAGCACTACCTAAGCCCCCTTTTCTTTAAGTAGAGCCACTGAAAAGAGTTTGATTCTGCACAAAACCGCAACTTCAACCACTCCCAACCACCACCAAAAAGCACCAGCAGTGATTAGGCCTAGCTAGTCAACAATTCGGCATGTTGTCGCAGTAAGTTTGTACAAGACAACATGAAGATTTAGCGTCGAAAAGATTGCACTTCAGCAACTGATCCAAGAGCAGCACGCATGATACGATGTTTAGATTCACGACCAGAAAATCAATGACGACATAAATCTGCCGAGCTTGTGCAAGTCCACGTAGTGGCAGCAAAGGCGAAATCTCACGTCGAAAAGCCAAGAAGCTTTTAAATTTGCGGACGAGATAGCAAACGCGATAGCGACGACGCTTTTCTAGGCAGAAAACTCAATGCGCACTTAATGAGGACGCGATCGCACACTTCTTGTGGAGCACGCAGCTGGGCTAGCAGCCGGAGCCACGCCGGCGCCAGTGCAAAGGTTACTCCGACCATGGCCTCCGAGATTAGCCGTAGGCGCACCATCGCCACGACTGTCCTATTCAACACGTCACTCAGCGGAGAAACTTTATTCCGTCGCCTCCTGAAGGCACTGCGAAATGGCGGTGCTTCCCTATTGATCGAGCGGCGCTCATCTGCCTGGCCCGGCGTGTGATTTCAGTCATTTCAGTCACATCAACCGTGTTTGCATTGGTATCTGTTTGAGACACATTATAAGCACGCAGTCAAGGGGCATCCTGCTCCTGCGTGAAAATAGTTGACGCAGCCAACCGCGGTGGCGCCGAGAAGACGAGACGTGCTTCAGTGTTCCCTCTAACAGTGGGCCCTTCTGTACATAGAACACCGTATGAAGTACGCCTCATTCTTCCTTCGTCCTATGCTGAAGCGGCAAAGTAAATGCCAGATACCAATGGTACACACAAAAACTTGCAGAACTATTTGATCACAAAAAAAAAACAAAAAACATGCAATTTCAGATTTAGAACATGCATACAATATTTGCAGAATGAAAATAGGCCACCGCGCAAATCTGCAAACAAAAATCACATGCATTAGTTTTTTTTTAACAATGCATGACTACCCAGATAAAAAAAATCAGCACTGTAGCGAATCGGGCATCAAGGACGGTTTTTAGAGCGGAAAACGCAGACAGAATAGACACAAGCTCTGAATGGTTTGTAGAAAAAAAAAATTAAAACTAAAACAGCCACAGTAGAATACGCAAAGTGACCTATGAGCATTCGTGTACATTTTGAATGCGCCTTTTCCTACAAACCGTCCCCGAGAGAAAATTATAAGCGCGTAGCAAAACGAAACTTATGGCATCAGCGAATGGCCTTGTCGTGATATGCCTCTCCTTGCAGTCCTAAGTATACATCAGAATCGAAGGGGTGATGGCCCAATCGTTCTACTATGCATTTTGCCTTTAGTCCGTACATGTGTGCTGCAATTTTCTATTACGCATCGCACAGAGGCTGCGATTTCCAAGCTTTCGCCCTCCGCAAGTATCCGCGTCAAGATAAGTGAGCCATGGGGAGTGCGCGATGTGGCGGTGGGAGTAGTTATTCCACTTTCTCCGATTACACGCTCTGCGTGCGAATGAGACGGCCGGAGGAACGGTGCACTGCCGGTTCATCTCCGAGGCCACGTTCTGACACCCAAGCAACCGCCCTTCTTCCTCACTCGGCGAGCCCGCCCAGCTGGTGCAGTGCTGTCGCAATCTTTTAGATGCGGAGCATCTTATACTCGCGCCTTGTAGTGCGCCGTCCGCGCCGTCCGCGCCGTCCGCACCGCTTCTCAAACATTCGACAGCTGACGCGCGCGCATGCGCCGTCGCGCCGTCGCCCACTCTTCCACCATCTGTGCATCCCTTCCTCCTCTACACACCGCGCGCGCTTCACTCCTCCACCATCTGTGCACCCTTCCTCCTCTACACACCGCGTTTGACATCTACAATTCTCCTGATTCTCCAGTGGACGCGCATGTGGCGTCGCACTTCGAGAACATTCAACAGCTGACAGTGCATGCGCCGTCGTGCTGTATATATACTCAAGGTCGGCGCTCGCTCGCTCAGTTGCCGCTCGTCGGTTGGTTTGTACGGCGTGTCGACGTCCAAGGTCGCGGTGAAATGAATTCCAACGAATCCACAAACACAATGATCGACGTCCCTTCGACCAGCGCCGCCCTTTCGCATACGTGTGTACGTGTTCACTCATTTAACACCCCCTCCTACAACCACGTTAACCAATTTAGCCATCGACCCAAGTAAGTCGCAATTTAACACCCCATTTCACAACCACGTTAACCAATTTAGCCATCGACCCAAGTAAGTCGCACTTTAACACCCCGTTAACCAATTATATGGTCCGCATCCTCCTCAGTGTTCCCCCGAGGGAAGCTGCGGGCAATTTTTTTTTTCTTTTATTCTTCCTCACTTCAGTTAACGTGAACGGGCATCCAATTTTAACCGTGCAAATACGGCATAGAACTATGCTGATCACGGCCAAGTTCGGGGTGCGCGGAAATTAAAAAAAAAAAATCTGATTACTTGCGACTGAACTGGGGGTGCGCCTATTATGTGAGCGCACCTATTAATAATGCACGTAAATATGGTAGCTTTACAAGTGCAAGTTATGAAAGTTCTGCCAATGGTGTATCTGCCATTCACAAGATCAGGGACCAGCTTCCACCAATCGAGTCAGTGTCCCAGATACGAGTGGCAGCCATAAATGAAGAGCTATAGCACGGTGACAATGCGACAGCAAGGAAGTAAAAATGCAGAAGCAAACAAGCGCAGTCACTGAGCGCCTGGTGAAATCACCATGAAGAAGAAAAAATAACTAGGTTAGGAGTTATATAAAGTAAGTGAGACTATCCGGCACCATAGCATAGTATCATGCAATTGAATCAGCACTAAGAGAATGCATGCATGTACACCAAAACACACAGATTAAAATAAGAAAGGATAAAAGAAGCTCATGCACTCAGGATGCAAACAACGAAAATTGAAGCTGCCAGCATTCTGACTACACATCTAGCCGTAAATATCAAGAAACAAGTCGGAAATGATGCAAAAGATTATGCATGCTGTGTATAGAGCAAACACACAAAAAGAACGAGGGAAGCTGGGAGCAGAAAACAATGTTGGAATAATGGCAACAAGACAAACCAGTATGAAAAGGGCCTTTTGAAACTATGACATATTTAGGCCGTGGATTCACAGGCAGGTGAAATACAGAGAAGTCTCATCTTTAATGGCTATTTTCTCCAGGGCAGGTTTTTTGGCCCAGAACAAGTGCTTAATGTGTGAGAGACGTCAGGCTACGAGCTTAATCGGTATAAACACATAGTTTAGTGCACAGAGTCTAGAGCAAGCAAAGCGCCTTTCTTGTCATACTCAATGATATTTGCTAATAGAAGACATTCACGAAGCAAAAGCATGGCAGCCAAAGAGAGAGCAGCAGTCACAGTAAGGGCAATGAGGACTACACATGAAAAGTTGCCTCGAGAGATGCGTCATACAAGGCAAAGCGAGATAGTTGGCAGATACAATGGGCAAAATACCTGTGTGTCTTCGCTACTAACCCAGGCAAAACGCATACCTCAGGTAAGTAATGTTAGTTATATCTTTTATTTAGTCCCATACATGCTAAGAAGTCTTCGACAAGAGTTTTCAAGAGATAACAAGTCAAATAAAAAAATAACAACTTGGAAAGGCTTGCATATTGCCTATTCTTGACATGAAATGTGCACTTATCTCACAGTACACAGCTGCAATTGTCAGTCTCCTAGCGCCAGCAAAACTGTTAAACAAGACTTCTACTAGCCAGAGATTTAGAAAGTATAACAACATTCTGACAGGTGCATGCAAGCAGGCTAGTCTGACCTTCTGCTAGGTGAAAGCTCACGCAGCTTTGGATAGTCCACAAACTCAGTGCCATAGTACACTACGGCCATAAAAGTCAGGATAGTCATTGCCACCCAGAACAAAAAGTACAGGAAGTACTCTTTTGTGTAAACTGCAAAGCAAACAGAAGAAGAAAATGAGTCAGCACATATTCACCACATATTCTCATAAATTTTTGCAAATATCATGACACATTATTAAATATACAGTTTCCACAAGCTGTTGAGAACACCAAGCAGAAAGAGCAAAAAAAAACTTTTTATAGATAAAAAGCTGTCTGAAAATATTCAATGAAATGACACAATAGAAAAGTGCCCACAGCAAAGTGAAGTTTGAATTGACTACATTATTATGCCCAATACATCAGGCACGCTACTTCAATTGGAACTACTGACATTTGGCAAGTGCTCATCAAGCAGTAGTGATTTTGCATGGCACCAAAAGCAGTGTCACTGCAACTGACAAGATTATCTGATGCAAAGCCTCTATTGTGAGGTGTGATGATAACTAAGAAAAGGAGGGAAAACCTACAACTTGAATGCTTCCAAAGCCATTAATACCCCTGTCACACGAGCACACAAAAACTCTTTTAAATAAGCAATTTTTTACAATGTTGAAAGACCTTTCAACGAAGAGGTGTTGCCTTGCAGGCACATGGCACTAACAACCACATTTTAGTTTTTTTTTTTCTAACACTCAACTGAAAGCGTGGTGCTAAGTTCAAAAGAGAACCTGTCTGAATACAAGGGGTGTTCAAACAAAAAGGTACGAAACGACACTGTGTGTACAAGAGAAGATTTTATTCAATGTAAACACTATGCGCCCTTTGATGAACGGGCCAAAAGATTCTTTGTTCTCAGAATTCCTGTAGCTGTGATGAGACCCAGTCCTTCAAAGCATCATTGAGTTCGTCAGCAAAATAGAACCGCTTTCCTTTCAGATATTCTTTCATGGAAGCAAACACATGGAAAACGCAGGCAATGAATTGTGGCTGGTTCAGCACATTTAGCTGTCGGATATGAGCTAATGTGTTGCTGTTTCTGAATCGTCGAATTTCGCGATGTGAATGCCATCCTGTCCTCACCCGCACTGCTGTGTCCATTGGACAGCACTCTTCATAAAAGCCTGTGCCCTCTCCTGCGCATGCGGGAACACCCGCATGCTCCAATCTATGGTGAAGATTCCAATCATATTCTAAGATGTCTTGCTACATATTCCCATAGTGGCATAAGCATCCACATAAACAGTCATGTTGTTACAACATTTCATACCTTTTCATTTGTACACTACTTGTGCACTAATGTATCTCGATGAATAATGTCAAACAGCCCCTCTCTGATCACTGTAGCCATTGCCTTTTGCGTGGGCCCAGGGTTGTTCAATCACCGGCGTTAACCCTACATGTTATGATGCCATGCTTCACAGGTCCGTACGTTCAACGTGTCCTCATGTTTCATGCTCAACTCGTACGACCTGCTTTTAAGAGTTTATTACATTTCTTACGAGATAAGAAACTTCTTTTTATGATAAACGCTTCTTTTTATGATAAATGCAGGTGACAGAAATAAATACTAGAAGATTTTCTTTAAACAGTTCATAGTTGTTGGTGTCCACTGGTTTCGAGGCTACTCTTTCACAGTCGTCAAAGCCTCAAAGGCAATGAAACGGCTGACGCTGCTGCCTGGGCGCTCACTCTCCGGGCAACCCTTTCGACCCTTCTCCCGAACCCAATCTGGAATTCACTTTTCGAGAGATAACTCAATTATACCAATTTCACCATGCAATTTATCCTAAGCTTTGTAAGGGCTTCACAAAGGTAGAGGAGTGCACACTCTATCGTCTTTACATTGAAAAACTGCTGTGCCTGGCAGTTTCAAAGCACTTTGATCTTGCCTGTAGAGGAAAGTGTCCGCACTGTGCGGAAACGTCTTTGGGACATTTCCCACATGGTGTGGGCATGCCAGTAAACCCCAAACCTCGCCCCAAAACCAAACCCCATCCAGGAGGACTGGGAGGCAGCCTTGCTGGGCTGCTCTGACCTGGCGAGCCAGAAGGCCCCGGTTGACAGAGCCTGAGTTGCGCGAGTCGCCAATGGGCAATTGTAATGAGGAGCCCACCTAGTGATTGTGAGGGGTGGCCCCTGCTGAGCATTCTCAAACTATTTGTTTTTCAAGCACGCAAGCAAGTTTCCAGAAATGATCGCTTCTGATGAGATCAATGTCTATGTGTCTGCGAGCAAAACATTTTTTTTTTTTCAGAAGAAGTCTTCATGCTCTAAAAACTTGAGTGCTCATGTGACAGGAATATAAAACGCGCGCAATTCAAATAGCACCAAGAAATAAAGACAATACATATATATTTGGCTGTATCTACAAAGAAGCAAACACTGGCTTTAGAGGAAGCACTCTTGCTCTATGCCAACTGAATGATATATGAAGCTAAAAGCCACAACTGCAAGCAGTTACATTTTTATAACACTTAAAAGAATCAAAAAACATATTCCTCATATATTGTAATACTGACATCCAGTGAATAGCATTTCTAACAACCATATAAGCATTTACTGCTAAATCCAGTCTGAAATCCTGCATGGTCATTGCTACGAACTAAAATTTCCTCATGAGAATGGCACAGAGTGCTCCAATCCTGCTGAACAGCCACAAAACGTGTGAGCATTTTTTCGAGACAAGCCTGATTTACAGCACACACAAAAGAATGTATGTATATCAAAGAATTATTATTTTGAAATAAGATGAAAATGATGAATCTGAATACCATATTTTACCATCAGGAGGGCCCAGAAAAAGAACACATTGGAAGACAAGACCACAAAAGTTGTACTGCTCACTGACCCTCATTAGTAGCAGGAAATGTTCTATTATACCTTTCGTTCATGATCATTTGTTTCGCTCAAATATAGGAAAGAAGTGGAAACTCTAAGGGCTCATTTTCCTTTCTTAGACACAATATTAATCAAAAAGTAACAGACAATAATGTCAAAGAAAGTATAGGAGATGTTATTAGAAGTAAATGTAATGAAAATGTGCATAAAAAAAGTGTAAGAAAAAATAACTGGCCACAGGGCGGGGACCGAACCTGCGGCTTTTGAATTATGTGTATGATGCTCTAGCAACTGAGCTACCATGGTGGATAGTCCCCCATCCACTTTATGTGGTATACATGTGCATTTAAACGTGGAAGTGTCATTCAAAGGTTGAAAGTTCGGTCTCTGCCCACTACTTCTCATTAAATAAATATAGAAGCTTTAAAGTTTCGAAACTATGAAGAGGTGGTGACTTTCTGAACATACTACGTAATATTTGAAGAAAAATGGTTGCACCTGCTTTCACAGCTCTGTTATTTTTTTTTTCTTCTCTAACTCCACCCTCTAAACCTATTATATTTCAAATAAATGGCCAAAAAATTTGAGTACCACCTATGGCATGCAAGCAGGAATAGAAACGTGAGAGAAGTGGGCACATTCCTCTTTCACTTGTGATCTGACAGTGCATGTTAATGTGAAGTATTATTTGCAAACTACTTAATTGAGTAAAGGTCTGGATTTATTAAAACAATTTCTACATTGTTGTAGCAACCATAAAAATTTCTTAACGGTTTTATGACGAAAATTTATTTTGCTACTATGTTTTCTCCAGTTGCTTACCTCCCAAGAAGCAGAGACAATAAAGGCAGCAAGCAAAGGCAAACATCATAAAGCATGGTAGCTGCAAAAAAGAAGAAAAACAGGAAATGAAGTTGGCAAGGCTTTCACACACGTACATTTAGTTAAAAGACCCCTGACACCAATTTCGGAAATGCTAGATGCTTTTGTTTAATAGTTCTGCACGCATGAGCACTTCTGCCCCATAGACGTTACCTATAAGATATTTTATTTTGGTTTTAAATTAAGTGCAAGTGCTCATCTGAGTTTTCAGCAACTTGAGACATCGCCATTAGTATTACGTAGACAGAGGTGCCTAGCGACATTTCACAAAGTGACGTTTAAAAAAGTGAGTGCTGTCGACGTCACTCCACATAGATGGGGCGCACTCAAAACCATGACCATAACTGGCGCCTAATGGAGCTTATTGTTCCTCACCATTTGCTCTATTGTCGAGTGGCTCTCAAGACGGTTCTGGCAGCTTATGCCAAGAATGCTTTTCCCTTGCCAGTGGAGCACAAGCTTGAAGCATCCTTAGCGTTTCGTTCTCCATCGCACGCATGTCCCACATTTTGAAAAATGCGTATTGCGTGTCATTGAAGCTTGAGCGCACATGGTCTCAGGTGCTCCCACACCGTGGGGACCTAGTTTCTTACAATTTTAGGCAAGGGTTTGGAAGTGACGCGAAATTGGTCACAAATAATTACAGCAGCATTAATCATACAATACATTTGAGCAGTCACAATTCAATTTCGGCATTGCCAGACACAAAGCTAGAAATTACAGTAAAAAAGCAAAAAAGAAATTTCGCTGTTGGGGGTCCTTTAACATAGATGAACCCTATGTTGATGTATTTAAATGTGCAGTTGGTACTTCTTTCTGTCAGACAAACATTTGTATAGCAAAAAAAGAAAGGGGGTCCGCAACAAATGTTGATGGGTCTGGATATGGTCAAAAACATACAAAAATGTATGAAAATAACAGTAAAATCACAGATATTGCATCAAACTTACTCTGTAAAGAGTACCAAACAGATAATTACCTATACCTTCGTTATAATAATTGCCAATATACATTACGATTTGAAGTGAACATCAAGATATTATCTTAGCCTTCGATGACATCTTGTTATTGTGCCCCTCATGTCAAACTAAGTTTCTGCTCACAACCTTTCTATTCTACAAGAATAATGTACCCAACTAACCTAATGCAACATTGCTCTTGAAGAGGCCCAGCAACACTTTTTCAGCATGGCCAGAAAAAGCTGTCGATCAATAGCCTAGGCTCCTGAAAACACGTGAGCCAAACATCGTAGCATAGAACGTGGCCAGGAATTTAAAATTTTCAACGTCAGCTGAAAATCATCCCCTCCTTTCTACAAATGATGCCACATACCCTAATGATCGCACCATCTACCCCAATTCACGACCATTGGATAGTTTGAGCATCGTGAGCTGCATAGTCACAGAGGCCCCCATGGGAAGCTGTCAAGTGCTCACACACACTATTGTGATTCCACCAAGTAAGCCGCACATTTGAAGAAAAATAATATTAATAAGTGTCCAAGGTCATGAGTCATGACACACGCGTGAAGTAACTCTTTTCCCCCATGCTATCCCTCTATACTTAGCTTCCAGCCCACTCGTCCGAACGAGAGAGGAGAGAAGGCAATCATAGTAACTAGTATGACCATAATAGACAGATTTTAAAAAATTTTCCAGCAGCCAATTCCAGAGCCAATTAATTTGGTTAATGAAACCATTTGATGGTTACCTGTAAAAGTGTTACAGGGCCCTTATAAAGGTCAATATTTTGCTTTAAGCTTTTACAATTTGCTCTAAACAGGATGACCCATCTCACTGATAACGATGGCATGGCATCACGCAAGTCATCTCCAAGCCAATGACAATATGGTGAGAAAAATGGAAAATTAAATGGGATATCCAAAACAAAAATGGCTTCAGGAATCTTTTCAAGTGGAGCTAGACAAGGGGTTACTTAATGTTGGTTTAATCACAAGCATTACTTCCAACTTACCAGCCAGTACTTTCCTTCCCTGTGAACCTTAAGTGGACAAGAAACAGTTGCCCCTTCACCTTCTTGGACCCGGTAGTTTCCAAGGAATAGATCAATGGCATCCTGCAATGCAAGGAATTTCACATTTACCATAGTATATGGTGCAGCAAAGAAATGCTTCCAGTGAAAGAGAGAGAGATAACGAGTAAGCAAAATACAGAACTTGCCTGCCTGAAGCCATCATAGAAATTGTTCTTGATGTAGCGGACACCAGAGTTGTAGCCATCTTTCATTGCTCCAAAGATGGTGCGTTTCCCAGTCCTTGAACGAAACATGGTGAATCCCAGATAGTTTGTAATCCAGATTTTATACATGCAGAGTCATACGACTTCCTTACATAAAATGCTTGCACAGTGTAATCTAAATAAAAAGTGTTCATTGATAAGATGAGCACAAAGACTTGCTTTTTATTTCTTGTAGTCAAAGCTGATAGTACCACTCCTGAAAACACGATTATTTTACTCTCCAAGGTGAAGTGTCACAGCCTTTGGTGTTTTCTTTTTTTTCTACTCTCCCAATATGTATTCGTTACTTCATCATGTACCACCAAAGTATGACAAGCTATTTTAACCCCAGCTAGAGCAATATAGTCGGGCTTGCCTTGTATAGTCAGTCTTGAGGGCTCCGGTGCCTGCATACTGGATGCTGCAGAAATCGCCATTGTCTGCCCAGACTGCAATATTACAGATAAATTAGTAGTGCAGCGAGTTACAAAGCACAGCGAAGCTAGCTTTTCTTTTATACCGTTCTTGTAGAGGGCTTCAAAACCAGGGTGCTGCTTTATGGTTTCTCCAGGCGCAAGGATACCCATTCGCTAGAGGGAAAGGAGCCATGTTTTAAGAATAAACCAGTACGAACAATGCCAATCCTGCCTGTTAAAAAATACCTTCAATAGAAGTCGCAGCATTTTCCACACATGGCACCCACATTACATCAAGATTTTTAAAAATGCTGCAGCAGCCAATAATGCACCTATATTTACTTATAAGTACGTAGTTTATAGCAGTTTCTTTATATAACTTGCTTTACACAGTATTAAATTTTTAAGCAACTATAGGTGGGGGTGACAAGTCAAGCTCCAAGGTATAAAGCCGACAAACGTAGCTGACTACAACACAGCTCGAGGAACATGCATCAAGTACGCAGTGCGAACTTCATTTAGGTTTTTGGTTTCACTGCGTAGACAAGGAAAGTGCAAGTAATTCTCCTCTCAGTCATTTTTTTTTCTGAATACACCGAAGTAGCAGGCTGGCAATCAATGATTTAATTTTAGAAGTACAGCAGAAGCCACATATATCAAACTCGGGGTGGTGGGGGACGACGGGGGACGGGAATTTGATATATCAGATAATTCGATATACAACTTTTAAAAAATAATGAATTTTCAGTGCATAAGTTGGCTTCACTGCACTGCTCATGATAATGCACAGATGCTATCATGGCAACATGAGTTTTTTTTAGTGTATTTTTCTGGTATTTCTAGTTGGAATTGTGACATTATTTGCAGGAATAAGTTATATGCAAGAATATATGGTATTTAATGTAAGTAGTGCCAAGGGAATCTCTATAGGCAGCTGTGCGTACTTGTCAGGCACTGGAACCATCTAATCTGCCTTGGCACTATGTTGGCCACGTTATTCATTACCTGATAGAATAACACCACTTGTCTAGCAGGATTTTTTGCACATTGCACATACAGTATTCTAATAATAGTCAGCAGGTGCGTGGGATTATTTTGAACTTTTAAATACTGAATTAACTATATTTACCAACTAGATATTTTTCCAATATAGTTCTCAAACCCTTCAAATTATCAATTACACACAAATATAGAAGGAAAGCCAAAGAGTACCTTTTACCACAGTGACCACAGTGATGCAAAACAAGTTATTTATATGAGCATGGTACATAAATACACTTGGAGAGCCCACTTTATTGAATTCCAATTAAATTTCAGTATGTTTACTTGATATAATCTAGATATAACAAGGGCACCATAAACTATGACATCAATTGATTTTATCGCTGCACTGTAGAAAGTATCGCACTACGTACTTGTGTGGATAAAATCAGATGTCAAACCACAATGCATTGAGTAACTGAAAGTCAACTAGAAAAGCATGCCAACTCGATGATGGAAATGCCTGCTGGATATAAATGTTTGTGGCAAGGAGTGTCAATGCAGAGGGTTGTGAAAAAGAGAGAAATGCCTTGCTTGCCAATAAGCAGTGGGTGGCTTAGAAGTTCCTTATTGGCATACAAGGCTGCATATTATTAAAAAGATACGTAATATCTGATTACTGCATGGCATTATTTAACTGATATTCAACGCAGTCTCACTATTTTCTATTCCACATCCCTGCAGAAGTAAAACAGTAAAACCACGAGAGTAGAAAAGTTGGCAAACCAACAGACTTCGCCAAGTCCCAAGGGATTCTAAAATTTAAATATATCATGCAGTCAAGTCGGATAATTAGCATACTTTGCACCTGACTCAGAAAGTGCGAGAGGCACTAGCCAGTCTACATCATGCCTGGCCTAGAAATCCTTGAACTTGAGGGTTCACCAATGTCCTAAAAAATGACAAAGCTTACAAAAGATAGAAGCATGCTCTTCATCTAGTGGTTTCCTATAAAGAAACCTTAAAGTCAATATTTGCCAGTGTGTTGAAAAGCTACTAATCAAATTGACCATTTCCCATGGCACAGTAACGAGTACAAGAGAAATGAGTGTATGAAATAACTGTATAGCTGAACCTGGATACAAATGAAGTCTAAAGGGAACCACAATGTAGTTTCTTATACAGTTGAGCCTTTTTGTAAGAGACATATACACCAGAGAGCAATTCTTGTCTTTTATCTGAGCTGTCTTTATGAGGAGGGTGCGTAGGCATTTTCTTATCAACCCCTGTTTTAATAAAGGCACAGTGGTGTTTTTTATACCCATTTATCTTACATCAGTCTTTTACAAGGGGGTTCAACTTTCAAGCAAACTTGCTATATGAGATGTAGGCAGCAAGTGGTATGCTTCAACACATTATGATGAAGCCTTACAAAGTAAACTTGTCTTTATGAAGGGCAAATAAGAGCAGTGCTGCACGAGCCATTCATATTTTCAAACCAGCACCTTGCCAAAATATCTTATTGTCATTAAATACAATTCGTACCTTCAGATTAGATACCTTGTTTAACAGCAACAGCAAAAACAGTGTAGCTTTGATAGCCCGAACATTTCCAATGGCAAAACAAATTATAATTGTACTTTACAATGATGCTACCAAATGTATGTTGCCAACTACTGCATGGTGTAAGTTACATTATTCCTAGTGTTCTGATTAAAAGGTCAATTAGGCAACATTGATAAATTAACTTCTAAAGCAATTAAGCTGGACAAAAATTTAAATTTGAAAGTTGCAAATTTGTTTGCTAAGTGCCCGCTTAGACCATTTTAAACTTTCTGTCTCCTAGTAAGTATTCGGGCTTTCCGGAAACACAGCACATGCCTGAAAAAAAAACACAATAAATGACACACCCACATACAGACAATATTGCTGTGCTCCCTGATATTCCACGTACAAACGATATCCTTCCCTGGCCACATTTAATGACAGTGTGAAGCAGATGCAGTGGTTATCATTAGTGCAGGCACTATCGACAAGTCCATTGTTGCACAGTCTCACCATTGTCGCTATCTTACCAACTTTTGAGCCCCAGTACACGTGGCTGAACACTGTTATCAGTTGCAGGTAGAATAGAGAGAGCACTGCAACTATGGCACACAAGTGGGCATTGTAGTAGCCAACGTATGACGCGCCGTACTGACGTCACTGGCTACGTCATGTGCCTGTACTTATATTGGCATGCGAGCCGCTTGCTTATCACATTAAACCTTCGCCGCCAACTGAGTCCAGCGTCGCCTTGCTCGCCGGCTACAACAGATGGCGACGAGGATGGGATAGGCTGCACCGAACGACGGGGGCGGATCCTGTGAGCAACGACAGCTGGAAGGCGAAAGGCAAGGTATGGCGAAGACGTGGGAATTTGACGCCTTCATAAAAGAAGGAGACGAAGATTTCGCATCGTATGTAGAACGGTTTGGGCACTATTGCAAAGTAGCCGGCGTACAAGACAAAGAACTTAAAAAGTCAGCCTTCATCTCTGCCATAGGAAAGAAAGCGTACAAGACGCTCAAGGACCTTCTTCTACCTGCAAAACCTCAAGAGAAGACGTTCGAGGACTTGGTGAAAGTGCTGAGTGGCCACTACGAGCCTTCAAGTCAAGTCATTGCGGAGTGTTTCAAATTCAACAGGAGGTACCAAGGAGAAGGGGAGTCCGTCGCGGCATTTGCAGTCACGCTGAAGCACATGGCAGCCAAGTGCAACTACGGTACGTTTCTCGACGACGCTTTACGGGACCGGTTCGTCGCTGGGTTACGGAATTCCACCATTCAGACGGGTTTACTGAAGAGGAAGGAACTGACGTTCGAATCGGCCTGCGTTTTTGCTAAGAGCGTTGAGCTAGCTGAGCGGGAGTCGAGGGGATTCCGACCAACTGCGAATACGGAGGCCGACATTCACGCTCTAAAGAAGACGGGGAAGGAACCGGAGTTTGCCAGCAAGCCGAAGAACTGTTCAATGCAAAGCTGCTATCGATGCGGTCAAGAGCATGACGCCCGTAGCTGCCGTTATCGTAAATTCAAATGCCATCTTTGCAAGCGCGTGGGACATTTGGCGCGCATGTGCAGATGCAAGCAACCGGCGCCTGGCACCGTCCAGAACGTGAGTGACGAAGCGAGCGGAAGCACAGAGCTGCTGCTGCACGGTGTGTATCTGGTGGGCACGGAACAACCATATCAAGTTGAAGTACAGATAGCCGGCCAGCTTGTGAAGATGCAAGTAGATACGGGCGCAGCCGTATCACTCGTTCCGGAATGCATTTACCGGCAGCTAAAGCAGCCGCCGCAGCTTGCGAAGTGCGAGATGAAGCTCAAGACTTACGGCGGAGCGACGCTACAAGTGAAAGGCCAAGCGGAGGTTTTGGTCGATTATAAGGGACAGCAGAAAGTCCTGCCAATCATCGTGGTACCAGGAGAGAAGCCAGCACTCCTAGGCCGCGACTGGATTGCGAACCTCGGAATGGACCTAAACAGCATTCACGAGGTGCACGCACAACCGTCTGTCGACAGCATCCTGTCAAGGTATGCCAGCGTTTTTTCACCTGGTTTAGGGTTGATAAAGGGTTACCGAGCAAAACTGGTGCTTAAGGAAGGAAGCATGCCAGTCTTTTGCAAGGCGCTGTCTGTGCCGTATGCCATTCGTGAACCTGTCGAGCATGAGCTAGGCAAGTTGCAAAAAGAGGGCGTACTGGTGCCCGTAACCAGCAGCGACTGGGCCACGCCGCTGGTAGCTGTTCACAAGCCAGACGGCACAGTACGATTGTGTGGAGACTATAAATTGACGGTGAATCCATGTGTGAAGACCGACCATTACCCACTGCCCGCGGTGGAGGATTTGTTCACGACACTGGCTGGGGGCAAGGTTTTCACCGTTCTGGACCTTTCGACGGCATATCAGCAAATCGAGGTGCACCCTGACTCGCGACCCTTGCTGACTATAAACTCTCACATGGGGTTGTTCCAGTATGTTCAAATGCCGTACGGAATCTCAAGTGCACTTGCAGTTTTCCAGGCAATCATGAACGAGCTGTTGAAAGGACTACCGGGAGTGGTATGCTACCTCGACGACGTCCTCATCACGGGAGCATCGCATACCGAATGCCTGGCCCGGGTGGAAGCAGTCCTGCAGGTTTTCAGGGACCACGGCGTAAAAGTGAGAAAGGAAAAATGCAAGTTTTTCTTGGATTCTGTCAAATATCTTGGGCATATCATTGACGAAAATGGTGTGCACCCGTGCGTCGAGAAGGTTGAAGCCATAAGGGAAGCACCCACACCTAAGAACATCAGTGAGCTTAAAGCGTACCTCAGCATGATAACTTTTTACTCCAAGTTCATGCCAAGCATGTCTTCGAGGCTAAAGCCTTTGTATGCACTGCTTCAGAAGGATAAGAAGTGGGTCTGGTTCGCAAAAGAAGAAAAAGCCTTCGCGAAGAGTAAGAGCCTCCTTACGCAAGCGAGCGTGCTAACATTATATGACCCAAAGAAGCCTCTTGGATTAGTCTGCGACGCCTCTCCTTACGGGGTTGGCGCAGTGTTGTTTCATGTCGTGAACGGGGAAGAAAGGCCGATAGCTTATGCGTCACGCACTTTGAGCAAGGCCGAAAGTGGCTACGCACACATAGAAAAGGAAGCGTTGGCTGTGATTTTCGGAATCAAACGGTTTCACAAGTATCTTTACGGCCGTGAATTCACCATTTATTCCGATCACCTTCCCCTGGAGGGACTGCTGGGGCAAACAAAGCCAATTCAGCAAATGGCAGCAGCACGCATGCAGCGCTGGATGCTAGTGCTAGCTGCATATCGCTACAAATGGGTGTACAGAAAGGGAGCCCAAGTAGCAAACGCGGACGCGTTATCGCGATTACCGCTTCCGAACGACACCGACGAAAGCGACTACATTCACTTCTTTTCAGCAGTAGAAGCCGTACCACTATCTGCGAAAAGGATCAGTGACGAAACCCAAAAAGACCCAGTTTTGTCTAAGGTGCTGATGTATGTTTTGAATGGATGGCCATCGTACGTGTCAGAAGACAACGTAGCCCCATTCTTCTCGCGGAAAGACGAACTGTCGGTAGACTGTGGTTGTATAACATGGGGAACTCGGGTTGTTATACCTGAAGCGATACAATCTGAATGAAGTCTTATCGCTTTTGCATGAAGGGCATCCAGGCATCACTCGCATGAAAATGCTATCAAGAAGCCATGTGTGGTGGCCAAAGTTGTGCGACCGCATTGAAGAAACTGTAAGAGGTTGTTCAACTTGCCAACTAACGCAGAACTCAGCGCCCCACGTGCCGATGTTATCGTGGGGATCCCCAACCTGCAGGTGGCAGAGAGTTCACCTGGATTTTGCCTACTACAAGAACGACTGGTTTTTAGTGCTTGTCGATGTGCACTCCAAGTGGGTGGATGTTCTGCACATGAAGTCCACTACAGCACAGGTGACAGTTGAAAAACTCCGCACTGTTTTTGCTGCATTTGGGCTTCCCGAGAGAATTGTGACTGACAATGGGCCGCAATTTGTGTCTGCTGAATTCACAAATTTTCTCAACTCCAATGCAGTGCAGCACACCAAAACACCACCTTACCACCCAGCTTCAAATGGCACGGCGGAGAGGCTTGTCCAGACCGTCAAGCGAAGCTTCATCAAACAGCTACGGGACGAGCAGAACACGGGAGTGACTCGGACGATGCAACATCGGGTAGACCAGTTCCTGTTCACCTACCGAAACACACCGTGTTCGACGACCGGTAAGACGCCAGCCGAACTGTTTCTCTCATGGAGGCCCCGCACGAGGCTGAGCATCTTGCATCCAGAGCTAGCGAAACGTGCCGAAGCAAATATAGCTCGAAGACATGGTCAGGAAACCCATACTTCATGGAGGGAGTTCGAGGTTGGCGACAACGTTCGTGTGCGAGGAAACCGACCAAGTGATCCACGTTGGTTGGAAGGAACAGTTGTGCGATGAGTTAGCAAAGGAACATACATAGTCCGAATCGAAGACCACGAGCGCTTTCTGCATGCGGACGATATTGTTCCTAACACATGCCTTGCTCCTCTTCCCAGAAACGTGTGGATTCCTGAGCAAACCCGCATGGCACAGCCGGGTTCCACTCCGTCACAAAGCGACAGCGACACCGCATCACCGCCGGACGGGCCTGCACCAGAGCAACGACTTCCGCCACCTGACCGAGCCAGCGTGACGCAACTGCCATCACAGCAGGCGCCTGACGCCAGCTCCCAAGAAAACGTCGCGCCACCTGAATTGCGACGAAGCACAAGAATTCAAAAGCCTCCCGAACGTTTTGGCTATGCTGCTAAATAAAGGGGGAAGAGATGTAGTAGCCAACGTATGATGCGCCGTACTGACGTCACAGGCTACGTCATGTGCCTGTACTTATATTGGCATGCGAGCCGCTTGCTTATCACATTAAACCTTCGCCACCAACTGAGTCCAGCGTCGCCTTGCTCGCCGGCTACAACAGGCATGACATGAGTTAACTTTTTTTTTCATTTTGTGGGTATCTGCAAGAAGCAGAAAAACACTAATATGTAATAATAGGAAGCTTGAAACTGCCCAACTGGACCATTTTGCAAACTTAACATTCTCATTTTAACTTTCTGCCCAGTTTCAATTCTCTCAAACCAAATTAATCAATGAGAACACAAAACATATTGTGTGGAGAACTCCACAGAATAGTCGGCAACATGCATTTGGTCATGCAGAGATGAAGTGCACAGGCATATTTTTAAAATCTGTGTCAAGTTAGTAGGGGCACCCTGTATATACCTGGGTCTAACATGAGAACTTATATGACACATCTATGTACTCAGCTTTTGTTTTCCCCTCCTTCTCATTCACCCCCTTGTTCTGGTGTAATCCTTTACAGATGTATTTTAAGATATCTTGAAAAACGTTTAGACGAGCAACAGATTGAAGATACTTGACTGCATCCCTGAAAAACAGACTCGAAAACACCACAACAATTTCCTTAGTTTGATCAAACCTTGCCGAGCAATATTTTCTAAATGACTCCACATTTCCCATAAAACTTTTTGCAGTATCACAGACACAAGTTGTTCATCTTCAGAAAAAAAATGACAAATGTGGCACTGCATGCACTAAGCTCCTAATGATCAGATATAAAAATAGTTCACTATAAAAAACAGGCCCACCAGAAGCTGTTGTTCAAGGCTTCGCCTCGCAAGGAGTGACTGCACAACATTCGTCCGGTCCAAGCAGTCAATACAATTTGTGCGAAACACCCCAGTCTGTAGCCTAGGTGCTGAGCTATCGTAAAGCATCATGAAGTACCTGTGATGAAGCAACGGGAGGCGTAATAATATTTTAATCAATGGATAGAATACAGAAAAAAATGCAAAAAAAGCCACGTTAATGGCTCACCCATAAGAATCTTGGTCCTGAGAAATTCTGTCCATTAGTATGGAGAGGCGGTCCCACCGCATCTTCTTGCATTCCTGATGAAAGTCAAAGGCCTCATATCTGCAACAGAAACAGATATGAGTACTAGCCAACTTGGTCAACGTTCCTCCCAAAAACACTTCATTATACTTTAAAATCACACTGTTTTTTTCTTCTGTTATGAGACCTTTTAATGCAACTTGACGCACACTTACACAAAACCCATTTACATACACAATCACGAAAGTATGATTTCATTTCTTTGTTTATCTTCTTATCAAGTAAAGTTGATTTGTCACACTTCAAACTTGGTAACATTAAAACTACAGTTGGTTTGCCGCTAGAAAGCTTTTGTTCTCCCTCTGTTTCACCTTACTTGGCATTCTACAGTAGCTCAGTAGCTGTTGTGTTCTGCTGCTGAATGCAAGATATTGGTATCAGAAAGGAGAGAAACAAAAATCAAAAGAGAACATGATGCAAAAGAAAAAATAAAATTAATGCTAAACTACCATGAAATAAATTTACTAAGTCTGAATTCATATACGGCAAGCAGTATTGAAACAACATTTTAAAGATACACTGCAACTATCATGTAAATTGTAGTTCAGGGCTCTGGGTTAAGTATGAACACTTCATGTTCTTAAAGATGCAATAAACCTGGGTAAAACAGTGCTTCTGCTTTCCATTACCAATGAAGCATCATTGTCAGAAATGGAAATTCGAAGCGTAATCTCGCATTCAGCAGCAGAACACAACAGCTACTGAGCTACTGTAGAATGCCCAAGTAAAGTGAAACAGAGGGAGAACAAGAACTTTCTAGCTGCAAATCAACTGTAGTTTTAATGTTTAATGTTTAAGTTTGAAGTGTGACAAATCAACTTTACTTGATTAAAAGATACACAAGCATATAATTTTGATAGTTTTGGTCTGAATTAGGACAAACACTTCAAAATCTGTACTTGAGACACTAGATTACAAGTGAAAGCTATTTCTGTAGACCCACTTGATTTTCGGGTTGTTGGCAAGGTTCACCACTTCTTGCAGCTGCCTTCCTAACGTCCTCTCAGGGCCGTTCTGGTCAATCTAGACAAAGAGTAAAAGAAAAGAATGTTACATTACTGTGACAATACCTAGATTAGCATTAAGCAAGGATGCTACAAAGAAGAGAAGGCAAATATGGCAAACACACTCATATGATGCTCAATAAGCATCACAAAATACCAGCGACAGTAGTGAAACAAAAAACATTGTGAAACTGGTATTGTAATGCTACAGAGAGAATTACAAGCACACACACACTTCAGTCTGCATACAACCACCCAGCATGTAACTACACATATACCTAATGTATTTCGAATGGCAGTCAGTTTCTCAAGTTCCTTCCAGAGCTAAAAAGATCTATAGTAATTCCAAAATAAGTGCAAATTTTTTATTTAAGAATATCTTCAAAAACAAACTGATAAACATATTCAAATAAAAGTGCTTCATTATCTGCACTCATAAGCGAGTTTAATTTTGCTTCAATAACACACTTGTCAACAAGTTTCTGTATACAGCTCCTCGAGTCTCTATTACATCAGTGGCAACCGCAATTTCATATTAGAACCCTTACACCTAAATGCGAACCTACATTAACTGGAAGGGTGCTGGAATATTACTGGAGAAAGCACAGATGTTTGTGTCTCAGCTACAGCTCAGTTCGGTGATCATGTCTTGAATGGTGGTACACAGATACAGGCCATGCAAGAAACATAACAGTCTTGTGTAATGTAGCAATTTTAAAACATGCCTATTCTCCATTGGCTACACAAATTACCTACATGCTGCAGTAAAAAAAAAAAAGACATGGTGGCATTACATAAGAAGCTACTTTTAAGCTATCAGCTAAAGCTAAAAAATAAATGTTGGGAATGAATGCACTGCTTTCTAACCCCTTTTACTTGTCTTAAATAGCAAGCAAGGCCAAGAAGAAAGGTTGCAAAATGTGCCCTCGTAAAGTACCCTTAAAATATTTTTTTCTTTCCCATATCAGCCTTGAAAGAATGAAAGACATGCTCCCTCAATGTCTCATAACACACTAAGGCCAAAGATGAAATGTGCCACAGCAACTGAAACTTCTGAGATCGTTGGTGCCACCTAACTAAATAAACTTTCAGAAAAACCTGCGTCAAGAAACAAAGATTTTCTGTCAAGATTGAGAACAGATGACCATGAATATCATGAAGCTATGACATCATGAAACAAGGAAGACCAAGTGATCCTTGTTGATGCCATGTAACTAAGCAAAAAATGAAATGACTAAACAGACCAATGACCTTATTTTGAATTGTGAATTCAATGAAGAGTGGTCATCATTCACTTTTTCAGACTTTCTCATCGGCGAGTACCGTAAAACGCTAATGAAGAGCCCCCTCCCTACTTAAGAAGATTTCAAATATGAGGCCTCTTCTATCCTCCCAACACTTTCACTCGTTCATATACTGCTTCTATCCACCAAACGAGGCCGAGAGAAAACAGTGAATGTATACGTAGTGACTAAAGCATTTCATTAGAAGCATGGGTGTGCAACCTTTATTCTTAGTGGCTCATTCACTGCCATCTTGAATTTTGACCCATGGCTGAGCAAGTCCCCCACCACTATAAATCTTGCTGAATTATCCTTCACTATGGGAGTTGACTGGCGAATCATGGGAGAGGCCTTTGTTCTGCAGTGGACATAGTAAGGCTGATGATGATGGGAGGATGCTTGTTTGGTATTTTACGGCACCATATGCCTAACAGCTTAATGTCAAATATACTGAATTTTTCTTGCTAGTTTGTAAAACACTGCACTGCTTGCTGTTAAAGAAATTTGGCTCAGCTAGAAAATGGGTTCAAGAATACTAATTTGCATCAGCAACCTATACACACAATTAAAACTTTGTTGGTGCAACTTTCTTTTTAATATATCTTACTATTTGAATTTAGGCTCGAAGGCCTAAAATAGGCATTTTTAGGCCCACTATAAGCACATTATAAACACCCCTCTTCACCTCTACATCCGGTTCATATATCAAAATGAGGTGATAAGAACACAAGAAACAAAACAGGTATTTGCGTAAAATCTGGTCTCAATTCGTAACAGACACATGACCATAGACACTTGTTATTAGTAGCTCGTGGTGGGTCGATGTCCACATAGCACAGTGTCTATGCGTGCTCGTTTGCCAACGCTTTCTGCTAGTTAAGCAATGAAATCGCAGGATGAGCACTACGCTATACGTAAGCAGCAGCGGCAACACTTTGTGGCAGACGTGTGCTCGCGCATTTCAGCTTTATGTTACTATCATATAACAAAAATACAATACCAAGGATTACGTATATAAAGAATCTCACGTAGTGCGATTGACATGGAATTCTCCTTCTGCCAAATATCAAGCTAGCAGATCTGAATTTTGATTTGGGTAAATCACCTTATGTTTCTGTCATGTAAAGCTTCAGAAATTACTAGTGCATAGAAATGCCACTTACAGCGCACGACACATAAGAGGTACAAACAGCTGCTGGGCAAAAAAAATCACTTGTATACGTATTAGATACAGTTCTTCAATACGAGGAATGAGCTCCCAGATTAGAGATAAATATTCATAACGGTAAATTAATGGAGATCACAAGCAGACATCTTAATTATAAGCCAATTATAACAAGGATAACTGGAGCGGTGGAAAGAGATAGAGTAAGTTTCGTGGCATCATAAAAAGCTATGCGTATTTGGTGGCAGACAGAATATTTTGGGCCAAAAAAGCTCCACTGCCATTTAAGCAGGCAAAACATAAACTTAGGTACAGGTAGTTCAAGTGTGTTTGAATGGGCGCAGTAAGGTGCAAAGAAGAAAAATTGTAGCAAAATGGCGCAGCCGGACCACCACCAAGGTATCACTTCTTTCATCTTTTTAGTTCTCTGTCAACCTTTACTACAAAGCAAACTATTCCCACTCACCAGACTGACTATTACTTGATTTCCATATGTATAAATCTGATTGTCAAAGTGTTTCTGGAATGCTTCAAGCTGGAAAGATCAAAGAATCGTGTTTACATACATATTTCCATAAGAAAAAACACCTTTGTATGAAAAATAAAAACCAGCACAACACTCACATGGTTGAGCCCGGTAGTCAGGGTTGGAGAAGGCTTGTACCTCAGGTTAGGCAATTGGGACCAAAACAAAGGAATTGAGCCCCTTGTCTGAAAGCAAAGTTGAAAGACCATAGCAAAAAGTGACATCATACAGTGACCTCTTATGCCTCCCCTTTAATTACTTATATAACTAATGTCTCACTTTGCCAAATCCTATAAATCTATTGCATGTTACTCATACTGCAACAAGTGAAAAAATCATGTACCAAAACAATAAATATCTTTAAATACAAGCAAACTGATAAATCAAAATGAAAAAAAAAAGCCAGATTGCTAGTAAAAAAGACTTTTACTATGCTCTAGATCAACTCGTCCCTGAAACACTTTTTTAGTAGTAATCGAATGCAGCTCAGCATCAGTTTATAGTGTCGTTAATAAATTGCTGTCAAAATTTTTCAAACCTGTCAACATTGAGCAGAGTTACAGGGACTAGTCAAACGCTTCAAGTGCTTTTTCGCTTCTTTTGTCCAGGTCAGTGTACTAAAAGCTACACTGTGGGTATTGACAAAAGGTCAAGAAGCTACGTCAGTGCACATCATGAACTTCAGAGTGTATCATGAAATGCCTTAGTTCACACCCAGTGCAATTTCAGTGCGTGCGAGTTTTGCTACTGTGCAATGTTAGCACTACCATGTGGTGGCACCCTATGACAAAGAATCGTATCTGATCCAAATGCCACGTTTGATTTATTTCAGCTACTGGCCAATAGCAGCAATCTGCTCTAAGATGGATCAGAGCTGGTGCCGGCACCTCCGATGAGGGCGAAGACATGCCTTTGTGCGAGGAGCGGGCCCTGGAGAAAGTGATAACCTTGAGTATTGCCTGTAAGCTCTTACTGTTTAGCCCAAGTGCAAGATTTGGCTGAGCTGTTCACAGCAGTGCATTTCTGCAATATGCCTTTTTTCACCAAGCATAAGGGGTGGTCCAGGATCCTTTCAAATAAAGTTTTGATGCTTAAACAAAAGGGAAATAGATTTGTCACACTCTCAAAAGTTTCACGAAATATCACCAGCTGCTATTAAGAACTGGACATCTACAAAAGCGTAAGATATGAGGTGCATATCTTAACGACAAGAAGAAGGTGGTGCAGGTGTCCTACCTGAACAAACGAGCTCCGTGCACTGTCTCCTTCTACGATCTGCTCAGTTTCAACAAAATTCGCAGCATGACCTTCACTGTCCAAGCCCCTCATGAACATGCGTGTGCCTGCCCTATAGCAACTGCGGCGTGAAATGAGTGCAAATGTGAAACCATGACCGTTGATGGCACATGGCTTGATGTAAATAACTGCAGGTTAGTCAAGGAGCATCACTTTGGGAATTGCCTGCATAGCTGAAGTTCGAAAGACACAGCTGAAAACTAACATAATTGAATCTCTTCATGCATTTTTGCTACCCAAAAGGTAATTAACCCATCACCTCAAGATCTCACACGCTGCAATGCACATAATAAAACCTGTTTCACGTGACATAAAGGTGCATGTGCTCCTTGATACAATAGATACCGGACAAAACTTTAAGTATTCCACAGCATGTAAGCACACTGTAAAAACTGTAACCTACACTAAACCCTTACTGCAACACAATTAGCACTTTCTTCCTCTCCAATAACGTATTTCTGCAACATGCCCTAAGAAAAGTTGATAATAAAAGCATACACGACAGAGTTGCTCACAAGGCGAAAGGATACATCCATGAATTATTGGAAGGCAGAACTTCCGCAGCTGCAGGAGAGCAAAAAAAAAAAAAAACAAAATTGTAAGTGACATTTAAGTACTAGTGGCGAATCCAACGTACCTCTACTTGGTTGCTGAACTCACTCATCAAATGGTGGTTCCACACAAATCTCTGATCTGCCTGTTGATAAAGACGAATATTAAAGTAAGTAGATTAAAGAAAATCTGTGCAACCTTCTGCTAAGCAGCTGCTAAATGATAACACATGAAATATGATTCACTCAAAAGTGATGAAATAAGCTATCAGTACTTGCAAATTCTTGGAAACATTACGGCACGCATAGACGGGGCCAAAGGAAGAAAAATACTAGATAAAGCGCTGATGCAATACCAACTAGCCTGCAAAGCCATCCTTGCTTTAAAGTCTTCCTTCTATTCTTGCATAATATTCACTCATAATTGTTGTCATTACATGCTGACAAGTGAATGTATGGAAACTAACAATTATCATAAATCCAGCACATAGTAACACCCCACCCTGTGCCAATTTTCAAATAAAGCTGTGCTTGTGCAATTTAAACATCCGTTGTAGTTGGAGAGCTAATTTCCAAAATGTCATCACCTTATCCCATCATTTCATCACATGTCTTCCTTTGCTCTCAATAACCTCTAACTGAACAATTTTTTTATTTTCTTCTGACACGATTAGTCAAGCATTTTTTTAGGACAGGTAATATCAGAACAAATCACAATTTTGTGAATAAACACCTGGTTGTAGTTTTATGAGCCAGTATTCTTGCATATCACATAATTCACCATCACGTGACCATTCAAAATGACATCTAAGTTCCAAAAATCCAAAAAACATGAAAAATACCTAAACCACTGCAAAAATAATAATAATAATAATAATAATAATAATAATAATAATAATAATAATAATAATAATAATAATAATAAAACTTCATAAATTCAAAGCTGGGATAAGTGAAAGACGTTTTAGAGCAATTTTTGGAGCTGAGAAATCATTTTCGAGCAGGTTATTAGGAGCAGGTGAAGTGGTTGGGGAGAACACTTGCAGAGCAGTGATATTTAAATTTGGAGTCAAACAACCAAAATCTAAGGAATTTTAATGAAATGAGTAATTACATTTTTAACAAAGTTCCATCCTTTTTAAGATCAACTCAAGCAGTTCTGATTTCAGAAGTACGAATCACTGTTGTGAGCATTGTTAAAGGGACACTAAAGGCAACTACTAAGTCGACGTTGATTGTTGAAATAGTGGTCCAGAAACCTCTTAGTGTTACTTTTGAGCCAAGGAAGGGCCTATTTTGAAATAAAACCACGCTTTAGTGGTCCGCATCGAGTTAGCGCACTTTAAATTACCCGCCTCAAGAAGCGGACCGACCGGACCGACCCACGTCACTGTTGCCGTGCACAACGTTGCTCGGATTTACTGCGCTAGTAGCAGCAGGAGCCACAGCAGCAACAACGGTTATTGATAAATTTTTTGCCATTGGCTTCGAGATTGCAGACGTTTTTTATTTCAACTGCACCCCGCTAGATGGCACCACCTGTTCCGTGTAACCACGCAGAAATTGAATTTTCTAACCACTCGCGCCATTTCCCATAGTAACGTCCGGTGGTTCTTTTTTCAGGAATCATAAAAAAATGAACAAGCAGAATTTTATTGCATCTCTAGATGCACGGAAGGTTCTTTATTTAGTGCAGTTAGATCGATTACTAGTGATGAATTGTAGGCGGTCCGTCTGATGTCATCGGTATCATTTTGAAAATGTCCTACTGCGACGCTTGTGTTCTTCTGCATTTACCTTAATTTCTCGGTAAATGGGGCACTGTTGATAATATGGTTGTTTTAGATGCAGTCCTACATTAAGCTTTCACTCTGACGTTATTTGTTACTTGACTTTAGTGTCTTTTTAATGTGTCTATCACATACAGTGAACTTCCAATAACTGCAGCTTGCATAATTTAAACTACTATAAAAGCATCTTTAGTCCCATCACAGGGGAAGATATTTATTTGGCGAACAACTCTTGGTGCTCAAACACCCAAAGGCACAAGACTCTCCAGTTACTTCACGATTCTCCACTATGAGATGTGGGCTGGCAAGTTTTTATTTTGATCACCTTTTTCTCTGGCATGCTCAGGTGTTCCGATTCAGCTCGTGCATATGCCATGAGAATTTTCACTCACCGAGCATAAGCGGGAAACGTGTAACACCAAAGGAAGCAAAGCTGCAGCTCTGTTCACATTTGCCTAGATGGTTTCATTGCATGCCACGTGCGTGCAGTCTCTCAATAACTCAAACATATACAAGCATACTATAATTCCCCAATGGCCAAAGCTAATGTCGAGCAGTCCAAGATTCACACAGCCGATAGGCCACCCTTGCTGCTTTAGGCATTGTTGATGGCTATTCATGGTAATCAGGTTTCTAGAGCCAGTGCTTTCACACAAAGAACCACCCGTTCGTAGCACGAAGCCAGAAGGAAATCTGTATAGATTTCTCAGAAAGAAGGCTCTTAGCTGCCAAAAAATTCGTCTCTAACCCGGACCAGGACGAATTTTTTGGCAACTAATACCATTTTTCTTTGAGAGATCCGTACGGATTCCCTTGTGGCTTCGTGCTACAGATGGGTAGTTGACTTCTTTCCCTTTCTTAACCCTTCCACCACTTTGCGGATTGCCGCAGAACTCATTTTCAATAACATTCTAGGTTGGCATGAACCTTTCCATGCACTTTGCTTTTTTTTTTCTTTCATTGCAGATAAAGTTAAAGAACTACAGGGCATTAACTGCTGCTTCCTTCTAAAACTGGCCTTAATTGGAACCCTTGGTGGTCTTGCGTAGTGTTTTGTGGCAAGTAGGGTGCAAGCCAAAACACTTTTTGACGACTTTGGCACAGCTTGGTGCAGCTGTACCTCTCCTGCACATTGGTTTAATAACTAGTGTTTATTCTCAAACCTCCAACTAGTACAAGTTCAATTCTGTGGCGATTCTTGATTGAATAATGAAAAGCTTCAATGTTTAAGCTGGATTGCATTACAGACCTTGGGTTTATTTGAATTTCTTTTTTCCCCAACCATAAGGGCTCAATGCAAATAAAGCAAAAACCTTTTTTTTCTCCCAAAAGTTCTTTATTGCTGTCATTTATCCACACAGCGGTTCGCTGTTGGAGGGTACACCAGCGCATGTAGCGGCAGCTTGGCGCCGCCACAGGATGGCAGCTGCAACGAGTTCCACGCAGGCGCAATGAGCATTATGCTCAGTGCTCTTTTGTTGTGTAAATGGTTCGCTTTGCGGCAACTCATAGCGCAGACAGCGGAAGATGTCAAAAGAGCACGGCTCACAAAGTGTACTGCACCTTCGCGATACTCAATAGAGCTACCAGCCAGTGGTGGGGCCAAGCTGCCATTAGCTTAGCGCAGCGATGGTCCCTTAAACTATACCACCATGTAGACATTTCTCCTTAAGCAAAAATTTTTGAAGGTGCTAAACCTGTGCCCTTTTTACTGCTCTCATAACCCCCCTCACTTTTATGTTGCTTTGTTTCCTAATCCCTTGTTCTACCTCATTGGATGCAGTAAGTGTTACTGTTAAAAGGTGATCTTAGCCATCATCACACCCAAATAAGAAAATGAGAATAGCAAACAAAATTGATGAACAACCTGCCTAAGAATTTTTAATCTTTATTAAACTAGTACATGCCGCGAATTCAGAAGCACGAATATGTATCCACTTGGCTTGGCCACACAGTGCACTTACTCTTTCCATGAGCCCCATCTGAAGGAAGTCAGGTGTTGTGTTGTACAGTTTTTGCAGAGTGTGGCTCAAGTCATAAGTAGTAGAGTAGTAGAAGTTTGGCGTGCTCAACACATCTTGGACCATAGCAGTGTACTGCTTGTTGTACTGGTTCTGCAAAGACGAAAGTTTAATGCACTTAATTACAGCAAAAGCTGTAACAACAAAACAGGACTGTTCAGGCAGCAAAGCTTAAAGGGACCGACAACTGCCCAGGACATGAAATGAAATGACTGCACGTATGGAAAGATTGTCCCTTATAGTGATTCAAACGAACCCTGTTTTTCTCGCAAAAAGTGGAGTCATATTTTTATTTCTGCATTAAAAATCACGAAAACAAGCTGTGGTGCCACCTGGTGGCAGAAACTTCAGTTATCTGACATGCCCTGTTATGTGACCGCAAACTAGTATACGCGGTCAACAATTTTCTTGTTATTATTGAAATATTGTTTGTTTATAGTATACGATATCAGTCCCTAAAAATGTACACATATGGCTGCATTAGTGGTACGCATTAAAGTGGCGCTGCCTTCGCATGATGTAATCGTCGGCGCGTCTTGAGCAACTTTTCTGCGTGCTCATGAAACCGTGCACGAAGTTTCTGAATCGCTATAATTTTGAAGCGACCTGGTTTTTCTATTCACAATTTCTCTCAAAAATGATGTGTATTGCTAGTCGGCACGGCCGCACATATGTGCAGAGAAGTTTTCGGTAACTTGGCTTGGCTTGTGTGTCGACAGAGTAACGACAACGGGACAAGCCATCTATGACGCAGGGGCAACAACCTTGGACGCAGGTGCACAAAATGCTGTACAAATGCAGAGAAGCTGTATAAAATCACATCGTCTCATTGTAACGGCTTGTTATTTTCAAAAAATAGTTGTAAAGCTCAGAATAACCTTGGCTAAGCATAGTTACAGGAACTGCCACGAAAGCAGAACAATGACAGCACGGACAAGTCTCTAGGCTACCGGCATCGCTATCAATTCTCAGCGTTGTTGGACAAAAGGGGCACATCCGTGATCAGGGCCTTTCAGATAAAAGAATACTACTTATAAAGTAACTATGTGCTTTTGGGATTAACTACTATAGCTACAAACACTACGAAGGGTAAGCTTTCTGTCTCACCGGAAAAAACTGGGTGGAAAAAATCAGTTGTTGGTCCCTTTAACAAGACTAAAATCACATAAGCAGGTAAGAAAAGAGCCTCGAGTCATTTTCAAAAACCATTGATTCTTAATACGAATAATTAAATGATTCATGCCTGTTGCTCAGTAAGATGTAATGACGTTCTTGTAAAGGAATATGCTTCAGTTGCTTTTATTCGCCATACCGCTTGGCCGTTGATATCACCAACTTTTCGCCGTTCAACAATCACAATCAAGTACGGGCCTGAAACATATAATGGGTAAAAATAATGAAAATCACAGTAAATCAGTGCCGACATCTTTCAAGTGCACACAGAAAAAGCCCAAAATACTTTTACGCTGTTGCAAAAAAATTTAGCCTTGTGATGACAGCTAGGACATAAATGGTGAAGCAATTACTTACCTGCAAGCAGATGGATAATGCCAACAATGCCATAAATTGTTCTCTTTACAGCGTGTGGAGGAATGTCAGGCTTAGCTAAGGGAAAGAAGAAAAGAAAGGGCAATTATTTTCTACATGATTTGAAAGAAGACTCTTTAGGAAAAAATTGATATCAATAAAATTTACAGTCCCATGTAGCATTTTAACGTGCCACATTAATATACAATAGACTTCCATTAATTAACCCCAGTTCATTTGATTTTGGGGGTAATTCAAGGGACACTAAAGGCAAATATTGAGTCTACGATGATTGTTGAAATAGCAGTCCAGAAACCTTGTAGGACTACTTCTCTGCCAAGAAAGAGCTTATTTTATTTTGAAATAAAATCACGTTAGCGCACTTGAAATCACCCGCCCGAAAGTGGTCTTTCTCATGTCAGTGTTGCTGTGTCCAATGTTGCCAGTCTTTACTGTGCAGCCTCTGACACTGTTAGCAGCATAAGCAAAAGCAGTGGGAACTGCAGCAGCAACAATGGCCACTGAACAATGTTCTGCCATGGCCTCCGACATTAGACGGCAGCACGCAGTTGCTATGTCCATCCCATTCAATGCATCGCCCAGCGGAGAAGTGTAATTTTGTGGCTTCCTGAAGGCGCTGGGAGATGGCGATCTTTCCCCATGAGTTGAGTGGTGCTGGTCTGCCTGGCGCAGCGTGCGATTTCAGTCATTGCAGTGACAACATTGCCCGTGTTGGCACGCTGTTACCTATTTGAGACGCGTTAAATGCACGCAGTGAACGGCCATCACCTTGCTACAGCTGCAAAGAAGTTCAGGTATGTTATTAAAAAGTTACTCCTTCCTTTTGCATGCAACTTTAGTGGTCGTTTAAAAGCCAATTTGGGCAACAGAGGCTGTTAGCGCAGAATATTTCATCTAGGTTGCATGCAAGCTTGCCAAATAGTGTTTTCCAAGTTGTCATGAAATACTACAACGTGCAGGTATGCTTTTTTTAATCATTTCCACGCGAATACGAAAGTACTGTGGCAGCTACCTTACAGCATAGCTCTGTGGCTCAAACATCATAAATGCTAGTATATGCTATCGTGCTAGAAAACTTGGCTGGTCTCTCGTACTTCGAACAATATTCTTACAGCGGAGCTGTTATGGTATACAGGCTAACTCTTCTGAATATTTTTCCTGTGCATAACATGAAAGAACCACTTTTTGTTTGCTTGTTTTTTATTTTTTCTGGTCAGCTGAAGGTTCATGTGGATATATTAAAGTTCACGTAAAGGAACTTCACCTGTCCCCCCCCCCCCCCCCCCTCTTTTTGTAGCAGTTTTCTTTTCTTTTCTTCTTGTTTTTTTTTTTTCAGGCCGCATTTACATGGAGGCGGCAGCTAGAAGTTTGTGTAGCAAGGTTTTGGCGCACCTTGAAGAATTCCAAGTGCTAATATTTCGTGTGCTGCCGCAATTTGAAGGAAGTCACATGCTTTCTTTTTGCAAGAAGTGAAAATACTAGAAATCAAGGCTTTGACTCACGTCTTTGTAAATAAAGTGTCATGTATCCTCAAGGGATTTTGTCTGCCCCCCCCCTCCACCATCCCGACTGTGGCTCTGGTGCATCACACTGTTTTCTGGCTAATCCAGCAGCTAAACTAAAGAAGTTACTATGTTCACCTCAATTCTATACATAATGTCAAGAACCTTATGCACTACAAGGTGTTTAGCCCAGTTGTACCTAGAACACCTTATTAAGGTCACCTAATATCTTCCTCCTTCGTCTTGTGTTGAAGTGGAAAAGTAAATGCCAGATACCAATGGATGGATGGATGATGGATGAAAACCTTTTATTGGAGTCCTGAAGGATTCCATCCCCATTTTATAGGGGTAGGATCGCGAGCCGCTCCCACGTAGGGACGGGGAGGCCCAGCCTCACCGCCGCATCGTGGGCCTTCTGGACAGCCTTGAGCTGTTGTATGAGAACCGGACTCGCGAGCATTAAATGAAAGGAGTTTTCGGAAAATTCTTCATTTTTTCTTTGTAAGGAGGGGCACCTCCAGATACCAATGATACACAAAAATACTGGCAGAACTATTTGATCTCCATATAAAAAAATGTAATTTCAGGTTTAAAACATGCATACAACAATTGCATAATGAAAATAGGTCACTGCTCGATCCTGCTAACACAAATTACGTTTTTTTTTTCCAAAAATACACGACTACACAGATAAAGAAAATAAAGATTGTAGCGAATCGGTAATCAGGGACAGTTTGCAGAGCGAAAAACGTAGACAGAATAGACACGAGCTCTAGATGGTTTGTAGCAAAAAAAAAAAGAAAGAAAACAAAAAGAGAGAAAGAAACAGCCACAGTACAACACGCGAAGTGAGTTATCAGCGCTCGTGTTTATTTTGTTTGTCTTTTTTGCTAAAAACCATCCCCAAGAGAAAATTACCAGTGCATAGCAAAACATAACGTATGGCATCAGTGAACGGTCTTGTGGCGATGTGCATCTCCTCGCAGTACTATGTATGTGTTAGAATAAAAGAGGCAATAGCCCAATTGCATCAGTCAATGACTTTTTGCTTTTATACAGCACACAAGTCCTGCAATTTTTGTTTGATTGATTGATATGTGGGGTTTAACGTCCCAAAACCATCATATGCTTACGAGAAACGCCGTAGTGGAGGACTCCAGAAATTTCAATCACCTGGGGTTCGAAATTCGTGCACCTGAATCTGAGCACACGGGTCTACGAAATTTCCACCTCCATCGGAAATGCAGTCGCCGCAGCCGGGATTTGATCCCGCAACCTGCGGGTCAGCAGCCGTGCACCTTAGCCACTAGACCACTGCGCCCGGGGTCCTGAAATTTTTTATTACGCGTCACAAAGAGGCTGCGATTGCCAAACTTTCGCCCTACGCGCGTGCTTGCATCGGAAGAAGCGAGCTATGGGGGGCGTGCGCCGCGGTGCGACGGCGAAAATTCGAACTTGATGCATAAGCCCGGCACCAATTATGACATGTGTCATACAGCAGTGATGTGCAAGCAAATTTAAACAGACACTAAAGAGGGACAGAATTCATATAAAATATAGTCCATCATCGTGCTCTCCAATATCAACTGTACACTTTATGGCAGTGAGCAAGCTTGTCTTCATGTGTGTGCTCTGCATCTACGCAGGCAAATTTGCTGACAGTGAGCATGTACCACTGCCAGCTAGCCATCCACACATTGAATATTCATATTCATATCGGCCATTTCTTTCTTCGAATACATAAGCTCAAAATACATGAGCAGTCTGCAACAAGGCAGATTATGGCCCATAAGTACAGAAAGCCTGCGTTTCAGTTCATGCGTATGGATGGAAGCATGCAAACATGCATACACAGGCTTACCTGACAGGGAGATCTCCCGGGACACCCTGTCAATAACAAGGCTCTTATCTGACGAATTTGCTGGCTCAATGATGTACCTTTCAGGCGTGCTATACCTAAAAAAAGAAAGAAAAATATTGCAACATACATTAGTTTCCGTACAGCAGATGAAAGTTAACATACATAGAGTATTCACATTAGAAAGATACAGTTTCTGCAAGTTTGATTTGATTTGATTTATTTATATGTGGAGTTTAAAGTCCCAAAACCACCATATGACTATGAGAGACGCCGCAGTGAAGGGCTCCAGAAATTTTGACCACCTGGGGTTCTTTAACGTGCACCGAAATCTGAGCTCAAGGGCCTAAAGCATTTTCACCTCCATCAAAAGTGCAGCCCCCGCAGCCGGGATTCGATTGCCTGACCTGTGGATGAGTTTCTGCAAGTTTGGCCACATGAAAGCATCACAATAATAGCTGAATTCTTACAGTATGTGCCATCACCAATGATTAACACGCAAGTGAAAGGGGGAAAAAAGACATGACATGTAGGTTAGCTGTTCTGCACTATGGCATTGATTTGTGACATATTCTTTCAAAGGACACTAAAAAAAGCACTCAATGTGAATAAACTGGGAGAAAATTTTCTAAGTTTACCTTAGCACATCTCTCTATAGATAGATGGTTTATTAGTTCATAGTAAATGTCAGTTTAGTGCTTCGTAAATTTTAAATTGTAGTGACTGGTGGCCAAAACGCGATGCATATTTTCACCGACCTGCATATTTACATCAGCCTAACTAAGCCCACTAAAAAGCAAAGGCCTCTCCCATGTTCTGCCAATGGACCCGGTCCTATGCTTTCCGCTCCCACGCTACCCCTGAAAACTTCTTAATCTCATCTGCCTACCTCATTTCTGTGTCCATGTTACATGTTTTCCTTCTCTGGGAATCCAGCCAGTTACCCTCAATGACCAGCGGTTATCCTGCCTATGTGCTACGTGCCTGGTCCATGTCCATTACTTCTTTTTGATTTCAATTATGATATCCTTAACCCCGGTTTGTTCCCCGGCCCACCCTGCTCTCTTTTTGTCTCTTAGTTAACACCTATCATGTTCCTTTCCATTGCTCCTTGCGTATCTTCGATTTAAGCTGAACCCTCTTTGTCAGCCTCCATGTTTCTGCTCCGTAGGTCAGTACTGGCAAGATGCAGCTATTATATACTTTTTTCTTGAGGGTTAGTGGCAGATTACCATTCGCGATTTGAGAATGCTTGCCGAATTCGATCCACACCATCCTCAATCTCCTAGTTATTTCACTCTCACGGTTCGGCTCCGCGGTTACTACCTGTTCTAAATAGACATATTCATGTACAACTTCCAGCATCTCTCCACCTATCGCAAAGTGCTATTTTCTGCCAAGACTGTTGCACATTGCTTTTATTTTGTGCATATTAATTTTCAAACCTACTCTTCTGCTTTCAGTGTCCAGTTCAGTAATCATGAGCTGTAATTCGTCCCCTGAGTTACTCATCAATACGATGTCATCAGTGAATTGCAGGTAACTAAGATGCCCCTGAAAACCTTCTGTTACAACGCGGTGAATAGTATTGGAGAGACTGTGTCTCCCTGCCTTACACCCTTCTTTAATGAGATTCTATCACTTTTTTTATGGAGGGTTATGGTGGCTGAATCAGCTGTAAATTTCCTCCAGTATGTTTATAAAAGCTTTGTCGATGCCCTGATTCTGCAGTGCCTGAATGACTGCTGATATCTCGACCTAATCAAATGCCTTCTCAAAATCTATGAAGGCTATGTATAAGGGTTGGTTGTATTCTGCACATTTCTCTGTCAGCTGATTGATAGTATGAATATGGTCAATTGTTGAGTAGCCTATACGAAATCCTGCTTGATCCTTTGGTTGAGTGAACTCTAATGTCTTCTTAATTCTATTAGCTATTATTTTTGTGAATAGCTTGCAGACAACGAACAGTAAGCAGACTGGCCTGTAATTCTTGGTGCCTTGATGACCCCTTTCTGAAGGATTATGTTCGCATTCTTCCAAGATTCTGGTACCCTCCTTGTGTGTGCGTGTGTGTGCCCATGTGTATATGCATGTGTGTTCTCATGCATATGTTTTTTTTGTATGAACTGATAGGAGTTGTGACTACAGCCTTCCGCTGCAGGGCCTGACGACATGGGTTCCATTCCTGGCAGCCATGTTTGCTTCAAGTAGAAGCAGAGCACGAAAGCGCAACACTTCTGTGAAGATTAAATAGGCTGAAGCGGTTAATGGCTTATGTAAACATGATATTTAAAGAATTTTTACTCTACATGACTAGGAAATTTTATTTGATGACAATGGCACGAATGAGAAATATATGATACAAGCAAGAACTTCAAACTTGACCATGATAGCAGACAGAATGGTGACTTTTCATGTTATGATGCTGCAAATAATGTTGCAATTCTGGAAGTTATGTAGCTGTATTAATGTATTAATGTAGGGGGCTAAACAGCATCCACAAAGCTGTTTTATCCCAGTCCAGAACTTCCCCTCTTCCCAGTATTGCCTGTCGTGTTGACACTTTAGACAAGATAATCGGTACTTCCCCATCTCCTGATGGCAGTACCGGTACCAAAGCCACCGCAATCGTTCAGGAACTATCATGTGAAATCAAAGCTATAGCCGACAAATGTGACAATTCCGAAAACCGCTTTAGACGATATAATTTGCTTTTTTTTTTTTTTTTTTGGAATACCGGACATTAAGAACGAAACCTGGCCCCAGTCGGTAACAAGCGTAGTTTCTTTCTGTTCCGAGAAGCTCAAAGTATCTATCGCTCCTACAGCCATTGAAAGAGCCCATAGAATAGGCCGCTACCAGGAAGGTAAGTACCGCCCAATTATCGCCAAGCTAGGCCGTTTTAAAGACAAATCCAAAATTCTCTCTGCTGGTCCTAAACTGAAAGGCACGGATTTCGCGATCCGGGAAGACTACTCTGCATGTGTACGCCTTGCCGGCAGTAAACTTTACGAGTTTGGCGAACAAACAAAAGCTGATTTCAAAATATGTTTTAATAAACTAAGCATAGGAGATAAAAAATATATCTATGAAGCGGTATCCGATTCCGTGATCGAACAGAAACCATAGCAGCCACGGCTGGCTTCCAAGATTCCCGCCAGAGCACCCTTACCTGTACCCAAAGACCGCAGCCCTACTTACGATTCCGCATCAGTTTTACTTGCGAACTTCAGAAGCTATCTTCCCAAGAGGGCAGCTTTTGAGGCCATCTTGGAGGATAATGCCATCGACTTTGCGATACTAACTGAAACATGGCTAACTTCTTCGATTAATGACGAAGAACTACTACAGGATAACACATCATACCACGTGTACAGACTTGACCGGACCAGGCGTAGGGGTGGTGGTGTCCTAATCTTTGACAAAAGTGCTTTGCCTTCCTTCCATGTTAAAATTGACACTAATCATGAAATTCTTTGCATAAATATATCCTTTCCTTCTTGTGTAAACATACCTATAGTGTGTTATCAAGCCCCCGACTCCGATATCTCGTTTATTTATGACATTCATTCCGTCATGCTTGATATTTACTGTCGCTTTCCTCGTGCCAATTACTTCATATGTGGCGACTTCAATTTTCCCGACATCGACTGGAATAACCTGTCCGCACTATCCCGTCATTCCAAAGTTTTTCTGGATTTCGTACTAATGTTCAATTTCACCCAAGCGGTCAATATACCGACACGTGGTGGTAATATTCTTGATTTGGTTCTATCTTCGAAGCCTGATCTCATTCAATCGTTATCGTGCATAAATGGGCTAAGCGACCACAAAACTGTTCTGTTCGACATGCGCATTCCGATTCTTCGTCGATTACCTTCGATAAAATATATTCGAGATTACAAAAAAGCTACCTTCACTTGCATCAACACCTATGTTGAAAACTTCTACAGCTTTTTTAAGGTTTCCGCCCTCCAGAGGACAGTTGAACAAAATTGACTACTTTACAAACATAAAATTCAAGAGCTAATTGAAAAGTATGTTCCCCTCATTCGTATTCGTGGCAATTCCAGTCAACCGTGGTATTCTAATGCCTTAAAAAGACTTTCGCAAAGGAAGAAACGTCTCTTTCGAGAGGCAAAATGCCGCACCACTACAGCAAAGTGGTCTAAATATTTCAAGTCTCTTCATGATTACACGCGTATTCTGCGACGCTCTAAAGAAAAGTTTTATCACCATGACATGTTAAGCGTTTTACGCGTTAACCCCCGTAAATTCTGGAATCTCCTAACCTTGAAACACAACCACACACATACAATTTCTTTGAGAAATTCCGATGGTTCGGAGGTACCGCAAGACCAACGGTCTGACATCATGAATACATTTTTTCTGTTCGTTTTCACCCATGAAAGTAACTTTGATAGCCCCGATTTACTCTTCCAACATTTCTCCCAAATGCTTCCGATTAGCATTACTGCCTTGGGCATCGCTAAACTAATAGAAAAACAAAAAATATCTTGTGCCTCGGGACCAGATAAAATCACAGCTAAAATACTTAAAGGTATGCTAACGTGTTCCAGCAAAATATCAGAAATGATATTTACCAAACGATAAAAGACAGTACACTTCCGCATGACTGGAAGCTAGGCAGCATATCTCCAATATTTAAAGCGGGTAATCGGTCCGTTCCTTCAAATTATCGTCCGATTTCTTTAACTTCTATACCTTGTAAGCTGCTTAAGCACATAATATACTCTAATATGGTAACCCATCTTGAAAACAACTCCTTCTTTTTTAAATATCAGCATGGCTTTCGCTCAGGTTTTTCCTCTGAAACACAACTTTTTGAGTTTATAACGGACCTCCACTTAAACCTCGACTCTTCATTTCAAACAGATGTCATCTTTCTCGATTTTTCTAAGGCGTACGATCGCGTTCCTAGTCAAAGACTTATGCTTAAACTTTCCTCCCTTAATCTAGACCCGCTCATACTGTCATGGATACAAGCCTTCCTCACTAATCGATCCCAATACACAGTCATCGGAGGTCACCCTTCCTCGACTACAAATGTAATATCTGGCGTACCTCAAGGTTCAGTCCTTGGCCCTCTCCTCTAATTTTTATTAATGACCTTTCCTCAAGTGTTACATCTTCGATACATCTCTTTGCCGAAGATTGTGTCGTTTACTGCCGTATATGTGATGGCTTTGATCAACTTGCCCTCCTAAATAATTTAAGTGTAATTGAAAATTGACATTCTTTATGGATGATGCAACTTAATATTTCCAAGTGTAAATCTATGCAAGTTTCCCATAAGCGTTAAAACCTAAATTTTACTTAGTCCCTGCAGTCTAACCATCTCGCTCTAGCAGAATCATAGCGATAACTGGGTGTTCTCATCAACACCAAACTAACATGGACTGACCATATCGCACAGCTTACTGCCGATGCATCCAAAACATTAGGTTTCATCAGAAGATCCCTGTCCTGCTCACAGGCCTCAGTTCGTAAACTCGCCTACGAAACTTACGTCTGTAGTAAACTCGAGTAAGCCTCTTCAATTTGGAATCCACACCAATCTTATTTAGTAGACGCCCTTGAAACCATTCAAAATCGCGCGGCTCGTTTTCTAACCTCCGAATACAATTTCCACACAAGTTTACTACTATAAAATCATCACTGTCTCTCACCTCTCTGGATCTTAGACGAAAAATAGCACGCCTTTGTTTATTTCACAAACTGTATTTCAATTATTCTTACTTACATGACTCCCTGCTTCTCCCACCAATTCAAACTTCGTGCCGTCTCTTCAATTCTTTGAGTGTCCAAAATTTAAAAGGTTCAACCAACGCTTTTAACCAATCTTTCCTCCCGTTAACAATTGAGGATTGGAATCGGCTTCCAAATGCAATAGCCAACGAAACGAAATACTGTGAAGTTTAAAACCTTACTAGAAACTCATTTTACAACCACACCGTCGTAATTTCTGTATAGCCAGTTGCCTTTCTGTCATTTTTTTAATCATGCTATTAGTTGTATAACGAGTTGTTTTTATTATTGCCCAGTAATTCTAATTCTTGAATTTTAACCAACTTTATGTTCTTGGTCTGGAATTGCCTTTGTGTATCCTTATTCGACCCCCCCCCCCCCCCTATGTAATACCCCGTCAGGGGCCCTTAAGGAAAAATAAATGATGATGATGATGATGAAAGAGTAAAGCCTCACACATACCAAGGCTGTACCTCTCAATCATTGTTACTTCAAATGTCAACAACTATCAATGCTCTGTGTGGCCCAGCTTTCAGTTACAGTAAATTTATTATAAAGCTTTAATTGCACTGATGACAATGTTTTTCAAAATTAATTTAACCATAACAGTATTCAGTCCACCCACTTAATCGAATATCAATCTGCATTTAGTCTATCTGCACTGGCTATACTTCAAATAAATTGAACTTATGTCACTATGGCTGCTTAATGGAAATTCCACCTAATTTCACTAAACTTGAGCCAGTATAAAATGACAATGCCATTGAGGTTATTATCATACTCGGAAGCATAATTACATCAACTAAAGGATAAATATCTGTCCCCCACAACATCCAGTTATTTTTGTCTTGTGCTAGCTGACACCACCTTATGCATGTGAATTCGCTAGTTTCACCACTTCACTTACAGTGATGCTGTCCCCATACCCTTCCTTTCTATCTACACTTAATCACACACTCTAGACTACTTTACAGATGGGTTTTGGTGATGTGATATTGGGCTGTTAACCTTGCTGTTTTGAATTTTTAAATAGTGCTACAGTAGATGCATGCCCATGAAAACCGTTGGGTTAATGCATTTGATGTTTAATGGCACTATCAATTCACAACACCAGATACAAAAATAAGAAAACATTTACTGAATCGCCCAAGGTGGTGGTTCAGTAAAATCACCTATAGACCACCAGTTGTCTGCCTAACTGCCTCCTTAACTATATTAACTGCTAATATGTTTTATTAAACAGTTGCTCCCCATTGCGTTTACAGCAACATTTTCCTTAAATAATTCCTGAACTGCCATTTCAGTTCTGTAGGTTTCCAAGTTTGGCAGTTATGCACACAGTGCACGTCTGTGCACTGGAAAGGTAAAAACAGCTCCACCTTTATTCAGAGAGTGCTCCTCCTTACCACACTGGACGCTGCCAATGAGCTGCCAGCTGTCACGTAGTATCAAATAAGTGGGCCATCATTATTTAGAACATTGCAAGCCGTCAGGTGCTAGAAGCCAAGACACTAAGCCATCAGTCACTAAGTCACGAATATTTAGCACACTGCCAGCTGTCGGAAGCTGAGACTTAATAATTAAGCTGATACATGATGAGACTAAGTAATTATGCCATCGCTTTTGCCACCACACTGCCAGCTATCAAATGGCAGAAAGCAAAAGGACTTCAGTCATTTGGCAATTATTTTTTTACCACCCTACTAGCTGTCAGCTGGCAGAAGCTGAGACATCAGACACTGGGGCATCATTTTTCATGCAAGTTAGTTGCATACCCGCTCTTCCAAATCTGCCAGGTTGCCACTTTTTTCTTGCTACCATGCAGCTAATTGAAATGTCCATTTCAATATCAATTTCTAAGGTAATACTCAATTCTCAGTGTCAGTAGGTACCCAATCCCCACACAGAATTTTCAGTACTTGCTGCATGATGGAGGTAGTGCATCACGAAGGAAGAAGCATAGCAGGACTACAGGAAATATTCAACGCTTGCACCCACACCTTTCCCCTCTAGTATGGCCATGGAAAAGATATGGAAGAGATATGCAGAGTTGACCTCCTCTGGCAGTTGCAATGGGCTCTGGGCACACATTGGATGTACCAGTTTTGTCTGGCAATCGAAAGACTGTGTTCCAAGCAAGATGGATGAAGTAATAATGTATATGCAGCAGGCCAAGCATCAGTCAACCACCCCCGAGGTTGTCGTCCTGCATGAGCTGAACAATGCTGGCAACAGGGGCAGACTAGAACCTACAGGAGACTCCCAAAGAACATTCTAGGCTGAATAACTGCAAAGCTTGTGCATAATCAAAGGACCTGTAAAAAATTTTACGCACAATGAATGAAACGGGAATAGCACCCATACTGTTCACACCCACATCCAAAAAGTGAAATGCCATGAATTTTTTTTAAACTGAGTCTTTTATGTTCCAGGCTAGCTCTTTCAATTTAACCAAATTTTAATGTACAGGAATTTTAGCCAACAATGCACCATATATTGCATAATGGTAGTGTCACAAACGACTCCAATTTTCGGAGCATCCGCGGGCCCCACCTACCAAGGAAGGGCGCTTTTGTGTTGGGGGACGACATCTGGCGACTATAACGACCCAGCGTGGCGCCGGCTCGTCTTCCCTGCACCGGTACCGGAAGGGGCACCGGCGATCTAAACAAGGAAAATTACTCCCAGATGAGACGGGAGCACGTGTACGCCCCTGAGGAGGTTTGAACTGCATCGGAAGAGCAGTTGACGTACAGCCAGCAACAAGTGCGGTCGTCGGTGTCGCGAGTCTCGCGTAGGCGGCGAGCATGAAGTGACCCGTGCAACGTATTGAGACGGCTGCAATTCCGGGCACCCTCGTCGTCTACCCCGGCGAGACCTTCAGCGGCACCCGTCAACTCCCCTACGTGCACCAAGAGCTGGCCTGGTCCGTATGGAACTTTTTATTGTGACTTTTTTTAAACTGTTAAATTGTTTTAACCAGCCTTTTTTTTTAATCTGTGTAGTTGTGTGCGCTGCGACGCACATAGAAACTCAAAAGCGCTACCCTGATCATTCTGTAATTATTTTCTTGTATCCCTCTCCTTTGATTTCCACCTTGTTGTTACTTTAGTAATATTCCGCATATTTGTCTTTAGTCTGTATCTTTTGTATTGTTTTTTTGCATATTTTGTTATATAGCTGTTCTTTCTATCGCACGTATCAGTTCTCCTCCTCTGCTATTTTTGTTAACTCATGCATTTGCACTTGTTTCAATTAAATGCTTGTTTATGTGTAATCAAATGCCGTGTCTGCTCTATGAGCCCGTTGGTCAGGCCCACACATCACCACACGTGCAACCCTGCACGGGTCGACCAACCCGCAAATAAATTCGAAATGTGCCACTTCGAGGCCTTTCAGGCGTCGCAGGCCGAAGCGTAAAGTGGAAGCCTGCGAGTCTGCCGCACGTCGATGTTGGATCGGCGGGGCCTCACCCGAAGTGTGTGACATTATCTGGCGTCCGCGAGACAGGACTGGCCGACCACGTGGTGGTGTCTGGGAGACTGACGTAACTCTGAGCGTGCTGTATGTAGACGTCCTTTTATTGCTTGGTTGATTGACAACTGTTTATAGCAATGAACGACACGGAGTTTGAGAAGCTAATTGAACAGGGCAAAGCCTTTGGCTTTGGAGGCAAGGAGTTATATAATTTCGTCGAAAAAGAACGAAATAGATTTAAAGAGGAGCGCGATGCCGAACGCATTAGGTACAGGCAACATCTGGAATTTTTTATGGAACAGGAGCGAGAAAATTCAAGGCTTAGAATTCAGAAGGAAAAAGAGCGCTTGAGACTGTGTGCTACGCAGGCGGACCCCTGCTCAGGCTTTGAAATTTCTAATAGCGCGACCGTCCATGCCCCGAACAAGTTGGCACAGTCGTACCATGAGTACGTTGAAAAACTGCGCCTGAAGATTCAAAGCAGGCGGCGCGAGTTTGAGGCTTTTGATGTAATGCATAAAAGATGCAAAGAGCCCGAATGTGTAGAGCCGGCGAAGGCCGGGCAGGCCGGTAGTACTTGGGAGGCGGACAGTAGGTTCATTCCTGAACCTAATGTGTTAGCTGTAGAAAGCGCTTTTGTGGCCCAAGTGGCCAATGAAAGCTGGAGACATGGCGACAAGGAGCTGTGCCGGCAGGGTTCGAATGGTACAGAAAAACCCTCTGCTGGTGACTCGCCACAGCCACCATGTATGTTCGTCTCTATGGCGGCTGACACTGAAGTCCGCAGTACTACCAGATCGGGAGGCGAGAACCCCTGTAATTACATTGGGTCAAAGCCATGTGCTGAAGTGCATTGTGGACTGGACGGTGCAATTGTAGATAGTTCTTTCAGGTGCGAGCGGCGCAGCCCTGAGGAATCCATTTGCATTGTTCAGGAGCCGGTTAAGCTGTCCTCAAGTGAGGATAGCATTGATTCAAGAAGAAATAATCCCGGCTGTGTTCACAGTGTATCAATTCAGACCAACAAGAGTAGTTATGCTCAAGATTTGATGGAAGCAGATGCTCCAAAAAAGTGCACAAGGAAATGTGCCAAACGAAAAACACGCCGAAAGGTACAGAAAGCAGCCAAGGCTGTAAGAAAACCCAAGCAAATGAGAGGCCCCAAACGTGACACAAAGCAACGAAAGATTCGTTTGCGCATGGTGACATTCGTGAGGTGAGCACGTCCCCATGCCCCAAACCGCCCGAAGGGTAGGGGGTTGAGGCAGGCGATTGTACCTGCTGCTCGGAGGAGCCGACCCCCACCACTCCATTCTTGTGTTCGAACAGCGGAATGCACGGGGAGGGAGCGCATTATGCCTAAACGACGCGACGTGGTTGCAAGGCCTATTTCCGTAGAATGCGGTGTCGACGATGGCTTGCTGCCACAGGGTAGACTAACGAGAAACAGGCGTCCGTGTGGCGGCCGTACACTCTTTTGTCTGCCCTGGTTGCTTCGAACGGCTCCCCCAAGAGCGCGACCACCTCGAGCGCGGATAAAAGTTATGTATATGTACATAGAAACGTAAACGTAACCTTCAAGGCTAATGAGATGTTGTCTGAAATAATATTCATCGTTGTCATTCAATTGTGAAGCACATAAAGGGTTCAGAAAATGTAGGCGCAGATTGCATGAGCCGAGTCGGCGATGAAGAGGCGTGCGTGTACTTGGGTTCAATGAAACGCGGATGATCGCGTCGCGCATAGAGGCCTTTAACATTCGCTTTGTTTGGTTTCTGTTTTATTCATGCCATAAGGCCACATTTCTAAAAATTTTTTTGCATACATGGATGCTTCGTACCTTCTTAATTTTGTCTGAAACCTTTCTGTATCACTTTGACTTCGAATTGCTCGGTAATTGTTTTTCTTCTTGTGGATTTGGAAGAATTATGTGTAGTGATTATCTTGTGACCCGTGTCATGATCGCCAGAAGGGGTGCCTCGAATACAGCTCCCTCGATTCTAGCAGTGTGTGTTATTTCATATTTCATGTGTGTGTCCGTGTCGTGGTGCACGGGTTATGACATTCATCGTATGATGACCGTGAAGTGTAATGTGTCAGGTGTTCTCTGCGATGTCGTCCACGTCAGGGAAATGGTGCGCGCGGAAAAGAAAACGCATTAGTGGACAACCGGAACACGGCAGGCTCTCGAACATTGAGCGTTTGTGATTTTCTTGAACATTACGCAGTAATATTCTTAAGAAGGGGGCTATGTCACAAACGACTCCAATTTTCGGAGCATCCGCGGGCCCCACCTACCAAGGAAGGGCGCTTTTGTGTTGGGGGACGACATCCGGCGACTATAACGACCCAGCGTGGCGCCGGCTCGTCTTCCCTGCACCGGTACCGGAAGGGGCACCGGCGATCTAAACAAGGAAAATTACTCCCAGATGAGACGGGAGCACGTGTACGCCCCTGAGGAGGTTTGAACTGCATCGGAAGAGCAGTTGACGTACAGCCAGCAACAAGTGCGGTCGTCGGTGTCGCGAGTCTCGCGTAGGCGGCGAGCATGAAGTGACCCGTGCAACGTATTGAGACGGCTGCAATTCCGGGCACCCTCGTCGTCTACCCCGGCGAGACCTTCAGCGGCACCCGTCAACTCCCCTACGTGCACCAAGAGCTGGCCTGGTCCGTATGGAACTTTTTATTGTGACTTTTTTTTAAACTGTTAAATTGTTTTAACCAGCCTTTTTTTTTAATCTGTGTAGTTGTGTGCGCTGCGACGCACATAAAAACTCAAAAGCGCTACCCTGATCATTCTGTAATTATTTTCTTGTATCCCTCTCCTTTGATTTCCATCTTGTTGTTACTTTAGTAATATTCCGCATATTTGTCTTTAGTCTGTATCTTTTGTATTGTTTTTCGCATATTTTGTTATATAGCTGTTCTTTCTATCGCGCGTATCAGTTCTCCTCCTCTGCTATTTTTGTTAACTCATGCATTTGCCCTTGTTTCAATTAAATGCTTGTTTATGTGTAATCAAACTCCGTGTCTGCTCTATGAGTGCGTCGGTCAGGCCCACACATCACCACACGTGCAACCCCGCACGGGTCGACCAACCCGCAAATAAATTCGAAATGTGCCACTTCGAGGCCTTTCAGGCGTCGCAGGCCGAAGCGTAAAGTGGAAGCCTGCGAGTCTGCCGCACGTCGATGTTGGATCGGCGGGGCCTCACCCGAAGTGTGTGACAGGTAGTAACCATAAAATTAACTTCAATCTATAAAATTAGATAACGGATAAGGTGCAAGTTCTCATTTCTGTGTGATGCATGCAATGTGGCTCAAAGAGAATTGTATAATGGTTTCACATGGGTAGCTTGGCTACAAATGACAGCGATTGCTGCTAGATGGTCCAATGACCTAAATCAGACTGGGTGACTTATAGCACACCAGGGACAAATAACCAGGTGCAAAGCACTTTGCAAATCTGCCTAACATGTAATAAAAATCACAGTGCAGATATAATATTAAGAATTAACATTCTCATAGAGAAATCCAAGGTTCCTCTGTAGATCAATATTAGGCTTGATTGCTATCGAAAGTGTCTGTATAACAGGCCTGCATTCAAATCAGTACAGTTAACAATTCATCACAGTTGTCTACTTGAAGTGATACATTGTAGACGAATTGATGGATATAATCTTGACTAGGTATTTTTTTTAGTGGGTGTCCTACTCTGTTTTCAAATTACAGACACGCATCTGAAAATAGTCCAATTCTTTGTCAATTCTTTGTCATCGGGCATATGTCACAGGTGGCATAGGTGCCACCTGTGACATATTTCTGTAAGCCTAATATGATATGAGATATGGAATGTACTGCAAACTTTATATTCCTAGGTGTCTATATGCCCAGCATTAGATGAGACAACCACACATTTGATCAACTGAGAATTGTAGGGTCAATTGTAGACTGTGAAGCATGGCTTTTAGTTTGCTGAAATAAAATGCGACAAGGCACCCGTGCTCTTTTTATAAAGAAAGCTTGTTATTTCACACTTTAACAAAAATGTAATAATAATAATAATAATAATAATAATAATAATAATAATAATAATAATAATAATAACTGGAGTTTTATGTCCCAACACCTACATATGATGATAGATGCCGTAGCAGAGGGCTATGGAAAACTTGACTATCTGGTGTTCTCTAATGTGCACTGACACCACACACTACATAGGCCTCTACCATTTCGCCTTCATCGAAATGTGACCGCCACCGCCGGGATCGAACCTACAACCTTTGGGTAAGCAGCCGAGCACCATAGCCACTGTTTCACCAAGGTGGACAGTTAACAGAAATGTCAAACCAGATGATTTGATAGGAATACTTTGCTAGTGGTTAGGTTACGGACACTATCCCGCTAAAAAGGCTCTTCATGCTCAAGTAAGTGTGCAAGGGCTGACAAGCTACCAACAATAATAAACCGTTTTTCAGGAATGGTGGTTTCACATCACTACATGTGTAGACATAGATGGCCCGGTTGAGCTGCTGCTCGGCAAAATTGATACAGTTCTCGACATAGACCGCACAAAAGTGCATGCTAACACTGACAACGATGTAGAAATGAGCTAGAAGCAGCAAGCAATGCCAAACAGAAAATCGGGTTTCCGTATGATAGAAGCCTCTCAGCCTGCGAGTTTCAATCAGTCACAGCTAGCACTCTGTCTTGCCAAAAGGTTCTCCAGACATGCAGACAATGCCAACTAAGCTGACCACACAGTAGATTCAGAAACCATTGCAGCAAATCATACTTGAACTCCATGCAGTGGGTCACACCAAGCATCTAGAAGATTGTGCACCAGTGACACTACACCAACTAATTGGAATCTTCATGGAAGGATGAATAACACACATGTAGATAGCCCTCCTTTTTCCTCAAGAATACAGCTGGTTCTCTAATGGACTGACACAACCCATAGCTATTCACTGCACTCGACTGGGATGGTGAGATGGAATACATTTGTATATAGTACGGCTGCTTCGTGGTGAAATGATGTGAATGCGTAGAAGATGTTATCTTTTTTTTAAAGTAACACGGCCAAGCAGCCGTGACACTTCTACCTAACTCTGATCTGTTATGGGATTCACACGAAATGCTAGAAGTTGTGCATGCATATTTGAGCAAAGACACCCATGACACACAGGCACAGAAAATGGCATTAGCTTCTTAATGATTTGAAATTTAATGCCATTAGCATGGTGCCACATGAGCAAATAAAATGACATCTGCCTTATTGTCATTCATGATCTAATGCTCTAACTAGAACTAGTTCAATTAAAAAAATGCAAACTCTCTATGTCAAGGCTTGCTCAGTAAAGTGAACATAAAAGGTTCGAAACAGCATCTATCATGTCAAAAATATTTTATACAAAATGTTCAATACATAGCATATTATTTCCCAGTTGCACTATACCAAAATTCACTTAATAATTGCAACGGCTTCAACATGACAGGCGCCAAAACGGATTCTAGGCTTCGGATTCAACATGCAATGGTCGGAGTTCCTGTGGCCAGTTGCAATGTTGTAAGAGAGGTAAAAACTCAAGCTAATAGTGCCATAGTTTACTCACTTCTACATTTTCCTGTTTCTGAATGCAGATTGTTAAAATGCATGTTTATGTTTCATTATTACCATAAAAGCATTCATTTCATAAGTTACTGTTATAGACATCACTAAGCGAAATGCCAATAAATTTTTACGTGTGGCAAAAGCCATTCAGCAACTTAATGGCTTCACTGAATGTCACTTTTTGTGCCATGTGCCATAAGTATAACAGTTCTGAGGAATGAAAGCAGCAAGTGTGCAGCTTTGCTGATGGATCCATGACGGTACTGTACGTAGGATCATCCGATCTTGCAAGAACAGCTTGTTTGCATTGTTCTTAATGTGCTTTGGCAAAGGAAGCCAGTAGAACCAAATGAGCCTGCCAGATTGGAAGTGTATGCAATGCTGTGATACACCTAATGGTGTTGAAAAATCTGCTGAAGGTTACATCCGAAAGCAGCGTGAAAAATAGGTGTGAGCACGGCTTGAGCTGGAGCACCAAGGACTTCATGTGATCTCAGCATAGCTTGCGTCATTTATTAGAGCACATGCTATCTCTCGCCCTCGCCCCCCCCCCTTTTTTTTTGTGCCTGCTCTCACACATTTCCACAGGTTTTTCACACTTTCTTCTGTATGTAGACACAGTTTTTGCAGAGAATTTCCTTTTAAGCAGACGCTTTTTCCTTCGTTTTCTTATGCGTCTTGCTTGGCATAGTAATTTGATAATATTGTTCAAACAGCCAACTTCAAGTTTCAGGTAGATGCCACCATGCCAAGGTATAGCTGAATCAAGCAGAGATGCCAATCTAATGCCAAATTCATTTTCCCCTTCAGATAATTCAAACAATCTTTCTGTTTCTCGCCGAGGACGAGTTTACACAAGATGAGTGCGCATTAAAATCAGTGTGGTTTAAGTTGAAATGTGATATATAAAGACATTTATTCATTCGGGCCAAAGTAGTTACTAAGCCACAAACTCTAGAACACCTGCAGTACTGAGCACAATGCTCATGCGGAGAAAAAAAAAAAAACTTAGCGGCGACGGTGAACAGTGAAACACCCGCCGCGCTTCGGAAAATGGTACCATATTTGAAAACAGTTGACTGAGCAATACTCACAGCTACAGAAACACCAGTTTGTTCTTACACTAGCAAATATAATTGCAGTGACAAGTACCACCTGGGGCTGAGCGCGCGCGAAGAAATAATCGCAATATAAAACAATTCACATTCACACTGTGTAAAGTACGTTTGCGTGCTTCTTCCCCCAACAATAGCAATAATACTCACAAAGCGCATTCTTCGTACACCTCAGACATCGTGGCTACAAAGAAGTGATTTCTGTTTCGTTTATCTAAATTCACCTCAACTGGCCCAAACAGAACGGTCACAAATGCGTAGTAATATCGACATGACAATCGCAATACGTAACGCGAATTCCGCACTGCGCTACTTTGCAGGTATTCAGCTGACTATCACTCAGCAAAAAAAAAAAAAAAATGATAATGATAAATGTTCGGTAGCCACCCAGTTCGCCGAGTCAAACGTGACGGAACTACTTCAGCAGCGTTACAGCGCCACGACAGCCAGCAAGCGAGAAAAAAACGAAGCGTAAGTATATATTTGGAAAAATAAAAACGGAACAAAACGATCCATCTAAAATTTACGTCTTTCGTTCAGCTAATATCGCAGCGTAATACGGCAAGTGTCTAGTACCACAGCATATTGTGGCAACTAGTGCTGCAACATCAATACTGAAAACAACATAACATCGCTTTGCGCATACTCCCTGATCTGGTAGCTACACACACGAGGCAAGAAGAAGGCTGTAAAATTAAATAACTTACAAGTTAAGGGTATCGTACACTACCCCATCCGTGGCCGCCGCCATGACGGTGGCACATGGTTGCAAAGCGGAAAAGTCGCTTCTTCAGACGCGGCCAGACACAACGTAGAAGTGTGGCAGCTTGGACTAGTTGGTATGACATGACAATAGTTATAGCGCGAGAACAGAATGACGACACAGAGACAAGAAATAAGTGTCCTTCGTGTCCTTCTTGTCTCTGTGTCGTCGTTTTGTTCTCGCGCTATAACTATCGTCAGGCACAATGGCTTGGTGGCTAATATAAAGTTAAATAAATAAACTCTCATTATTACTTTCTTCGTCAATTGTTTCTGAGATATTTTATACGCGCTCAAGCTCTCGAAGTAATGAAAAATTTATAAACAACACTCAATGGTGTAAAATACAGATAAATGTGAGACAACGCCACGTAGCTTCCCCGTGACCTTACAGGGCATGGAGGAAGGAATGATTCTCTATGATTCTGAATTCCACCATGTTGTCAGATTCTGCCATTGATCGATGCTAATTGGCCAAATGAGCTGCTACGACCTCTCTGATTGGCTTAAAATGCCGCCATTGCAAAATTTGACAATATGGGGGAATTAGACAATGTCCAGAATAGCACCCCAGACCTATCGCGAGTCTTCATACGAGTTATTCGTTGGTGCAAAGATCATTTTTGTCTAAGAATTTTCAATAACCTTGTCCATCTACTTCACTCAAAAAAAAGCATGCAATTTAATTCGTGATGCTTTAAAATTAGACATGTACTAACATTTAGCACAATCAGTCCATCCATGAGCAGTTCCTAATCATAACTCATCTCGCACAAAACCCTTTGATTCCAGATGTGTCAATTGTCATTTCATTGCAGAAACATTACGACAATAACGGAATGGGGCTGAAGTTGCTCAGAGAAACAATAACAAAGGGTCAGTTAATGATGTTAAGTTTTTTTTTAACATTGTGAAGTTTTATACAGCCACGATGATACGTTCTGTCTCATAATTATACAAGTTGGTGCCACATGACACCTTTTTTTTATTGTTTTATTTACTCATTTATTTATTCATTTACTGACAATACTATAAGCCTTCACGGCCTGTTACAAAGGTGGGAAACACAATATACGGTATTAAACACAATGTTAGGTACAAATCAGTTCCAAACAATACTGAAAAACTTCAGCGGACTCTCAATCAACAAACACACAGGCATTAAGCTTGTTCCACTCATTATTTGTACGAGGCAGAAAGGAAAACTTAAACGCATCCATTCTCGTGGCTTAGGGTAAAATAGCATATGGACATATGGATGATTGATACACGGCGACACTCGGGCTGAGGGGTACAAGTACAAAGTTGGACCTATGTTTATTGTTTTGTTATGGAGTTGGTAGAGAAACTTTAAGCATGCAATTTGTCTGCATGTAAGCAGCTTCTGAAGGTTAGGTCGGTGAAGTAATACGGTCAATTGCGTCCTGTGGTAGCATGAATAAATAAACCTGGCTGCCATTCACTAGATCCTTCCTAGTTCATCAACACGCTTTTGACTGCCTGGATCCCATAGAATGCTGACAGATTCTAAGGTTGGGCATACTACTGTTTTGTAAGCCATCAGCTTTGTCTCAAGCAAAGCATCTCATAGCTTCCGCCGCAGGAGACCTGGTTGACGATCAGCCAAACCACAAACATTTTCAATACGCTTGTTCCAGGTCAGATTCACAGTGATTGCAACGCAGAGATATTTGACTTGACTATTCACTTAACTTCTTCATTTTTTTATTTTAAACATCTATGTGAATGGAGCTTTTTTTTTGATACCGTAATGCGTGTAGTCTTGTCGAAATTAATTTTCATATCTCATTTCTCACACCACTTGTCAATAAAACACAAAGCATCATTGACAGAGACCTGGTCAGCAATGCTTTTTACATGAGTATATATAATGCACAGTCATCCGAGAACAATCTCACTTTAACGAAGAGTGCACAGCTTTTGCAATATCATTGATACACAACAGGAATAAAATTGGAACCAACATCGATCTCTGTGGTACTCCGGACGCAACAGGCAATGTGACCACGCTCTAGTGATTTCTACAAATTGTGCCTTGTTATACAAATAGGTAATGACTCATTTGACAATCTCCACAACAACACCATGCTCGTGCATTTTTACTTTTAGTTTTGCTATGACAAAGGGTGTCAAATGCCTTTGACAAATCTATCGTGATCATGTGTGTTCGCTGTCTAGAATAAAAGTGCAGATGCAAATGTGTATACTGTTTCAAAAAGCTGGGTTACAGTTCACAGGCGTTTGTGAAAGCCATGTTGATGTTTGTAAAAGAGTTCATGATATTCGGTATACACAGCACGAATTGTTTAGTAATGATATACTCTAATATTTTACACGTGGTGCATAAGACACAGATTGGGCAGTAATTAGCAACATTGAGTTTGTCTCCAGGTTTTAATACGGGCAATACACTGGAAACCAGCCAGTTCATTGAGATCTTTCCTTCCTGCAGTGATACACTAAATATTCGGAACAAATATTGCGAAATTCCTTCACTGGTGTGTCGTCTGAAGAATTTATTCGGCAACATTTCGGGACCTGCTGACTTCTTAGAGCCCAATTTTCACAACGAAGACAAAATACCCTCTTGAAAAATAATTACCTATAGGCTCATCATATTTTGTTTGTTCCCCATAAAAAAGGAGGTGAATCAATTACATTTCAGGTAAATACCGAGTTAAAATAATTACATTCTTGCGCACCAAAGATCGAATCATTACACTATTTTTCTTTACAGTAACACTGCCTATATATTTGAATTGGAGCCTGACGAATAGTATCTCCAAAACTTTTGGGGTAAACTTTTTTTACACTCTTTCAATGTTTCAGATAGGAAATGCTTTTTAGATGCTTTTAATTCTGCCTGAACAATTGTACTAATATTGGCAATGATCTCAGGATTGCTTAGGATCTTTCACCTGGCATGTCGTAGTTGCCATTTCAAGTGGATATATATTTCCACAAGTGTTTCAGCTTCGTTGGATCGAAAAATGATAAACATTTTTCCACGACTGCCATAAAATACTTCCACAATGCATCTACATTGTTTGTGCCAGGCGGAGTACAGAAGGCTATTTCCAAGTGGTCGAGAATGAAGTGTCATCCACATTATTGAAATCATAAAATTGAACGTTTTGGTTTTCTTGTCAGCACGATCCATTAATACCTAGTGATGCTGTGACCTACCTGCCTGTGAAAAGAAATCCCTTCTTACAAATTAATTCTGCAACGAAAAGTATCTTGCGATAGGAATAAGAGAAGTAGTAATGCTCAGGATTGACCTTGTATTCTTGTTGGTTCACTGACTACCTGCATCAAATCATATGTTTCTAGCATATCATTAGCAGCATGCCTATCAGTAATTCCTACAGTGGGAGAATCCCAATCAATGCCGACAAATTGAGCCCATAGTGATAATAAGCCTACACCTAGCATTAGCAACTTGATACTAGTAATCACCAAGTTTTTCAAAGAAATCCCTCAAGCTTACTGGTGCTCTATAATGGCAACAATTAAGGCAGTTTCATTCATAAATAACTTGCACCACACGTTTTTCGTTCCATCGATACAAGGTAGCTGCATATGTTTCAATGGTTTCTTAATCAGTAATACAATGCTTCTGCCTCTCGTTCTATCATATTGAAGCACATTGTATGAGCCAGGAAATACATCTGCACCATTAACGTCACCCTGCAGCCAAGTCTCCATTAACACAATCAGATTCAGATCACTTCATGCATTCCCATTTAACAATGTAAAATTTGACCCCGGACAATAGTTGTAACGGGATGAGACGCTGTTTGCAGACTTGTCGATTCTGACCCGAACATTTGAGTGCATATCCCATGTATAGACAGCATTATCAATGTGCAGTTTATCACAAACAAGATTTATCTTCCCATCATCAGCTTATAATTTTTAGCAAAATGCCAAAGCAGCTTCCTTTTTATCACAGTTCCTTTCAATTTTTTGCAGTTTCTAAAGACAGCTACCTTATCTTTGTAATCGTATAGTGTTATGATTACTGGTTTTGAATGGTCACCCTTCTGTTAGCCAACTACAAGAGATCAAACCACTTTCACGACTATCTTTATCATTTCAATCATTACATGAATGAAATGTGAAAAGCATGCAAGTGCATTCTGAAATACAAAAAAAACTTTATGCAAAGATGCCTGAAGTTGATAGAGAAGGCCTTGTCCCTTTCCCCCATAATAGGGGAAAGCTAGGAAGTTTGGGAGCATTGGAGGAATGAGACAGGTAGTCTATTTTTTTGTCAGTACTTCAAACACCTTAGCCAGCAATTCACAAGATGGTGCTAACATAGCTATTGCCTGGCTGTAATGGCCGGTGTCTTCGGTGGATGGAGCTTTTTCTAACTGAAAATCGTTTTTATTTTTACTTGCCCAAAGTAAGTTTCTGTTATCTGAATTGTAGAGGTCTTAATTAAACCACTTTATGGGTGCTAATATTAATTTTTCTCCAAAAATATGCATCAGCACTGTACTTTAGTCACTGAACTTCGTTTGCTTTGGGCAATGTAGCTTGGGAAGAATAGGACAGTGGAGTTGAGGGAGGAATGGCACTATATCCCCGCAATATGGCTGCTGCAGTCAGCATCGTGGCTAAGCCACCTTGTCTCAGAAAGCAGTTAATTTTGTTTATTTTGAGTTTTAAGCACATAAATGTTCTGTGTCATGAAAATTAGCTGATATTACAGACTGGCAAGCTAGACTACAATTCAAGTTAATAGAGATAAGCTAAGGTATTTTATAATGCACAATGTTTTTTTATTTAAAACTATTTTATTACGCATTTGCAAGTGCTTCTGGATAAGTGTTTGAATTGTAGGCTACAGCAGGAGTGCTGTTGGTTGCTTAGATGGTGTCGAATGAGTCTAATAAATGAGAACAAAAGCTTAAGTGCATTTTGTGTGGGAACATTAATGTTAAAAAATTAACACTTTATTTTAATTTTCAACCTGATGCCCAAGGTGTAGAAAAAGCATCCCAACAGGCCTCACACATCAAACAGCGCTGGCGTAACCAGGGGTGGGGGCTAAGGGAGGGTTCAAGCCACCCTTGCATTCCTCCTCTATCTGCATAATCCCTCCTTTTAAAAAAAAATATTGCTTCCTTCCTGTCAAACGTTATGATGCTGGATGCTGTGAAATCAGTTTACGATGAAAAGAAAGGTATAAGAGTCATACCAGAACCTCTAACACTATAAATATAATCACTTCGCCGAGCAATGACAAACTCCAAGGATTGCGGTAACAGAGACATCTCATTCAGGTCTAATTTGGTCCGCAGAATGGTTATTACAATATATTATGAAGCATTCTTGAGAGAGTATTTGCCGATGGCAAGAATGATGCATGTAAGAATGACAGTCTAGTGAAATTCACAGTGGATGCATTACAGTCTTGTGAAAATTCAGCGAGTTCACAAGTGGACCAGTTTGCCAGAGGCTTACACTGGTAGTATCCTGTGTCAAGGGAAGTCCACAAGTTATTAGAAAAAAGCTGGTTTATTGGCTTTACAGACCACCATCCTGAGCTATCACTTCCATCACCAGAAGTTTTGGACTCCGGGACAAAGATCAATGGAGCTCGAGGCATCTCTATACCGATGTCTTAAGGTCAGCTGTCAATAAAGCAGCCTCGGTGTCAACTGCACTTCCTGACAGAATTGTTTTAAGTGTCCTTAGTATCGTACCCTACTGCCACACCATGCAACACAAAGCAAAATGAAAAAAAAGGTAGGACAAATGTCTTTAGATGTACAGTACGGTCCACTGTTAAAGGGAACACTTTAATTAGAAACGTTCATATTGCCAGCCCTCTAACAGCAAGTGGATAATCAAACAATGTTCATGCATGGCACTAGTGTGACCTTTTAAAAGAAGTCTGAACTGTGATTCACCGGTAGCCTTGTGCAAATCTAAGCTAAGGTAGCCTTGTACATTATGCTTTTGCAAGAGAGTAAAATTCAAACATGCTGTGCACGTATGTCTTCCCTTTAACAGTGCTTCCGTTTGTACATTGAGGCAGCATACGATTCAGAGATTAGCACAACAAAGTCTTAAAAAATGAGTGCATGCAGTCAAGATTGCCACCATCATCTGTCAACAAAAGTATTGGCTGATGGACTGAAGTTCTTCAATTAAAGAAGACACACTTGCCATTGCCTTTGACGATTCTGACAATGAAATGACAGACTTTGATATTGATAGGCATCCCACAATTGTATGAATGGGCATCTTAACGTCTCAAGAGGTGATGTTTTTTTTCCTCAGAGTCAGTAAAAAAAATAAAGGTGTTTATTATGTCAAGAGAAGTAACAACATGTCAGTGAGCAGCTCCTGCGGAATAAAGCAAATATTTCTAAGTTTTACTTTCTGCCTAAGAAAGATATGAGGACTTCAGCAATCATCGACATTATGATCAAGCTACCAGAGTAAAAAATTATTGGGGCAGCAATGTTGGAGAGACCCTGTTTAGCATTTGAGGTTGAACTGTTGGCTTATATTGGTAATAGTACATTTGGACTGTTTTGTTGCATACATACCACTCCTCCCAAGTGATGTCCCAGATCATCCGCCTTCACAGAGGCGGATGGAAAGGGACAGATTTTAGCTATAATAAACTATTTTTTTACAGCTGCACCAGCAACGACAGAAACCAGTGTGTCTCTAAAGTTCAGAAACTTTAGACATGTATCATAATCCACCAAACATTGTTCTGCATTCAAGTTCAACAGAACTAAAAATATACACTCAAACCTCGATACAATGAACCCAGATAGAACGACATATTGGTTATAACAATGTAAATGAAAAATACTACTGTAATAGATGTAGTATTAGGAATAAACCCTTATAATTTTCAGATATAACAAACTTATTTTTGTGTAAGATGGAATTTTGTTGCACTGAGGTCTGAGCGTAATTATAAAAAGTGTCCCAATCCTCCATACTTTCCTATGTTAACTTGTGCTAAGTAGTGATAATGTTTGCGGTTTGCAAGGCCTTTTTCTAAAGTTTCATGTCTAGAAGTATTCATTTGCATCAGGTTTTTCAAAAATGTGCTATTTCAGGCAGCATGTATTTTTTAGCCTTCATTATTCCTGACAGTATACATTTTGAGATACAAAACTTTGCCACGCTTCATATATTTTATGACATTTATTGTGGAAGCCAGTCCTAGCTTCTCTTTTTTGCCTGCCATTATCAAGAAGCATACAGTGTACCCATTCTGTCTCCATGGAGCCTATTTTTTTCACCTTTTCCTTGGCCTCACATGCAATTCCCTACCGGAACACCGGCGAGAGTGAAACGTGATGCTTCATAGACGACATGGACACTAGCATTGACGCACCGTGCATCTATGAGCTGGTGCTCAAGGTCTTCTTACGACATAACTACACCCTTTCCTCCAGCACATGCATCAATTCTCTTCAGTTTAGTAACTGACCTCTTACGAAGCATGGATGAATTAGAAATGACAAGACAGAAGAACAACTGTAAAAAGTTAACAGTGTGCAACACTATATTACAGAAGCTGCAATAAGCATTCACAAAAGCCTCCAGCCTTCTCTCTACTGTGCAGCCACAGATGTTCGTTGTAGCTTGAGTAAACTTGCGTTATTGTGTTACGGCAATAAAATTTTGAAAGAAAGTAACATAAAAGGAATAGCGTACACTCTTCATTTGAATTGCTCAAGTATTTTTCTGAGGATGTATTTAACCAATGAAATAAATAACATTTTAACCTCTTAACTGCTCATTTTTTTTTGAAAATTTCCAGTCAAAAGTGCCTATTTTTTTTATTGCAGGTTTCGATTCTGGTTGCACTAAAAGTAGGCGGTCAATGTTGAAAAAATATTTTCACCACACACTTAGTCAAATCAATGAAATTAAATTTACTTCTGAAAAATACATAGGAAACGAGGTATCTTCTGCTAATAAGATTAAAAACCTACAAACAGAACAGTTACTGATGCCACATCTTTCTTCACTTTTGTAGGCTAAGCACCCTTAGTGTATTTCACTCAGGAAGCTTTGAAGCTGTGCGGAAAATTTCAAAACGCAGAATAACGCAAGGCTGCTTCACTGGTGGGCACTCGCAATGTTCGTGTGCGAGCTGTCTTTATCATCACTGGAGGAGCTACTCATTCACCGTCATCACTGTCTTCCCTTCTGGACACAAGATAAATATCCGTACTCGAATTATCATCATTCAAACAAGATGACGAAAATGAATAGCTTCTTTTTTGTGTTCATGGGTCAACTATATGAATAAGTCGCCACCACTGCACGCTGTTCTTTCATACAAAAACTGCGCTCCTGCCGCAGGAGAAAACTAAATTTTCGAGAAAATGCAGCCATCTAGTGGATGACATGCGATCCAACCCATAAATGCGCAGTTCTACGGCTGAACGCTAGAGGGGAGTACCTATTTCACTAGGACGGGCTCTACTCGTCCGAAGCAGTTTGGTGACAGTTTGGGGAAGACGAGCTCTGCTCGTCCAAAGCAGCTAAGGGGTTAAAGGAGCACTGACATCAAATTTACTCATGCCAAGATTTTTGCATCAGCAAGTAGCTATAGATCTCATAGCAGCGATTCGCGACCTAACACGCAACTGAGGGATGAATCACTTTTATTGATTTATATCACTGGTATCTAGCACTATTCAAAACGGCCGGCAATCCTGCCATTTCTAGCACTGGGAGCACCTGCAGTGGCACTACCTCGCTGTCACCTCTAGATCACGCCACAGCTGACCACTTCTCCCAAGAAAAGAGTGACGTCAGGCTCTGCTGCTCCGCAAACATTTCGTCTGCTAGGCGGACACATTCAGTCATGCCTTGTCACCTGCATTGCTGTCGTCGCCGTACAAAGTGTCGACTCTGGTTATATACGATAGTCTGGAGCTTGGAATACCCGCGATTCGCGACATCGCGAATTATTTTTGCTTCGATCGACCTTTTGCAGAACAGTGATTCCGCAATGGACGCTGTTCTAAGCAGCACTGCAGAGGTGCCCGAGGATACACGCTTTAGCCATTTTCGCTCGTGTGTCTTAAAGAGCTATATTGGTGTGTTTTGGCGTGCAAAGCATTCAGGTATATGCAGACGGGTCAATGCAATATAGCTATCGCGAATGAGCATCGGCGGAGAAATAGAATACGTTTCCTGCTTGCCAGGTTCTTTTTTGTGCCTCCAGATGGCCCCACCTATCTAGCCTCTCGTGGTTAACACGATATTACCACATTTACGTGGACGTGAAGTCTACAGATGAACTAAAATTCAACAATCCCTGCGTGTTACTTGTTAGCGATGATATGACCATACGCTGTTTCACTTTTGATAGCTTGTGGTCATGTTGATGTGTAACACATACCTGATATGAAAAGACACTCTGATTGCGGTTTTTCCGTGCTTCGAACTAGACGACTGCAGCTCACAACGATTACACGACATGCTGACCGACAAGCACATGTTTAATCATGCTCTTTTCTTTAGCCGTTCTTTTAAATCATTAAATCCAGTGCGACGAAGATCAGATGCGACGAGTGAGTGAGTTTCTGGGCTTTGGCAACACAATAAGAACACTCAGATCGTACAGGTCATCGCTATTAGCATATCGTCACTCAGGATGGTATTTGTGGAATGTATCACACTGAACACGTAGCACTAGCGTCGATGTCACAGGGCAGTCTATGTTTCGTTTTTTTTCTTTAGCTTTTCTACGCTGTTTGACATCGAATTAAAATAACTTCCATGCGACGGATGCCGTTCAAATTTAGCCAAGAAGACCTATGCATACCAAGCGATCCAATGATGGGCATATCTCGATCTTGAAATTTGATGTCAGTGCTCCTTTAACAAAAGCAATTGTAAATTTAATCAGTTATTTTCTGTAACATGTACAAAGTTTGGTAACAGCCCATTTACGAGGCACTATTGCTTTCAACTGTTTTCAATTGAAGCTTACAAAATAACCTTTTCATTTCACTGAATTTTGCTAACATTGTGCAAATGGGTGGCCAACGAAAGTTATCACCCGCCTTCCACTCATCAAGCACTTTCATTTTGGCGAGTTGCATTTCTACAGAATCCCCTGCATTTTATTGCCAGCATTTGAAAGAAGCATTTATGCATCATGAACTGACGAACATTTACCCCCAGCGAAAGACATATACGAGAAAACGTACAATGAGCACTTTGATCAACATTCTCAAAGAACTATAGCCTACATTATTAAACTAAAAATCATGCGTGGGCCTTTAAACAGCATTGGTGTATTATTTTAGCAGATATTGGCAGTACGTATAGCCAGCACAATAAAGACACAGCTCTTTTTTTATTATTTTATGCAAAGAAAGCAACATTACAGGTGCCAGGCAGGTCACGAGGACTTCCTACAGTTTGAAAACATCTTGCACAATACAACTAAGAGAGCTGAACAATCAGTTTAATTTCAGCAAAAGAAAAAAGTTATAAAGTATAAAATTTAATTAATTTCAGAGGCTTACGAGCCAGAACCATTACCTTACTATGAGGCATGCTTTAGTGGGAGCTTCGTGTTATTCTAAACCACTGAAGTTTTTTGTTTAATTAATACACTTCATATGCACTGTAGACATGTGCTGTTGTCTTGTACCCTTCATAAATATAATGAATATGAGAAACAATTTTGAAATGTTTTCATTTATTTAATTCACACAGCTGCTGGTGTGTGTGTGCCAAGCCTTTAGCAACTACACAAGAAACTGTGTACAACCTCTTTCAAGTGCTTGGAAAACTGGCACATTGATTTGTACGTCTTTAATCAATATAGACATATACATTGCTACAGTGTCCTCTACTGTCTCTTCAACAACAAGCATCCTACAAAAAAACCACATGCTTGGCATCGTTGGCTATACAAGGCAAAAAAGTAAATCAAGTCAATAATAACATGCATCAATATTTCATCGATGTATCATTATAAATTCAATGTCAGTCGAATTGCACTAAATCAGAGCCGCACATTACATGGCAAGCTCCTTATTACGATTTCATTACCCGCAGTGCTAATCTGCACAAAGCCTCGGGACCACAAATGAAAAAAAAAAAAGCTCAATACATGACTTCTGTTAAAAATACAACAGTGAAAATTGTGCGAATACTTCGCCTGCCCCTCCATTGGTAAAAATGTGCGTGGAAAAAAGAACTAGCACAACATCATTAATACAGAAAAGTTGCTATCTCTCGGGCTTTTAGAAGGCCAGGCCTATGCAGCAGCATCCTAGGCGAGAGTTGCTTGTGCGTATGTCAAGCTTTACATAAGCTACAAAAAGTGCTGCAAAAGTGCTGATGTATGTGCATAAGATGCTGGATGCATACTGTCGAAACACACGCACACAGGAAAAGTGAACTGTACAAAACAGACATTCAGTCCTGGCATGTGCGCTTTGTTTACAACTTCGACCAGCTTCATGGCCAAGTTCGTTGGTTCACGACAATATGATGCCCCCTCCAGAATGCTCAATCCTCTGAAAGAGAAAACACGCAGACCATCACACACTGCCTGATAACTACACTAATTTGAGTTTTTTTTAAGCAAAATTTACAGAATATGGTACTAAATGCTCTAGAGCAAGAATAAACTAAGATTTTGCACATTCATTATTAATTTGAGTTTTGTTAACAAAATTAACTGAATACGGTACTAAATGCCCCAGAGCAAGAATTAACAGATTTTGCACATTCATTATCAATTGTTGGGACAACCGCATTTTTAATAGTTGTGCAACAAGCTAATAATAAATAATACTGTTACGAGTAACTTGTTTAATAATCTATTTACAGCGCACAGAACTCGACGAGCAAGATGGCGCCAGTCCAGCATCAAACGAAAACTCACTTCGTCCTCCTCTTTCATGCAGCCGTGTTTAGCGGCTGTTATGTATCAATATGGTTGAATTCTCAATAAATTATGGTAAATACTTGCTATATTTACTGAAGTGTAAAGTTCCTTGAAAACTTGAACATATGGTTTTTATTAAGAAAAAAATGCAACAATTCTTAATATACATCCTTTTAATATGAGCATAAAGCCATTTATTACCATGCACAAATGAGATGCCAACTAGTATGCTTTTGCATGTAAATTGTTCACAATAGCATAAGCCCGACAGAAATTTTTTTTTCCCGAAATGCCAGTCAAATACAATTTCGCACTGCTGGATTCTTTTACAGCCTGCACAATTTCTACAATAAAGTGGAGAGTGCCTCAAATGGATTATACCACAAGCAGCAATCAATCAAAGTTATCTTGACTTCCTTGCACTTCGTAATTATGTACCAACCATTGCCTTCCACAGACACCAGGTGCAATAACCATGACTATGAAAGAATCTACTGGACCTTTTATAGCCTTTCTTGGAGCATCATTTTAAAAGGTTTTTTTTTTAGACCCCCCAAACAAAATCGGTAATTCGTAGAGTAGACTGAAGCGATTACGGTTTCTGAATATTAGAGCTGCGCGCCACGGAAAGCCTCCATTTTGAAAAACAATTCCCGTGCTCCTTTCCCACGCCTGACCAATGCTCCTTGCACGTGCAGTGACGACAACTCGACGATCGGCGACGTGACGCAGCACGCAGCTCATTGATTGGTCTAAACCACGTCTCAACAAACAGTTGTGAAGTCAATGACAGTTCCTGTTCCCACCCACTGCTACAATTGAGCTATTCAATTATACGAGTTGCGAAATCCCCACAGGCTCCATGCATCGAAATCGGGACACTTCACTGCCGCAGTTTTTGGGAGTGAGCAGATTGTCGCGCCACCTGTTGATTAGCACACCCACTATTAACCGCATTATTTGTGTTTTGTATTGCTGCTTCCAAATGGTGCGACAGTCCGCTTCCAAAAAATCTAACTTCCGAAAAATCGGGCCAACTTCATGTCCAGGATTTAAAGCACAGTTTAGCTGCAAATCGGTGTCGGCTGAAGATCGAGCGACTGGCCTGGGGAGGAGATTCGACACAAAGTAAACAGTAAACAACCAGGTATCGCAGCGAGCGGAAGTGCGTTGCGACTTTTCAAGTTCGCCGATGACGTCAATAGCTGATGTTTTGTCACATTGCCGAAGTGGGCGGAGTCACGACGACAGGCCACGCCTTCCTTTCCTTCTGAAGGAGAAGGGTGGCAAGGCCGCAGGAAAATTTGAAACCAGCTGGACGCGATGCTCTAGCCCCTGTAACTTCCTTAATATAGCACGTATTCGGAAAATTCTTGGGGCAGCATTTTCATGAAGTAAAAGTGCACATATTTTTCTTTACAACAATTTTTGGACCTTGGGGTTCTTCACTGGTCTTTTAATAATGGCACACAACACACGCAGCCTCACACAGGCAAAAGGGGTGTGATGGCAAAAAGATGTTTTGGATAGGGAAGTAAGTCCCGAGATGAAAATTATTACAGCTTCCACACTGCTTTTCTGTAAAACAAGCCATTATTTACTAATTAATTCAGCAAATAAAACTATGTTGACATAGCAAGCACTTCATTGTTTTTGCGAAACTCTAAATTTCAGTACAAGCTACTGGTTGCAGCATTTTAAATTTTATATACATACATAATTTTATTACATTGAGAGCAATGCACAGTTTTCTATATAGCACCTCTGTGGATCAGAGACAACACCTGCATAAGACCAGCAATAGTCATCAAGAATTACCAGGAGTCCAATACAGTGGTTGCCATTTACGATTTCCCGTTTTCCAATGTATTTGCTCAAATGCAATGTACATGTGCAAAGAATATTTCTGACCAGCTGCCACATAGGAATTTTTTTGCAAAAGTACAGCACTGTACTACATCTATATCGAACGGCTATTCACTTCTACATTCGTTACAGCGCAAGCGCACTTCTTTTATTGGCTGTCAACGGCTTCTTGCTTCTTAAAAAATATTCACACCAACGAAATCAGCCTGCTTTCGACAATGTCAAACCACGCACTGAATCTGAATTGTCGTACAAGTTTGGAAAAAAAAAAATGAGCTACATGCATGTCTCACAATGCAAATGGCCCAAGCAACTACGATTTTATTTCCCTCTGAAATTTTCTTAAACAAGATTCACCACAAGACCACCAGGCAAGGCGGTGAAGCATAATAGCAGCAAGACCTAGCTTTGCATAGTGAAGCATACTACCTGAGGAGATGGTTATCGAATAACGACAGCCATGCGACTTCAAAAATACAAACAACCTTTCAGTCTAAATGGGGTTTCTACATAAAAGGAGAGGGTGATAAATGAGTAACAAGCATACTTTTATATATATGAGGTAGCTTTTCAGAAACAGATTGCTCAAGTTCTGCTTCTCACAATCTTAAGGACTAGCTGCAACGTAGAGTTTTACACTTTAAAGTAACTGCCGTGTTGAACTATTTCATGATCTCCTTTGAGTTTGATATATCCTGGTTTGGCTGCACATTGAAATAGACATTCTTGCAGTTATGTATCCAAGCATGGTGTAACAGACCAACAAATAAACTTGAATATTTAACCTGGTAACTGAACACACTCAGTTAAATTGGTGGCATGGTTTTCTTTCAGCTAATTTCACTATAAAAAATCTAAGTATTACCTATAATGCGAAAATGCATATATGAGAAAACTCACTTGGAGAGGCTCTACGAAATCCAACCAGTCAGATGCATGTGTTGGCAATAGGCCCATTGATGAACATTTATAAAGAGCTAAGGCCAAACATGCCAGGTTACCGAAAAGATACACTATCTTCTGAAGAATAGCTTGGCCTCCTTCAATAATCTTGAATGCTGCAGAGAGATAACCATGCATACAATAAGGTTCATAAAGAGTGTGCTATCTGTGGCAGTTTTAAACATATGTGAACGAACCCGCACATGCACACACAAGAGACCACCACCTAGCATGTGGATCAAGAATTGTCCTGGGGACCGATATAATACAGCTCAAAAGGTGAAACAATGGAATCTCATTGATATGATTCTACAGAATACGTTTTTCAACCCAATACACGTTTCATTTTATTTGCCGCCAACAATAGGAACCCCTCATTTTCGTGCATTTAATACGACACCATTTCCCCCGAACTTTGGTAATGCAACCAAAAAAGTGGATCTTCATCAACCAAAAAAGTGGATCTTCATCAATATATCTACATATCCTATGTTTATTCTTCGCTAGACCAGCCCACACTTCATTTCACCAAGCCATGATCTGCATGTTGCAGAGCTGCTGAATCCGCAGGAGCATCTGTTTCGTGGCGAAAAGATCACTGCCAGACACGGCCTCTATGTCCAATGACGACGATTTGCCAGCCAATGCAGGGCGCCATCTATTGAAACGCAATCATAATCAAGAAAGCAGGTGCTGACAACATCTTACAGTAAACTCCCATTAACCAAAACTCTATTAAATGAAACTTAAGCCTCTAATACAATTGCTTTCTCCCTTGAATTCTCTACACCTGTTTATCAATAAACAAAAGTACTTTTAAACAAAACACATTTTCGTGGTCCCTTCAGGTTTCGTTTAACAGGAGTTTACTCTACATTCCTTGTGCAATGAAGACTTTCAAATGTCCAACAACTAGCTTGACCGATTTAAGGCACGACATGAACTGCCGTGTCCAGCGAAGCGACAATTTACATTAGGTGTTGACAAAAAAAAAGAAGCGCCGGGCAAATTGACCAACTAAGTCAATGTTGCTCAATAAAAGGAAGTTGCTGACGGCATATACATGTGTTCTCTTTTTTTCTCCTCTTTGACTAACATAATTTTAGCGTAATATATTTCATTTTCCATGCTCGTTAAAGTAGTATCAATGAGATTACACTGTATTGACAACCATCCTAGCGTGCAAAATTCATCGCATCAATAACTCCTATACATAGAAACACAACCTAGAACATGTTTGCAAGAAAAAGAAAGCAGGGGGTGAGAGGGGTACCACAAAAGTAAATACAACCACTTTGGAACCTATAAATTCTTTATTGACAACAAGGCATATTATTGACCCCTACAAGCTTATCAAAAAAACAAAACACCTTAATTAGTTCCTGGTTCTTTAACTACAATGCATGCATGTTTGCATAGCCCCCAGCACACGAGTATACACTACTAAAATTACACCACCTCCACAATTCTAGCAAATATACATTATCATTGAGTTACACAACAGTTCCATTTCTCAGGCGTGAACATTCTTTCGAATAGTTTAACAGCTTACAGAGATTGCACTACTCAGTATTGACCACAAGTGTGACAACATGATGGGTCACCTGTTCATTTTGCATGCCTTTTCTATTTATATTTGCCTTTACAAACAGTATATAAGAAAAATGGTCAACTATACAATGGCAAAACATGTGTTAACACTATTAGCTCAAATGGGTTAACACAATTTGACAGCTCAAAATATCAAACATTAAAGGGACAGACGACAACTGGTCAGGACATGCGTCCATATCCCAGTAGAAATGAAAGGACTATGAAATAGTGTGATTGATTCCAGCATTTCTTTGAGGTTACAACAAGAATTTATATTTTTGAATCGTGCTTACAAGTAATAAAAGTAACAAAAACCATTATGTCGTGCAGCCTAGCGGATGAGCCTTGAAGCTGGATTATGGAACTATGCTGTATGTAGATGCATAGCCCAATGCTGCCATGCAGGCCAGTCCTTAACATTAGAGCATGTATATTATTATCCAGCATTACTATATTCTGTGCTGCTTAGAATGTTAAAGGATCTCCACAGTGAGAAGCGCACAGAGCTTCCATCACAGCCATTAGTAGACCAAGTCGAGCTGCCGCGCAGGCACACGAAGTGAATGCATGCACAGTAAACCACTGCGCTCGAGCACAAACCACTTTTGTGCATACTGTTTGCAGCATGTGAGCATATGAATTTACATTCGCTGCATATAGAAAAATTCTGATGTTTCGCGATATTCTGCACCTTACCATTCAACGATTAGACTCACTGACTGGAGAGCTTTCTGTACCGCAGAAAAAAATAGGCACCATAAGAATTGATTGTCGGGCTATTGATGCCTAAACACCATGCTCGTGGTATTGGATGTGAAACAAGTTACACGACGGAGATCACAGTCATGTGCATTTATCTCCTGCAAGCCAAACCGTATAAGAGTGATGGCCCAACTAATTTACAGAAAAGCAGCTCTCCAGTGCTGCTGACATGAGCATAGCTACTGTGCCCCAGAACAAGCTTGATGCATGTATTTATAATAACTTTTTTTTTTTTTGCGCAAGGGCCATTTGATGGCCAAAGAGCGCCAGTTCATGAGACAGGAATGTGGACGATGATTGTGATTAGCGGCTGTATAAGGGCCATAAAATTCCTCGCGGTAAGGCGGGTAAAAACATACTAGTAATAAAATCATGACCATGCCGTGAAAGGTGTGTGTGGTGCGAATAGATGAACAAAGTTGGTGATAATAAAAGACGATGGTGGATATGTATGGCATTAGCACAAGTACCTCACACCCTTGCGTCCAAGGGCCGTGAGGCAAGTGCTTTCCAGTGTAGCCACCGCAGCAGAAACCTCTCTGGAGAGGTTGTGCTACGGAATGCCCGGGTATATGATATGAAAATTATGAATTTCTTTTAAAAACGCTAACAATGATTTATTACTAAAAATCGGTTCCCTACCAACGAACATTGCAGGGTGTAGAGGTATATGTTGTCGGTAGGATAAAGGAAAGTGTTGTCTTCTTAGAGTGTCTAACTGTTTACATTGAATTAAAACGTGAAGAACTGTTAATGCCTCACCACATTTATCACACAATGGTGGATCACCACCGGACAAAAGATGTGTGTGTGTCGTGTATGTGTGTCCTATCCTGAGTCTTGTTAGTGTTACCTCTGTTAGACGTGATTTTGATACTGGTGGCCAATGGCCAAGGTGTGGCTTGATAACGTGTAGTTGTTTTGTGTGTGTGTATCCCACTTGCTCTGCCAGTAGTCCCTGAGGTTGCGTTTGAGAGACGGCTTAAGATCAAGGGCCGGGATTGATATGGATGTAATGGCGGTGCTCTCATGGACGGATGCAGCGAGCTGATCCGCCCTCACGTTGCCTTGGATCTCACGGTGCCCTGGCACCCAGCACACTACAACATGTTGTTTGAGTGTGTAGAGTGTGCACAAAATGGAGTGAAGTGAGACAAGGACTGGGTTTTTTTGTTTTTTAAGACTGTGCAGAGCCGTTACCACACTGAGGGAGTCTGTATAAATTACTGCTTTTTGTATTTGTAATTGTTTGATGTGTTTAGCTGCCACCAGTATCGCGTAAGCTTCCGCTGTGAAGATACTTGTGCGTGGATGTAGAAGGCCAGCATCTGAAAAGGATGGGCCAACAGCAGCGTAGGACACAGAGGAGTTAGACATAGAAGCATCTGTAAAGAACTCGGGACGTGTGTATTTGTGTTGAAGTTCCAGGAAGTATGTTCGGATATGGGGAATAGGCGCACGTTTTGTAACTTCTAGGAAAGACACATCGCAGTCTATAGTCTGCCACTGCCACGGGGGCGGGTATGCTACTGGAGCCATTAAACTGCGTTCAAGTGGCACTCCAGTTTCTTCAGCTAGACCCTTCAGCCGTACTGAGAATGGCTGCCTCACGGAAGGCCTGTTTCGAAACAGAATGTAGCTCGACAAATCATTAATAGTAGAGTATGAGGGGTGCTTCTTGTCTGCTTTAACCTTAAGAAAATAAACAAAAGACATATAAGTTCTCTGCAGATGAAGTGACCACTCATTTGACCCAACATAAAGGCTTTCTACGGGGCTGGTGCGAAAAGCACCCGTAGAAAGGCGGATGCCCAAATAGTGTACGGTGTCCAGCATCTTCAAGGCACTTTGAGTAGCAGACTGATAGACAACGGCCCCATAATCTAAGCGGGTGCGAATGAGGCTTCCATAGAGGTTCATGAGGCATTGCCTATCACTACCCCACGTAGTACGTGACAACACTTTTATAACATTCATGGCTTTTAAACATTTTGTTTTTAAATACTTGATGTGCGGTACGAAGGTCAACTTGTTGTCCAAGATTAAGCCTAAGAATTTATGCTCGGCTTTGATGGACAGACGTTGCCCGTTCAGTCGAATGTCAGGTTCCGAGTGCATGCCTCTCTTTCGAGAGAACAAGACACACATGCTTTTTTGTGGGTTAAGTCGAAATTCGTTTTCATCTGCCCATTTGGAGACATTATTTAAACCCAGCTGAACCTGCCGCTCACACATGGCCAAGTTGCATGACTTGAAGCCAAGCTGAACGTCGTCGACATATGTACAATAGAACATATTGCGGGGAATGGACAAGTGCAAAGAATTCATTTTGATAATAAAAAGTGTGCAACTAAGCACACCACCTTGTGGCACGCCTGTTTCCTGGACAAATGTTTGGGAGAGAACACTGCCCAGACGGACACGGAATGTCCGGTTTGACAGGTAACTTTCGATTATATGAAACATTCTTCCGCGCACACCAAGGTGGGACAGGTCTCTTAGAATTCCGAAACGCCATGTTGTATCATACGCCTTTTCGATATCGAGGAACACAGAGAGAAAATATTGCTTATGAACGAAGGCGTTTCTGATCTGTGCCTCGATACGAACAAGGTGGTCTGTGGTGGATCTACTTTCTCGGAACCCGCACTGAAATGGGTCGAGCAAATTGTTTGTTTCAAGGATATGTACAAGTCGGCAGTTTATCATTTTTTCGAATACTTTGCACAAGCAACTTGTAAGTGCAATAGGCCTATAACTTGAAGCTAAAGAAGGGTCCTTGCCCTCTTTCAAAATGGGAATAATAATAGCCTCTTTCCAGGAGGTAGGGATAGTGCCAGAAAACCAGATAGCATTGTACAAACAAAGTAAGGTTTTTCGTGTTTCGGCTGGTAGGTTTTTTAACATTTCATACACCACACGGTCAGAACCTGGGGCAGAAGTACTGCAGGAGTTTAGAGGTGCTCGGAGCTCAGCTAGACTGAAAGCTTGGTTATATGCTTCGTATCTAGTGGATTTGTGTTCGAATTTCTGCTTTTCTATTCTTGTTCTGTATTTTTGGAAAGTGTCAGTATAGTGGGACGAGCCGGATACCCGTTCAAAGTGTGCACCGAGGAAGTTTGCCTGACCTTCCAAGGTTTCACCCTGAGTGTTTACGAGTGGGAGTGAATGTACTTTTCTTCCTGCTACCCTACGAACCATGTTCCAGACTTTGGCCTCTTGTGTATACGAATTTATCCCTGATAAAAACTTGTGCCAACTTTCTCTTCTGGCCTGCCGACGCGTTCTCCTGCCTCGAGATTTTATTTTCTTAAAGCTCTCAAGGTTTTCCGCTGTCGGCGAGTTCTGCAGCAACCTCCATGCCCTGTTCTGTTCCTTTCGCGCATTACGACAGTCTGTGTTCCACCATGGGACGTGTCGTTTGCCGGGCATTCCAGACGTTTGCGGTATGCACTTGGCTGCTGCGTCAGTTAGAAAAGCTGTGAAATACTGCACAGCTTCATCTATGTTTAACCTACATATGTCTGTCCAACTCAAATGTGTAGTGTTATGGAACTGTTCCCAGTCTTCTTTGTTTATCAGCCATTTGGGAACGTGTAGAGGACTTTCATATGTTGTTTGTGAACTCAACACAACAGGAAAATGGTCACTACCATATAGATTATTTATGATTTTCCATTTGAGTAGGGGTAGGAGTGAAGGTGATACGATGCTGAGGTCGATAGACGAGTAAGTTTTGTTGGCAACATTATAGTATGTTGGCTCTTTCCTATTTAACAAACAGGCACCGGAAGAGAAGAGAAATTGTTCAATGAGACGACCTCGTGCATCACAGCGAGAATCGCCCCACAGTCCACTATGTGCATTTAGATCCCCAAGAAGCAAATAAGGTTCTGGCAGTTCGTCTGTTAAAGACCGAAATTGACGTCTTTCAAGACGGTGGTGGGAAGGTACATACAAAGAGCAGATGGTGACGAGTTTGTTTAACAGTACCGCTCGAACAGCCACCGCCTCAAGAGATGTCTGGAGTGGTAAATGTGTACACGCTACTCCTTGGTTAATAATAATGGCTACGCCACCGGATGACGCCACAGCATCATCTCGGTCCTTTCGGTATATGACGTAAGCACGTAAAAAATTTGTATTGGAGGATTTTAGGTGTGTTTCCTGTACACACAGCACTTGAGGTGAATATTTGTATAAAAGCTCTTGTACGTCGTCGAGGTTCTTAAGCAGTCCTCCGACGTTCCAATGTATAATTTGTGTGTCCATATTGGAAGTAAAGTAGTGCTGTGTGTATGTTAAGCGAGTGACTTGTTTAAGCTGGAAGGTCGAGCTCAAGTACCAGGGCCATTGTCAGGCCCCGTTATGAGCTTTTTAGTTCTCTTGGCGCGCTCCAGAGAGCCGCGCCGTTCTTTTGGCACCAGGGGTGCCGCCGTATCCATTGCCTCCTCGGAGGCACTGGATGCCCGCTCATGCGAGCTGGTTTTTCGAAGCTTGGGCCTCGCCTGGCGAGGCGAGGCCTTGAGACCCGAGGACCCTGGAGTCTCTGGTCTCTGTTCAATAGTAGGCGGAGTAGACACAACTACTGCCGCCTTGGGGGCAGGCGCCACAGCCAATGGCTCGCTCTGCGCAGGCCGAAGGAGTGGCGAGGGCTGGTGCGACACTGCCCCCTGGCGCGCCGCATCAGCATATGTGGGGCCATAAAATGGCGAGACTCTTTTTCTTGCTTCTTTAAATGTAATGTTTTCTTTTATCTTTAAAGTGATGATCTCTTTTTCTTTTTTCCAGAAAGAACATGAACGTGAGTACGCGGCATGATTTCCGCCACAGTTCACACAGTGTGATGGTTCTTCGCAATTGTCAGAATTGTGGCCCGACACTCCGCATTGTGCACAAGTTTGGTGACCACGACAGCTTTGTGAGCCGTGGCCATACTTCTGGCATTTAAAACAACGACGCGGGTTAGGTATGTATGGTCTGATCGACGTCTTTGTGTACCCTGTTTGAATACTTTCTGGCAGATTACTGGAAGCGAACGTGAGTGAGTATCAGGTGTTTCGTTGGTGTTACCTTGTTGTCTCTTCTAATGGTGATCCTTTGTACATTGGTCACATTCTGACTCTTCCACCCCTCCAGAAGTTCCTCTTCAGTCAAGCCGAGCAAATCAGCATCAGATACTACTCCACGGGTTGTGTTCATCGATCTGTGTGGCGTTACAGTGATGGGAGTGTCACCAAATGTTGATAGATTCTGTAGCTTTTCAAACTGTTCTTTTTCTCGAACTTCAAGGAGGAGGTCTCCGCTGGCCATTTTGGTAACTTTGTACCCGGCTCCAAGAGTTTCTGTGAGACATCTGGCTACTGCAAAGGGTGATACGGTTCTGGCTTGCTTGCTGCTTATCTCACTATGTATAACATGAAAATGGGGGAAGTTTTCACTTGATCGGTTGAAAAAGCCTAAGTCTTCGGTGCGTACACGCTTTAAGGCGGTACGATCACTTAATAAGGGAAATGCTCTATGCATGCCAGTTTAATTTTCTTCAGAAGCGTTGGCGGCCACCCACCACGGAGCCCAACGAGGGGACGCTACAAGTTTGTGGATGCTAAAACCTGCAGACGCCAGCAGTACAACGCAACTATAACCCAATGCGCCTAGACCAAGGTAGGCTATTTGCACAGGGTTAACCCTAACCGCCAGGAAGTTTGGAAGTAAACGGAAGAGAGTAGAAGACAGGACAGATAAATAGTAAAAGATAAAGACGAAGATGTAGGGAGAGGGAAATAGGAAAAGGCGACTGCCGATTTCCCCTGGGTGGGTCAGCCCAGGGGTGCCGTCTACGTGAAGCCGGGGCCAAAGGGGTGTGTTGCCTCTGCCGGGGGGCCTTAACGGTCCAATCACCCAGCGTCGGCTCAACCCCCAGGATCCCCTTTTCCCCGGACACGGCAAAGCCACGCACGGCTAGGCGTGGGAGGGAGTAGAAACTCCCCCGTTAGCTCGGGTCCGTGGTGTCGCTACACACCAAACGCCTACTTGCGCAGGCGCCCCTGCGGGGTATTTATAATAACTTATAGTGAACTGCTTTGTTTTTCATAGCAAGATTAAATATGTTTGATAGGCCTTGAATTAAATTTTTTTTCTCCCCTTATGTGCTGGAAAATTGTACCATTGATTTATTTTGTGTATGTGATGCTTGCGTGTAAGATCAGGTTGCTCATGCACAAGCTGCTTCCGAAATGACACTGAACTTGTAATGCCCGTTCCTTAAATTCCACAGTGCACATTCATCCTCAATGGCACCAATGCAGCATTCATTGAACATGCTCCTTTCATTGCCATTCACCATGATTACACTGCGGTGCACACCAGTCCATGCACACATCTTTGCAAGCACACATGTGCAATGACGGATGGTACTTCATTGATGTGTATTGTGTAACTGCTTCGTGCTATTGCCTAGTCACTCGTAGGAATTCTAGGCTAAAAACAACGAATTTTAGATTTGCAAAACCGAGTGATTGAGGGAAAATGACCAAGTGTTCCACCGTGCCAAGGCCCCTTGTCTTGCTCGTCACTCCATTTGTCGTTTTCATTTCGAAATTTACGTACGCGAGGCTTAAACTTGAAGCTGCCTACAGAACATTTTTTCATAATACCTCAAAGGTCTCACATGGGACATTATATAAGGGGTGGGCAAACAAACAAAACAAAAAAAACCCAGCAGGTCAGGTTACACACCATTACTTGAAAGATGGTTACACACCATTACTTGAAAGATGGTTACACACCATTACTTGAAAGATGGCATTGAATTGAGCAATGTCGATGATGAGGGCGATATCTGAAGGAAGGGAATTCCATTCTCCAGCAGTATGCAGGAAAAATGAATGTAGATGGGTGGGTGATGGGTGAACAACAGTCATCACTAAGGGAATATGCCCACAAGGATGTGGTTACAATTTTTCCACGAGCTAGAATGGGAGAGGAGCTGTTATAGCAGCAGCATAGCATCCGTGAAATGTTGTCCATGCAACATTTTACGACTTTTGTTATGAAATGAGGTATTACATAGGCACATTTATATTATCAGGCTGTCTGAAAAGAAAAAGATCATATCAGCATGCATAAATAGGAGAAAAACTAGTGGGAATTACTTACTTGACTGAATTGTTAAAAGCGCTTTGACAGGTCTCAAGAACAACATTCCCACCATCATGATCGGGAAGATTGAGATAGAATTTCCAGCCATGTACATAATGAAAAGGTTCATAGGCACCTGCTTCCATGGAGCCAAAGCTACATCCCAGGATTTCTGTATGGCACAAAAACATTCATCAACACAAACGTAAACCTAAGTAACAGAAATAAAGTAACAGCAGATAAAATGTGAACTCAGCGGCCAGTGCATAAGAAAACCTTGACGAATGCCATAAAGCTGTAGCTGTAGCTGTACCGAGGCGCGCTTGCGCGCGCACACACGCGCACACACGCACGCACGCGCACACACGCACGCACACGCACACGCACGCACGCGCACACACGCGCACGCACGCACGCGCACGCACGCACGCGCACACACGCACACGCACACACACACACACACAGAGTTCTGCTGGCTCTTGTAGTGGTCTGGCAACAATACACTTTACTGGATGTTATGAATATGCTACGAAACACATTTTAGAACAGTTAAGCTTTTTGGAATTTAATTAAGCTTTGCTTTGCACCGATTCTAATCTGTGCATTATATATGTAAGGCATTTTTAGAGTAGTAAAGGTAAAACACATAAGTAGCCAAGTCACACATTGCACACAGCATGCATGGAGAATACTTATACAATATGAAAACACATTCAGATGGAATATAAAAACACATTCAGATCCTTGACATCACACTGGCATATTAGCGCTGTAGTTGTGCGAAATTTAAAGAATGAAGTTTGGCCCTCATTTCCTGTTCTAGTAGTGAGCTGGTTATTGTAAAACTAACCAAATAGTAATGTAAAAACATATCTACTTTAAAGGAGCACCGACACAAAATTTTGAAGGCGAGATAATGAGAGAGATAGGGTTATGTGGAGACATACACAACATTTACGAGAAATCGAGGGCAAATATAGCCTAGAAAATATTCAAAATCAATTTTAAAGTGCACGCTGCATGACTAAGCGCAATGCGAAGTCCCTCACGATGCAGACAATGCAGGGGCAATGTAAATAACCCGATGTTAGGAGTTTGTGTTGGCTGGTTGCTGGCATGCGCCTTGCAGTTGTGCTACTTCCATTTTTTTCCTCCGTGCCTGCGGCTTCGCGTGTGCTGGCTGTCAGTGAAGCGCCCGCTTGTGCACGCGGCGCCATCCTTACAGTTTCAACAGATAGTGTTAAGGAGCTCCCTTCGCAGAAATTCCGGGGCCTGTGTCGATGTTGTTGGCTGTGAGTGAAAAATCGTTATCTTGTGCGCGACCGAAACATTAGGCAGGATGCAAACAAAATAAGTAAGAATAAATTCTGGGTCTCAGTGGGGATCGAACCTGGGTGGTTTGAGTGACAAGTGGCTGTTCTACCACACAGCTACACGTCTGCTAGCGAATACAGTGAAAATAACTTTTTCTCCCTGGAAATGCAGTGCAAGTAACATTCATGCTTTACAAACACACATGTCCTGTACACATGCTTCATAATACTACATGAAACAAAGCATGAAAAAAACTCCCAAGCATTTCCCCGAGGGTGAACATGGTTAAGTGCGAATGCACGGGGTGATGCTATGAGGGGGAGTAAAGTTAAAATCCGTTGGCGACGCTGATATCGGTGTCAGTAACGCGCCTTATATCCAGATGGTAGCGTTGCCTCTGGGACATCCATCGCACGACCCGCTCTCGACGGGAGACTGAGAGAGAAGGCGGGCGCGCGAGAGAGAGGGGTGTGCGCGCAGCTGCAGCGAGTGAGGAGAGCGGAGGAGCGAGCGAAGGGGGAGGGGGACTATCAGCGTCGCGTCCGTGGCTTATTCGGTAGAGAGTCGCACTGCGGCCCGCCAATTCCCCTTTCTTTTAAAGATAGAGAGAAGACTGCGGACACCGCTGACGGCGGTGGATGGTTTGGGGTCGCTTATAAAGTGTATTCACACTTAAAAGCTGCATAATTTCTTCATTAGACAAGTAAAATGTCAGTTTTGAGCTTTGTCTTTCACATGTAGTAGTTTTATTTATTCCCCCCCCCCCCCCCCCCCTGGACTGTATGTACACATATTGTTCTTTCGGTGACTATGTGTAAGAATGATGTATGCTTTTTTGTGCTTCTATTTATGTACGCTAGTTTTTGTATGCTGTCACTGCTTGCCGAACTGTAACCAGCTGGGAAGCCTAATCAAGCTCACAAGAGCCTTTTTTTCCAATGCCCTTCATTTGCTAAGTGGAAAATAAAACGATTGATTGATTGAAATATTGCAGTAATAATGCGTGTTAAAAGCGTACATTGGAATCGGGTGTCACGACGTGATTATCATAATGAATTCATAGTTTAAAGCCTATCACCTACTATAAAAGGCACATACATCACTGCACTTATTCCCTTGAGGCCACGTAGTGGGTGCATAGCAAGTGCGAAAAGATTTTATGCATTAAGTGTTTGAAGTACGCAGTAGGGGCAGGTTATCGCTAATGCATTCAACTCTTAAAGGCAAAGCTTGAGGGTCCCCCCAATTATTTGCGTGATCATGTAACCAGCTGTGTTCCCCTTGCCCCCGTATGCTCCCACCTAACAATACTCTTTAAAACCGGAACCGAGACTGGGCACTTTCAGAACGTCTCCAAATAAAAAACCATTGCACACTCGCAGAAACGACGTTTCACGCCATGATAAGTGGTCATATAGTACCTACCTATTGAAAAAGGAAAACAAACAAACAAAAAAGATGCCGCAAAATTTTTGTGCCAATGCTCATGGTGTCCCATTAGCACCAGCAGTTTGAATCCCCAACTACTGCCTCAATGCGCATGACCATTGAGTAGTATGAATTCTTATGCTTTCGATTTTGCACTTTTTGTAAATATTTAGAAGACACACTTGAGCATAATTCAAGATGATATAATTTTTTATTTTTTGTTATACTACTGGGAAAATCAAACGATTCCACCACATGCCACTCCTTCAGTAACCATTAAGAATCACTGAGCCGGTCACATGAAGGTAAATGAATTCGTTGCCATGGAGACTGCATTCATGCTGGCAGAATGCTGAGATGCAGTACATGTTGAAGGGGCTTCAATGAGCAAAACTTTTTACACAGCCCTCCACTACTGAGACATTACAACTGGGAAAGTATTGCTTTATGAATTATTAATCAAATGAAATTGCAATATAAGATTTTAACACTTCTATGTGCTATAACGAAATGATTCAGAGTAACATAACGAAATACTCTGGATCATTGACCCTTTGGGGTTCTATGACATGTCTCAAAATGTAAATACATGGGTGCTCTTGAATTTTGCCCCCATCGCAACATTCGAATTGGTGAGGAACCTAACTTGTGTCACTAAGCTTAGCATCACAGCACTCCAGCTGTGCTAAGCCTCCATGGGATAATCAGCCAATGATACGAATTTTACGTCAAGTGACCTGTACACAGCCATGCACGACACACTTTCCATTGCATCAAAGTTAAGCTGGTCCTCTTGGTAGTAACGTCACTCTAGTTTAGAGGAGTTTCAGTGCATTAAAAATGAAGGTGTGTGCATACGAGATGTTCATGCCATCCAGATTCACTACACGATGAAGTGGCAGATATTATCATGAAAAGACATTTTACCTTCACAATAAGGTTTGCTTCTGTCTCACGACTAGCTTCACTGTGCCCTTGTCCAAGGGATGAACTAAATCCCGGAGGTGAAGCCAGCTCCGTCACTTTATCAGCTCGTCTGCAGGTCGAAACAGAAACACAGCGCTAATGTCAATAACTTTCGTTTATGAAAAAAACAACTTTCCAGTGTAACCCACGAAATGTACAAGAGAAGAAGCTAAGCACCAGTCATATTTGAGGCTATGTAGAAAGGCTACACACTGGATTATTTTATTACGGCAACATCCACGTGCTCAATACGATTTTCACGATGCGGTTCGAGCAGTAATCATTCGTGAACACATTGCGCTGCACCATATTTGCGAGTTGGAAGCGATAACACAGTTCACCAACCTGACCTACACGGCTCGGACAATTCATGAAACAACGTTGCGGCACTGCCGACAGAGCATGAAGACATGAAGATTCTCAAAGCCCAGGCATACGCGCTGATACACGAGGTGAAATCATGGTAGCATTTTCCTCAGGAACGCACCGGGACGTTTTACACCTGTGCTAAGAACAAACGAACAACAGGCGTAGACGGCCATGAAGAACAAGCCTTCTAGGTCTTACAATTTCAAGAAAGAAAAGTGATGTTTGCCTAAATCTGTCATCATGAAACTATTTCGCAACGTCACCAGTGAGCACAACTCGGCTGCACCTGTGTGGCGAGAAAGAAACGGTGCAGCACAACGGGAGTTGGTTGAAATAAATACGCTGAATAGACTTTCACATTGTCCTCACAAAAAGCCATCGTAGGCGGCAACACACTCGTACTTACCTCTGAGAAAAAGCAAAGGACCATTTATGCCGCTTTGACGGAGCTCTGCTTCCTAAAGTTGTAGCCATTTTATACTGATCCCAACGTTGTGAGCCAACAATTTTTATACTGCGCTAAATGTTCGAACGTTTGACTTTTCAAATACACTTTATTTTACTTACAACTAGTTTGTTGTAACAAAAAATACCTAAATTTATTATTTTAAACGTAAGTTTTTACCAATAATATTGCTTTTTTTTTTCAAAGCAAAAACAGAGAGGTGATTTGTTATGGCGCAAGGGGAAAGAAGAGAGAGAGAGGCAAAAAAGCGTGTTCTTTTTTTTTTTTTTTGACACGCGCACGATGCGTTTGCGCGGGATTTAGAATATTGTCAAGCGTCAAGTTTAAATGTTAAATATTTTAAGCTGTGAGCAAGCGCCTATGACGTTCACTTTCATGACCTTTTTTTTTGTTGGGGGGGGGGGGGGCGCTAAACTTATACCGTAATTGTTTTTTTTTTTGTGTGTGTAAAAGAGTATCAGTTTCGTTTTTGAAATGGTTTAGAGCACAATAATGACATCTGCACGAATGGTCTTGAACCTAAGCTTACAGATGTGAATACGCCGCAATGACCCTTTTTCTTATAAATCTAATATACAGGCACTAGCTATTACCACCCAAAGTTACTCAATTAAACGAGTTGGGAAACTGAGTTCAAAATTCGGACACGCAGTTATGGTGGCTAACGCAGTTAGCAAAATTTTTCGGAAGTCAGCTGACATTCGCGTCACCTGGGAGCGGCAACACAAAACACAAATAATGGGTTTAAGGTGGCTGTCAAGGTCAACAGGTGGCAAAACAATCTGCTCACTCCTCTAGGGTCACTCGCTGTTCTCCTCCAGAACAGGGTAGAAACACTACTTTCATGGAAGCCATATTGGTTCAAATGTTCGCGTTTGCTAGCATTTCATTGATTGATTTGTGGGGTTTAACGTCGCAAAATCACATTATGATTATGAGAGACGCCGTAGTGGAGGACTCCGGAAATTTGGCTCTGGAGCCCTCCACTACGCCACTAGACCACCGCAGCAGAGCAGAGGTTGGTAAGAGAAGTGAGAGTGATAAGGAGAGATGTGATGATGAGAATGAGGGAAAGAAGGAGGGATATGGAAACTTTTGATGATGGTGATATCTTAACGTCCCAAAAGCACGAGATGATTACAAGAGACGCCGTAGTGGAGGGCTCCGAAAATTTCGACCACCTGAGGTTCATTAACGTGTACCCAAATCTGAGCACACGGGCCTACAACATTTCTGCCTGCATCGAAAATGCAGCCGCCGCAACCGGGATTCGATCCCATCACCTGCGGGTCAGCAGCCGAGTTAAGCTTAGCCACTAGACCACCACGGCAGGGCTGTTCTACCACGTCTTCAATGTCGTTACTTGTCGACACGATTTGTTCTCCACATGCTGTGACAACCTTAGTGTGAATCAAATACCCTTATTTCCTCTTCAGAATGATTTTTAGTACCGCATTCTCAAACCAACCGCATCCCAATTTTCCTGATTATTCTTGTGTCCTTAGTGAGCGTTAAATAAAGAAAAAGCGAGCAGGGCAAGAGATAACTCGGGTAGGTTTGTGAATGTTGCCTTCATATTTGTTTATGCAGCTCATTAGGGTGACAGAAATGATAGGCAACCAGAGGGATAAAGATAAGGTTGAATTGTGAATACGGGCCTAAGTCTTTTAGCTGCCTGCATCCCGTTTCCCTCAGTTGTGTAGAAATTTGAATGAAGTGATTTGCTGGTCGAATGACAAAATCATACTCCAAGACATGCAGTGTCATCTGCAGGTCGTGAATTGGTATGTCATGCTTCCTGATTGATTGATTTGTGGGGTTTAACATCCCAAAACCACCATATGATTATGAGGGACGCCGTAGTGGAGGGCTCCGGGAATTTTGACCACCTGGGGTTCTTTAACGTGCGCCCAAATCTGAGCACACGGGCCTACAACATTTCCGCCTCCATCGAAAATACAGCCGCCGCAGCCGGGATTCGATCCCGCGACCTGCGCGGGTCAGCAGCCGAGTACCTTAGCCACTAGACCACCGCGGCGGGGCTACGTCATGCTTCCTGCTATTATTTATAACTCCGATGAGTTTGTCCTAGTATCCGTGCGAAAAATTCCAGGGCCGTTCAGACGTCTTGCGACATAACGAGAGCCGTTAGTAACAATAAGTTTATTATTGAAGTTACTTTTGCAATATCAAGTTGCCTTCACAGTGTCTGCAACATTTTATTTATTCATTCACTAACATCGTGTACTCGAATGAACACAAAGTTTCAGTGAAAACTTTAGTTTAAGACACCAAAAGTTGCGATAAATAGAAGCACCATTAATATATTATAGTAAGGCGACATTTCTTTAACCGAAGCTTCCATATAGCTTAACGACGACGACTATGACAAGATTCCTCGTACTGAGTACGTGCTGTAAACGTGGATCGCCATAACCAGCATTTAAATTGAGCTGATGTGTCTCGAAGAGGGAAACGAAGACTTTTCTGTGCTAAGCCAAACAAAGGCGCGCTGGTGGGAGGCGATACGTGGATATTGGCGAAGGGTCCCCACACGCACTGAAGGGGCCGTGTTGTAAAATTTGTGACGCCGCCAACGGCAGAATTGAGGCGGCAGAGCTGACGAACCTAGATCTCTCTCAATGCCAGGGAAACAGCCCCTACTTTTTAACACGTGGAGCATGTTATACTAGGGGCTAGTCATGCACCGTCGCCGTCCGCAGCCTCCCCTCCTCCTCCGCCAGCCATCTGTGCATCCCTTCCTCCTCTCAATACAGCACGCGCTGCGCTCACTTCTCCCCCTCCGCACGCAGCGCGACCTTTAGTTTTACGTGCGCCAGCTGTATGCTAACGCACGCATGCGCACGCCGGGGTTGGGCGCGTTTTGAGCTCGCGTGCCGCCGTGGAGAAGTACGTCGATGAAGTCGTGGAAGAATACCTGAAACAAAGACCGCAACGACGACCCTTCGTGATAGTTGGCGACTTCAACGTCGACGTTATCAAGGACGATTGGGTGGTCGACTACATGGAGTCGTGGCACTCGCTGAAACGGGCAACGTACGACGGCAAACATCATCCGACCACGGTTCGCGGGACGTGCATCGACCACGTCTTTGCAAATTTCGACCTTCGACCGCTGCAACTAGACCCACGCACCCTTCACTTTACGGACCATAAAGCCATCTTGCTCAAAATACCCAAAGCGTCTCATCAATAAACATCGTCTTTCGCAGCATACGTGCGTGCGTGTTCACTCGTGTTCACTCATAACACACACGCATGTCGCAAATTACAAACCACATTTATCGCAGTTCAACATATATGCTCCGCATGCTAACCAGTGTTCCCACTCGGGAAACTGCGGTCATTTTTTGGTGTTCTTTTGGTATTGATTAGTTATAACGTGAACTTCTGCGCGGCCTCTATGATACACACTTCGCTGTTTCATGAGTCTTGAGTCAAAGCCATTGTTAACGATGTGCAAATAACACATCAACCTTCTGAGAAAAACTGATGGTGCATATAAAATAAAGATGTACTTTCGTCTGAACTTACTGGAATTCATTGGTGATTTAGTTTATATGGCAGACTTGCATTTTTGATCTACTGAAACGTACCTTATTGACAATACTATGCTGCACTTAATAAATATGTATTTGGAACATCAGCCTCCACGAAACTAAAATATATTTAGGTATCTCTATATACTCTTGCATCTATATATATATTTGTATTCCGGCATACGTTTCTCGCTTTTGTAGAAAAGCGTTTTCGATACACCCCAATCATTTGCCAAGTGATATCTGTACCTGTATAATAGGCTTCCAGCACATGTATTTCGATATATGTATCCCGGAATACTTTTGTGTATCTCTGCCCAGTTCTATGGTACATACATAGCATAACAATACCTGTCAGAACCCTCATAATCCGTTGTACAAAAATACAATATTCGAAATACGTATTGGTTTGCTAAGTCAAGTAAGTCATAATAAAGAGAAAACTAAAGTAACACACACGTGCAATAAACGCAGTATATTTCCAATTCGCTCAGACAAACCTAATTAAGTACTTCCTAGCAGTAATGCAAACACAAAATAGCTTGTTATATGCAACGTAAATAATCAATTAACAATATGAGATACACCTGTTTAGAAATATGATATGAAAGACAGGTCATAGCCAATATTCTTCGTAGAACAGAGTACCAGCGTAAGAAAACGAAAAAGAACATATAACACATCCAGAATAACAGCATCCGAAAATGCGATGTGGCAGCAGACTCGTGGATTAACCAGCGTTTAGTACTCTTATTATTTTTCAATCCATATTTACGATACTTATTTGCACGTTTATGGGGGCGATATTGCTTTTTTCGCGCCTATATAGTAACGAATTGAACTCAGTATACTCGTCCTATATACGTAAATTGCGTACTCTCGAATCATAGATTCGAATAAATAACGTTAGACGTTCAGAAAATTGTAATTCACGAGCATCATCTACATGTCTCTTCTGATAGTTCCCTTCTTAAGGTTACCGAAGGCTCGCACCGCCAGGTCAACGAGATACTTCACAAGCAGCCGGTGGTGGTGACTGCGCCTGTGGTGAGCCCTCGGTTGGATCCACGATGTGTGAACCGGTGCTGTTGATGGCCCCCGCGCAATGGTTGACAATGGTCATGTAAGCCTGGTTCAAAGTGGTCCACAGTGACCAATGCAACCGGAACTAGCAGCGTCGGATAGAAGCTGCGGTGGCGATGACGACCGTGCGTCTCTCTGCGAGATGGCCTCCGTTAACGATGCTTGCGCGGTGTTGTAGTGTCGACAAGTGACTCCAGACGACCCGTGCCCGTCGTTGAGCAAGACGCGACGGTCCCCGGCACGACCCGCGCCACGAAGCAGTGAGACCCTCTTGGGTCTGTCATCGCTGGAAGCTGTCGGGAAATCCCGCCTCATGTGGCCCTCCTGACCACACTTGAAGCAGCCTCTCCGAATAGAGCGGCCACCACCACCAAGGGAAGGGTCACCACTCGGGACAGTCAAAAGCTGCTGTAGCCTCACCAAAAGCTCGAACTGGGCTTCTCCTACCAGCCGTTGCTCGACTCTTCCCCTTGCCAGGAGTCGTTCAAGGCCGCTGTGCCTGCACCATCGTTGGTGTCAGCTGCCCCATTGTCGTTCCAGCCAGAGCTGGCAGTACTATTGACGTTGCCCCATACAGCTGGACCCTGCTGGCGTGCCATTGGACTGGCCTCCCGCGCACCGGCCTGAGGAGTCTGTTGTGGTTGTGGTGTCTTCCCAACCATTGTTTGACAGGTCAACACTCGGATGCCCAGCAGCTGGTGCTCCTCCACTCATCACATTTTTGCAACTCCGTGGCCTCGGCCTAGGCAAAAGTCGCCCGTAGTGTACCTCGTCAAAGCGTCAGTCATTTCAGCCTCCTGCACTGGTCAGCCTCCGTGCCACCGTGCACCTCGGCGGCAATGTCCTGAAGCTTCTGGCGCTTCTCAAACTGGGTCAACTGGTAGACCTGCTGCTAGACGTCGGAGTTGGCCCCACCCAGAATGCCCACCAAGATTATGACCGAGTTGTCCAGAAACTCGTGCTCCGGCATCTATATAGATTCCGGTCATGTACCGGAAAGCACGAGCGTTCGATGCTGGCCTCGCTGTTGCATGTTGGAGTGGTCCACGAGGGCATGCTGCACTTTTGCCTGGCCACCTGCCTGGTGATCGTGGTCACTGCAGCAATTGCCCAAGGCTTGGACATCAGATGTGCGCCATGTCATTAACCATGACTTGCCGCAGTCAATCGACGAGTATGTGTACCATGTGGGTCCTAGTGGCCGGCAAGCTGGTTAAAGCGATGATGTTCTACGACCGCCACTCCAACAGTGAGCTCGCTTCCGCTCTTGCGATCTTGTCTGAGAGTCAAGATGCGGCACCAGACTGGTTCCAGAATGAAGCAATGTTCAGGGGTGTCGGTGGTGGAGGAGCTCCGAGCTACGGTGGAGGTGGCGGCGATGGCGAGTCGTGGGGTGGCGGCGGCGTGGATCGGTCTTTGCATCTCATCCATCCTTTTCGAGGTGGTGCACGGTGACCAAATCAGGAGCAGCTTGCAACGTTAGCCATTGCTTCACTGCCGATCACGATCGTGCGGCACTGTGCGAGATAGCCTCCGCGAACGCTGCTTGAGCGAAACTGTCGCTACACCACATGGGCGACAACGGCACTCTTCTGCAGGTTGTCAGGAACGTTGTTGTCTTCTACACTCAACCACATCGGCCTCTTCCCGTTCTATCGGGACCACGCCACGCGCTAGCGATCGCTGCCTGGCTAACGTTCACGCTGATGTTGCTTTCGATGGGACTGATCATGCCACATACTAATGGAAACTATGGGCGAAAAATAAAAACGTGATTGCGTGTTGTAATAGACATTGAAAAAAGGCATGAAATTACCACCGCAAACAAGGAAAGGACACTATTTACTAGTGTGACTCCAGCCGATGTCATCGCAACTCAAGGTATCCATAAATATCAGTGACCTATGATTCCACATTCGTTAAAGCAGCGTATCTATAAGAATTGATCATTTAGAATATTATCATGTAGTTAAGTGAAAAAAGAATTTAACTTGAAAATCAGACATCTCGAAAATCCAGAAATTGCCAATGAAAGGAAAGATCACTAACGAGCCAAGGCTCACAAATTACGGCTCATGCTTGCTTCTCTTGCTCGTCAATGATGACAACGAAGATGAAGACATCCAATTTTGTGGGCACGAACTATAAAGTAAATTCTTGTAACTTCCTTTCGATAACGTGCTGCATTCTGCCGTGTACATGTTATACGTGTACAAGGGTGAAATAAATTTCTTTACGCACCTTATCATAGTCTGCAATAGGGATCTCAAAGTCGCCTAATCTATAAGACCGCCGTCGCAAAACTTGGTCCCACAATGGCTCGTACACTGGACGTGGGTAGAAAGAGAGAAACAATGGGGAGGGAAGGACGCTAGTTTGAATGAAATGTCCCCTAACCTCACCATTTGAAAAAAAAAAAAACTTTTGCCATAACCCACATCTGTATCATTTTTGAAGAGGATTTCACGTAAGGATTAAAAAAACATATCTATACCAATTTCAAGAAGGACTTAAATCTAACCTGGAAGCCGATTATGAAATATAGATTTTTGGGCCGTGTCTTTGAGACCTCTAATGTGCATTACAGTTGGATGTCATAACTCACGGCTACCATCTAATAATAACGTATTTTCCTGCCGTGACTATTACGTTCTCACTTTTGCTTACTCTATATTCATGCATTTTGATACACACCCGGCTTCTCGCTTTTACACCTTTGGTATAGTGGTGGTTCATTTTTATAGGGGCGAAGTTATTTAGGGCGTAGATTAATTTATCGTCGTCCATCGTAGTCACCTCTAGTAGTCGGAGTGCTCGTTAGATGGCGCTGCGGCGCTAGCTCCTCTCCCATGCGCAGGATACGCGTGCTTTAGTGTGATAAGAGACAACAAGACGGCGAATCTGCGCTCTCATTGAATGAATTCGCTCGCGCCGCTGCGTAGTAGTGTGATATAGGCGACTTCCAAGGGCCAATTCTATCAAATGCGTTCACTCTTGACGCGCTTCCTCTGTCACTCGGCAGCCAGCGCGCTTCGAGTATGAGCGACGCAGACAAGGCGGCGGAGTGGAGGGCTCGGCAAGCTGCTGCAGCGTGCGCTTGTACATGCTATCTCGATATGCTCTAAGATGCATATCGTATGATCACATGCAGCAACAACTATCCGAGGAACATGACTCTACAAACTTTCCACTACGGCCGATCCACGACCCACTCTCCTTTCACTTTACCGACGATAAATCAGTTTTAATAAACGAGAACGGAAGCCACGTCTCACTACCTTTGCAAAAAAATTCTTTGTGCATATAAACATTGTTTCTCACATCTTTTATGATTGACTGGGTAAACTTCGCGAAGGATTCACGGTTTATTTATGTACTTCCGGAGTTTCGCTCACTCATCATCATTCACTCTGTGAATATGTTGCGACTTCTTAGGGGCGAAGCTTCTTGAGGTGTCACCCGATCGTCCTCTGTAGACTGTAGTAACCACCTCTATCGGGTTTGTGTCACCGGGGAGATTAGTTTTTGGAATATCCGCTAGGTGGCGGTACTTGTATGTAATCAGCTGTGTATGTAATCAGCTGTGTTTGTAATCAGCTGAGCTTATCATAAGACGTATGATAAGCTCAGGGGAATGCACATAGATGAAGGTGGCTCCAGAAGTCTGGGTAGCGATCACAAACGTATCAAGCTAAGTTTTGGAAGAGCAGTGAAAGTGGGAAGGAGACAAGATGAGCAACTACAGGAAAAATTTTATCCAGAAAGGCAAATTGAAATAGCCACTAAACAAATTGAGAAAGTAATCACGGAGGATAATAAGACAGTGTGGACATACACGAATCTAATTAGACTCTTTGAGCTAGAGCTTGCTAAGACGCGTGACAAGTCACCCCGGAAAAGAAGACACAAACCCAAAAGTTGGTGGGATGAGGAAGTTAAGAGAGCCATAGCAAAACGTCAGGAAGCCTCTAGGGAACACAGACATGCTAAGCAGCGGGGTGAACCGACAGATGATGTTGAAAGAAAATGGGCAACCTTTCTAAGCTGTAGAAGGGATGCATCCCTTCTGATCAATGAAAAGATTAGAAGGAAAAGAGCTCAGTGGCTGGCAGAAGTGCATAAAAAAAGATAGAAAGGCAGCTGCGAAATTTTGGAACCATCTAAACTGCCTAAGAAATGAGACGAGCCTAGAGGGGAGTTTTATAACTACAGCCCAAGGTGCTAGGCTAGAAGGGGACGAAGCTATTGAATATATAAGAACAAGGGTGACAGAAAAATTTCAACAAAGAAGTACTTTATGCACCACAATAGACAAGGACGAATCAAGTGGTGCAATGGCTCCATTTTCACAACAAGAGTGGGAAAGGGCTGAGAAAAGGGTTCTTAGTAGTACATCGACAGGCCCAGATGGCATTCCAATTAGACTGATAAAGACATTAGGTCCGAAGTCTAAGCAGGCTTTGAGAGAGGCAGTGAGCACAATAATAATCGATCGTGAAGTTCCCGATGGATGGAAACTTAGCAGGATGAGCATGATCTATAAAGGAAAGGGGGACAAAGCTGACATAAACAACTACCGTCCTATAACAGTGACATCAGTGGTCTACAGGCTGGCGATGCAGATTATAAAGGAAAGACTGCAGGCGTGGATAGAGGATGAGGGGGTGCTGGGGGAACCGCAGAATGGGTTTCGGAAACACAGGAGGTTGGAAGACAATCTGTTCTCACTGACGCAGTGCATCGAAAGAGCAGAAAAAGAACACAGGCCCCTGTGGCTAGCATTTTTGGATATCAAGGGAGCGTACGATAGCGTGGTTCAAGAGGAATTGTGGGGAATACTGGACACACTAGGCGTGGAACATGTAGTCACTAATATTTTAAAGGGTATCTATAAAGGTAACAAGGTAGTTATAAAGTGGGAAAAACAGGTATCCAAGCCTGCAGAGGTAAAACGGGGGCTTAGGCAGGGGTGCCCCCTGTCACCCTTATTATTCATGATGTACCTACAAGGATTAGAGGCAAAATTAGAGGGAAGTGGACTGGGCTTCAACCTCTCTTTATTCAAACAAGGAAAACTTATTGATCAGGCACTACCAGCATTAATGTACGCAGATGATATAGTGCTAATGGCCAACAACAAGGAAGATTTGCAGAGATTGATGGACATCTGCGGTAATGAGGGAGATAGGTTAGATTTTAGATTCAGTAAGGAAAAATCAGCAGTCATGATTTTCAATGACAACGAAGGTAGTGAGCTTAGAATACAGGAGGTCACGCTAGAGATAACAGATAAATACAAATATCTGGGCGTATGGATAAGCAATGGGACCGAGTATCTGAGGGAACACGAAATATACGTGACGACTAAAGGTAACAGGAATGCAGCAGTCATGAAAAATAAGGCACTGTGGAATTACAATAGGTATGATGTTGTGAGAGGAATATGGAAAGGGGTCATGGTTCCTGGGCTGACGTTCAGCAATGCGGTCTTGTGCATGAGATCAGAAGTTCAAGCAAGATTAGAAATTAAGCAACGTGGAATAGGTAGGCTTGCTTTAGGAGCTCACGGGAATATACCAAATCAGGGAGTACAAGGTGATATGGGATGGACATCATTTGAGGGCAGGGAAGCTAGCAGCAAGATAAAATTTGACAAGCGATTGAGAGAAATGGGGGAAGAGCGTTGGGCTAGGAAGGTTTTCAGCTACTTGTACATGAAGAATGTCGATACCAAATGGAGGAAGCGAACCAGGAAGTTGACTGGTAAATACTTAGAAAACAGCAGGTGGCCAAACCAAAAAGAACTATCGGTTAAGAGGAAAGTGAAGGAAACGGATACTGACATGTGGAGAATGGGCATGATTAAGAAGTCCGCACTAGAGATCTATCGAACTTTTAAGCAGGAAATTGCCAAGGAAAGGATCTATGATAATACTCGGGGTAGTTCTCTACTGTTTGAGGTCAGGACGGGAGTACTGCGAACCAAGACATATCGGGCCAAATACGAAGGGGTAGACACAGTATGCAGTGCGTGTGGAGAGGAAGAAGAAACTGCCGAACACTTGATAATGTTCTGTAAAGGGCTTCGCCCTATAGTTCAGGATGATGGCGCAGAGTTTTTCAAAGCACTGGGGTTTAGGGACCAGGAGGGCAAAATAAACTTTAAGCGGGTAGACTTAACTAGAAGGAGGTTATCTGATTGGTGGCTAAAGTCAAGGCACGAGTGAAAATTAAACTCTTCACTGCAAAGTACGAATCCTCAAACTCACTCTTTAAGGAAAAAAAATAAATATAGTTTTTGGTTCATTAGGTATTACGGCTTGGTGGCGCTAGCCACCGCCCGATCTAAAGGGTACAGCCATATCCATCCATCCATCCATCCATCCATCCAAAATGTGATGGAAAAAAAAAAAGCTAGATAGTGGTACTTGGTTTGTTCACTAGACGGACGGACATACGGACGGACAGATAGACCTACGACTGGCCACACGGGTGGACGGACGGACGCACGGAGGAGTTTAGTTCTTAGAATGTCCGCTAGATGGCGGTACTTGTACACAAACAATACATGATGAAACGATGCGAGATTATGATACTTGGAGTGTTCACTAAACAGACGGACATACAGACAGACGCACGGACGGACAGATGGACCCATGAATGGCCGCACGGACGGACGCACGTACGGACGAACGGAAGCAGGAACGAACGAACGGACAGAAGCAATGGATGAACTAATGGACGATTCACCCTACTCATCATCATTCACTCCGTGGATATGCTGTGATTTTTATACCTTTCACTTCATGGTGTCTTCACTTGTGAAAACAATCCAGTGAACTCTAAAGAAATGGCAAAAAACGTATCCCATAAAATGTATAGTTAGTCATCTGCATCTCCCAAATTGGTCGTGCTCTGCATCTTCATAACCATGTATAACACCGAAACATCCACTGCAGTATTTATGGACAATGTTTAACGGAAGGTTTTGTGATGCATCGAAAGCTGTAACTCTAGCTTTAACGTTACTGCTACTATAAAAAGTTTGTTAACGTCAAGATGTCGTGATGGGACAATTTGTGGTTATTTATTTCAAATGTCAGTAGCTTTAGTCCTATCATCTCTGGCTGATGATGCAACGCGTGAAGAATCTTTCTCAGGTATTGTTTTTGTTGATGCATAATTGGTCAAGAGTTGATATCAGTGTTCAGTTGTCGACACAATTTCCTCCATAAGGCTAATATTATTGATTTAAATCTTGCTTGATGTGCCATAAAGTTTAAAGAATTTTAAAATTTTAAGAAATTAAAATTTAAAAATTTTAAGAATCCGTTCAGTGCGAGTGGAGTTACAAAGGTTTGTCGCATGCTGCAATTGCATTCTCTCTTCTCTCGTCTTGACGAAAGCGCTGGAAGCGAAGCAGGGAGAGATGGCAGGGCCACAGAAAAAAAAGTCACAGCGTATCCAGGGGTAAATGATGACGAGTGGGCGAAGCTCCGGAGAGAATCATCAGTAAAACCGCGAATCTTCCGTGTGTAATTCACCCAGGAGATCATGATCTAAAGACATCATGAGAAACACCACGTGTGTAATATAGAAATCAACTTTTATTTGTGCTTAGAGACGATGGATGGCTTGAGATGTCCCTTCATCATGGCGGCTTTATGGTCCGTGAAATTAAGGGTGAGCGGTTCCTGTATGGGTTGCAGTGGAAAATTTGCAAATACTAGGTCAATGCATGTTCCTCGGATCGTGGTTGGTTTCATATGGTCATACGATATACACCTGAGTGCATATCTAGAAGCCACATGTTGGATAAGCCAATTATTGGTCGTGTCTGCGATATCAACGTTGAAATCACCAACGAGTATGGATGGTGCATTCTTGCGCTAGAGTGAGTATGTGTCACCAGTGGCTACGTAAATCCCCAACAACAAACACCATGGGATGTACAGACCCACGCCTTAAAGAGCTTCGCCCCTAAAACGTCATGCGCGCTTTGCGACCATGAGCACTTTTTTTTCTTCGAATGCGCGGCTTTGTCAGTGTGATCGCGTGTGCGCAAGTAGCGGCCTCCCGTGGCGATATCTGTAACGAGCGAGCGCGCCATATTAAAATCAGCCAATGGCTGATAGATGGGTCGTTGACATGTGATTTTTGGGCCTGTAACGGGATTTTTAGGGAACAGAATTTATAGCTGACTTCGATAATTTATCGTGAATTCCAGGCCACGTGCTGTGCTATAATATTTGGCTCGCGTGTTGTCGGGAGCCTCTACTACTGATTGGCAGCGTTTTCTAACCATGCTCAAAAAGTGTTGCAGGGCCCCTTTAAAACTTTCCTAGATTTTCAGTGAGTTGACGACGAGTGGATTTTCGCCAAACTTTTGTCAGTTTTTGACAATTTTTGGCGTGCAGTGATGCCAGCAGAATTCATGCATCAATTAACCGAATTTATATACTGGTATGACTGTATGGAGCAAGTTGCTCCCCAAAGGAGTATAGAATGTCATACTGCGCACCCATAGTGGAAACTTTTCTTTTGGTACGTTTGACATCTGCGCGAGGTGTGAATAACCACACCTGGCTAGACATCGCTAAACTCCAACTATTTTCCAAGGTATGAAGTTTGTTAATTTTTTTGTTCATAATAATCTAACATAACATTTTATCCCAGGCTGTGCATTCCAAAGGGGTACAGTTACACAACTGTTTGGGCTTCATTGACAGGACAGCACGAGCCATTCGCCGTCCACCGAAGGACCAGAAATGGTCCTTATCAGCGCAGAAGCGTATTCACGCCCTTAAATATCAGTCCATCATGCGCCTTAATGAAATCGTTTGCCAACTGAACGGTCCATATGATGGCAGCCAACATAACACAGACAAGTTAGTTTTGTTATACGAAGCCCTATCCTACTTTAACAACATTAAAAAAAGCATCATCGCACCTATCTGAGGGAATGCTCTGTGCTACTTGAGCAAACAAGCTATCACTTTTTAATAATGTTGTGAAGTAGACTCAATCTGGGACAACTAATTGTGGTTACAGCAAAAAGCAGCATATCATTTATTTGATTTTTTTATTTATTTGATACTGTCAACCCCATGCTTGGGGTCATTACATGGAGGGTGTCACAAAGTACATAGCGTTCGCACAAAAAAGAAAAATTCAAAAACACATATAAATACGAGATGAATCACCAACCATAAAAAATAAGAAACAAACAACAGTGACTACACACATAAAAATCTACGAATAAATGCTGACAACAGAATTTAGCACGCATCACTACAAAGAAAACCGTCCAATGCATTTTCGAAATCCACTGATGTTGTTTGTTGCACAACCGCATTGAGTAAACTATTCCACATATCTATTGTGTCTGGGAAAAAGGAATGTCGGAAAGCATTCGTGCGTGTGAAATAAGGTTGAATTGCTCTACTATTATTAAGACGATCACATCGCCTTCCAGGGGACTGAATATATAAATCCTTATTTATCTTTGTTTGCCCGCTTATAATCTTAAAAACAAATTTGAGGCGATGTTTTCGCCTGCGATATTCCAAATACTCAAGCTCACATGACTTTAACAAAGCTGTGACTGAGTGTGTGCGTCGGTATCCAACGCATATGAAACGGACTGCTAATTTTTGTATTCTATCAATTTCTGTACACAACACCTTCTAGTGAGGCGACCATACAATACTAGCGTACTCTAAGACAGGACGTATGAATGTTTTGTAAGCAGTTAGTTTTACATCTGGTGTGGCATGTTCGTTTTTTTTAAGGAAATACAGTTTTTTGTTTGCCTTAGAACAGATGTTATCTATATGCGAGTGCCATTTCAATGTGTGCATAATACTAACTCCTAGGTATTTGAAACAATCGGCATTATTTAAAGGGTGACTTCCGATGTGATACATGAATGACAATTCCCGCCCACTAGGTGAATATGCGTAAATGTCGTCTTGCTATAGTTTACTTCCATGTCCCATATTATACACCACTGATCTAATGCCTGTAAGCACCTGTTCAGATTAATTTGGTCACCTTTGCAAGTAACTGGGGAATAAATCAAGCAGTCATCTGCAAAAAGTTTCATTTTAATGGGAGCCTCAACTATTGAACATAAATCATTAACAAATATCAGAAAAAGAATTGGTCCTAAAACAGATCCTTGGGGAACGCCCGAGTACAAGGCCAGTAGTCTTGAAGTGTAATTTTCAATTTTTACAGCCTGTTGACGTGTGGATAAATGGGCCTCTATCCATTTTAATACTTCTTCACTTATTCCTGATCTTTCAAGCTTGACAAGTAATTTACAATGAGAGACCTTATCAAAGGCTTTCCTAAAATCGGCACAAATTACATCAGTCTGCAGAAGGGCATTGCTGTTTCACTTGAAACCATGGAGCGTTTCGGCTAATTGTGTCACAGTAGAAAGACCACGCTGAAACCCATGTTGGCTTGTGCAAAGTAACTGGTTAGAATCAAGAAAACTAAGAATATGTTTTGCTAATACATGTTCCAGAACTTTACAGCAAACTGAAGCGAAGGATATGAGCCGGTAATTGTTTACTAACGAGCGGTTACCGTTTTTAAAAATCGGAATTACAACTGCATTGCGCCAGTCTTGTGGAAGTGATCGCGTCTCAACTGATTTCACAAATATTATTTCTAAATAAAACGAGACCCATTCTGCGTATCTCTTGAGATATTTTATTATTGTAATCGCATGGTATTGCAAAGAGAACCTGAAAGAATTGTGAACTCTTATTTCGAGAATTAGATGCAAGGTAAAATGAGAAATGCGTGCCCCAGTTATTATTATAATGCTGTGGCCCAGTTTTATTTGCTACTCTGCAACACGTCTTCAGTTATAACTCATGTCACAGATAATGCCATGCAGGTTCTATCTACACTACACAGTCGTCTCAAGATTTGTGTAAATTTACTGGGAAGTGGCAAGAATTTTATGAAGCATTCAGTGACATATATCATGTGGCAAAATGTTTTCATGTGCTCCTGTATTTTCAGTATCCCCCGAAAGAGCAACACCTATCGCAAGCTAGAAAAGCTTGTCATAGGCCACAGCTTTTGTTTTTATGGTGACCCTGCCTATCCACTGCGGCCTCTGCTGCTGAAACCTTACGACGAGAACGTGACTGTGTAGCAGCGGGCTTTGAACAAGAGAATGAGTTCCGGTAGACAAGCAGTCGAATGGGGTTTTGGAAAGATTGCAGGCTTGTTTGCTTTTCTGGATTTTTGTAAAAACCAGAGACTCAAACGGCAGAATGTGTCACACATGTACAAAGTCGGCGCAATACTTGCTAATTGCCACACTTGTATGTACGGCTCAAAGGTATTTCAATACTTTGAAGTTGAACTTCCACCGCTGGAAGAATATTTGAGACCAAAGAACTGAGCTGCTTCCTCTGACACTGTCTTTATTTGTGTAGGCAGGTAATTTTTTTTTCTAATTCTTCGAGCTTGTTGCTTAATCCATGCAGAATTTCAGAGGTCGCATTGTGCCGCTGAGCCTCCATTCTCAGTTGCTCTTCATCCAACGCCACTTTTCGTTCTTCCAGTGCCATGCGTCGTTCCTCCTGGTCAAGCCGTCGGTGTTGCAGCTCTATTTCTTTTTTGCCGGACAAGAAACTCATTATCTTCTCTTTTAAGAAGGTGCTGAAGTCCAAGGGCCCGGAGGCCTCTGATTCCTATAAAATGAAGTAGAACACAAATGACATACTTCTGAATTGCTGCAGCTGATAACTAATTTACTCTGAGATCAGCACCATCTTATCACACTTGGGTATGATGAATGCCAAGCCTCAAATTTGCATTGAAAAAAAAAAATCAAGCAAAGGAATCATATGTAGCACATGTATGTTAATTCAATGCAACGAGAGCTATGCATCATCTGGTGCAACTTGAAAAATCATGCAAGTTTGATTTGCAATACCTGTCAGAACAGCAGAATGTGGGTATTTCTGCCGTTCCGGCACACGAAGAGGCCCTTGAGCGTCATGGTCAGCGTTGGGCTCTTGAGCGTCATGATCAGCGTCACTGTCCTCCATATTCCCTGCTTCTGAGGTATCCTGTGCTACAAGAGCATGAATGATCAACAGAAATTAGGCACTGAGCATATTAGCTAAAATATCTCTCTTTAATTATTGTTTTGTAGTATTTTGCATAACAATGATTACACGCTGCAACTTGTGTTGCAGCCTCATGCATAAACACTTTCATGTGCGAATTTCTGCTAGTAGCAGTCTTAAAGAATATACATTAGCATAGTAGTAAGGGTTCACTTGCTTAAGCGTTTTTCGCCTATGAATATAAAAGAATATGGTTTGTTTAACGTGCACTGCTGTACATGTTGTGTATGAGTAAATAAAAAAAATATTTTGCATCCAATGTACTTTGCACATATCTAGTGCAGAAGCCGGCACACCCTGTGCAGCAGCCGGACCTCTCCAGCTGGGCTGGTTGTGCTGCTGTCGCGTCACCTCTATGTGGTGGCTCACTGAGGTCATCCTCATAGGTTGACAACAGCAAATCGGTTGCTGTTGCCTCATCTTTTTCGGCTCGACCGACAAAACAAACGTGGTGGTGGTGTCATGACAGCCGCCCATAACAGCGTGCAGTACACCATAGTTGATGTACCCTATCCATAAGAAAACCTTTTTGTGCATTGCCAAGCGTCTAATCCACCTGTTGTAATCGGAGTGTGTTACTGCCCACCTGATGCAAATGCATTTTTCACAAATCACTTCCATGATGCGATCTATTCTGTCCCAACTGCTTTTCCAAACGCCCCATTTATTTTATTTGGTGATTTCAATTTCCCCGGAATAACATGGTAAAATGTAGCACTAACTGCATCAAAACACAACGCTGAAACTGAATTTCTAAACTTTTGTTTAATATTCGGCCTATCACAACTTATCTCTAAACCTACTCGACAAACAGAACACTCATACACCGTTCTAGACCTACTGCTTGCGTCTCATCCCCATAATATTAGTACCGTGTCATATTTATCTGCCATTAACAATCCCTCTGTTCATCACACAACCTTTCAGTGCTACTTACCAAATCCCAAGAAAATAAAGAAAAAAATCCTAAACAGTTCTGCAAAACAATTAACCCATCATCTATTGCCCCTTCATCGAACATTACACTACGAGATAAACAAAATGTTTCAATTCCTGAACACAATACTGCGCAAGTATTGAATGAAACCTTCTGTTCTGTATTCACCATAGAACCACATGGTGACCTTCCCCATGCCCTTTCTGTATGCCACCCGACAATGTCCAAAATTATATTTCATGTCAATGGTATTTCCAAAATCATCGACTCATTAAAGCTCACTTCATCAACAAGTATAGATGGCAATAACATAAAAATATTGAAGAACACTAAACTTGTAACAAGTGTGATTTTATCTCACATTTTCCAGCAATCACTCTCATCTGGAGTGGTGCCCCAAGACTGGAAGATAGGCAAGGTCATTCCAATCCCAAAGAAAGGTAACTCGCACTCACCCCAAAACTATCATCCCATTTCGCTCACAAGTGTATGCTCTAAAATAATGGAACACGTAATTTATTACCACATAGTCAACTTTCTTGCACCTCTTCATTTTTTTTCATAAAAACCAACATGGCTTTCAGAAAGGTGTTTCATGCGAAACTCAACTAGCTCTGTTTACTAACGATGTTAGCTCTAGCATTGATGTAAATATACCTGTAGACGCACTCTTTTTAGAGTTTGAGAAAGCTTTTGACAAAGTTCCTCATAAACGCTTGTTCCTAAAACTTTCCTGTCTGAAAACTCACCCATTAGTTTTTCGTTGGATTTGTGATTTTTTAACTAACTGCCAGCAGTTCGTTTACGCTAATAATCTTTCTTCGTCTTTACGTCGTCATTTCAGGTGTGCCTCAAGGCACGGTTCTAGGACCTTGGACCTTTGCTTTTTCTCATATATATTAACGACTTGCCGAATAATATTTCCTCTAACATCAGACTTTTCGCCGATGATTGTGTCATTTATCGCCCAGTTAATAACACATCAGATGATCATGAACATCAATCTGACCTTCATAAGACTGAAATCTGGTGCAAAACATGGTTCATGTCCCTTAACGCAAACAAAATGTCCCTAGTCTCTTTTTATCGTCGACAGTACTACCCATCTCCTGCATACTTCATCAACAACTCTCAAATTTCATGTGTAACTAAATACAAATATCTAGGTGTCCATTTTTGTTCTGATTTAACATGGTCTCTTCACATATCATACATTACCAACGAAGCAAATCGTGCTCTTGACTGTCTGCACCGAAACCTCCATCTAGTTCCTACTTCTGTCAAACTACTCGCTCATCAGACAGTAATCAGAACAAAACTTGAGTATGCATGTGCTATTTGGGACCCTCATCAGAGTTAAAATACTAAAACACTTGAAACAGTGCAAAGCCGTGCGGCAAGATTCATCTTTTCAGATAATTCATATCAGTCAAGCGTAACCGAACTTAAATCTCGTGCTAACCTCGCCACCCTTTCATCACGCCGCTGTGTTGCTTGTCTGTGCCTGTTCTTCAAGTTCTATCATGGATCACATCGTACTCCCATCATCAAGCCAGCCCATCGTCATTCAGACCGCATAAATCATGGAAAAGCTGTTTACCCGCCAAGTGCTCACACCACTGCGCACCTTTCATCCTTTTTTGTCACGACCGCACAAGATTAGAATGGCCTTCCTCCTCACGATGTACAGTACTCCAGTATCATCAACTTTAAAGCAGCGCTCGAACATCTACCCTTTTAATCCATTGTAATAGCCCACCCCTCATGTAAAACCCCTTCATTGGGTCCTTTGAGGTATTGTAAATAAATAAAAAAATCTGCACATGAGAAAACGAGGCACATTAGTGAGAATGTCATTAATAATACTAAAGGACCCCTGTAGCAGAAATTCACACAAAATAAAAACTAACTTCCTTCCCCATAACTGTTAAAATACATTTTTGTTTTTGCATTAATGAGTTAATTCACAAATATGTATGCTGAAGTTATGCAAGAAATTCAACAAGTTGAAACAAAGCATTATATTATGTTTAAATTCAGTCATTTCTAACTGTGTGCAGATTAAGTACATCACACATCTATAACGTGAGGTTGTCTGGGATATTGACTGCCTGAGGATCAATGCCATATAACGAAAAGGCACAGTGGCCAGCATATAACTGAATAACGTAATATTTAAAGTGAAAATTTTCCAGCTAAGTAACCTGTCTGACCACTCTGTCACAACAATTCATTATGTGAACACTGCCAATGAAATGCATGCCACCGATCCCCATTCTGAAATCGCTAAGGTGAACACTTGACAGATTTCACAGTACAAGTTGAGGTGGTAGGTTGCTGTTGGCGTCCATTCCTGATTACTTGCCATTTTACTGTCCGTCGTCTGAGGCCCGGAAAGCGGGTAGAGATGCCATTGCGGCATCCCTAATTAGCAGAGCCTTGGCTCTGCGCGCGTTGGCCGATGCCAATAGTTGAGCGGGCTGTCGCGGCCTCATGCCGTTTTTTTTTTTTTTTCGGCGCCCCTATGCCGTTTATCTTCCGCGGCGCGGTTCTGGGGGCATAATCGGCCTCCCTCATGAGGTCCGATATATCATGAAGCGATTTCTCCAGCTCTCCGTATTGTTCTTCGGTGCGAGCAATCAAGCACGTTACGCTGCGACTGTCACTTTCATCTACAGCACTTGAACAGCGTTTGCAAGTACAGTAAGCAAGCACTCACTTCCTCAGGTTCGCTGTGTACTGCTGTCGGAAATAGCCGATGAGGAGGTCCACTCGTTCTTTGATGCCGCGAATTGTGAGCTCACGATTTACCGCTGTCATCACATTTCGCAGCACGTCCTCCCACGCAGCGGGATTGCTGAAGGGGTCAGCACACAACACTTCCTTCAAGAGGCATAAATTTCCATTGGTGCGAAATCGTTTTCGCGGCTTGCGGTGGACAGGTGACGGCGAAGCCGCAGCTACAGTGTACTAGAAGGGGTACACTCTACCGCAGACACCTTTCCTTCCTCCGTGACCGCAGCGCTCTCGGAACCCCAGAGTGAGTGAGTAACAACTTTATTAGTCGAAGGGGTGAGGGGTAAGGGAGGCTAAGCCACGAAGGCTGCCAGGCTGTGCTTCTCGATGACTTCTTCCGCTCGTTTCAGGACCCGTGTCTGGATGTCTATGTCGTTGCTGGAGAGAAGGGCCTCCCATTGTCCCTCGGTGGGGGGTGAGCAAAGGAGGTCGGCGGGCGGGGGATCCTCCGGGCAGCCCCAGAGGATGTGGTTCAACGAGGCAACGTTGCCGCACAGGCAGCAGCGTGGATCGATGGCACCTGGGTGCATGTATGAAAACACGAGGGGGCACGGGAAGGTGCGGGTCTGTAGGCGACGCCAGGCGATCTCGGACCGCTTGGGAAGGCTGCTGTGAGGATGTGAATAGAAATATCCAGAGGCAGCCATCGTAAAAAGAGCGAAGTTGCTGCACGCAGGAGCAACGCCTCCTAGATTTCACGTGCCTGCCGGATGAGCACGAAACGCCAGTCATCTAAGGCGGCGCTGCCTACGTAGGAATAAGGGTTTTTGTACTCGGTTTTTGGAATTAGCAATTTTGGCGTTTGCCACCAATTTCAGAGGATGCCTTGTATTAAAAAAATTGCTTGATGAATGACGGCGTCACTTACGTAGATTTAAGTATAATTACGTTTACGCCTTTTTAGAACTTTTTAACGTTGTTTTGTTGCATACAAGCTCCCCCCCCCCAAAAAAAAAACGTAAAAACTTATTTGAAGACACCCCTACTTGAGTAGCGTCACCACCGTAGTTCCGACGACCACCGCTTCCCACGTGACCGCCGATTATCCGGCCGGGACAAGAAATCTAGGAGGCGTTGGCAGGAGAGAGGGCGCGCGCGTCGTCTCTATTCCGCTTGCGAGAACGGCAGCGACGCACCGCGCTCCGCTTGCTCGTAATCGGACAGTATTCCTCGCTATGGTGGCTAGAAGCATATCCTCGCTCCGGTAGAATTCCTCAGCGAGGGGTGTGCCCGTTTTGTGGCATTATGGATGACCTGGTTCACGTGTTCTCCCAGTGCGCACTATGGCGCACTACCAGCTGCCCTCCATCGAAGGATAGCTAGCTTATTTGGCCACCTAGGTGTTCCTTTCAACACCGTTCGTTTTCTTCATCCCTTGTCGGGACAAGCGGCTAAGCAATACGTGCTTCTGCTTGTTGAGTGCTCCTACCAAGTGTGGGTGGCACGGTGCTGTGCCGTCTTTGACGGCAAGCGACCCGGGCTTCACGAAGTGCTTGCAAAAGTACGGAAGGAGGTCTGGTTCGTTCTCCACAGAGAGTGGCAGCGCGTAGGTGCAAAGAAGTTTTATGAGATGTGGCACCGTCCGGCAGTGATTTTCAGTGAGGCAGGTGGGCAGATAACTATCAACTTTTAATGATGGCTTTCTCTAAGGCTCCACGACTAGGCCTAGTGAGCTGGTCGCCCCCGAGTTTGGTCTGTATGGTCTTTCACCCGAGCTTTGCATGTGCTAAGGTGATCCTGTCGCCTTGTCGGGCTTTACCCGCAAGGTCCGTGTTGGCTACTTCTGCAGGCTCGGCGACTCTAGTCGTCGAGGCGCAAGGTGGCTCCCTTCCTCGAGAAGGACAAAGCCGGCTTTCAGCCGTGCCGGTTTCCGTGGGTACGTTTGGTTTGCGTGCAGCGGCACTGGCCTCTGCACCAAATAGTAGTCCCGGAGACCCCACAGGACGGATTGTGTCTCACTGCGCCCTTGTGGTGAGGAGACGGGCCGTGACCGCAAAGTGCCTCGCGCTGAGCGATAGCCCATCCATCCTGAGGGGGTGTCGTCACAGGCTCTCAGCCGCGCGAAAGTGTGAGGGCACGGGCACTTTGGTTGTGGTGACTGAAGTTACCGCGACCGAGGGCAATCCCGCTGCCACGTTTTTGTCTACGTCCGCTTTGCGTGCAGTGTCGAGAGCCACCGTGCCGAAGGGTAGCCCCTGTGTCAAGTCTCGCTGGGCCCTAGCGGTCAGGAGACGGGCCATGACCGCAGCGCACCCCACGTGCTGCGATAGCCCACCTTTCCAGGGTATGTTCACTTTGCGCGTTGCGCCGGAAGTTGCTTTGCCGAAGGGTAGTCCCTTTGTCGGGCCTCCCTGGCTTGTACGCCGGGAGGCAGGCCGCGTCTGTTGGGCGCCTGGCGCCGAACGGTCGCCCCCTTGCCAGGGCATGGCCGTCGGCCCGAAACAAAACTCCCCCCCCCCCACACGACCCTGGGGGGGGGGGAGGCAGTGCCGGGACAGACGTAGGATGATGATGGGTTGATGAGTTAAGTGTGACTCTGGGACAAAGCGCTTCGGCGCCGCGTCTCCTTCCTATCTGACAAAGGCACCCGCTTAGCGGAGGGCGCATGACTCGCGTTCCCGCTCCGCTTAGCTGCTAAACGGAGCGTAAAAACGTCAACTAAAAACCTATGTTAAATGTCTCGCTCCGCTGAAATTCCGGCGTTGGCGTCGTTGGTTGTAAGCGAAAAATCATCTTGTGCGCGACCGAAAAATCGAGAGATTCAATAATAATAATAATAATAATAATAATAATAATAATAATAATAATAATAATAATAATAATAATAATAATAATAATAATAATAATAATAATAATAATAATAATAATAATAATAATAATAATAATAATAATATAAATATTAATAATAATAATAATAAATGTAATATTATTGAATTATAGTAGCCCCGCCACGGTGGTCTAGTGGCTAAGGTACTCGGCTGCTGACCCGCAGGTCGCGGGATCAAATCCCGGCTGTGGCGGCTGCATTTCCGATGGAGGCGGAAATGTTGTAGGCCCGTGTACTCAGATTTGGGTGCACGTTAAAGAACCCCAGGTGGTCTAAATTTCCGGAGCCCTCCACTACGGCGTCTCTCATAATCATATGGTGGTTTTGGGACGTTAAACCCCACAAACAACAACACTGAATTATAGTACACGTAAATCTAGAATTACAAACTACTGACAGCACCTGTTGCTAAATATACGTTAATACTTGCTAAAATATAAGCGCATTTTTTTCGCACTGAAGAAAACGCGATCGCTGTACGCGAAGAGATTGTATCCTTTTGAGAAATGCTACATTTATCAGAAAATAATGGTCGAATTCTGCATCGGAACCCGCTGGTCTTCCTCAACATCGACCGCCAACTTACGCTTAAGAAAACTTGAGGTTCAGGCGTTGCCTGAAGCTTCAATATCGCCCCGCCACGGTGGTCTAGTCTTTACGGCACTCGAATGCTAGCCCGAAGGTCGCGGGATCGAATCCCGGCTGCGGCGACTGAATTTTCGATGGAGGCGAAAGTGTGCGAAGACCATGTCCTTAGGTGCACGTTAAAGAACGCCCCGGTGCTCGAAATTTCCGGAGCCTTACACTACGGCGTTTCTTGTAATCATCTCGTGCTTTAGGGACGTTAAACCCTAGATATCACTATCATCATAGGTTTACATATCCCTCCTTCTTTCCCTCATTCTCATCCTCACATCTCTCCTTATCCCTCTCACTTCTCTTTCCAACCTCTGCCCAACCGCGGTGGCCTAGTGGCTAAGCTACTCGGCTGCGGAAAGCATGTGCTCATTACTTGGTAGGAGAGATATCCCCCCTAGCCAGCCAAATTCTAAAACGGGCTCTCGCTGATCCAGCCCCGAAACGCATCGTATGGGCTCTTGGCCATCAGGGCTTACGAGGTAATGAGGCCGCTGACGCGGCCGCCCGAGCGCTTACCCACCGGGCTCCTCACCTTGGCTCTTATGACTCGGAGGCCAATACACCGCTGCTGCGGTTCAAAGAAATTCTGACCTATTATCGCGACACTCACCGCCTTTACCCGGCTCCTGCAAAGGGGTTGAGTAAGGCGGAAGAGCGAACTCTAAGGCGCCTGCAGACAGGTACTCTACTCTGTCCTGCAATCCTAAAACATTTCGACGCGAACACAGATGGGCGGTGCCCACACTGTGGGGAGACGTGTGATATCTTCCACATGGTATGGGCATGTCCGAAAAATCCCCATCTACCCCCTTCCCCTACCCCTTCCCGAGAGGCATGGGAGACTGCCCTCATCAACTGCTCATCACTAGAGTCTCAATGGGCTCTGGTGAGACGGGCGCGAGTAGGGGCCTCGTCATGCGGTGTCCCGCACTAAGGACGCCGACCATGTAGCGGGGTCATGCTTTGGCCCAGTACCTCTCTCTTTTATATTAAATAGTTTTCATCATCATCATCATCATCGGCTGCTGACCCGCAGGTCACGGAATCGAATTTCGGCGGCAGCTGCTTCAATTTTGATGGAAGCAGAAATATTGTAGGCCCGTGTGCTCAGGTTTGGGTGCACGTTAAAGAATCTCATTTGATCGAAATTTTCAGAGCCGTCCACTACGGCGTCTCTCATAACTATATGGTGGTATCGAGACGTTGAACCCCACATATCAATCAAATCAATCTCTTTCTAACCTCTTTGCTATAGACCCTTTAATTGTTTACAAACACAGGCCCCTGTTGACATCTGGTTGCGGCTACCGATGTTACTCAATAGCATCGGTGGGCAAGAAGAGCTTTAGCAAATAGCCTGATGAAATTCTACACTTTCTTTCCTTTATCGGACAAAATGCATTCAAATAAATGTTCTCGTCAGCTACATGAAAGGTATAAAAAATTCCCTACACACGTTCTTTTTATCTGAAAAACTAAAAAAAAATCATTCCTTATCCTTGAAACAAACTTGAAAACGTGCTTTTAGTTCTACGTTAGGAGCTGGTAAATGACGTCCCTGGAAGTTTTTTTGCGTACAACGCTTGCCGTAATAAAACCGTCTATATTGTACTACGCAAGCCTATGCTTACCCTGCTAGCGTGCCTGGGTAGCCGAGTGGCTAAATGCCGGCCCCCAGATCGTGGGTATAGGGGTACAAATCAGGCTTTGCGAAGAAATCCTTTCACCATAATTTTCGTGACTCTCCTTCTATCTCCTATTTGCGCTCAGTACTCTATCTATCGCGCATCGGAGTTATAGCATCCAACACAGGACAAATCCAACTACGTGTTCTGTGAGCCAAGCTTCAGATGAAGAAAAAGAAGATGAAGAAGAAGGGAGCGCATGCCCGTTCATTACGCTGATTGTTTATATTAACCCAGCACGGATCAATACCAGGCTTATAAAGATACGCTGCTAATATCCAGGCGAATTTACATACACTTCCCAGAAGTGTTCGCCGCCGCCGAGGCTCAGTGGTCACGGTGATCAGCTGTCCACCCGAAAGATGCTGTTGTGATCTAGTGGTCAGTGGTTGCATTCCTTTGGAGGGGAAATGCCGGCTACGCATCTATACTTGGAGTAGGCGTACTGCAAAAAAAGTCATGGAAAAAAACTCTTCGGAGCCTTTCTCTCGCCAATATTTATATCGTGATTCGACTCATAAACACAGTAAAATTTTTTTTATTCAAAAGGATGAGTGCTGCATCTCAAGCTACTTATTGCACAAGAAAACTATCAGTAAATATCTATCAAAATGTTTTAAAAACTTCAAAAGCGCATAAATTCACTTTAGTTGACCTTGCCCAGATTCCCCACTGAGTGTATGACCTAGATGTCGAGCGACTCGTTGCCAGCACTAGAAACCTATCAGCAAATAGCTATAATTACGTTAAAAATTTTATAAGCGCATAAATTCACGTTAGTTGGCCCCCGCTCAAAATGGCAACTGAGTGCATGGGCGAGATGTCCAGAAACTCTTGCGCCAGCACCAGGAACCTATCAGCAATTAGCTATAATTACGTTCAAAAATATTATAGCCACATTATTTCACGTTAGTTGGCCTCGCAAAAAATTTAAGTTGAGTGCATGACCGAGATGTCCGGAAAATCGTGCGCCAGCAACGAATAGATTGCGGAAAATGGTCGGAGAGCATGAGGGTTTGGCGCTGGCTCCGCTGTTGCACACTGGAGTGGCTCACAAGGGTACGCTGGAGTTGTTTTGGGGCACCTGCCCGCTCATTGGGGCCAGCAAAGTGGCTGCCCGAGGCTTGGACATCAAGGATGTGCTCCACGTCATTCCCTACGACTTGCTACAGTGAGTCGACGGGTATGTGGGCCACAAGCTGGTTAAAGCGATGAGTCTACAAGAGTGACTCCAACAGTGCGTTCGCGTCTGCTGTTTTGAAGATCTTGTTTGTGATTCAACACGAGGTGCCATACTGCCTCCAGCGGGAAGTCCCGGGGTGTCGGTGGCGGAGCAGCGGCGAGCGATGGCAGAGGTGTCAGCAATGGCGAGTCGTGGGCTGACGGCAGTGGTGGATCGCTCTTCGCATCCCATCCATCCTCGTCCAGGTGGTGCACGGTGACCAAACCAGGAGCAGCTAGCAGCGTTACCTATTACTGTGGTGCCGATGGTGGTCGTGCGGCACTGTGCGACATATCCTGCGAGAGCGCTGCATCAGCGTGGCCTTAGCTACAGAGCGTGGGCGACAACGGCGCACACTGCTTCCACCTCCTTACAAGCTACCAGGAGAGCGTACCACGCGTACCATTCAGAGATCTGACCCGGTTGCATCCCGCAGACAGGAAGGGGATCATCACCACAAATTTTGACATGTCGCACTTGTTTCCGAGCTCGGCGAGGTACGAATGCCAGTGTTACTGAGCTCAGTTGTCGGAATGAGTTCGAATGCGAGTGCGTGCATGGCTGGCTTCCACTCCATCGTTGCATAGCAGCGAAAAAAGTTCTTTTCTTCGGGACTCATTGCGTTGAACAGCTCATCGGCGTCCAGATGTCTGTTCCGCACGTTGCCAGGAACGTTGTTGTCTTCTACACTCCACCGCATCGGCCTCTTCCCGTTCTATCGGGACCATGCCACGCACTTGCGATGGCTGCCTGGCCAACATTCGCGTTGATGTTACTGTCGATGTGACTGATCATGCCACTTCCCAATGAAAACTCTGGGCGAAAAAGAAAAAAAAAACGTGATTGCGCGTTGTAATAAATATTAAAAAAAGGCACGAAATTCGCACCGCAAAGGAGGAAAACCGATATCATCGAAACTCAAAGTACCTGCAAATATCAGTGCTCTATGGATTCGCATACTTTAAAAAAGCGTATCTATAAGAATTGATCATTCGGAATATTGTCATATAACTGAGTGAACAAAGAATTTTACTTGAAAATTGCTCACCTAAAAAAAAAACAAAAAATGTCTATGTATTGAAGGATCAACACCCAAAGCTCACAAATTTCGACTCATGCTTGCCTCTCTTGCTTGGGAATGACGACGACGAAGATGAAGATATCCCATCTGTGGGCGCGAACTATACATTCATATGAAGGGATGCTTTGCAGCGCGATGCTAAATACGGAGGAAGGAATAGAATGACAGGACAGAGCGCCACTAACAACATGTTTATTTTCAACCACAAAGCCACATTTAAGCCATAAATGTCAGGCAGGCGGATAGGCACATGGGTTCCTTCTGACAGCTGCGCGACAATGTCTTATACATAAAAGAAAAAGTCCACCACAGATAAAACCCATGTATTACCGCGTATGAGGGAATCCCGGCTCCTTGGGTGACAATGCAATTAAAGGCTGGACATGATACAAATATCACTAGAGCGTCAATAAGTTCGGCTTCAACGATCAAACGTGTCATCTCATCTTCATGCCGACAACATTGATTGTATTCTGGACCAAAGGCCGGCAACCACATGCATGAATGTGAAGAGCGATAAAACCTTCCGGTGGCAGTTTATTCGACTCGTAACTGTGCTTGCTGTCTCAGTCGCTCGTGCACATACCTACTGGTTTGACCGACATACATTTCCCACAAGATAACAAAATAACATAAATAACAGACTATATACACACCACAAATTTGAGTGTATGCATTTTTGTGCCCAATATACTTTTTCCACGAGATCGTTTTGTGATGGCACAATTTTCCAAGTCTATCGCACACTGAAAATAACACCCTCACATTGTCCCGAACCGTCATCTTTATCAGGTTGTAGGACAGCGGGTGAACATAAGAATATGTGGATGTGCGTCTCGTTTGTGCCGATGTATCGTCATGAACATTAGGCTACCTTGAACTTCCGCGAATATTTTTCAACTACTTTTCTGCAACGTAAACTGAAACATGGTCTGGATAGCCAGCTTCTTGCAAATGTGAGATCTGATTATGGAAGCTCTGCTTCATAAGGTGCACACATGATTGGTTCAATGCGTTCTTGAGGCATAGTCGTCACGATGCCTTTCTTGGTTTGTTTGGAATAAGCCGAATGTCATGGTAGTAAAGCTTTCCGAGCACGTGGATCATAGCACCGGCAGAGCCTGTTGTCAGAAAAATAAACACTTGTATCTAAAAAAACCTTACTTGTCCATTGGTAGGCCATTCCACAGTCACTTCAAAGGGATTAAGGCCATCACGAAACAGATTCAACGCATTAGTACTCTCCCTTTCAAAAGTTTTCCACGAGCTTTCAATAAAAATAACAAAACTATCCACCTACCTGAACACTTTCTTAATCGTCGTCCCTTGGAGACGCTCTGCCACAGTTCTATCAAGTTCTGCCAGAAAAATATTGCTGAAGACAGGCGCGGTGAAAAAAACGGATACATATGTCTTATTTTTGAAAAATAATATCACTGTTTCATTTGGTGAACATCCACATAGGATAAAATTCCAACATGGTCAGTGTATCATAGCGGTGGCAGCCTAGCTGCCGTCATGAAAACACGGCGACATTGACGATTGCAGGTCAGCTCATAATAACCCAAAAAGCTTTTATTGCACGCATATATATAAATAACGTGGAAAGGGGAAGGATACGATAAAAACAAGAAAAATGATCTTGGCGCCCGTGCAATGGCACCGCGAACGTAACTTGGCGGGTAGACACTGCATTTTCAACATTTCTTCCTTCGTAAAAACGATGTACTGGTTTTCGTGTTCTTGTGGAGCGGTTGTACGTTTTTTTTGCTCCCACCGAAGTGCCAGGGGTGTTGGGACAGCAACAGGCTCATGCTCGTCAGTGGCTGGGCAAGATTGTTGTGGTAACGCTCCCACAGCTTCGTCTGGGTTCGCTGTTGTCTGTGGGTCGAGTGGCATCGCTTTCAGCGTATTGGCTTTGCTGGTAGCGCCTGGTTCGGTCCACAGTGGTTCGTCTTGTGAAAGTCACCTAACAGTACGCACTGGATCTATGTGACGCCGCACGATTGCTTGAGGAGTCTCCACTGTGACCATAAGCCCTCCCGATGTGGCTGTTACCCGTCTTGACACCCATTTACTATTAGATCCATACAGTCGGACATGCACAGCGCAGCTCGTTGCCGGCAGCAACTCGTCAGTTTTCTTTTCAGAAGTGGGTGCACCAGCTGCAGGAAAGCAGGTGTCCAGGCGGAGCCGTATCTGGTATCCCAGCAGCATTTCCGTTCGTGACCATCCGGAATTCTGCGGAGACCTCCTGTAACTGAGCAACATTTTTCGATCCAGTTTTTTCCCTGCGCGACATAAAGCTTACCCTTCACAGAGATCGAAACTGCAGTAGTTAATCCCAAGAGCTCGTGGTCAATTTATAAGCAGTATTTTCCGATATGAAATGTTCTGAACATGGTTGTGCCTTTTCATCCAGCAATGCTGAGTATTGATGGCGATGCCGGTAGCATTTCTGGTGGCTTATGCATGTTGGCGTTCTTCTTATTTTGCAGGATTTCCTGGAACTATGATTAACCACGTTTATTCTGCGCTTTACAACTATTTTTTGAACATAACAAGCCGTTACAATGAGATGGTTTGGCTATATAAAGCCTCCCTGCATTTGCACCGCGTCCCCAAGCCAAGAGATGAAAAACGGAACTCTGCATATGTCACCTAAAAACAGCGCCACTTTAATGATTACTACTAACACAAGCTTATAGATAAACTTTTTTAAAATATTATCTTTTGCTATAAAGAATCAAACAATATTTCAGTTCCAATCAATAGATTGTTGACCGTGCACATTAACGCATGTTCACGTGACAGGGTATTCATGATAGTTCGTTTTTACCACTAGAGACGCCACAAGCCATTTTTCGCCATTTTCAGTGAAAGAAGAAAAAGAAAAATATACTTCTCACGAGAAAAAAAACGGTTCTGCTAGTACGCCTTCTGCAGTGAGCCGAAGACACTTTAATTGGGGGAAACGCAGAGGTAAAACCGCCCAGCGGTCAATCGGAGCGAACGTGAGCAGCAACAACACTCTTCCTTCTCTTCTTTCACTGGTGCTCCTGCCTGTGCCATATATCAATGCTACAAATCACTACCCCTAAGAAAAGGAGCCATCCTGGCTACCTATGGACTGGGTAGGATGGGTGGGTCGTAGTGCGGTTTCAATCGATCAGCATGAACAGTCTCACGACCGCGACGCCGTCGGTCGGTCCATGGTTGAACCGGCTCTGCAATATAGTTAACCGGTGAGGACTGACGTAGGGACTCGGTAGGGGCCTTCATACTTCGGCAGTATCTTGGTGGAAAGACCCGGGCCAGATGAGGGAACGCGAAGCCATACCAACGTGCCAGGCGAATATGACTGTGCAAGCAGGCTTTCATCGTGACGGTCTTTCTGGAACGCTTGATCTTGTGCGGTTAAGGAACGTGCGAGTTGCCTGCAATCTGCCGCATAGGTTGCGATTTCGGATAGAAATGTGGATTCTGAAGCGTCCGGACGGCACAAGAGAATCGTGTCCATGAATGAGGAAGGTACGCGCCCGTAGATAAGAAAGAACGGAGAGAACCCTGTCGTAGACTGAGGGGCGCTATTGTAAGCGTAAGTAACAGAGTAGAGTATGCGGTCCCAGTTAGTGTGGTCAGCGCACACGTACATAGACAGCATGTCGCCCAGTGTGTGGTTAAACCGTTCGGTCATTGCGTTTGTTTGCGGATGGTACATGCTGGTTGTCCGATGCACAACGTTGCATTCACGAAGAAGGGCTTGTACGGCTTCGGTAAGAAACGTACGTCCGCGGTCGCTGAGTAGCTCACGAGGTGCGCCATGGCGAAGAACAAGATTGTGAAGAATAAACGAGCCAAATTCACGTGATGTGGCCTCTGGCAGCGCTGCAGTTTCAACATAGCGTGTCAAGTGATCGATAACGACAACCACCCAGCGATTCCCGTCAGGAGTGTAGGGAAGGGGACCGTACAAGTCAATTCCGATGCGGTCAAAAGGTCGGGATGGGCAAAGCAGCGGCTGCAGTTGTCCATTGGCTATGTTCGGTGGGCTTTTTTGGTGTTGACATTTGCAACACGAACGTAGGTACTGTCGGACAAGTCGGTACATTCCGTGCCAATATTACCACAGCCGGAGGCGGGAATACATTTTATCACACCGGCGTGGCCGCATTGAGGATCCGCGTGAAAGAAGTTGCAAATAGGAGCACGTAGGTGGCGAGGAATCACAAGCAACCACTTGTGGCCGTCGGAAAGGTAGTTGCGACGGTACAGGAGTTCATCATGGATGGCGAAATGTCGAGCTGGAGGTCGTAATGAACGATTGGCGGTATCTTGGGCTGGCTGAGACAGTATCTCTATCATAGAGACTATCCAAGCGTCTTGGCGATGCTCGGAGTGCATGTCAGTGAACGAAGGTGCCGCAGCATCGGGACTGGAAACAGACGCACTTCCATGTTCATGGGAAAGTGGAGAGCGGGAAAGAGCATTGGCGTCTGAATGTCGGCGGCCCGACCTGTGGATGACACGGATATCATAAACCTGGAGACGCAATGCCCAACAAGCCAGACGGCCAGACGGGTCTTTTTGTGACAATAACCAGCAGAGGGTGTGGTGATCTGTCACGACGTCAAATGGACGGCCATAGACGTATGGTCGAAATTTTGTGATTGCCCTAACGATGTCCAAACATTCCTTTTCTGTGATTGAATAATTCTCTTCAGCCCTAGCAAGAGTGCGACTGGCATAAGAAACCACGTACTCGTCAAAACCAGACTTGCGTTGAGCAAGAATAGCGCCAAGGCCGACTCCACCAGCGTCAGTGTGGATTTCGGTAGGGGCATCTAGGTCAAAGTTACGGAGAATCGGTGGAGATGTCAGCAAATGACGTAGTTTCACAAATGTGTCATCGCAAGTGAAAGACCACGCCGAAATTCCTTCACTCTCAGAAAGTAGCCGTGTTAAAGGGGCTATTACGGATGCGAAATTTCGGACGAATTGACGAAAGTATGAACATAAGCCGATAAAGCTCGGAGTTCCTTTAGTGTCGATGGCTTAGGAAACTGGGCGACGGCACGGAGTTTTGCAGTGCCAGGTAGAACACCATCCTTGCTGACAACATGCCTTAAGATGGTGAGCTTCCAAGCGGAAAAATGGCACTTTTCAAATTTAGTTGGAGCCCAGCATGTGTGAGTTATTCCAGGACACTTGTGAGGTGCAGATGATGGGTATCAAAGTGTTTTGAAAAAAACGACGACGTCGTCCAAAAAGCAAAGACACGTATGCCATTTGAGGCCTCGAAGTATGTTGTCCATCAGACGCTCGAAGGTCGCAGGGGCGTTGCAAAGACCAAACGGCATCACGTTAAATTAGTACAAGCCGTCCGGAGTTACAAAAGCAGCCTTGGCACGGACAGATTCGTCCATGGGTACTTGCCAGTATCCTGATCGAATATTCAGTGAGGAAAATAACTCTGATCCTTGCAAACAGTTTAGAGCGTCGTCGATTCTGGGGAGCGGATAAACATCTTTGCGCGTGATCTTGTTAAGGCGCCTGTAATCAACGCAGAATCGGATGCTCCCGTCCTTCTTTTTGACCAGTACCACTGGGGAGGCCCCCGGACTGTTGGACGGCTGTATGACACCACGATTGAGCATATCAGACACTTGATCGTCAATAACTTGGCGTTCAGAGTGAGAGACCCGGCATGGACGCTGAGGCAATGGTGTGTGGGCGCCGGTGTCTATACGATGAACAATTGCAGATGTTCGGCCCAGATTGGTTTGCTTGAAGTCAAAAGACGCCCGGAAGCGGTCGAGAAGTGTCAAGAACGGGTTCGTTGGACAACAGGAAGGTCCAAATCCATCGATGGAATGGAGGCGTCCAGGGAAGATGTGGTGGACGTGGAAGCGAGAGTAACACTGGCGATCTGAAGGCTTGTTGCGCGATCGAGCAGTTGACAGGCGCAAATACAATCAATGTCCTCAAAACGGTCGATGAATTCACCACTGAATAATCTGGCTGGCACTGAAAAGAGATTCGTGGCGTAAATGGTTGCGGAAGTGTTTTCGACCATCAGAAGAGCAAAAGGCAGAACGTTTTTTCGAGAAGTGAAGTCTTCAGATGGCGTGAACATGACGTTCAAAAAAGCAGCATGGTCGCAGAAGATCGGCAAAATAACCGAAGGCATAGGTGGGATATCCGTGTCTGCAGCGACGACAACACGAGAAATGAAAGGCTTGTTAGAATCATCGTCTGCGAGTGATGATAATTCCAGTTCGGCCCGTGCACAATCAAGCACGGCATGATGTGTGGAAAGGAAGTCCTAGGCAAATATCACGTCATGCGAGCAGTATGGAAAAACGATGAATTCGACCACGTAAAGAACGTCCTGGATGAGTAGCCGAGCCGTGCACGTCACAGAAGGGTTTACTTGATGTGTGGTTGCCGTACGCAGGGAGAAGCCAGAAAGTGGAATCGTAACTTTCTTTAACTTGCGACACATTGCTTCACTTAATACAGATCTACATGGCAGCTCTAGTATCGATTAATACTTGAACGGCAACACCTTCAATAAAAACAGTTATTTTGTTAGTGGGTAGAAGACGAGGCCTTGTAGAGTTCGACGGCGGTGCAGTTCTTGCCTCCGGAATTGCGATGGTCAGTTTTCTGTTTGGGCAGGTGGTGCACGCCGAAGCATCGTTGAAGGCGAACGTCGGCGTGGGGAGGGCGATCGGTGCTGGTTGAAGGCGCGGCGGCTCGGTGGAGGGGTATGCGAAGTAGCATCGAGGGGCGGCGTCTGGGGTGGCTCTTTGTGAACGTAGCCATAGATTTCATCGATGGTACCTGGATGAGGGACGCGCCGGCGACAGAACCGCTCAACATGGCCTGGCAGACGACAGTAGTAGCAGATGGGTCTGTTATCCGGTGTGCGCCAAGGAAGGTTGGGAAGCGTTTAAGGACGGCGTAAAGGGAAACCGGCGAACCTGCCGGTACGCGTGTTGCGTCGAAGGCGTTCGTTTGGTGGGCAGAGTCGACGACGTTTGACGGCGCATGTGCCGGCCTTCGCCGACGTCAGCGTAAGTCAGGGGAGCGGACACAGGCGGTGGCTGGTACGTGGGTAGTAGTGCATTGCAGAATTGCTCTTCAATGGTCTGGCGCAGCGACGAGGTCAGCCCGTGAGTATTGCTGGGAAGGAAGGGCACAAGAGACAACCGGCGAGCCACTTCGTCTCGGATGAACTGTTGGATTTGCGACATCAATACCGTCTGTTCCGATGAAATTGTAACAATGGTCAATGGTGACGTGGTCGTCATGTCGAAAGCAGGACGTCGTGTTGAAATGCGCTGTGTTCGCAACTCATCGTATTTTTGGCAGTGCTGAATAACTTCCGCAACCTTTCGCGGGTCTTTCGCCACCAGCATGTGGAAGGCATCATCTTCGATGCCCTTGATAATACGTTTCACCTTGGCTGTTTCTTACATGTCGGGATTGTAGCGACGTCAGAGGCCCACAACGTCCTCGATGTAGGACGTGAAACCCTCTCCAGACAGTTGGGCGCGATCTCGCAAGCGCTGTTCTGCGCGGAGCTTGCGCACTGTTGGTCGGCCAAACACGTCCGCGAAGGTGATCTTGAAAGTGGCCCAGTCGGTAAGCTCAGCTTCATGGTTGTTGAACCAGAGCTACGCTACTCCTCTCAGGTAAAAGTGGACACAGTCAAGTTTGTCGTTTTCGTCCCACCTATTATCGACGCTTACTTCCTCGTACGAAGAGAGCCAGTCCTCGACGTCCTGCTCATCTGTGCCACTGAAGATGACTGGGTCTACCTGTCTCGGGACACCGGGACGGCGGGCAGGTGGGGATGTAGGAATGGTTTGCTGTACAACGTCGGTGGACATCGTTGACGGTGAAGGTAGAGTTCGGTTGCGGAGTTCCAGGATGGGAATTGGATCCAGCACTCTCCACCACTAGCTAGTACGCCTTTAGCAGTGAGCCGAAGACACGTTATTTGAAGGAAACGCAGAGGTAAAGCCGACCAGCTGACAAGCAGAGCGATGATGATGATGATGATGATGATGATGATGACCTATGATGGATGGCGCTCACCAACAGAGGGGGACGGGCCAAGAACCGGGCGGCAGGATACTTAAATGAAACTAAAATGAAAATAAAACCAATCTGAAAATTAGTTTGGAAATAATACTACAAATAAATAAAAATGTTTGCTGAGCAAGCGGTCAAACCATCTCTTGTTTTTGACAGACATAGCTAAGAATTATAAACTAAAGATCCGAAAAGGTTAGAGTTCACCAGCACGGTAATCTTTTAGTTGCGTTAAGGTAATCAAACAGAGTGGAGCATATATCCCTGTGGCAGTAACCAAATGAAGTTCCGCCAAGTGATAAAATTACTGGTAGATTTACTTGTATTCTTAGCTTTTGTAATGGGGCTACTAAAAATCTTTTTCTCCGATAAGAATAACGATGACAGAATAAAAAAATGTTCAATTGTTTCAATTTTGTTGCACCAAATAGAGGTAATAATTTAGTTGTGGAACTTTGCAGCGCAATCTGGTATAAGCGACCTCTAACTGGCCAGATACACACCACTGTTTATTCCAACAATACCTCAAATGCTCGAAATCTTTGAATTTATCCAAATTACCGTTTCGCCATTGCAGACAAGCATTTCGGAACCTTAGCGCTGTTACGTAAGACGTATCTGGCAAAACTGGGATGGTGGGCCCACTCAGAGATACTGCTGCTAAAGAGTGCGCCATTTCGTTCAAATATAATCCGCGGTGGCCCGGTACCCATAGCAAATGCAGTTTTTTACGTTTTTCGGTACTAATTGCCGAAACGTATTCATCAGCTTTGCATTTACCACCGCAGAAAGTGCATTACAAACTGATAACGAATCTGTAATGATAACTGCTAATGATTTGCTTGAGGGTAATTTGCGTAGGGCAAGAACAATAGCCAATAATTCTGCAATGAATACTGGGGCATAATCTGGGAGTCGAATCGAAAAGGACCAGTGCAGAGAAGGAGAGAAGATGCTAACCTCAGCCTTTTCTTTTGACACAGATGCATCAGTAGCAATGATGTTGCTTATGTCTAGGTGAGCTAGATAATCTGCTAACCAGTCATTTAAGTACCTATGTGCCAATTGTTTCGCGTTATGAGGAAATATATCATCAAATTGTAGGCTAAGCATTGACTTTACATTGTGTATTGGACCAATATGTTTAATTTTTACTTTCAGTTGCTGTAGTTTTCAGTTTTGTTTTGCTTCTGCAAATATTTTTTGCGGGGTGTGTAGTCGCGACCAATGTGTTTCGAAAAATAAAGCCGGTTCTTGAATGAAAGCGTAAAATGAGAGTCTTTGGTGTGAACTGTATATCTTTCGGAATGCTTGCACAGTAAGAATTTTAAACTTTTTTAGCAGAGAAGGTAGGCGAGCTTCTATATACAACACGTTATTTGCAATATATTTTGGTAGACCCAGACACAAACGCTACGCTTCTCTTTCCGGCAGTATTAGGGGTCTAATTTTATAAGCTGCACCGCCAGAAAATAATGCACTTCCGAATTCCATGATGGGCCGCACATAAAGTTTATATATCATTATTAGCACATCTCTTATTATTAACCCAGCATGGATCAATATCACGCTTATAAAGATACGCTGCTAATATCCAGGCGAACTTACATACACTTCCCAGAAGTGTTCGCCGCCGCCGAGGCTCAGTGGTTACGGTGATCAGACGTCCACGCGAAAGATGCTGTTGTGATCTAGTGCGCAGTGGTTGCATTCCTTTGGAGGGGAAATGCCGGCTACGCATCTATACTTGGAGTTAAACGTACTGTAAAAAAATCACGGAATAGAATTTTTGGAGCCTTTCTCTCTACAATAATTATATTGTGATTTGACTCATAAACGCAGTAAAATTATTTTTTATTCAAAAGGATGAATGCTGCATCTCAAGCCACTTATTGCACAAGAAAGCTATCAGTAAATATGTATCAAAATGTTTTAAAAATTCATAGGCGCGTAAATTCACTTTAGTTGACCTCGCCCAGATTTCCCACTGAATGCATGACCTACATGTCGAGCAACTCGCGGGCAAGCACGAGGAACCTATCAGTAATTAGCTGTAATTACTTATGTGCTCAAAAATATTATGAGCACATAAATTCACGTTAGTTGGCCCCGCTCAGAATGCCAACCGAGTGCATGATCGAGATGTCCGGAAAATCGTGCGCCAGCAACGAATAGATTGCGGAAAAGGGTCGGAGAGCATGAGGGTTCGGCGCTGGCTCCGCTATTGCACGCTGAAGTGGCTCACAAGGGTACGCTGGACTTGTGTTGGGGCACCTGCCCGCTCATTGTGGCCAGCGAAGTCGCTGCCCGAGGCTTGGACATCAAGCTTGTGCGCCACGTCATTACCTAGGATTTGCCACAGTCAGCCGACGGGTATGTGGGCCACAAGCTGGTTAAAGGGATGAGTCTACAAAAGTCCGATGTTTTGAAGATCTCGTTTGTGATTCAACATGAGGTGCCATACTGGCTCCAGAATGAAGTCCCGGGGTGTCGGTGGCCGAGGAGCTGCGAAAGATGACATAGGTGGTGGCGATGGCGAGTCGTGGGCTGGTGGCAGCGGTGGATCGCTCTTCGCATCCCATCCATCCTAGTCCAGGTGGTGCACGGTGACCAAACCAGGAGCAGCTAGCGGCGTTACGTATTACTGTGGTGCCGATGGCGGTCGTGCGGCACTGTGCGACATATCCTGCGAGAGCGCTGCATCAGCGGGGCCTTAGCTACAGAGCGTGGACGACAACGGCACACACTCCTTCCACCTCCTTACAAGCTACCAGGAGAGCGTACCACGCGTACCATTCAGAGATCTGACCCGCTTGCATCCCGCAGACAGGAAGGGGATCATCACCACAAATTTTGACATGTCACACTTGTTTCCGAGCTCGGCGAGGTACGAATGCCAGTGTTACTGAGCTCAGTTGTCGGAATGAGTTCGAAGGCGAGTGCGTGCATGGCTGGCTTCCACTCCATCGTTGCATAGCAGCGAAAAAAGTTCTTTTCTTCGGGACTCATTGCGTTGAACAGCTCATCGGCGTCCAGATGTCTGTTCCGCACGTTGCCAGGAACGTTGTTGTCTTCTACACTCCACCGCATCGGCCTCTTCCCGTTCTATCGGGACCATGCCACGCACTTGCGATGGCTGCCTGGCCAACATTCGCGTTGATGTTACTGTCGATGTGACTGATCATGCCACTTCCTAATGGAAAATCTTGGCGAAAAAGAAAAACGTGATTGCGCGTTGTAATAAATCTTAAAAAAGGGCACGAAATTCGCACTGCAAAGGAGGAAAGCCGATGTCATCGAAACTCAAAGTACCTACAAATATCAGTGCCCCATGGATTCGCATATTTTAAAGCAGTGTATGTATAAGAATTGATCATTCGGAGTATTATCATATTGTGCCACATTGTTCAGCGCCACGGTGCTCCATCTACAGTGATAACCGACAGAGCAACAGCGTTCACTGCACAGCTTATTGCTGAAGTTTTTCGACTAATTAACACTAGGCTTCGAACGACGACTGCTTACCATCCGCAGAGCAACGGTTTAACCGAGCGACTAAATAAGACAGTCCCAAACATGATCTCCATGTACATCGACGTCCAACACAAAACATTTTGTCTTATGTGACGTTCGCTTATAACACCGCCGTTCAAGAAACAACCCGATTTACACCGTTTCGACTTCTCTATGGCTGCGATGTTCAGACGATGCTGGATGCGATGCTTCCTTGTGAAGACGCCAATCAATTAGGAACTGACGCAGAAGAATTTGCAGAGCGTGCCGAGGAAACTCGCCAGCTCGCCCGGCCTCACATTGGTCAGCAGCAACAGGTCGATGCACGACGTTACAATATGCGTCACAATGACGTATCTTACAGTCCGGGAGACCAAGTTCAGGTTTGGACCCCTTTTCGACGCCGTGGCCTCTCCGAAAAGTTGCTATGCAGATACTTCGGTCCGTATAAAGTATTACGACGCGTGAGTGACGTAAACTAGGAAGTGGTTCCGGACGCTACGTCGTCACGATGGGTACAACGAAAACAACCGACCTCTGACCTCTGACACGTGGTTCGCATGAAGCCTTATTTTGCGCGTTCCTAAAAGACCACTTTTTCTGTGTTTTTTTATTTTTGCTCCAACAATTGCCTCATCATTGGTGAACTTATCGCGTCTAACATTTGATTATTGGTGTACTTTTTCATTGTTTAAGCTACTTTGTTTTGTTTTTTTTTGCAATAACTTTACAGCATCGAGACGATGCTCTTTCTTTTTTTTTGTTGAGGAGGAATATTGCCACCTACTTCTAGTAGTGGGTCATACGCCAAGGTGAAGGCTCACACCACAGAGAAGAAAGAAGTGCGCGTGGGCCCCCGCTCTGGAAAACAAGCCCAACCGACGCGCTTGGTTAGAGCCCTGTTGCTCAGACGTCAATACTTTTCACACAAGGTAACAAAATAACATAAATAACAAACGATATGCACACCACAAATTTCAGTGTATGCATTTTTGTGCACAACACCCTTTCCCCACGAGATGGATTTGTGATGACACAATTTTTCAAGTCTATCGCACACTGAAAATAACACCCTCATATTGTCCCAAACCGTCACCTTTATTAGGTTGTGTGACAGCGGGTGAACATAAGAAAATGTGCCTGGGCGTCTCGTTTGTGCCGATGCATCGTCATGGACATTAGGCTACCTTGAGCTTCAACGAATAATTTTCAACTATTTTTCTGCAACGTAAACTGAAACATGGTCCGGATAGCCAGCTTCTTGCAAACGTGAGATCTGATTATGGAAGCTCTGCTTCATAAGGGGCACACATGATTTGTTCAATGCGTTCTTGAGGCATAGTCGTCAATATAGTCGTCATAGTCGTCGAGAAGACCAATCAGTATTGAATTCCAATCTTTGTATATATATATGACTGGTGTACTAAGTGAAACATGAACCTAAATGCCGACAAATCAGTTTTTATGAAAATAACCAATAAGAAAAATTCTCTATCCTTCCCTTACAATCTTTCAGGACAACCTTTGAACGAAGTTACAGAATATAAGTACCTGGGTCTTACCATAAGAACAAAAGGGAAGGATACGTGCAAAAGGGAAGGATACGTTAAGAAACAAGAAAAATGATCTTGGCGCCTGCGCAATGGCACCGCGAGCGTAAGTGGCGGGTAGACACCGCATTTACATTTCTTCCTTTGTAAAAACGATGTACTGCCTTTCGTGTTCTTGCGGGGTGCCGGAGTGGTTGTACGGTCTTTTTTTCCTCCCTCCGAAGTGCCAGGGGTGTTAGAACTGCAACAGGCTCATGCTTGTCGGTGGCTGGGCAAGCTTCTTGTGGTGACGCTCCCACAGCTTCGTCGGGGTTCGCGGTTGTCTGCCGGTCGAGTGGCGTCGCTTTTTGCGTATTGCCTTTGCTTTTAGAGATTGGTTCGGTCCACAGCGGTTCGTCCTGTGAAAGTCAGCTACCAGTACGCACTTGATCTATGTGACGCCGCACGATTGCTTGAGGAGTCTCCACTGTGACCATAAGCCCCCTCGATGTGGCTGTTACTAACCTTGAGACCCATTTACGATTAGACCCGTAGTTGCGGATATGCACAGCGCAGTTCATCGACGGCAGCAACTCGCCAGTTTCCTTTTTAGAAGTGGGCGCACCAGATTCAGGGAAGCAGGTGTCCAGGCGCAACCGTATCTGATATCCCAGCAGCATTTCCAATGGCGACCATCCGGATTTTTGCGGAGACCCCCTGTAATTGAGCAACTTTATTCGATCGAGTTTTTTCCTGCGCGACAGAAAGCTTACAATTCGTAGTTATCGTAGCTGCAGTGTTTAATCCCAAGAGCCCGTGGTCATTTTATAAGCAGTATTTTCCTTTCTGAAAGGCTCTGAACACGGCAGTGCCTTTTCATCCGGCAACGCTGAGTATTGATAGTGATGTCGGTAGCTGTTTTTGTGGCTTATGCATGCTGGCGTTGTTCTTAATTCGCAGGATGTCCTGGAACTATGCTTCACCATGTTTTTTCTGGGCTTTAGAACATTTTATGAAAATAACAAGGCGTTACAGTGAGACGGTGTGGCTCTGTAGAGCTTCCCTGCATTTGCACCGCGTCGCCAAGCCAAATAATCGAAAATGGAACTGCTCATATGTCACGCAAAGACAGCGCCACTTTAATGCAAACTACTAGCGCGAGCTTATACACATACTTTTTAAAAATAATATCTTTTGCTATAAAGAATAAAAAATATTCCAGTACGAATAAAAAAATTGTTGACCGTGTACATTAATGCATGGTCACGTGACAAGGAATTCAAGATAGCTTATGTTTTTGCCACCAGAGACGCCACAGGCCATTTTTCGTGATTTTAATAGAAGAAATAAAAATAAAAACCCACTTCTCACGAGAAAAAAATGGTTTGTGTGAGTGACTTTAAGGGACAATCTTTCCATTCGTGCAGTCATCTCAGTTGATGTTGGCAGTTGTCGGTCCTTTTAAGGCTATGCTCGAACTTCCCATATTTCATCTTCTGAAGACCATCTTTAACTGTCCTGACTGCCCTTCCGCTGCTCCATCGGACTGCGGATGGAAAGGGGCGGTTCTTAGATGCGTATTGTTTCTGCGAGCAAACATAGCAAAATCGTGACTGGTGAACGGCGTTCTATTTGAGATGCTACGGTTCTTGGTACCTCAAATATGTCACGCAAGCAGTTGATTGTGATTGCCCAAGTAGCCGTGTTCAGTGGCACCGTTTCTATCCATTTCATGTGAGAATCCACTGGGGCTAGAAACATTTTGCCTTCTATCGGCCCTGCAAGATCTACGTGAACCCGCGACCATCTCTCTTGCGTTTCCGGCCAGTTCAAAGGTGGGGCTGTTGGAGGCCTAGGCAAATGGTCAATGCAATTTTGGCATTGCGCTGCTGTTAATTCTATGTCGCGGTCAATCCTGGCCACCAAACTAACGATCGTGCCATTGTTTATTGTCGAAGAGCCTTGATGAGTCGCATGCAGTAAGTGCAAAAAACTCTGCCACGCTGCGGCACGTATGACGACACGATGTCCCCAGTAGACGAGTTCGTTTGCGAGAAAAAAGCTCAAACCGGCGATCGACAATAGGAACTAAGGAAAGGCCAAGATGCACTGCGCCTTTCAGCCAACCGTGCAACAGGTTTTGTTTTACACGGGATAGAACAGTCACTGGCCGTCAGCTCCTTCAGCTCGCGCGTTGCGACTACGCCGTCATTCAGGTTATTCAAGTAAATGCTTACCCTTCAGATTCAGGTTCCGTGACGGCATCTTGGCTCCGTAGCGGCAGTCTGCTCAGTGCATCAGCATTCAGTACCCTCCTTCCTGGGGCATACTCAAGCTTGTAACGGTAACCGCCAAGGTAGAGGGCCCACCGTTGGATCCGAGCTGCGGCCATTGCAGGCATCTGGCGGTCGGGTCTCAACACTCCCAAAAGTGGCTGGTAGTTGGTAGGCATGATGAACTCTCGACCTAGGAGATAATCCCTGAATTTAGAAAAACTCCATAAACCAGTGCCAGTGCTTCTCATTCTAATTGAGAATAATTCATTTCGGCTTTTGTAAAAGTTCTGGACTGGAATCCGATCGGCCTATTAGTACCTCCATATCTGTGAAAAAGGACGGCTCCCATGCCACGAGAGGATGCATCGCATTTCAACTTCCGTTGCCTCGATGGGTCAAATTGCACTTGAATTCCAGCATTTTAAAGGCACTGTTTTGCCTTGCGAAATGCAGATTCATGTGCTGACTTCCACTGCCATCGCACGTTTTTTCCAACAACTGGCACAATAGAAGCGACATATCTGACATATGTTCGGCAAAAGCTTTGAATAAAACGTTATCATTCCAAGAAGCTAACGCAGCTTATTAATGTTTTCGGGGCTTGATGCGTTAATGATAGCATCTAAGTTCTGCTCAGTTGGGTGAAAGCCGGCTTGATCAATGCAGTGCGCAAGTGATGGCTGCGTAAATTTACACTTATCGTACCTGGGCTTCGCGCCATGTTCTCGGAATCGTATAACACACTGTGCAATCGTGCTCCGCCATCACCAAGAGTTTCAGAGATGAGAACATCATCCGAGTAAGCCTGAATGCCAGGTAGGCAAGAGATAATCGTATCTATTTTAGGGTCGAAGCTCCTTATGGCGTGGCTTGTGCGTCCTCCGTGACCGTGCGTAACTACCGGTGGCACACATCCGAGAGAGCCGGTATGTGCCACAGGGGAAGGAGAGAGACGATAGCGCGACTACGATCACGATAAAAAGATGCGGGAGTGCGGTACTTTGAGTGTTCACTAGATAGATGGATGGACGGACGGATTGATGGACGCACGGATGGATGGATGAATTGACGGTCGCACGGATAGATGGATGGACGGATGAATGAACGGATGGACGGACGGATGCATGGACGGCTGATTGGACGGACGGTGACGGATGAATGGACGCACGGATAGATGGTTGGATGGACAGACGCACGGACGGACGCATGAATGGATGGATGGGCGCACGGATGGATGGACGCACGGATGGATGGATGGACGCATGGACGCACGGTATTGATGGATGGATGAACAGACAAGCAGACGGACGGATGGAGGCTGCGCACCACTCATCATAATTCACTCCGTGGATATATGCTGTGATTTTTTCTTTGAAATATGGCTGCAGCGGAAGAAATGCCAAAAGGGAGCCCATTGTAACAAAACAGGCCCTTGTGAGTGTTAATAACGCCAAGTTTTCGGGAATCTTTGTCCAGAGCCACCTGGTTATATGTGTCCCGCAAGTCAAGCGTACTGAACAGCTGGCCATTTTCAAAGACGCAAAAATATCTTGAATAACTGGTAGCTGGCCCTGTTCCGTGGCACAAGCAGGATAGAGAGTAGCTTTGAAGTCTCCGCATATTCTAACAGAGCGGTCAATGAGAACAGACACAATGGGCGTCGCCCAGTTAGAATGCTTGACTGCGCGATATTACACCTTGTGTCACTAACCGGTCGAGTTCTTGCGATACTTTGTCGCGTAAAGCATCTGGAATAGGTCTCGCCTTACAGAATTTGGGGACAGCGTCTTCTTTTAGTCGGAGACTGGCCGGTAATCCATTGAACAAGCCCAAGGTTTCCGAACTACATCCTCGTAGGTGTGACGTAGGGCATTCACGCAGTGGTGCTTCACTATAGAATAGAACATCTTGTCCCAGTGTTGCTGTGACACGTTTTAGCCAGGTGACCTCTCAGACCGCAAGCATAGCATCGTGCCTTCTTCCATCTGCAGCTGTTTGCAGCATGCCTATAGCTGGAACACCTTCCGCACTCCAATATCTCTGATGTTTTCCTGGTTGATCGTGATGGCAGCTTGGGACGCATCATCATCATCATCATCATCATCATCATCATCATCATCATCATCATCATCATCATCAGCCTGACTACGTCCACTGCAGGACAAAGGCCTCTCCCATATTTTCCGCCAGTTAACCCGGTCCTGTGCTTGCTGCTGCCAATTTATACCCGCAAACTTCTTAATCTCATCTGCCCACCTAACCTTCTGTCTCCCCCTAACCCACTTGCCTTCTCTGGGAATCCAGTTAGTTAACCTGAACGACCAGCGGTTTTTCCTGTCTACGCGCTACATGCCCGGCCCATGTCCATTTCTCCTTCTTGATTTCAGCTATGATATACTTAACCCCCGTTTGTTCCCTAATCCACTCTGCTCTCTTTGTCTCTTAAGATTACACCTACCATTTTTCTTTCCATTGCTCGCTGCGTCGTCCTCAATTTAAGCTGAACCCTCTCTGTAAGTCTCCAGGTTTCTGCTCCGTAGCTAAGTACCGGTAAGATACAGCTGTTATATACCTTTCTTTTGAGGGATAGTGGCAATCTACCTGTCATAATTTGAGAGTGCTTGCCAATTGTGCTCACCCCATTCTTATTCTTCTAGTTACTTCAATCCCATGGTTCGGCTCTGCGGTCATTACCTGCCCTAAGTAGACATAATCTTTTACAACTTGAAGTGCACTATTACCTATCTCGAAGCGCTGCTCTTTTCCGAGGTTGTTGTACATTACTTTCGTTTTCTGCAGATTCATTTTAAGACCCACCTTTCTGCTCTCCTCGTCTAACTCCGTAATCATGAGTTGATATTCGCGCAGGTTACTAAGGTACTCTCCCTTAACTCTTATCCCTAACTGTTCCCATTCTAGGCTTCGGAAAACCTCCTGTAAGCACGCGGTAAATAGCATTGGGGAGATTGTGTCCCCCTGCCTTACACCCTTCTTGATTGGTATTCGGTTGCTTTCTTTATGAAGCACTATTGTAGCTGTTGATCCCCTGTAGATTTCTTCCAGGATGTTTATATGTACTTCATCGACGCACTGATTTCGCAGTGTCTGCATGACGGCTGATATTTCTACTAAAGCAAACGCCTTCTCGTAATCTATGAAGGCTATGCATAGTGGTTGGTTATATTCTGAGCATTTCTCTATTACCTGATTGATAGTATGAATGTGGTCAATTGTTGAGTAGCCTGTTCGAAATCCTGCTTGTTCCTTTGGTTGATTGAATTCTAATGTTTTCTTTACTCTGTTAGCAATTACTTTTGTAAATAGCTTGCATACTACAGAGAGCAAGCTAATCAGCCTGTAATTCTTCAATTCCTTGTCATCTCCTTTCTTATGTATTAAGATGATGTTAGCGTTCTTCCAAGACTCTGGTACTCTTCCCGTCAGGGGACACCTCGTAAACAGGGTGGCTAGTTTTTCTAACACAATCTGTCCTTCATTTTTCAGGAGATCTGATGTTACCTGATCCTCACCAGCAGCTTTGCCTCTTTGCATGCTCTCCAAAGCTTTTCTGACTTCTATCATTACTGGGGGGTGTCATCTGGGTTACTGCTAGTTCATTTAGTATTAAAGTCGTGGTTGTCCCGGCTACTGTACAAATCTCTGTAAACTCCTCCGCTATTTTAACTATCTTATTCATATTGGTAGTTATTTTGCTTTCTTTGTCCCTTAGTGCACACATCCGATTTTTGCCTATCCCAAGTTTCCTCTTCACTGCTTTGATGCTTCCTCCGTTTTTCAGAGCGTGTTCAATTCTCTCCATGTTATACCTTCTTACGTCGGATACCTTACGCCAATTAATCAACTTCGAAAGCTCTGCCAGTTCTATTTTGTCTGTTGAACTTGAGACTTTCATGATTTGACACTTCTTAATGGTATCCTTTGTTTCCTGGCAAAGCTTGCCAATGTCCTGTCTAACTATCCTGCCTCCAACTTCCAATGCACACACCGTAATGATACTCGTCAGATTATCATTCATTGTATCTATGCTAAGGTTGGTTTCCTCATAAGAGCCGAGTACCTGTTCTGAAGCGAGACTCTGAATTCCTGTACTTTCCCTCTCAGTGCTAGCTCATCGATTGGCTTCTTGCGTATCAGTTTCTGTCGTTCCTTCCTCAAATCTAGGCGAATTCGAGACCGTATAATTCTATGGTCACTGCATCGTACCTTGCCAACCACTTCCACTTCCTGCACGATGCCTGGGTGTGCGCTCATTATAAAGAATATTTCGTTCTTATTTTCGCCATTAGGGCTCCTCCATGTCCACTTGCGGTTTCCTCATTTTCGGTAGAAGGTATTCAATATCCGTAAATATTTGCTTTCTGTGAATTCTACTAGTAGCTCTCCTCTGGCGTTTCTAGTACCGATGCCATAATCTCCTACTGCCTGGTCTCCAGCCTGCTTCTTCCCAACCTTTGCATTAAAGTCTCCCATCAGTATTGTATACTGTGTTTTTATCTTACTCATTGCCGATTCCACGTCTTATAGAAGCTTTCAACGGAAGCGTCATCATGGCTGGATGTAGGCGCGTAAGCCTGTACCACCTTCATAATGAATCTTTTATTCAGTTTAATTACGACACCTACCACTCTTTCATTAATGCTATAGTATTCCTCTTTGTTGCCAGCTATGTTTCTGCGAATTAGGAACCCCACTCCCAGTTCTCTTCTGTCAGCCAAGCCCCGATAGCAAAGACGTGCTCATTCTATAGCACCGTATAGGCCTCATCTGTCCTCCTAACCTCACTGAGCCCTATTATATCCCATTTAACACCATCTAGCTCCGCGAATAGTAGAGCTAGTCTTCCATCACTAGATAAGGTTCTAGCGTTAAACGTTGCCAAGTTTAGGTTCCAATGGCGGCCTGTCCAGATCCAGAGATTCTTAGCAACCTCTGCTTCATTGCAGATCTCACCGCCGACGTGGTCAGTTGCTTCGCAGCTGCTGGGGACTGAGGGCCGTGAGTTATTTGACGTATGCATGTGGGAGGTAGTAGCCAGATACTGCACCAGGGTGGCCAATCCTTCTCTGGTGAGGGAGTGCGTTCCCGGCGGTGGTCACCGGTGAGGCCGCACCCCAGGCCTCGTAATGCAGTTCCATCACCACGCGGATTTTTTTTATCCGGTTGGGAACTGCGCAGCACCGGTATTTTAACCACGGACCTTTTGCATGCGAGGCGGATGCTCTAACCACTACGCCATCGCTGCTCCTCTTTAAGAAGAGGTGGTACGTCTACAGAAATTGTTGTGGCATCTTTTTTCGGCAGTTTCAGCGGCTACTGACATCGACAGTGCTTCCTACAGAGTTACATCTATCTTTGTCAGAAGTCGCTTGTGCACAGCACATGAACGCACACCACAGACAATTCGGTCTCTAAGTAGCCTGTTCAGAGAATTTCCGAAGTTGCAATTGTCCGCCATGCATCGAATTGCGATGACGAAATCATGAATGGACTTCCTCTCCTGCTGACAGCTGTTCAAAAACTGGAAGCTTTCTGCGATTTCATTGCGCCTTGGTTCGTAGTGGTCCTTTATCACTTTGACTATACTTCATCATAACTTAAGGTATTAAGCTTGGCAGGTGCTATCCTCCCCATCAGGATTTGGACGGTCGAGGTGCTAAGTTCAGCAACTATGAGTGCCCTCTCCTCAGCAGAATCAAAGATTGCATTAGCCTTGAAATAAGCCTTCACTTAAACGAAGTAAGGCTTCCACTTAACTGTGGCATTGTCGAAGGTCGGAAGCATGTAGGAGGCCATCGTTGTCAGTGATACGGCTGTCCCTGAATGCTTAGCTTCGGATTCCTGCTTGACTGCGTTGGTGTTTTCTTGGCTCATCGCCACTGTAGCATAGCGCTACCGCCATGAAAACCGTCGGATACATTGACGATTGCATGTCCGCTGAGAACAATCCAGAAAGCGTTTATTGCACACATATATTCAAGTAAAGTGTGAAGGGGAAGGATATGATAAGAAACGAGAAAAATGATCTTGGAGCATGCCCAATGGCACGTCGCACGTAACATGGCGGGTTGAAACCGCCTTTACCACAGTAAGAAAAGTATATCAGCGGGCACACCCGACTCAGAAGAAAACTTGATAGCACCAAATTCATCAATGCTACTTATAACACATTTTAGCGATTGTGGATGGAGGAGGGAATAATGAAGGTTCGTCACATCAATTGATTAAGCTTTTAGCCCTGCATTTTCATAAAATGCCATGAAGACTAAAGTACTAACGGAGCTCTTATATACCTAAAAACGGGTCTCGGACATCGAGAACACTAAGTTTGTATAACAAAAAAAAAACAGCGAGTTCTTTTTGCCAAGCACCTATTTCTGATTCTGACTCGAAAACGAATGTCAACTTTGCGAGTTCTAGCAATAAAAAATACGCCCAGGCTATTCTTCTTACTTTTTTGCATACTTTCAAGAATTCCAACAACGTTCACGTTTTTGCACAACTGGATAGCCTATGCTTTTATTTTGTTCAATGATACGCCAACGTTTACATTGAAAACCCCCGAAATAGCGTCATTAGCTTTTTCTATGAAGCAAAAACGCGAAAAAACCACGAAGCCTCCATCTTTACCTCCTGCCCCGCCACGGTGGTCTAGTGGCTAAGGTACTCGGCTGCTGACCCTCAGGTCGCGGAACCGCATCTCGGCGGCGGCGGCTGCATTTTCGATGGAGGCAGAAATGTTGTAGGCCCGTGTGCTCGGATTTGGGTGCTCGTTAAAGAATCTCAGGTGGTCAAAATTTTCAGTGCCCTCCATTACGGCGTCTCTCATATTGATATGGTGGTTTCGGGACGTGAAGCCCCACATATCAATGAAATAAATTTCTTCCTAACCTCTTTGCTATAGACCCTTTCATTGTTTACAAACACAGGCCCCTGTTGACATCCGGTTTCGGCTACCGATTTTCCTCAATAGCATCGGTGGGCAAGAAGAGTTTAAGAAAATAGCCGGCTGATTTCCTAAACTTTCTTTCCTTTATCGGAAAAAATAAATTGAAGCAAATTCTCTTTTCAGCTACCTGAAAGGTATAAACTATTTCGTATACGCACGTTCCTTCTATCTGAAAAAGTAAAAAAAAATCTTTCCTTATCCTTGAAAGAAACGTGCTTTTATTTCGACGTTAGGAGCTGCTAAATGACGTCCCTGGAAGTTTTTTGGCGTACAACGCTTGCAGTAACGAAACCGTCTATATTGTACTACGCAAGCCTATGCTTACCCTGCTAGCGTGTCTGGCTTGCCGAGTGGTTAGGCGCCGGCCCCCAGATCGTGGGTATGTGGTTACAAATCGGGCTTTGTGAAGAAATCCTTTCGCCATAATTTTTTTATCTCTCCCTCTATCTCTTTTTTGCTCTCAATATACTATTTCTCGCGCATCGGAGTTATAGCATCCCACACAAGACAAATACAACTACAGGTTCTGTGAGCCAAGCTTCAGATGAAGAAAAAGAAGATGAAGAAGAAGGAAGCGCATGCCCGTTCATTACGCTGATTGTTTCTGTTAACCAAGCACAGATCAATACGAGGCTTATAAAGATACGCTGGTAATATCCAGGCGAATTTACATACACTTCGCAGAAGTGTTCGCCGCCACCGAGGCTCAGTGGTTACGGTGATCAGCTGTCCACCCGAAAGATTCTGTTGTGATCTAGTGGTCAGTGGTTGCATTCCTTTGGAGGGAAAATGCCGGCTACGCATCTATACTTGAAGTTAGGCGTACTGTAAAATACAAAAATCACGGTATAGAATTTTTCGGGGCCTTTCACTCTACAAATAATATATATTGATTTGACTCATAAACGCCGTAAAATATTTTTTATTCAGAAGGATGAGTACTGGATCTCAAGCCACGTATTGCACCAGAAAACTATCAGTAAATATCTATCAAAATTTTTGAAAAACTTCATAAGCGCATAAATTCACTTTAGTTGACCTCGCCGCGATTTCCCCCTGAGTTCATGACCTAGATGTCGAGCAATTCGTGGGCCAGCACTAGGGACCTATGAGCATTAGCTATAATTACGTTCATAAATATTATAAGCACATAAATAAACGTTAGTTGGCCCCGCTGAGATTGCCAACCGAGTGCATGACCGAGATGTCCAGAAAATCGTACGCCAGCAGCGAATAGATTGCGGAAAGTCAGAATGTCATCCGAGTGCATGATTGAGATGTCCAGAAACTATCGCGCCAGCACCAGAAACCTGTCAGCAATGAGCTATAATTACTTTAAAAATTATTATAAGCGCATAAATTCACGTTATTGGCCCCGGTCAGAATGCCAACCGGGTGCAAGAGAAAGATGTCCAGAAACTCTCGCCCCATCAACGAATAAATTGCTGAAAAGGGTCGGAAAGCATGAGTGTTCGGCGCTGGCTCCACTGTTGCACGCTTGAGTGGCTAACAAGGGTACGCTGGACTTGTGTTGGGGCACCTGCCCACTCATTGTGGCCAGCGAAGTCGCTGCCCGAGGCTTGGCCATCAAGGATGTGCGCCACGTCATTACCTAGGACTTGCCACAGTCAGTCGACGGGTATGTGGGCCACAAGCTGGTTAAAGGGATGAGTCTACAAAAGTCCGCTGTTTGGAAAATCTTGTTTGTGATTCAACACGAGGTGCCATACTGGCTCCAGAATGAAGTCCCGGGGTGTCGGTGGTGGAGCAGCTGCGAGCTATGGCAGAGGTGCCAGCGATGGCGAGTCGTGGGATGGCGGCGGCGGTGGATCGTTCTTCGCATCCCCTCCATCCTCGTCGAGGTGGTGCACAGTGAACAAACCAGGAGCAGCTAGCAGCATTACCTATTACTGTGGTACCGATGGCAATCGTGCGGAACTGTGCGACATATCCTGCGAGAGCGCTGCTTCAGCGGGGCCTTTGCCACAGCGCGTGGGCAACAACGACGCACACTGCTTCCGCCTCCTTCCAAGCTACCAGGAGAGCGTGCCACGCGTACCATTCGGAGATCTGACCCTGTTGCATCCTGCAGTCAGGCAGGGGCATATCACCACAAATTTTGACATGTCGCACTTGTTTCCGAGCTCGGCGAGGTACGAATGCCAATGTTACTTAGCTCAGTTGCCTGAATGAGTTCGAAGGCGAGCGCGTGCATGGCTGGCTTTCGCTCCATCTTTGCATAGCAGCGAAAAAGTTCTTTTCCTCGAGACTCACTGCGTTGAACAGCTCATCGGCGCCCAGATGTCTGTTCCGCAGGTTGTCAGGAACGTTGTTGTCTTCTACACTCCACCGCATCGGCCTCTTCCCATTCTATCGGGACCATGCCACGCGCTTGCGATGGCTGCCTGGCCAACATTCGCGTTGATGTTACTGTCGATGTGACTGATCATGCCACTTCCCAATGGAAACCCTTGGCGAAAAAGAAAAACGTGATTGCGCGTTGTAATAAACAATAAAAAAGACAAGAAATTTGCACCACAAAGAATTAAAGCCGATGTTATCGAAACTCAACGTACCCGCAAATATCAGTGCCCTATGGATTAGCATACTTTACAAAAGCGTATCTATAAGAATTGATCATTCGGATTATTGTCATATAACTGAGTGAACGAAGAATTTTACTTAAAAATTGCTAGCTAGAAAAAACAAAAAAATGCCTATGTATTGAAGGATCACAACAAGCCAAAGCTCACAAATTTCGACTCATGCTTGCTTCTCTTGCTTGCGAATGACGACGACGAAGATGAAGATATCCCATCTGTAGGCGCGAACTATACATACATATGAAGGGATGTTTTGCAGCGCGAGGCGAAATACGGAGGAAGGAATAGAATGACAGGACAGAGCGCCACTAACAACATGTATATTTTCAACCACCAAGCGACTTTTAAGCCATAATCGTCAGGCAGGCGGATAGGCTTATGCGTTCCCTCTGACAGCTGCGCGACAATATCATCTACATAAAAGAAAAAGTCCATCACAGATAAAAACCATATATCACCGCGTATGAAGCAACCCCGGCTCCTTGGGTGACAATGCAATTAAAGGCTGGACATGATACAAATATCACTAGAGCGTCAATAAGTTCGGCTTCAACGATCAAACGTGTCATCTCATCTTTATGCTGACCAACAATGATTGTATTCTGGAACAAAGGCTGGCAACCACATGCATGAATGTGAAGAGCGAGAAAACCTTCCGTTGGCAGTTTACCCGACCCGTAACTGTGCTTGCTCTCTCAGTCGCTCGTGCACATACCTACTGGTTTGGCCGACATACTTTTCCCACAAGGTAACAAAATAACATAAATAACAGACGATATGCACACCACAAGTTTGAGTGTATGAATTTTTTGTGCCCAATATCCTTTTCCCTCGAGATGGATTTGTGATGACACAATTTTCCAAGTCTATCACACACTGAAAATAACACCCTCATATTGTCTCAAACCGTCACCTTTATTAGGTTGTGTGACAGCGGGTGAACATAAGAAAATGTGGCTGTGCGTCTCGTTTGTGCCGATGCATCGTCATGAAGATTAGGTTGCCTTGAACTTCATCGAATAATTTTCAATTATTTTTCTACAACGTAAACTGAAACATTGTCCGGATAGCCCGCTTTTGCAAACGTGAGATCTGATTATGGAAGCTCTGTTTCATAAGGGTCACACATGATTTGTTCAATGCGTTCTTGATGCATAGTCGTCACGAAGCCTCTCTTGGTTAGTTTGGAATGAGCCGAATGTAATGGGAGTAAAGCTTTCTGAGCACGCGGATCATAGCGCCAGCAGAGCCGGCTGTCATAAAAATGATGAGTTAAATCTAAAAAAAACCTCACTTCTCCATTGCTAGGTCAATCGACAGTCACTTCAAGGAGATTAAGACCATCGCGAAACAGATTCAACAAATTGGAACTCTCCCTTTCAAAATTTTTCCACGAACTGTCAATAAAAATAATAAAATCATGCGCATACCTAAACACCTTCTTAAACACCGCAGTTCTATGAAGTTCCACCAGAAAAATATTGCTGCAGAGAGGCGCGGTGCAAAAACCGATACATATATACCCTTTTTTTACAAAAGAATATCATTGTTCCATTTGATGTACGTCCACATAAGATAAAATTCCCACATGGTAAGTGTGCCCCGCCGTAGTGGTCTAGTGGCTAAGGTACTCGGCTGCTGACCCACAGGTCGCGGGTTCAAATCCCGGCTGCGGCGGCTGCATTTCCGATGGAGGCGGAAATGTTGTAGGCCCGTGTACTCAGATTTGGGTGCACGTTAATGAACCTCAGGTGGTCAAAATTTCCGGAGCCCTCCACTACGGCGTCTCTCATAATCATATGGTAGTTTTGGGACGTTAAATCCCACAAATCAATCAATCAATGAATCAATCACATGGTAAGTGTAGCATAGCTGTGACAGCGTAGATGCCGTCATAAAAACACGGGGACATTGACGATTGCGGTCAGCTCAGAACAACCCAAATAGCATATATATATATATATATATATATATATATATATATATATATATATATATATATATATATATATATATATATATATATATATATATATATATATATATATATATATATATATATTGTTAAGGCGTTTATTAGCCGGCAACGAGCGAGAATATGCAATGGCGACAGTCACAGCAAAGCACGGGCTCTCAGCGCGAGCGGCGTCCTTGTTGGGTAGCCCCACTAGAAGGTACGCAAGAGTTCGACCCATTTCATAGTTCGGAGGCTTCGCTACAATTACACCGGGGTCGAAGAGGGAGCCGCCTGGCGACCTAACAGCTTGTTATTATTAGCGGGTCATAATAAGCCTTCAGGCGCTCCACGTTGACGATGTCTCGCCCACGGCGGCGCATGTCCGAAGATTTTTCAACGGGTTCGATCAGATAGTTGACGGGTGAGGTGCGCTCGATGACACGGTAGGGGCCTTCGTATTTGGGACGTAGTTTGGAAGAGGGGCCAGCGGCAGAGGTTGGGGTCGAGAGCCATACAAGCGCACCAGGAAGGAACATGGGCTCAGAAGTGGTGGAGCCATCACGGATACTCTTCTGCCGCTCTTGATCTTGCGTCGTAAAAGTCTTGGCAAGCTCGCGACACTCTTCAGCAAGCCTGGCTGTCTCGGAAATAGGTGTACACTCAGATAGATCCGGCGTGTACGGGAGTATCGTGTCCATGGTGTGCGACGGGTGCCTTCCGTACAGCAAGTAGAAAGGTGAAAAACCAGTCGTGCTCTGAGGGGCGGTGTTGTAGGCGTAGGTGACGAAGGGCAGTATATTATCCCAATTAGTGTGATTGGCAGCGACGTACATAGAAAGCATGTCGCCGAGGGTGCGGTTAAAGCGTTCGGTGAGGCCATTCGTCTGTGGGTGGTAAGCAGTAGTTTTGCGGTGGACAGAATGGCACTCCGTCAGAATGGCTTCGATGACTTCCGACAAGAAGACACGGCCTCGATCGCTGAGAAGCTCTTGGGGTGGTCCGTGGCGCAGTATAAATCGATGCAGCAGGAAGGACGCAACATCGCGCGCAGCAGCCGCAGGGAGAGCGGCGGTTTCGGCGTATCGCGTTAAATGGTCAACGGCAACGATGGCCCAGCGGTTACCAGCCGACGTCAGAGGAAGTGGTCCATACAAATCGATACCTACGCGCCCAAAGGGACGGTCAGGGCAAGGTAACGGTTGTAGACTGGCGTGTGACATGTGGGCTGACGGTTTACGGCGTTGGCAAGTGAGGCAAGAGCGAACGAACTGCTGCACATAGCGGTACATCCCGCGCCAGAAGTAGCGTTGTCGAATGCGATGGTAGGTTTTGAATACCCCAGAGTGCGCGCATTGCGGATCAGAATGGAATGATTCACATATCTCTGACCGCAGACTGCGGGGTATCACGAGTAACCACTGCCGGCCGTCGGCGTCGTAATTGCGTCGGTGTAGGAGGCCGTCACGAATGGCGAAATGGCGAGCTTGACGACGCAATGCACGCGTGGATGGCGTTGCGGATGGGTCAGAGAGCATGTCGATGAGCGGGCCGATCCAATTATCCTTTCGCTGTTCGGTAGCGATGATGTCAACATCAATGGCAGAAACAGCAGCCGAGGATACTGAGCAGAGCACATCACCTTCAGGCAGAGGGGAGCGCGAGAGGGCGTCGGCGTCAGCATGCTGGCGTCCGTTGCGGTACAGCACGCGGATATCGTAGTCTTGTAAGCGAAGAGCCCAACGGGCGAGACGGCCTGAGGGATCCTTCAATGATGAAAGCCAGCATAGTGCATGATGGTCGGTGACGACATCGAATGGGCGACCATACAAATAAGGTCGAAACTTTGTAAGAGCCCAGACGATCGCCAGGCACTCTTTCTCCGTGACGGTGTAGTTTTTCTCGGCTCTCGTGAGCGTACGGCTTGCATATGCTACGACATATTCAGGGAATCCGGGTTTTCGCTGCGCCAGGACAGCGCCGAGGCCTACTCCGCTGGCGTCCGTGTGCACCTCCGTTGGGGCTGTAGGGTCGTAGTGGCGTAGAATGGGAGGCGACGTCAACAAATGGCGGAGCTTCGCGAACGCGTCGTCGCACTCGGATGACCACGAATTGAAGGGCCCGTTGCTTCCAAGGAGCTTCGTCAGCGGTGATATGATCGTGGCGAAATTTCGTATGAAGCGTCGGAAGTATGAGCACAGGCCCACGAAACTACGCAGCTCTTTGACAGATGCAGGTTTGGGGAATTCGGCCACGGCCTGAAGCTTGGCAGGATCAGGAAGAATGCCGTCTTTGGACACGACGTACCCCAGTATGGTGAGTTGCCGTGCTGCAAAGTGGCACTTTTTCAGATTTAGTTGTAAGCCGGCATTGCTCACACGTGCGAAAACTTCTTTCAGACGTTGGAGATGCGTGGAGAAATCCGGAGCAAAGACAATGACATCGTCGAGGTAACACAAGCACGTGTACCATTTCAAGTTGCGCAGAATGGTGTCCATCATGCGCTCAAAGGTCGCAGGTGCATTACATAGACCAAACGGCATGACGTTAAACTCGTACAAGCCGTCTGGCGTGACGAAGGCGGTCTTTGGTCGAGCGTCGTCAGCCATGGGTACTTGCCAGTACCCCGAGCGCAGATCGAGAGAAGAAAAAAAATCGGCTCCATGAAGGCTGTCAATCGCGTCATCGATGCGTGGCAGTGGATAAACATCCTTGCGAGTGATCTTATTGAGCCGTCTGTAGTCTACACAGAACCGCACAGAACCGTCTTTCTTCGCAACAAGAACAACAGGAGACGCCCATGGACTGTCGGAGGGCCGAATAACGTCGCGTCGGAGCATATCGTCAACCTGATCATTAATTACTCGACGTTCAGCAGGAGACACGCGATATGGACGTTGCCGTAAAGGTGGATGGTCACCAGTGTCGATGCGATGCGTAACAACGGACGTACGACCGAGAGAACTTCGCCCGACATCGAAAGAAGAACGATATTCTTGTAACAGGTCCAGAAGTTGGGAACGCTGTACGGCCGTAAGGTTGTCAGCGATGGAGGGGCCAAATACATCAGCAGACGACGAATCAGAAGTGGAAACAGCATTGATGGTACACGACCTGGGAGCGCGCGTGTCATCGGGTACGTCCAGGACTTGTGCGTCGTCGACTGGTTCCACTCTGCCGAGACATTCCCCTCGAAGCAAGGTAACAGCGTACGGGAACGGGTTGGTTACAAAAATAGCAGTGTTGCCCTGGTTGACCTGCACGGTCGCGAAAGGTACTAGCAACCCTTTCCTGCTGCAAGCGCGGTCAGATGGCGAAACAAGTCCAATGGTGTCGGAGAGACCAGCGCAGTAGACAGACACAGCCGTCGTCGAGTTTGGAGGCACTGTTGTATCGTCTCTCGTTAGAATCTTGCTCAGTGTCGGGGGACTGTCTTCTGGCGTCAAATGCGAGAAGGGTGAGAGCTCAATTTCGGCAGCGGCACAATGGATGACGGCGTCATGGCGGGAGAGAAAGTCCCATCCCAGGATGACGTCATGAGAGCATGCCTGAATGACGATGAACTGGGCGACATACAGAACGTCCTGGATGACAACGCGAGCTGTGCACCCTGCTGTAGGATGAATCCGGTGCAAACTCGCAGTACGAAGGGATAACCCAGAAAGTGGCGTCGTCACTTTTCGAAGTAAGCGGCAGAGTTTTTCGTCCATAACTGATACGGCAGCTCCAGTGTCAATAAGAGCCGATGCACAAACACCGTCCACAAGCACGTCAATGACATTCGAGGGGCTGCTCTGAGGGCTTTCACATTGCGATAGCGTCGCAGTCCTTGCCTCAGGGACTGCGACGACTAGTTTTCCCGCTCATGAGATGCCGCACTTGGCCGCATGGGAGACAGGGAACGGCGTCGTGGAGACGGTGATCTTTGAGACGGACCTGGGCGAGATCGAGGGGGCATAGACGGCGGTTCTTCGCGATAAGGACGGCTGAGTTGGCCAGCAACAGGTGAAGAAATTGGAGCCGGCTGTACGCGATGGCAATAACGGGCCACGTGACCGGCGTAACAGCAGGCAAAGCAGATGGGCCGGTTGTCGGGTGTGCGCCATCTGTTCACCGGGGTAGGTCTCACCCATGTCGCAAGGGCTGATGGACGGAACGGTGGCTGCATGGTGGACTGAAGCTGAGGCTGAGGGGTTACGTCAACATATGTAGCGGGCATACCCGCTGCAACGGACGGAGGTCGTGCAGCAGCTTCAGCGTAGGTCAGAGGGGCGGGTGCTTGAACGACTTGGGGTGGCCTGGCGACCACTTGCGCGTAACTCAGGGACGCAGGAGCCGGAGGCTGTTGGGGGTGGTAAGCAGGCATTACCTCCGCTATTTCCTGTTCAATCGCTCGGCGGATGGGAGGGAGAAGGGTAGTAGCCGATTGTTGAACAGTAGGTTGGTGGGAAAAGGGCAGGAGGGAGAACTGACGCGCGATTTCCTCACGGATAAAGGACTTCAGTTCTGCCATCAACGCCACTTGGTCACAACTGGCCTCCAAGCCAGCAAGCGTTGCAGCTCGTGGTGGGGAGCGTCGGGTCATCGAACGCTGCCGGCGGAGCTCCTCGTAGCTCTGGCACAGTGTGATGACCTCAGCCACCGTGCCGGGGATTTTGGCGAGCAGCATCGTGAAGGCATCATCGTCGATGCCTTTCATGATGTTTCGGATCTTGTCAGGCTCGGACATGGTGTGATTGGATTTGTTGCATAGGTCCAGGACATCTTCAATATAGCTGGTGAATGACTCACCAGCCTCCTGAGCACGTTCACGCAAGCGCTGCTCGGCTTGCAGCTTGCGAACAGCAGGGCGGCCGAAGACATTGACGATTGCGGTCTTGAAATCGGACCAGGTGGCAAAATCGGACGCGTGGTTGTTGTACCACAAACTGGCGACACCGGCAAGGTAAAACACCAAGTTTGTCAGCTTGCCGTCCTCGTCCCATTTGTTGGGGACGCTCACGCGGTCGTAAATGGCGAGCCAGTCCTCCACGTCAGTGCCATCAGCGCCAGTGAAGATGGGTGGATCGCGGATTCTGGGGACACCGGGACAAGGGGGTGGCATTGGAGGAGGCGTTTGCTGAGAAGCGTCTTGGTACATAGTAGATGGCAGGGTACGTGATCGTAGCTCCAAAGGCATAGACAGGGATCGCAGCACTCTCCACCAAATTGTTAAGGCGTTTATTAGCCGGCAACGAGCAAGAATATGCAATGGCGACAGTCACAGCAAAGCACGGGCTCTCAGCGCGAGCGGCGTCCTTGTTGGGTAGCCCCACTAGAAGGTACGCAAGAGTTCGACCCATTTCATAGTTCGGAGGCTTCGCTACATATATATATATATATATATATATATATATATATATATATATATATATATATATATATATATATATATATATATATATATATATATATATACATATATATATATATATGTATATATAAATATATATATATATATATATATATATAATTAACGTCGAAAAGGGATGGATACGTTAAGAAACAAGATAAATGATCTTGCCGCCTGCGCAATGGCACGGCGCACGTAACATGGCGGGTTGACACCGCATTTACAACATTTATTTCTTCTTAAAAAAAATTTGCCCCGTATCTCGATGTTAATGTGCAAATGTCGTCGAAAGATGATAGTCTTGCGTGTGGGGAGAGTGAACAAAAGATTTATTTGATGTTCTGCGCAAAAAAAATGTCGGTGATTGGCATTCTGGAGGCGCTGCGTTAGGGTGCCTCGAGTGTGCAGCGGACGCGAACGAGCGCATCAAGTCACGTCACACGCGATACATGAGCACCAATGAGCACCATCTGGCAGTTTTCTTTGAAAACAAAGCGCGTTGCTCTGAGACGGGTGTGCGCGCCGGTCTCAGAGGTTATGAGGTGTAGACGCAAGGCGACGGATAGGTGCCAACACCATCTCGTTTTAGCGAAGCGTTGGAAACAAACTCTATTTCGGGCAAGCGTTTCATGGTAAGCACAGCGTAATAAGCGCTACGGCCCCTAATATTACTCATGTGTGCCTTTTCTTGTAAAAGACGCACATGTAGATCATATACGTGTTGTTATGGTGCCCCACACATGCGCAATAATTGCTTTAATGAACAATTGCACAAGTATGAACGCAGAATCTTGAGCAAAACAGTCGACGCCGTTCGCAGCGCCCGTTAATCTGGGCGCTGCGGATGAGGTCGGCCGTTTCAAGTACCCGATGCTGTTAAGAGCGGACAGACAGACAAACGTACAGACAGACAGACAGACAGACAGACAGACAGACAGACAGACAGACAGACAGACAGACAGACAGACAGACAGACAGACAGACAGACAGACCAATATTTTTGCGTCGAAAGTCCCCAGGAAAGACTATCGTCTTTAAAACGATGCACTGGCTTGCGTGTTCTTGTGAAGCGCCGGAGCTGTTGTACGTTTTTTTTTGCTTCCCCCAAAGTGCCAGGGGTGTTGGGACTGCAGCAGGCATGTCTTCTTGTCGGTGGCTCGGCACACTTCTTGTGGTGACGTTCCCACAGCTACGGCGGGGTTCGCGGTTGTCTGCGGGTCGAGTGGCGTCGCTTTTTGCGTATTGTATTTGCTGGTAGTGCCTGAATCGGTCCACAGTGGTTCGTCCTGTAAAAGTTACCTACCAGTACGCATTTGATCTATGTGACGCCACCCGATTGCTTGAGGAGTCTCCACTGTGACCAAAAGCCTTCCCAATGTGGCTGTTACGCGTCTTGACACCCATTTACTATTAGACCCATACAGTCGGACATGCACAGCGCAGTTCGTTGACGGCAGCAACACGTCCGTTTTCTTTTCAGAAGTGGGTGCACCTGCTGCAGGAAAGCAGGTGTCCAGGCGCAGCCGTATCTGGTATCCCAGCAGCATTTCCGTTGGTGACCGTCCGGATTTCTGCGTAGACCTCCTGTAACCGAGCATCTTTTTTCGATGCAGTGTTTTCCTGTGTGACACGAAGCTTACCCTTCGCAGTGATCGTAGCTGCAGTAGTTAATTCCAGGAGCTCGTAGTCATTTTATAAGCAGTATTTTTCGATCTGAAAGGTTCTGAACATGGTAGTGCCTTTTCATCCAGCAATGCTGACCATTGATAGCGATGCCGGTAGCTGTTTTTGTGGCTTATGCATGCTGGCGTTGTTCTTATTTCGCAGGATTTCCTGGAACTATGCGCAACCACGCTTATTCTGCGCTTTAGAACAAATTTCTGAAAATAACAAGCCGTTACAATGAGACAGTGTGGCTCGATAGAGCTTCCATGCATTTGTACCGCGTTGCCAAGCCAAATAATCGAAAACGGAACTGCGCATATGTCACGCAAAGGCAGTGCCACTTTAATGCGTACTACCCGTGCGCTCTTTCATCCAGCGCCCGTGGTACTACCAACGCAAGCATATTCGTATACTTTTATAAAATATCATCATTTGCTATAAAGAATCAAACAATATTTCAGTACTAATCAAATTGTTGACTATGTACATTAACGCATGCACGTGGCAGGGCATTAATGATACTTCATGCTTTTGCTACGAGAGACGCCACAGGCCATTTTTAGCGATTTTGAATGAAGAAATAAAAATCAAAATCCACTTCTCACGAGCAAAACAGGGTTGGTTTGAGCCACTATAAGGGACAGCCTTTCATTTGTGCAGTCAGATCATTTCATGTTTTGGGCAGTTGTCGTTCCCTCGAAATTCCCGCCTTTCATCTTCCGAAGCCCACCTTTAATTGTCGCGACTGGCCTTTCCGCCGCTCCATTGGACAGCGAATGGAAAGGGGCGGTTCTCAGATACGTAATGCTTCTACGAGCAAACGCTGCAAACTCGTGCCTAGTGAACTGCATTCCATTATCAGGGACTAGGGTTTTTGGTACCCTGAAATAGCTAAATATGTCACGCAAGCAGTTGATTGTGGTTGTTCAAGTAGCCGTGTTCAGTGGCACTGCTTCTATCCATTTCGTGTGAGAATATAGTGCCACTAGAACAATTTTACCTTCTATCGGCCCTGCAAAGTCGACGTGAACCAGCGACGATCTCTTGTGTTTCCGGCCAGAATTAAGGTGGTGCCGTTGGAGGCATAGGCAAATGGTCAACGCAATTTTGGCATTGCGCTGCTGTTAACGCTATGTCTCGGTCAATACCTGGCCTCTGAAACAACAATCGCGCCATTGCTTTCTTTGTCGAAGAGCCTTGATCAGTCTAATTCAGCAGTTGCAACAAACGCTGCCACGTCGCAGCAAGTATGACGGCACGATGTCCCCAGTACACGAGCTCATGTGCCAGAGACAGCTCAAATTGGCGATCCGGAAAAGGAACTAAGGAAGAATCAAGACGTACTGCGCCATGGGTCAACCGTGCAACACGCTTTGTTTTACACGGGATAGAATAGAGTCACTGGTGGTCCAATCCCTTAGCTCGCGCATTGTGACTATGCCTTCATCCAGGCTATTCAAAGAAAGTACATACCCTTCAGGTAGAAGTTTCGTGACAGCATCTTGGCTCCGTAGCGGTGGTCTGCTCAGCGCATCAGCACTCAGTAGCTGCTTTCCTCGGACATACTCAAGCTTGTAACGGTAACCGCCAAGGTAGAGAGCTCACCGTTGCATGTGAGCTGCGGCCATTGCAGGCGTCTGGCAGTTGGGTCTTAACAGTCCCAGAAGGGGCTGGTGGTCAGTAACCAGAATGAACTCTCGACGTAGGAGGTAATCTCTGAATTTAGTAACTCCATAAACCAGTGCCAGTGCTTCTCGTTCTTATTGAGCATTATTCCTTTTGGCTTTTGCCAGGGTTCTGGACCACAATACGACCGGCCTATTAGTGCCTCAATTTGTGTGAAAAATTTGTGTATTAGTGCCTAACTTTGTGTTAAGACATTGCTTTGCCCAGCGAAAAGCAGATTCCTGTGCTGGCTTCAACTGCAATCACTCGTATTTTCCCAACAGCTGCTACAATGGAAACACCATATCTGACATGTTCGGCAGAAACTTTGAATAAATTGTTATTATCCCAAGAAACGAACGGAGCTCATTAAAGTTTTTGGGGCTTGGTGCAATAACAATAGCATCTTTGTCTTGCTCATTTGGGTGAAGGCGGGCTTGATCAATGCGATGATCAAGACAAGGGACCGATGGCTGCCTAAATTTACACTTATCGTACCTGTGCTTCACGGCATGTTCTGTGAATCGTTCAAACAAATTGTGCAATTGTGCTGCGCAATCACCAACAGTTGAAGAGACGACAACGTCATCCAAGTAAGGCTGAACGCCAGGTAGGCCTGAGATAATCGTGTCTATTTTAGGGGTGAAGCTCCTTATGGCATGACTTGTGCGTCCGCCGTGGTCGTTGTGCGTAAGCGCTGGTGGATTATACCCAAGAGAGCGGGTATGTGCCACAGGGGAAGCATAGAGACGATCACGCGACTGTGATCGCGATTAAAAGCCGTTGGATGGTGGTACTTGGAGTGTTCACTAGATGGACAGACAGCAGACCGACAGACAGACGGACAAACAGACAGACAGGCAGACAGACAGACAGACAGACAGACAGACAGACAGACAGACAGACAGACAGACAGACAGACAGACAGAATTCATCAATGCTACTTATAACACATTTTAGCGAAATCGGATGGAGGAGGCAATAATGAAGGTCCGTCACATCAATTGATGAAGCTTTTAGCCCTGCATTTTCATGTGTTGCCATTAAGACTAAAGTACTATCGGGGCTCTTTAAGACGGGTCTCGGACTTCGAGAACACTAAGTTTGTATAACAAAAAAAAACAGCGAGTTCCTTTTGCTAAGTACCTATTTTCGACTCTGACACGATAAGGAATGTCAACTTTGCGAGTTTTTGAAATAAAAAATATGCCCAGGCTATTCTTCTTACTTTTTGAATACTTTCAAGAGTTCCAACAACGTTCATATTTTTGCACAACTGGATAGCATATGCTTTTAATTTGTCCAATGATAGGGCAACGTTTACATTGAAAGCCCCCGAAATGGCGTCATTAGTTTTGTCTAAGAAGCAAAAACGCGAAGAAACCACGAAGCCTCCATCTTTACCTCCTGCCCTGCCGTGGTGGTCGAGTGGCTAAGGTACTCGGCTGCTGACCCTCAGGTCGCGGAACTGAATCTCGGCGGCGGCGGCTGCATTTTCGATGGAGGCAGAAATGTTGTAGGCCCGTGTGCTCAGATTAAGGTGCACGTCACAGAATCTCAGTTGGTCGAAATTTTCAGAGCCGGCCACTAAGGTGTCTCTCATATACATATGGTGGTTTCGGGACGTTGAACCCCACGTATCAATCAAATCAAGCTCTTTGTAACCTCTTTGCTATAGACCCTTTCAGTTTTTACAAACAGATGCCCATGTTGACATCCAGTTTCAGCTACCGATGTTCCTCAATAGCATTGGTGTGCATTAAGAGCTTTAGAAAATAGCCTGCTGATTTTCTACACTTTCTTTCTTTTATTGGGCGAAATATATTCAAATAAATTCTTTTTTCAGCTACCTAAAAGCTATAAAAGATTCCCTATACGCACGTTGCTTCTATCTGAAAAAGTAAAAAAAAAACTTTCTTTATCCTTGAAAGAAACGTGCTTTTAGTTTGACGTTAGGAGCTGCTAAATGACGTCCCTGGAAGTATTTTGGCGTACAACGCTTGCAGTAATGAAACCGTCTATATTGTACTACGCAAGCCTATGCTTACCCTGCTAGCGTGCCTGGGTTGCCGAGTGGTTAGGCGCCGGCCGGCCCCCAGATCGTGGGTATGGGGTTACAAATCGGGCTTTGCGAAGAAATCCTTTCGCCGTAATTTTTTGTGTTTCTCCCTCTATCTCTTTCTTGCTCTCAGGATACTATTTCTCGCGCATCGGAGTTATAGCATCCAACACAGGACAAATCCAACTACGTGTTCTGTGAGCCAAGCTTCAGATGAAGAACAAGAAGATGAAGAAGAAGGGAGCGCATGCCCGTTCATTACGCTGATTGTTTCTGTCAACCCAGCACTGATAAATACCAGTCTTATAAAGATACGCTGCTAATATTCAGGCGAATTTACATACACTTCGCAGAAGTGTTCGCCGCCACCGAGGCTCAGTGGTTACGGTGATCAGCTGTCCACCCGAAAGATTCTGTTGTGATCTAGTGGTCAGTGGTTGCATTCCTTTAGAGGGAAAATGTCGGCTAGGCATCTATACTATTTAAGTTAGGCGTACTGTAAAAGTTAGGCATACTGTAAAGTTAGGCGTACTGTAAAAAACAAAAATCACGGTACAGAATTTTTCGGGGCCTTTCTCTCATTCATAACTATATATTGATTTGACTCATAAACGCAGTAAAATATTTTTTATTCAGGAGGATGAGTACTGGATCTCAAGCCACGTATTGCACCAGAATTTATCAGTAAATATCTATCAAAATGTTTTAAAAAGTTCATAAGCGCATACATTCCCTTTAGTTGACCTCACCCAGATTTGCCACTGAGTGCATGACCTAGTTGTCGAGCAATTCGCGGGCCAGCACGAGGAACCTATCAGTAATTAGCTATAAGTACGTTCAAAAATATTATGAGCGCATAATTCACGTTAGTTGGCCCCCGCTCAAAATGCCAACTGAGTGGATGGGTGAGATGTCCAGAAACTCTCGCGCCAGCATCAGGAACCTGTCAGCAATGAGCTATAAATACGTTCAAAAATATTATAGACACATTATTTCACGTTAGTTGGCGTCGCCCAGAATTCAAGTCGAGTGCATGGCCGAGATGTCCCGAAAATCGTGCGCCAGCAACGAATAAATTGCGGAAAAGGGTCGGAGAGCATCAGGGTTTAGCGCTGGCTCCGCTGTTGCACGCTGAAGTGGCTCACAAGGGTACGCTGGAGTTGTTTTGGGGCACCTGCCCGCTCATTGTGGCCAGCAAAGTGGCTGCCCGAGGCTTGGATATCAAGGATGTGTGCCACGTCATTACCTACGACTTGCCTCAGTGAGTTGACGAGTATGTGGGCCACAAGCTGGTTAAAGCGATGAGTCTACAAAAGTGACTCCAACAGTGCGTTCACGTCTTCTGTTTCGAAGATCTTGTTTGGGATTCAACATGAGGTGCCATACTGGCTTCAGAATGAAGTCCCGGGGTGTCGGTGGCGGAGCAGCTGGGAGCGATGGCAGAGGTGTCAGCGATGGCGAGTCGTGGGCTGACGGCAGTGGTGGATCGCTCTTCGCATCCCGTCCATCCTCGTCCAGGTGGTGCACGGTGACCAAACTAGGAGCAGCTAGCAGCGTTACCTATTACTGTGGTGCCGATGGTGGTCGTGCGGCACTGTGCGACATATCCTGCGAGAGCGCTGCATCAGCGGGGCCTTAGCCACAGCGCGTGGGCGACAACGGCGCACTCTGCTTCCGCCTCCTTCCAAAGTACCAGGAGAGCGTACCACGCGTACCATTCGGAGATCTGACCCGGTTGCATCCTGCAGTCAGGCAGGGGCACATCACCACCAATTTTGACATGTCGCACTTGTTTCCGAGCTGGGCGAGGTACGAATGCCAGTGTTACTGAGCTCAGTTGCCTGAATGAGTTCGAAGGCGAGCGCGCGCATGGCTTGCTTCCACTCCATCGTTGCATAGCAACGAAAAAAGTTCTTTTCTTCGGGACTCATTGCGTTGAACAGCTCATCGGTGTCCAGATGTCTTTTCCGCACGTTGCCAGGAACGCTGGTGTCTTCTACACTCCACCGCATCGGCCTCTTCCCGTTCTATTGGGACCATGCCACGCGCTTGCGATGGCTGCCTGGCCGACATTCGCGTTGATGTTAATGTCGATGTGACTGATCATGCATCTTCCAAATGGAAACCCTTGGCGAAAAAGAAAAACGTGATTGCGCGTTGTAATAAACATTAAAAAAGGCACGGAATTTGCTCCGCAAACAAGAAAAGCCGATGTCATGAAATTTCAAAGTACCTGCAAATATCAGTGCCCTATGGATTCGCATACTTTAAAAAAGCGTATCTATAGGAATTGATCATTCAGATTATAGTCATATAACTGAGTGAACGAAAAATTTTTTTTTGAAAATTGCTCACCTAGAAAAAACAAAAAAAAAATGCCTATGTATTGAAGGATCACAACAAGCCAAAGCTCACAAATTTCGACTCAAGCTTGCTCCTCTTGCTTGCGAATGACGATAACGAAGATGAAGATATCCTATCTGTAGGCGCGAACTATATATTCATATGAAGGGATGTTTTGCAGCGTGAGGCGAAATACCGAGGAAGGAATGGAATGACAGGACAGAGCGCCACTAACAACATGTTTATTTTCAACCACCAAGCCACTTTTAAGCCATAAGTGTCAGGCAGGCGGATAGGCACATGGGTTGCCTCTGACAGCTGCGCGACAATGTCATCTACATAAAAGAAAAAGTCCATCACAGATAAATCACCGCGTATGAAAAGTCCATCACATGTATCACCGCGTATGAAGGAACCCCTGTTCCTTGGGTGACAATGCAATTAAAGGCTTGACATGATACAAATATCACTAGAGCGTCAATAAGTTCGTCTTCAACGATCAAACGTGTCATCTCATCTTTATGCCGAACAACAATGATTGTATTCTGGAACAAAGGCCGGCAACCACATGCATGAATGTGAAGAGCGGGAAAGAATTCCGGTGGCAGTTTATTCAACCCGTAACTGTGCTTGCTCTCTCAGTCGCTCGTGCACATACCTACTGGTTTGACCGACATACTTTTCCCAAAAGGTAACGAAATAACATAAATAACAGACGATATGCACACCACAAATTTGAGTGTATGCATTATTGTGCCCAATATACTTTTTCCACGAGATCGATTTGTGATAACACAATTTTCCAAGTCTATCGCACACTGAAAATAACACCTTTACATTGTCCCGAACCATCACATTTATTGGGTTGTGTGACAGCTGGTGAACATGAGGAATTGTGGATGTGCCTCTAGTTTGTGCCAATGCATCGTCATGAAGATTAGGTTGCCTTGAACTTCCACGAATAATTTTCAACTACTTTTCTGCAACGTAAACTGAAACATGGTCCGGATAGCCAGCTTCTTGCAAACGTGAGATCTGATTATGGAAGCTCTGCTTCATAAGGCGCGCACATGATTTGTTCAATGCGTTCTCGAGGCATGGTCGTCACGATGCCTCTCTTGGTTAGTTTGGAATGAGCCGAATGTCATGGTAGTAAAGCTTTCTTAGTGCGCGGATCATGGCACCAGCAGAGCCGGTTGTCAGAAAAATAGACATATATAAAAAACCTTATTTTTCCATTGCTTCGCCAATCGACAGTCACTTCAATGGGATTTACGCCATCGCGAAACAGATTCAACGCATTAGTACTCTCCCTTCGAAAATTTTCCAACGAGCTTTCGATAAAAATAATAAAATTATCCACATTCTAAACACTTTCTTAACCGTCGTCCCTTCGAGACAATCTGCCACAGTTGTATCAAGTTCTGCCAGAAAAAATATTGTTGAAGACAGGCGCGCTGAAAAAACTGATACATATGTACTGTTTTCGCAAAAAAAATATCACTGTTAAATTTGATGAACATCTACATAGGATAAAATTCCAACATGGTCAGTGTAGCATAGCGGTGGCAGCGTAGCTGCCATCATGAAAACACGGCGGCATTGAGGATTGCAGGTCATCTCAGAATAACCCAAAAAGCTTTTATTGCACGCTTTTATTGCAGCTTTTATAGTAACCTGGAAAGGGGAAGGATACGAGAAAAAACAAGAAAAATGATCTTGGCGCCCGCGCGATGGCACCGCGAGCGTAAGTGGCGGGTAGACACCGCATTTACAACATTTCTTCCTTTGTAAAAACGATGTGCTGGCTTCCGTTTTCTTGTGGAGCACCAGAGCGGTTGTACGGTCTTTTTTTTTGCTCCCACCGAAGTGCCAGGCGTGTTGGGACTGCAGCAGGCTCATGCTCGTCGGTGGCTGGGCAAGCTTCTTGTGGTGACGCTCCCACAGCTTCGTCTGGGTTCGCGGTTGTCTGCGGGTCGAGTGGCATCGCTTTCAGCGTATTACCTTTGGTGGTAGTGCCTTATTCGGTGCAAAGCGGTTCGTCCTGTGAAAGTCACCTAACAGTACGCACTTGATCTATGTGACGCCGCACGATTGCTTGAGGAGTCTCCACTGTGACCATAAGCCCTGCCGATGTGGCTGTCACCCCTCTAGACACCCATTTACTATTAGACCCGTAGAGTCGGACACCATGCACAGCGCAGTTCATTGACGGCAGCAACTCGTCAGTTTTCTTTTTAGAAGTGGGTGCACCAGCTGCAGGAAAGCAGGTGTCCAGGCGCAGCCGTATCTGGTATCCCAGCAGCATTTCCGTTGGTGACCATCCGGATTTCTGCGGAGACCTCCCTTAACCGAGCAACATTTTTCGATCCAGTTGTTTCCCTGCGCGACATAAAGCTTACCCTTCACTGTGATCGAAACTACAGTAGTTAATCCCAAGAGCTCGTGGTCAATTTATAAGCAGTATTTTCCGTACTGAAAGGTTCTGAACAAGGTAGTGCCTTTTCAACCGGCAACGCTGACTATTGATAGCGATGCCGGTAGCCTTTCTGGTGGCTTATGCATGTTGGCGTTCTTCTTATTTTGCAGTATTTCCTGGAGCTACGCTTAACCACGTTTATTCGGCGCTTTACAACTATTTTCTGAAAATAACAAGCCGTTACAATGAGACGGTTTGGCTCTATAAAGCTTCCCTGCATTTGCATCACGTCGCCAAGCCAAGTGACGAAAAATGGAACTCTGCATATGTCACCTAAAAACAGCGCCACTTTAATGCGTACTACTACACAAGCTTATACATAAATGTAGTTAAAATATTATTTTTTGCTATATAGAATCAAACAATATTTGAGTACTCATCAATAGATTGTTGACCGTGTACATTAACGCATGGTCACGTGACAGGGTATTCATGATAGTTCGTCTTTACCACCAGAGATGCCACAGGCCATTTTTCGCGATTTTCAATAAAAAATAAAAATAAAAATCCACCTCTCACGAGAAAAAAAATGGTTCTGCTAGTACGTCTTTAGCAGTGAGCCGAAGACACTTTAATTGGGGGAAACGCAGAGGTAAAGCCGACCAGCGGTCAAGCGGAGCGAGCGCGAGCAGCAACAACTCTTCCTTCTCTTTTTTCACTGGTGCTCCTGCCTGTGCCATTATATACGCTACAAATCACTACCCCCCAGAAAAGGAGCTATCCTGGCGACCTATGGACCGGGTAGAATGGGTGGGTCGTAGTGCGGTTTCAATCGATCGACATGAACAGTCTAGCGACCGTGACCGCGTCGGTCTGTCCATGGTCGAACCGGCTCTACAATATAGTTAACCGGTGAGAAATGACGTAGGACTCGGTAGGGGCCTTCGTACTTCGGCAGTAGCTTGGTGGAAAGACCAGCGGCAGATGAGGGAACGCGAAGCCATACCAACGTGCCAGGCGAATTTGACTGTGCGGGCAGGCTTTCATCGTGACGGTCTTTCTGGTACGCTTGATCTTGTGTGGTTAAGGAACGTGCGAGTTGCCTGCAATCTTCCGCGTAGGTGGCGACCTAAGATAGAGTTGTGGATTCTGAAGCGTCCGGACGGTACAAGAGAATCGTATCCACGAATGAGGAAGGTTCGCGCCCGTAGAGGAGAAAGAACGGACTAAGTGGCGCTATTGTAAGTGTAAGTAACAGAGGGGAGTATGCGGTCCCAGTTAGTGTGGTCAGCGGACACGTACATAGACAGCATGTCGCCGAGTGTGCGGTTAAACCCTTCGGTCATTCCATTTGTTTGCGGATGGTACGCGCTGGTTGTCCGATGCACAACGTTGCATTCACGAAGAAGGGCTTGTACGGCTTCGGTAAGAAACGTACGTCCGCGGTCGCTGAGTAGCTCACGAGACGCGCCATGGCGAAGAAGAAGATTGTGAAAGATAAACAAGCCAACTTCACGTGATGTGGCCTCTGGCAGCGCAGCAGTTTCAGCATAGCGTGTCAAGTGATCGGTAGCGACAACCACCCAGCGGTTCCCGTCAGGAGTGTAGGGAAGGGGACCGTACAAGTCAATTCCGATGCGGTCAAAAGGTCGGGATGGGCAAAGCAGCGGCTGCAGTTGTCCATTGGCTATGTTCGGTGGGCTTTTTTGGCGTTGACATTTGCAACACGAACGTAGGTACTGTCGGACAAATCGGTACATTCCGTGCCAATAGTACCGCAGCCGGAGGCGGGAATACATTTTATCACACAGGCGTGGCCGCATTTAGGATCCGCGTGAAAGGAGTCGCAAAAAGCAGCACGTAGGTGGCGAGGAATCACAAGCAACCACTTGTGGCCGTCGGAAAGGTAGTTGCGACTGTACAGGTGTTCATCACGGATGGCGAAATGTCGAGCTGGACGTCGTAGTGAACGATTGGCGGTACCTTGGGCTGGCTGAGACAGTATCTCTATCATAGAGACTATCCAATCGTCTTGGCGATGCTCGGAGTGCATGTCAGTGAACGAAGGTGCCGCAGCATCGAGACTGTAAAGTGACGCACTTTCATGTTCACGGGAAAGTGGAGAGCGAAAAGAGCATTGGCGTCTGAATATCGGCGGCCCGACCTGTAGAGGACACGGATATCATAATCTTGGAGACGCAATGCCCAACGAGCAAGACGGCCAGACGGGTCTTTTAGTGACGATAACCAGCAGAGGGCGTGGTGATCAGTCACGACGTCAAATGGACGGCCATAGACGTAGGGTCGAAATTTTTTGATTGCCCAAACGATGTCCAGGCATTCCTTTTCTGTGACCGAATATTTCTCTTCAGCCCTAGTAAATGTGCGACTGGCATAAGAAACCACGTACTCGTCAAAGCCAGACTTGCGTTGACCAAGAATAGCGCCAAGGCCGACTCCACTAGCGTCGGTTTGAATTTCGGTAGGGGATTTTGGGTCAAAATGACGGAGAATCGGTGGAGATGTCAGCAAATGACATAGTTTCGCAAATGCGTCATCGCAAGCGGAAGACCACGCTGAAATTCTCTCACTGTCAGAAAGTAGCCGTGTTAAAGGAGCTATTACAGATGCGAAAGCTCGGACGAATCGACGAAAGTATGAACATAAGCCGATAAAGCTCGGAGTTCTTTAGTGTCGATGGCTTAGGAAACTGGGCGACGGCACGGAGTTTTGCAGTGTGAGGTAGAACACCATCCTTGCTGACAACATGCCCTAAGATGGTGAGCTTCCGGGTGGCGAAATGACACATTTCAAATTTAGTTGGAGCCCAGCATGTGTGAGGCATTCCAGGACACTTGCGAGGCGCAGATGATGGGTAACAAAGTCTTTTGAAAAAATGTCAACGTCGTCCAGATAGCAAAGACACGTATGCCATTTGAGGCCTCGAAGTATGTTGTCCATCAGACGCTCGAAGGTGGCAGGGGCGTTGCAAAGACCAAACGGCATCATGTTAAACTCGTACAAGCCGTAAGGAGTTACAAACGCAGTCTTGGCGCGGTCAGATTCATCCATGGGTACTTGCCAGTATCCTGATCGAATATTCAGTGAGGAAAATAACTCTGCTCCTTGCAAACAGTTTAGAGCGTCGTCAATTCTGGCGAGCGGATAAACATCTTTGCGCGTGATCTTGTTAAGGCGCCTGTAGTCAACACAGAATCGGATGCTTCCGTCCTTCTTTTTGACCAGTACCACTGGGGAGGCCCACGGACTGTTGGACGGCTGTATGACGCCACGATTGAGCCTATCAGACACTTGATCGTCAATAACTTGGCGTTCAGAGTGATATTGATATGTGGGGTTTAACGTCCCAAAACCACTATATGATTATGAGAAACGCCGTAGTGGAGGGCTCCGGAAATTTAGACCACCTGGGGTTCTTTAACGTGCACCCAAATCTGAGCACATGGGCCTACAACATTTCCGCCTCCATCGGAAATGCAGCCGCCGCAGCCGGGATTCGAACCCGCGCCCTGCGGGTCAGCAGCCGAGTACCTTAGCCACTAGACCACCACGGCGGGGCTTGGCGTTCAGAGTGAGAGACCCGGCATGGACGCTGACGCAATGTTGCGTGGGCGCTGGTGTCTATACGATGAACAATTGCAGATGTTCGGCCCAAATTGGTTTGCTTGAAGTAGAAAGACGTCCGGAAGCGGTCGAGAAGTGTCAAGAGCTGGGTTCGTTGGACAATAGGAAGGTCCGAATCAATCGACGGAATGAAGGCGTCCAAGGAAGATGTGGTGGACGTGGAAGCGGGAGTAACAGTGGCGATCTGAAGGCTTGTTGCGCGATCGAGCACTTGACAGGCGCAAACACAATCAATGTCCTCAAAACGGCCGATGCATTCGCCACTGAATAATCTGGCTGGCACTGAAAGGAGATTCGTGGCGCAAATGGTTGCGGAAGTGTATCGACCATCAGAAGAGCAAAAGGCAGAAGAATGTTTTTTCGAGAAGTGAAGTGTTCAGATGGCGTGAGCATGACGTTCGAAAAAGCAGCATGGTCGCAGGAGATCGGCACAATAACTGAAGACATAGGTGGGATATCCGTGTCTGCAGCGACGATAACACGAGAAATGAAAGGCTTGTTAGAATCATCGTCTGCGAGTGATGATAATTCCAGCTCGGCCTTGCACAATCAACAACGGCATGATGTGTAGAAAGGAAGTCCTAGCCTAATATCACGTCATGCGAGCAGTATAGAAAAACGATGAACTCGACCACGTAAAGAACGTCCTGGATGAGCAGCCGAGCCGTGCACGTCATAGAAGGGTCTACTTGATGCGTGGTTGCCGTACGCAGGGAGAAGCCAGAAAGTGGAATCGTAACTTTCTTTAACTTGCGACACATTGCTTCACTTAATACAGATCTACATGGCAGCTCCAGTATCGATTAATGCTTGAACGTAACACTTTCAATAAAAACAGTTATTTTGTTAGTGGGTAGAGGACGAGGCCTTGTAGAGTTCGACAGCGGTGCAGTTCTTGCCTCAAGAACTGCGATGGTCAGTTTTCCGTTTGGGCAGGTGGTTCACGCCGAAGCATCGGTGAAGGCGAACGTCGGCGTGGGGAGGGTGATCGGTGCTGGTTGAAGGCGCGGCGGCTCGGTCGAGGGGTATCCGAAGAAGCATCGAGAGGCGGCGTCTGTGGTGGCTCTTTGGGGGCGTAGCCATAGGTTTCATCGATGGTACCTGGATGAGGGACGCGCCAGCGACAGAACCGCTCAACATGGCCTGGCAGACGACAGTAGCAGCAGATGGGTCTGTTATCCGGTGTGCGCCAAGGATTGTTGGGAAGCATTGAAGGACGATGGGAAAGGAGAACTGGCGAACCTGCCGGTACGTGTGTTGCGTAGAAGGCGTTCGTTTGGTGGGCAGAGTCGACGACGTTTGACGGCGCATGTGCCAGCCTTCGCGCGACGTCAGCGTAAGTCAGGGCAGCGGTCACAGGCGGTGGCTGGTACGTGGGCGGGAGTGCCTCGCAGACTTGCTCTTCAATGGTTTGGCGCAGCGACGAGGTCAGCCCGTGAGTATTGCTGGGAAGGAAGGGCGCAAGAGTCAACCGGTGAGCCACTTTGTCTCGGATGAACTGTTGGATTTGCGACGTCAATACCGTCTGTTCCGATGAAATTGCTCCAACGGTCAATGGTGACGTGGTAGTCATGTCGAAAGTAGGGTGTCGAAATGCGCTGTGTCCGCAACTCATCGTAGTTTTGGCAGTGTTGAATAACTTCCGCAACCTTTCGCGGGTCTTTCGCCACCAGCATGGGGAATGCATCATCTTCGATGCCCTTCATATTATGTTTGACCTTGGATTTTTCGGACATGTCAGGATTGTAGCGACGGCAGAGGCCCACAACGTGTTCGATGTAGGACGTGAAACCCTCTCCATACAGTTGGGAGCGATCTCGCAAGCGCTGTTCTGCGCGGACTTTGCGCACTGTTGGACGGCCAAACACGTCTGCGAAGGTGATCTTGAAAGTGGCCGAGTCGATAAGCTCAGCTTCATGGTTATTGAACCAGGGCTCCGCTACTCCTCTCAGGTAAATCTGGACACAGCCAAGTTTGTCGTTTTCGTCCCACCTATTATCGACGCTTACTTCCTCGTACGAAGAGAGCCAGTCCTCGACGTTCTGCTCATCGGTGCCGCTGAAGATGACTGGGTCTATCTCTCTCGAGACACCGGGACAGCGGGCAGGTGTAGATATAGGAATGGTCTGCTGTGCAACGTCGGTGGACATCGTTGACGGTGAAGGTAGAGTTCGGTTGCGGAGTTCCAGGATGGGAAATTGATCTAGCACTTTCCACCACTTGCTAGTACGCTTTTAGTAGTGAGCCGAAGACTCTTTAATTGGGGTAAACGCAGAGGTAAAGCCGACCAGCTGTCAAGCAGAGCGATGATGATGATGATGACCTGTAATGGATGGCGCTCACCAACAGAGGGGGACGGGCCAAGATCCGGGCGGCAGGATACTTAAATAAAACTAAAATGAAAATAAAGCTAATCTGAAAAGTAGTTTAGAAATAATACTACAAATAAACAAAAATGTTTGGTGAGCAAGCAGTCAAACCATCTCTTGTTTTTGACAGACATAGCTACGAATTATAAGCTAAAGATCGGAAAAGGTTAGGGTTCACTAGCACGGTAATCTTTTAGTTGCGTTAAGGTAATCGAACAGAGTGGAGCATATATCCCTGTGGAAGTAACCAAATGAAGTTCCGCCAAGCGATGAAATGACTGGTAGATTTACTTGTATTCCTTGCTTTTGTGATGGGGCTTTTAAAACCTTTTTCTCTGATAAGAATAACGATGACAGAATAAAAAGAAATGTTCAATTGTTTCAATTTTGTTGCACCAAATGTATAGCGGCGATGCCTCGAGTCGAGCTTTGTTAAGGTAATAATTTAGTTGTGGAACTGCGCAGCGCAATCTGGTATAAGTGACCTCTAATTTGCGATATACACACCACTATTTATTCCAGCAATACCTCAAATGCTCGAAGTCTTTGAATTTATTCAAATTACGTTTTCGCCATTGCAGACAAGCATTTCGGAACCTCAGCGTTGTCACGTTAGCCGTATCTGGCAAAATTAGAATGGTGGGCCCACTCAGGGATACTGCTGCTAAAGAGTCCGCCATTTCGTTCAAATATAATCCGCGGTGGCCCGGTATCCATAGCAAATGCAGTTTTTTTACGTTTTTCGGTACTAATTGCCGAAACGTATTCATCAGCTCTGCATTTACTGCCACAGAAAATGAATTACAAACTGATAACGAATCTGTAATAATAACTGCTAATGATTCGCTTGATGGCAATTTGCGTAGGGCAAGAACAATAGCCAATGATTCTGCAATAAATACAGGGGTATAATCTGGGAGTCAAATCGAAAAGCAGCACTCCAAAGAAGGAGAGAAATGCCCACCCCAGCCTTTTCTTTTGACACAGATGCATCAGTCGCATTGATATTGCTTATGTCTAGGTGAGCTAGATTATCTGCTAACTGGTCATTTAAGTACCTATGTGCCAATTGTTTCGCGTTATGAGGAAATATATCATCAAATTGTATGCTAAGCATTGACTTTAGGTTGTGTACTGGACCAATATGTTTAATTTTTACATTCAGTTGCTGTAGTAGTGCTTGTGCAAATATTATTTGCGGGGTGTGTAGTTGCGACCAATGTGTTTCGAAAAATAAAGCCGGTTCTTGAATGAAAGCGTAAAATTAGAGTTTTTGCTGTGAACTGTATATCTTTAAGAATGCTTGCATAGTAAGAATATTAGATCTATTTAGCAGAGAATGTAGGCGAGCTTCCATATACAACACGCTATTTGCAACAAATTTTGGTAGACCCAGACACAAACGCAACGCTTCTCTTTCCAGCAGTATTAGGGGTCTCATTTTATAAGCTGCACTGCCAGAAAATAATACACATCCGAATTCCATGATGGGCCGCACATAAAGTTTATATATCATTAATAGCCCATCTGTTATTATTAACCCAGCACGGATCAAGATCAGGCTTATAAAGATAGGCTGCTAATATCCAGGCGAATTTACATACACTTCCCAGAAGTGTTCGTCGCTGCCGAGGCTCAGTGGTTACGGTGATCAGACGTCCACGCGAAAGATGCTGTTGTGATCTAGTGCGCAGTGGTTGCATTCCTTTGGAGAGGAAATGCCGGCTACGCATCTATACTTGGAGTTAAACGTACCGTAAAAAAAATTCACGGAATAGAATTTTCGGAGCCTTTCTCTCTACAATATATATATTGTGATTTGACTCATAAACGCAGTAAAATTATTTTTATTAAAAAGGATGAGTGCTGCATCTCAAGCCATTTATTGCACAAGAAAGCTATCAGTAAATATGTATCAAAATGTTTTAAAAACTTCATAAGCGCATAAATTCACTTTAGTTGACCTCGCCTACATTTCCCACTGAATGCATGACCTAGATGTCGAGCAACTCGCGGGCCAGCACGAGGAACCTATCAGTAATTAGCTGTAATTACTTATGTGCTCAAAAATATTATGAGCACATAAATTCACGTTAGTTGGCCCCGCTCAGAATGCCAACCGAGTGCATGACCGAGATGTCCGGAAAACCGTGCGCCAGCAACGAATAGATTGCGGAAAAGGGTCGGAGAGCATGAGGGTTCGGCGCTGGCTCCGCTATTGCACGCTGAAGTGGCTCACAAGGGTACGCTGGACTTGTGTTGTGCCACCTGCCCGCTCATTGTGGCCAGCGAAGTCGCTGCCCGAAGCTTGGACATCAAGCTTGTGCGCCACGTCATTACCTAGGACTTGCCACAGTCAGTCGACGGGTATGTGGGCCACAAGCTGGTTAAAGGGATGAGTCTTCAAAAGTCCGCTGTTTTGAAAATCTTGTTTGTGATTCAACACGAGGTGCCATACTGGCTCCAGAATGAAGTCCCGGGGTGTCGGTGGTGGAGCAGCTGCGAGCGATGGCAGAGGTGTCAGCGATGGCGAGTCGTGGGCTGGCGGCGGCGGTGGATCGTTCTTCGCATCCCCTCCATCCTCGTCCAGGTGGTGCACGGTGACCAAACCAGGAGCAGCTAGCAGCGTTACCTATTACTGTGGTGCCGATGGTGGTCGTGCGGCTGTGTGCGACATATCCTTGAGAGCGCTGCATCAGCGGGGCCTTAGCCACAGTGCGTGGGCGACAACGGCGCACTCTACTTCCGCCTCCTTCCAAGCTACCAGGAGAGCGTACCACGCGTACCATTTGGAGATCTGACCCAGTGTCATCCCGCAGTCAGGCAGGGGCACATTACCACAAATTTTGACATGTCGCTCTTGTTTCCGAGCTCGGCGAGGTATGAATGCCAGTTTTACCGAGCTCAGTTGTCGGAATGAGTTCGAAGGCGAGTGCGTGCACGGCTGGCTTCCACTCCATCGTTGCATAGCAGCGAAAAAAGTTCTTTTCTTCGGGACTCATTACGTTGAACAGCTCATCGGCGTCCAGATGTCTGTTCCGTACGTTGCCAGGAACTCTGTTGTCTTCTACACTCCACCGCATCGGCCTCTTCCCGTTCTATCGGGACCATGCCACGCGCTTGCGATGGCTGCCTGGCCAACATTCGCGTTGATGTTGCTGTTGATGTGCCTGATCATGCCACTTCCTAATGGAAAACCTTGGCGAAAAAGAGAAACGTGATTGCGCGTTGTAATAAATATTAAAAAAGGCACAAAATTCGCACCGCAAAGGAGGAAAGCCGATGTCATCGAAACTCAAAGTACCTAAAAATATCAGTGCCCCATGGATTCGCATATTTTAAAGCAGTGTAGTATAAGAATTGATCATTCGGATTATTATCATATTGTGCCACATTGTTCTGCGCCACGGTGCTCCATCTACAGTGATAATCGACAGAGGAACAGTGTTCACTGCACAGCTTATTGCTGAAGTTTTTCGACTAATTAACACTAGGCTTCGAACGACGACTGCTTACCATCCGCAGAGCAACGGTTTAACCAAGCGACTAAATAAGACAGTCCCAAACATGATCTCCATGTACATCGACGTCCAACACAAAACATTTTGTTTTATGTGACGTTCGCTTATAACACCGCCGTTCAAGAAACAACCCGATTTACACCGTTTCGACTTCTCTACTGTGCGATGTTCAGACGATGCTGGATGCGATGCTTCCTTGTGAAGACGCCGATCAATTAGGAACTGACGCAGAAGAATTTGCAGAGCGTGCTGAGGAAACTCGCCAGCTCGCCCGGCTGCACATTGGTCAGCAGCAACAGGTCGATGCACGACGTTACAATATGCGTCACAATGACGTATCTTACAGTCCGGGAGACCAAGTTCGGGTTTGGACCCCTGTTCGACGCCGTGGCCTCTCCGAAAAGTTGCTATGCAGATACTTCGGTCCGTACAAAGTATTACGCCGCGTGAGCGACGTAAACTAGGAAGTGGTTCCGGACGCTACGTCGTCACGATGGGTACAATGAAAACAACCGACCTCTGACCTCTGACACGTGGTGCGCATGAAGCCTTATTTTGCGCGTTCCTAAAAGACCACTTTTTTGTGTTTTTTTATTTGTTCTCCAACAATTGCCTCATCATTAGTGAACTTATCGCGTCTAACATTTGATTATTGGTGCCCCTTTTCATTGTTTAAGCTACATTGTTTTGGTTTTTTTGCAATAACTTTACAGCATCGGGACGATGCTCTTTATTTTTTTTTGTTGAGGAGGAATATTGCCACCTACTTCTAGTAGTGGGTCATATGCCAAGGTGAATGCTCACACCACAGAGAAGAAAGAAGTGCGCGTGGGCCCCCGCTCTGGAAAACAAGCCCAACCGACGCGCTTGGTTAGAGCCCTGTTGCTCAGACGTCAATACGTTTCCCACAAGGTAACAAAATAACATAAATAACGAACGATATGCACACCACAAATTTCAGTGTATGCATTTTTGTGCACAACACCGTTTCCCCACGAGATGGATTTGTGATGACACAATTTTTCAAGTCTATTGCACACTGAAAATAACACCCTCATATTGTCCCAAACCGTCACCTTTTTTAGGTTGTGTGACAGCGGGTGAACATAAGAAAATGTGGCTGTGCGTCTCGTTTTTGCCGATGCATCGTCATGAACATTAGGCTACCTTGAGCTTCAACGAATAATTTTCAACTATTTTTCTGCAACGTAAACTGAAACATGGTCCGGATAGCCAGCTTCTTGCAAACGTGAGATCTGATTATGGAAGCTCTGCTTCATAAGGTGCACACATGATTTGTTCAATGCGTTCTCTAAGCATAGTCGTCAAGATGCCTCTCTAGGCTAGTGTGGAATGAGCCATATGTAATGTGAGTAAAGCTTTCTGAGCACGTGGATCATGGCACCAGCAGAGCCTGTTGTCAGAAAAATAAAGACTTATATCTAAAAAACCTTATTTGTCCATTGCTAGGCCATTCGACAGTCACTTCAATGGGGTTAAGGCCATCGCGAAACAGATTCAACGCATTAGTACTCTCCCTCTCAAAATTTTCCCACGAGCTTTCAATAAAAGTAATAAAATTATCGACATACCTAAACACTTTCTTAACCGTCGTCCCTTCGAGACAATCTGCCACAGTTCTATCAATAAGTTCTTCCAGAAAAACATTGCTGAAGACAGGCGCACTGAAAAAACTGATACATATGTCCTGTTTTTTTTTTCAAAATAATATCACTGTTAAATTTGAAGAACGTCTACTTATGATAAAAATCCAACATGGTCAGTGTCGCTTAGCGGTGGCAGCTTAGCCGCCGTCATCAAAACACGGAGACATTGACGATTGCATGTCAGCTCAGAATAACCCAAAAAGTATTTATTGCACACATATATATAAGTAACGTGCAAAAGGGAAGGATACGTTAAGAAACAAGAAAAATTATCTTGGCGCCTGCGCAATGGCACCGCGAGCGTAAGTGGCGGGTAGACACCGCATTTACAACATTTCTTCCTTTGTAAATACGATGTACTGCCTTTCGTGTTCTTGCGGGGTGCCGGAGTGGTTGTACGGTCTTTTTTTTTCTTCCCTCCGAAGTTCCAGGGGTGTTAGACCTGCAACAGGCTCATGCTTGTCGGTGGCTGGGCAAGCTTCTTGTGGTGACGCTCCCACAGCTTCGTCGGGGTTCGCGGTTGTCTGCCAGTCGAGTGGCGTCGCTTTTTGCGTATTGCCTTTGCTTTTAGATCCTGGTTCGGTCCACAGCGATTCGTCCTGTGAAAGTCACCTACCAGTACGCACTTGATCTATGTGACGCCGCACGATTGCTTGAGGAGTCTCCACTGTGACCATAAGCCCCCTCGATGTGGCTGTTACTAACCTTGAGACCCATTTACGATTAGACCCGTAGTTGCGGATATGCACAGCGCAGTTCATCGACGGCAGCAACTCGCCAGTTTTCTTTTTAGAAGTGGGCGCACCAGATTCAGGGAAGCAGATGTCCAGGCGCAACCGTATCTGATATCCCAGCAGCATTTCCAATGGCGACCATCCGGATTTCTGCGGAGACCCCCTGTAATTGAGCAACTTTATTCGACGGAGTTTTTTCCTGCGCGACAGAAAGCTTACAATTCGTAGTTATCGTAGTTGCAGTGTGTAATCCCAAGAGCCCGTGGTCATTTTATAAGCACTATTTTCCGACCTGAAAGGCTCTGAACACGGTAGTGCCTTTTCATCCGGCAACGCTGGGTATTGATAGCAATGTCGGTAGCTGTTCTTGTGGCTTATGCATGCTGGCGTTGTTCTTATTTCGCAGGATGTCCTGGAACTATGCTTCACCATGTTTATTCTGCGCTTTAGAACATTTTATGAAAATAACAAGCCTTTACAGTGAGACGGTGTGGCTCTGTAGAGCTTCCCTGCATTTGCACCGCGTCGCCAAGCCAAATAATCGAAAACGGAACTGCGCATATGTCACGCAAAGACAGCGCCACTTTAATGCAAACTACTAGCGCGAGCTTATACACATACTTTTTAAAAATAATATCTTTTGCTATAAAGAATAAAAAATATTCCAGTACTAATAAATAAATTTTCGACCGTGTACATTAATGCATGGTCACGTAACAAGGAATTCAAGATAGTTTATGTTTTTGCCACCAGAGACGCCACAGGCCACTTCTCACGAGAAAAAAAAATGGTTTGTGTGAGTGACTTTAAGGGACAATCTTTCCATTCGTGCAGTCATCCCAGTTGATGTTGTGGGAAGTTGTCGGTCCTTTTAAGGCTATGATCGAACTTCACATTTTTCATCTTCTGAAGACCATCTTTAACTGTCCTGACTGCCCTTCCGCTGCTCCATTTGACTGCGGATGGAAAGGGGCGGTTCTTAGATGCGTATTGTTTCTGCGAGCAAACATAGCAAAATCGTGACTGGTGAACGGCGTTCTATTTGAGATGCTACGGTTCTTGGTACCTCAAATATGTCACGCAAGCAGTTGATTGTGGTTGCCCAAGTAGCCGTGTTCAGTGGCACCGTTTCTATCCATTTGGTGTGAGAATCCACTGCCGCTAGAAACGTTTTACCTTCTATCGGCCCTGCAAGATCGACGTGAACCCGCGACCATCTCTCTTGCGTTTCCGGCCTGTTCGAAGGTGGGGCTTTTGGAGGCTTAGACAAATGGTCAATGCAATTTTGGCATTGCGCTGCTGTTAATTCTATGTCGCGTTCAATCATGGCCACCAAAATAACGATCGTGCCATTGTTTATTGTCGAAGAGCCTTGATGAGTCGCATGCAGTAATTGCAAAAAACTCTGCCACGCTGCGGCACGTATGACGACACGATGTCCCCAGTAGACGAGTTCGTTTGCGATAAAAAGGTCAAACCGGCGATCAACAATAGGAACTAAGGAAAGGCCAAGATGCACTGCGCCTTTCAGCCAACCGTGCAACAGGTTTTGTTTTACACGGGATAGAACAGAGTCACTGGCCGTCAGCTCCTTCAGCTCGTGCGTTGCGACTACGCCGTCATTCAGGTTATTCAAGAAAATGCTTACCCTTCAGGTTCAGGTTCCGTGACGGCATCTTGGCTCCGTAGCGGCAGTCTGCTCAGTGCATCAGCATTCAGTACCCTCCTTCCTGGGACATACTCAAGCTTGTAACGGTAACCGCCAAGGTAGAGGGCCCACCGTTGGATCCGAGCTGCGGCTATTGCAGGCATCTGGCGGTCGGGTCTCAACACTCCTAAAAGTCTGGTAGTCGGTAACCATGATGAACTCTCGACCTAGGAGATAATCCCTGAATTTAGAAAAACTCTATAAACCAGTGCCAGTGCTTCTCATTCTAATTGAGAATAATTCATTTCGGCTTTTGTAAAAGTTCTGGACTGGAATCCGATTGGCCTATTAGTACCTCCATATCTGTGAAAAAGGACGGCTCCCATGCCACGAGGGGATGCATCGCATTTCAACTTCCGTTGCCTCGATGGGTCAAATTGCACTTGAATTCCAGCATTTTAAAGGCACTGCTTTGCCTTGCGAAATGCAGATTCATGTGCTGACTTCCACTGCCATCGCACGTTTTTTCCAACAACTGGCACAATAGAAGCGACATATCTGACATATGTTAGGCAAAAGCTTTGAATAAAACGTTATCATTCCAAGAAACTAACGCAGCTTATTAATGTTTTCGGGGCTTGATGCGTTAATGATAGCATCTAAGTTCTGCTCAGTTGGGTGAAAGCCGGCTTGATCAATGCAGTGCGCAAGTGATGGCTGCGTAAATTTACACTTATCGTACCTGGGCTTCGCGCCATGTTCTCGGAATCGTATAACACACAGTGCAATCGTGCTCCGCCATCACCAAGAGTTTCAGAGATGAGAACATCATCCGAGTAAGCCTGAATGCCAGGTAGGCAAGAGATAATCGTATCTATTTTAGGGTCGAAGCTCCTTATGGCGTGGCTTGTGCGTCCTCCGTGGCCGTGCGTAACCACCGGTGGCACATATCCGAGAGAGCCGGTATGTGCCACAGGGGAAGGAGAGAGACGATAGCGCGACTACGATCACGATAAAAAGATGCGGGAGTGCGGTACTATGAGTGTTCACTAGATCGATGGATGGACGGACGAATTTTTGGACGCACGGATGGATGGATGAATTGACGGTCGCACGGATAGATGGATGGACGGATGAATGAACGGATGGACGGACGGATGCATGGACGGCTGATTGGACGGACGGTGACGGATGAATGGACGCACGTATAGATGGTTGGATGGACAGATGCACGGACGGACGCATGGATGGATGGATGGGCGCATGGATGGATGAACGCACGGATGGATGGACGCACAGATGGATGGATGGACGCATGAACGCACGGTATTGATGGATGAATGAACAGACAAGCAGACGGACGGATGGAGACTGCGCACCACTCATGATAATTCACTCCGTGAATATATGCCGTGATTTTTTCTTTGAAATATGGCTGCAGCGGAAGAAATGCCAAAAGGGAGCCCATTGTAACAAAATAGGCCCTTGTGAGTGTTAATAACGCCAAGTTTTCGGGAATCTTCGTCCAGAGCCACCTGGTTATATGTGTCCCGCAAATCAAGCGTACTGGACAGCTGGCCATTTTCAATGACGCAAAAACATCTTGAATAACTGGTAGCTGGCCCTGTTCCGTGCCACAAGCAGGATAGAGAGCAGCTTTGAAGTCTCCGCATATTCTAACAGAGCGGTCAATCGGAACAGACACAATGGGCGTCGCCCAGTTAGAATGCTTGACTGCGCGATATTACACCTAGTGACACTAACCGGTCGAGTTCTTGCGATACTTTGTCGCGTAAAGCATATGGTATAGGTCTCGCCTTACAGAATTTGGGGACAGCGTCTTCTTTCAGTCGGAGACTGGCCGGTAGTCCATTGATAGAGCCCAAGGTTTCCGAAATACATCCTCGTAGGTGTGACGTAGGGCATTAACGCAGTGGTGCTTCACTATAGAATAGAACATCTTGTCCCAGTGTTGCTGTGACACGTTTTAGCCAGGTGACCTCTCAGATCGCAAGCGTAGCATCGTGCCTTCTTCCATCCGCAGCTCTTTCCAGCATGCCTATAGCTGGCACACCTTCCGCACTCCAATATCTCTGAGATTTTCCTGGTTATCATTTCCTGGTTATCATAATGAGATTATCATTCATTGTATTTCCTGGTTTCAATAATGAGATTATCATTCATTGTATCTATGCTAAGGTTGGTTTCCTCACTTAGAGCCGAGTACCTGTTCTGAAGCGAGACTATGAATTCCTGTACTTTCCCTCTCAGTGATAGCTCATAGATTGTCTTCTTGCGTATCAGTTTCTGTCGTTCCTTTCTCAAGTCTAGGTGAATTCGAGAGCGTACCATTCTATGGTCACTGCATCGTACCTTGCCAACCACTTCCACATCCTGCACGATGCCTGGGTGTGCGCTCATTATAAAGACTATTTCGTTATTATTTTCGCCATTAGGGCTCCTCCATGTCCACTGGCGCTTTCCTCATTTTCGGCAGAAGGTATTCAACATCCGTCAATATTTGCATTCTGTGAATTTTACTAGAAGCTCTCCTCTGGCGTTTCTAGTACCGATGCCATAATCTCCTACTGCCTGGTCTCCAGCCTGCTTCTTCCCAACCTTTGCATTAAAGTCTCCCATCAGTATTTTATACTGTGTTTTTATCTTACTCGTTGCCAATTCCACATCTTCATAGAAGCTTTCAACTGAAGCGTCATCATGGCTGGATGTAGGCGCGTAAGCCTGTACCACCTTCATCTTTTATCTTTTATTCAGTTTAATCACGACACCTACCACCCGTTCATTAATGCTATAGTATTCCTCTTTGTTGCCAGCTATGTTTCCGTGAATTAGGAACCCCACTCTCAGTTCCCTTCTGTTAGCCAAGTACCGATAGGAAAGGCGTACCCATTCTATAGCACCGTATAGGCCTCATCTGTCCTCCTAACCTCACTGAGCCCTATTATATCCCATTTAACACACTCTAGCTCCTCGAATAGTACAGCTAGTCTTCCCTCACTAGATAAGGTTCTAGCGTTAAACGTTGCCAAGTTCAGGTTCCAATGGCGGCCTGTCCAGATCCAGAGATTCTTAGCAACCTCTGCTGCATTGCAGATCTGACCGCCGCCGTGGTCAGTTGCTTCGCAGCTGCTAGGGACTGAGGGCCGTGAGTTATTTGACGTATGCGTGTTGGAGGTAGTGGCCAGATACTGCACCAGAGTGGCAAATCCTTCTCTGGTGAGGCAGTGCGTTCCCGGCAATGGTTACCGGTGAGGCCGCACCCCAGGCCTCGTAATGCAGTTCCATCACCACGCGGATTTTTTTTTATCCGGTTGGGAACTGCGCAGCACCGGGATTTTAACCACGGACCTTTTGCATGTGAAGGGGATGCTCTAACCACTACGCCATCGCTGCTCCTCTTTAAGAAGAGGTGGTACGTCTACAGAAATTGTTGTGGCATCTTTTTTCGGCAGTTTCAGCGGCTACTGACATCGACAGTGCTTCCTACAGAGTTACATCTATCTTTGTCAGAAGTCGCTTGTGCACAGCACATGAACGCACACCACAGACAATTCGGTCTCTAAGTAGCCTGTTCAGAGAATTTCCGAAGTTGCAATTGTCCGCCATGCATCGAATTGCGATGACGAAATCATGAATGGACTTCCTCTCCTGCTGAGAGCTGTTCAAAAACTGGAAGCTTTCTGCGATTTCATTGCGCCTTGGTTCGCAGTGGTCCTTTATCACTTTGACTATACTTCATCATAACTTAAGGTATTAAGCTTGGCAGGTACTATCCTCCCCATCAGGATTTGGACGGTCGAGGTGCTAAGTTCAGCAACTATGAGTGCCCTCTCCTCAGCAGAATCAAAGATTGCATTAGCCTTGAAATAAGCCTTCACTTAAACGAAGTAAGGCTTCCACCTAACTGTGGCGTTGTCGAAGGTTGGAAGCATGTAGAAGGCCATCTTTGTCAGTGATACGGCTTTCCCTGAATGCTTAGCTTCGGGTTCCTGCTTGACTGCGTTGATGTTTTCTTGACTCATCGCCTCTGTAGCATAGCGCTACCGCCATGAAAACCGTCGGAGACCTTGACGATTGCATGTCAGCTGAGAACAATCCAGAAAGCGTTTATTGCACACATATATTCAAGTAAAGTGTGAAGGGGAAGGATATGATAAGAAACGAGAAAAATGATCTTGGAGCATGCGCAATAGCACGTCGCACGTAGTATGGCGGGTTGAAACCGCCTTTACCACAGTAAGAAAAGTATATCAGTGGACACACCCGACTCAGAAGAAAACTTGACATCACCAAATTCATCAATGCTACTTATAACACATTTTAGCGATTGTGGATGGAGGAGGGAATAATGAAGGTCCGTCACATATCGATTAATCTTTTTGCCCGGAATTTTCATGAGTTCCCATGTAGACTAAAGTACTATCGGAGCTCTTACCTAAAAACGGGTCTCGGACATCGAGAACACTAAGTTTGTATAACAAAAAAAGACAGCGAGTTCTTTTTACCAAGCACCTATTTCTGATTCTGACTCGAAAACGAATGTCAACTTTGCAAGTTCTAGCAATAAAAAATACGCCCAGGCTATTCTTCTTACTTTTTTGCATACTTTCAAGAGTTCCAACAACGTTCACGTTTTTGCACAACTGGATAGCCTATGCTTTTATTTTGTTCAATGATCCGCCAAATTTTACATTGAACACCTCCGGAATAGCGTCATTAGCTTTTTCTAAGAAGCAAAAACGCAAAAAAAACCACGAAGCCTCCATCTTTATCTCCTACCCCACCGTGGTGGTCTAGTGGCTAAGCTACTTGGCTGCTGCTGGTCGCGGAATCGAATTTCGGCGGCGGCGGCTGCATTTTCGATGGAGGCAGAAATGTTGTAGGAGCGTGTGCTCAGATTTGGGTGCTCGTTAAAGAATCTCAGGTGGTCAAAATTTTCAGTGCCCTCCACTACGGCGTCTCTCATAATGATATGGTGGTTTCGGGACGTAAAACCCCACATATCAATGAAATAAATTTCTTTCTAACCTCTTTGCTATAGACCCTTTCATTGTTTACAAACACAGGCCCCTGTTGGCATCCGGTTTCGGCTACCAATTTTCCTCAATAGGATCGGTGGGCAAGAAGAGTTTAAGAAAATAGCCGGCTGATTTCCTAAACTTTCTTTCCATTATCGGACAAAATAAATTGAACTAAATTCTTTTTTCAGCTACCTGAAAGGTATAAAAGATTCTCTATACGCACGTTGCTTCTATCTGAAAAAAAAAACCTTTCTTTGCCCTTGAAAGAAACTTGAAAACGCGCTTTTAGTTTAACTTTAGGAGCTGGTAAATGACGTCCCTGGAAGTTTTTTGGCGTACAACGCTTGCAGTAATGAAACCGTCTATATTGTACTACGCAAGCCTATGCTTACCCTGCTAGCGTGTCTGGCTTGCCGAGTGGTTAGGCGCCGGCCCCCAGATCGTGGGTATGTGGTTACAAATCGGGCTTTGTGAAGAAATCCTTTCGCCATAATTTTTTTATCTCTCCCTCTATCTCTTTTTTGCTCTCAGTATACTATTTCTCGCGCATCCAAGTTATAGCATCTGTGACGTCCCCGCAAACACGGACTGAACCCCGGTCCTTTCAAGATGTTTTCGCTCGTTTCTTAAACCCACGCATAAAAAAAGAAGGAAAACAAAACTTTCGGTGTAACGAATGGGCATTCCGGAGTGGAGTACCTGGAAGGATTATTTCTACTATTCTCGCGGGCTCCCCCGCGCAAACACGAGGACCGGGCGGCGCCTTGTCATCTAAAGACAGTGTGACAGTGTACGGTGGAGGTAATCCGCGAGCTCCCTTCAGATTTGTGGAATGGGGGAGCAGCAGAGCACCTTTTGTTGGTTCGGGGAATGAGACCCTTCCGCAGCGCCTGTGCCGGGCCCGACCTGACTTTTCGTCAGCCTCGGTGGCTCCACGGCTCATTACTGCGTTCTTCGCGGATGACCACCCGCGGCGTTGAATGACGAAGAAGCGGCGGCAACGGAGAATTTCGTGGGAGACACCGAGCTGCATGGAGACGTCGAGACTTGTTCTGGACATTGGCTCGTCAAGTACCAGAAACCAGGGCAATCGGTTCGGCCGAAAACTTTTCGGCACAACACTGCAAACTCTGGACGTTGGCCATTAAGACGACGCACTTTGTCGGAAGCATCAGGACCATTGTTCGCCCGTAATTAAAGTTTCTTCGCACAGCTCGCCCATCTCTCTCTGAGGCTTGAGTTTGTACATTGTTACTTGCTCGCCTTTGTTTGGGAGAGGGTTTTCTACTGGTGTGAGCCGCGGGGGCGGCCGTCGAAGATGATACACTCCGACTGACAAGAAAATATGCCGCGTTGATAGTGGCGATTGGTTTGGGGCCGTGGTAGGGCGGAGTTGGGTTCTGCAAAAAGGGACTAAGAGACGATACGAGAGTGGTCAGAGATATACGATGCGATGAACTCAAGATGGTAGAGTGGCAAGGACGGTACGATGAGGAATGAAAGTTAGGGATAGGAGGCGAGTGAATGGAGCGTTACGAAAGAGGGCTAAGATGGAAATCACTGAGAGGCACGATGTAGGCGACGATGACGAAGACGATGAAGACGCTGACGAATTGGACAGATCAGACCTCGACGCCAAGAACCAACCTTCGGCCCCGATTCGAGCAGCCAACTCCGAGGCCCCGACTACATGGGCATTCTGTGAGACGAACTTCACCTCCCTTACTTAAACGAGCTTTGCGGGTAGGGATGCGGCATAATGAGACATTGCGCGGTTTTATTCATTGATGACTTTACCATTTGTGTCGTCCTGTGTTTATTCTGTACATAGGCACCCTTGTATTGTCACCGTTACTTCGCTTATGTATCCTGTTTCGCGTGTCGCGAGTATTTCCGTATGTGTTACAATTTCGCCTAACAGAGATGTCGTTCACGGACAGTATGTGTGTACGCCATTTGCACTTGCTATAAATAAATGAATAAGTAAACAGAAACATGTCATAGCGTCTCTTACTTCCCGGCCCCAGCACGAATCCCTGTATGTTAGAAGTGATTGAGACACATAGCCAAGAGGGAACCGGATAGACAAGAATTGAGTGGTATTCCCTCTCTTTGGTAATCGGCGGCGTAGCGGGGGACGTCTCACATCCCACAGAGGACAAATCTAACTACGTGTTCTGTGAGCCAAGCAACAGATGAAGAAAAAGAAGATGAAGAAGAAGGGAGCGCATGCATGCCCGTTCATTACGCTGATTATTTCTGTTAAACCAGCACAGATCAATACCAGGCTTAAAAAGATACGCTGCTAATATCCAGGCGAATTTACACACACTTCCCAGAAGTGTTCGCCGCCACCGAGGCTCAGTGGTTACGGTGATCAGCTGTCCACCCGAAAGATGCTGTTGTGATCTAGTGTGCAGTGGTTGCATTACTTTGGAGGAGAATGCCGGCTACGATCTATACTTGGAGTTAGGCGTACTGTAAAAAAATCACGCAATAGAATTTTTCAGAGCCTTTCTCTCTACAACAATTTGATTGTGATTTGACTCACAAACACAGCAAAATTATTTTTTATTAAAAAGGATGAGTACGGCATCTCAAGTCACTTATTGCACCAGGAAACTATCAGTAAATATCTGTCAAAACGTTTAAAAATTTCCTAAGCGCATAAATTCACTTTAGTTGACCTCGCCCAGATTTCCCACTGAGTGCATGGCCTAGATGTCGAGCAATTCGTGGGCCAGCACTAGGAACCTATGAGCATTAGCTATAATTACGTTCATAAATATTATAAACACATAAATAAACGTTAGTTGGCCCCGCTGAGATTGCCAACCGAGTGCATGACCGAGATGTCCAGAAAATCGTACGCCAGCAGCGAATAGATTGCGGAAAGTGATCGGAGAGCATGAGGGTTCGGCGCTGGCGCCGCTGTTGCACGCTGGAGTGGCTCAGAAGGGTACGCTGGACTTGTGATGGGGCACCTGCCCACTCATTGTGGCCAGCGAAGTGGCGTCCCGAGGCTTGGACATCAAGGATGTGCGCCACGTCATAACCTAGAACTTGCCACAGTCAGTCGACGGGTATGTGGGCCACAAGCTGGCTAAAGAGATGAGTCTACAAAAGTCCGCTGTTTTGAAAATTTTGTTTGTGATTCAACACGAGGTGCCATACTGGCTCCAGAATGAAGTCTCAGGGTGTCGGTGGTGAAGCAGCTGCGAGCGTGGCAGAGGTGTCAGCGATGGCGAGTCGTGGGCTGGCGGCGGCGGTGGATCGTTCTTCGCATCCCATCCATCCTCGTCCAGGTGGTGCACGGTGACCAAACCAGGAGCAGCTAGCAGCATTACCTATTACTGTGGTGCCGATGGTGGTCGTGCGGCACTGTGCGACATATCCTGCGAGAGCGCTGCATCAGCGGGGCCTTTGCCACAGCGCGTGGGCGACAACGGCGCACACTGCTCCCGCCTCCTTCCAAGCTACCAGGAGAGCGTACCACGCGTACCATTCGGAGATCTGACCCGGTTGCATCCTGCAGTCAGGAAGGGGATCATCACCACAAATTTTGACATGTCGCACTTGTTTCCGAGCTCGGCGAGGTACGAATGCCAGTGTTACTGAGCTCAGTTGTCGGAATGAGTTCGAAGCCGAGCGCGTGCATGGCTGGCTTCCACTCCATTGTTGCATAGCAGCGAAAAAGTCATTTTCTTCGAGACTCACTGCGTTGAACAGCTCATCGGTGTCCAGATGTCTGTTCCGCACGTTGCCAGGAATGCTGTTGTCTTCTACACTCCACCGCATCGGCCTCTTCCCATTCTATCGGGACTATGCCACGCGCTTGCGATGGCTGCCTGGCTAACATTCGCGTTGATGTTACTGTCGATGTGACTGATCATGCCACTTCCCAATTAAAACTCTGGGCGAAAAAGAAAAGAAAAACGTGATTGCGCGTTGTAATAAATATTAGAAAAGGCAAGAAATTCGCACCACAAAGAAGGAAAGCCGATGTCATCGAAACTCAAAGTACCTAGAAATATCAGTGCCCCTATGGATTCGCATATTTTAAAAAAGCGTATCTATAAGAATTGATCATTCAGATTATTGTTATATAACTGAGTGAACGAAGAATTTTACTTGAAAATTGCTCACCAAAAAAAAAACAAAATATGCCTATGTATTGAAGGATCACAACAAGCCAAAGCTCACAAATTTCGACTCATGCTTGCTTCTCTTGCTTGCGAATGACGATGACGAAGATGAAGATATCCCATCTGTAGGCGCGAACTATACATTCATATGAAGGGATGTTTTGCAGCGCGAGGCGAAATACGGAGGAAGGAATAGAATGACAGGACAGAGCGCCACTAACAACATGTTTATTTTCAACCACCAAGCCACTTTTAAGCCATAATCGTCAGGCAGGCGGATAGGCACATGGGTTCCCTCTGATAGCTGCGCGACTATGTCATCTACATAAAAGAAAAAGTCCATCACAGATAAAACCCATGTATCACCGCGTATGAAGGAACCCCGGCTCCTTGGGTGACAATTCATTTAAAGGCTTGACATGATACAAATATCACTAGAGCGTCAATAAGTACGGCTTCAACGATCAAACGTGTCATCTCATCTTTATGCTGACCAACAATGATTGTATTCTGGAACAAAGGCCGGCAACCACATGCATGAATGTGAAGAGCGAGAATGAATTTCCGTGGCAGTTTATTCAACCAGTAACTGTGCTTGCTCTCTCAGTCACTCGTGCACATACCTACTGGTTTGACCGACATACTTTTCCCACAAGGTAACAAAATATTATAAATAACAGATGATACGCACACCACAAATTTGAGTGTATGCATTTTTGTGCCCAATATATTTTCCCCACGAGATGGATTTGTGATGACACAATTTTCCAAGTCTATCGCACACTTAAAATAACACCCTCATATTGTCTCAAACCGTCACCTTTATTAGGTTCTGTGACAGCGGGTGAACATAAGAAAATGTGGCTGTAGTGTCGTTTGTGCCGATGCATCGTCATGAAGATTAAGTTGCCTTGAACTTCCACGAATAATTTTCAATTATTTTTCTACAACGTAAACTGAAACATTGTCCGGATAGCCAGCTTCTTGCAAACGTGAGATCTGTTTATGGAAGCTCTGCTTCATAAGGTGCACACATGATTTGTTCAATGCGTTTTTGAGGCATAGTCGTCACGAAGCTTCTCTTGGTTAGTTTGGAATGAGCCGAATATAATGGGAGTAAAGCTTTCAGAGCACGCGGATCATAGCGCTAGCAGAGCCAGCTGTCATAAAAATGATGAATTAAATCTAAAAAAAAAACCTCACTTCTCCATTGCTAGGTCAATCGACAGTCACTTCAAGGAGATTAAGACCATCGCGAAACAGATTCAACACATTGGAACTCTCCCTTTCGAAAATTTTCCACGAACTGCCAATAAAAATAATAAAATCATCCACATACCTAAACACGTTCTTAACCGTCGTCCCTTCGAGACGATATGCCACAGTTCTATCAAGTTCCGCCAGAAAAATATTCCTGCAGAGAGGCGTGGTGCAAGAACCGATATGTATATACCCTGTTTTTACAAAAGAATATCATTGTTTCATTTGTTGTACGTCCACATATGATAAAATTCCCACATGGTAAGTGTAGCATAGCTGTGACAGCGTAGATGCCGTCATATATATATATATATATATATATATATATATATATATATATATATATATATATATATATATATATATATATATATATATATAATTAACGTCGAAAAGGGATGGATACGTTAAGAAACAAGAAAAATGATCTTGGCGTCTGCGCAATGGCACGGCGCACGTAACATGGCGGGTTGACACCGCATTTACAACATTTCTTCCTTCTTAAAAAAAAATTAGCCCCGTATTTCGATGTTAATGTGCAAATGTCGTCGAAAGATGATAGTGTTGCGTTTGGGGAGAGTGAACAAAAGATTTATTTGCTGTTCTGCGCAAAAAAAAAAAATATCGGTGATTGGTATTCTGGAGGCGCTGCGTTAGGGTGCCTCGAGTGTGCAGCGGACGCGAACGAGCGCATCAAGTCACGTCACACGCGATACATGAGCACCAATGAGCACCATCTGGCAGTTTTCTTAGAAAACAAAGCGCGTGGCTCTGAGACGGGTGTGTGCGCCGGTCTCAGAGGTTATGAGGTGTAGACGCAAGGCGACAGATAGGTGCCAACACCATCTCGTTTTAGCGAAGCGTTGGAAACACTCTCTATTTCGGGCAAGCGTTGCATGGTAAGCACAGCGTAATAAGCGCTACGGCCCTTAATATTACTTATGTGTGCCTTTTCTTGTAAAAGACGCACATGTAGATCATATACGTGTTGTTATGGTGCCCCAGACATGCGCAATAATTGCTTTAATGAACAATTGCACAAGTATGAACGCAGAATCTTGAGCAAAACAGTCGACGCCGTTCGCAGCGCCCGTTAATCTGGGCGCTGCGGATGAGGTCGGCCGTTTCAAGTACCCGATGCTGTTAAGAGCGGACAGACAGACAAACGTAGAGACAGACAGACAGACAGACAGACAGACAGACAGACAGACAGACAGACAGACAGACAGACAGACAGACAGACAGACAGACAGACAGACCAATATTTTTGCGTCGAAGGTCCCCAGGAAAGACTATCGTCTTTAAAACGATGCACTGGCTTGCGTGTTCTTGCGAAGCGCCGGAGCTGTTGTACGTTTTTTTTTTGCTTCCCCCAAAGTGCCAGGGGTGTTGGGACTGCAGCAGGCATGCATTCTTGTCGGTGGCTCGGCACGCTTCTTGTGGTGACGTTCCCACAGCTATGGCGGGGTTCGCGGTTGTCTGCGGGTCGAGTGGCATCGCTTTCAGCGTAGTGCCTTCGCTTGTAGTGCCTTATTCGGTGCAAAGCGTTTCGTCCTGTGAAAGTCACCGAACAGTACGTCCTGGATCTATGTGACGCCGCACGATTGCTTGAGGAGTCTCCACTGTGACCATAAGCCCTGCCGATGTGGCTGTTACCCGTCTTTACACCCATTTACTATTAGACCCATACAGTCGGACATGCACAGCGCAGTTCGTTGACGGCAGCAACTCTTCAGTTTTCTTTTCAGAAGTGGGTGCACCAGCTGCAGGAAAGCAGGTGTCCAGGCGCAGCCGTATCTGGTATCCCAGCAGCATTTCCGTTGGCGACCATCCCGATTTCTGCGTAGACCTCCTGTAAATGAGCAACTTTTTTCGATGCAGTGTCTTCCTGTGTGACACGAAGCTTACCCTTCGCAGTGATCGTAGCTGCAGTAGTTAATCCCAAGATCTCGTAGTCATTTTATAAGCAGTATTTTTCGATCTGAAAGGTTCTGAACACGGTAGTGCCTTTTCATCCAGAAATGCTGACCATTGATAGCGATGCCGGTAGCTGTTTTTGTGGCTTATGCATGCTGGCGTTGTTCTTATTCCGTAGGATTTCCTGGCTTAACCACGCTTATTCTTCGCTTCGCTTTAGAACTAATTTCGGAAAATAACAAGCCGTTACAATCAGACGGTGTGGCTCTATAGAGCTTCCCTGCATTTGTACCGCGTCGCCAAGCCAAATAATCGAAAACGGAACTGCGGATATGTCACGCAAAGGCAGTGCCACTTTAATGCGTACTACCCGTGCGCTCTTTCATCCAGCGGCCATGGTACTACCAACGCCAGCTTATGCGTATACTTTTATAAAATATTATAATTTGCTATAGAGAATCAAACAATATTTCAGTACTAATCAAAATATTGACCATTTACATTAACGCATGCACGTGGCAGGGCATTAATGATAATTCATGCTTTTGCTACGAGAGACGCCACAGGCCATTTTTAGCGATTTTGAATGAAGAAATCAAAATAAAAATCCACTTCTCACGAGCAAAACAGGGTTGGTTTGAGCCATTATAAGGGACAACCTTTCATTTGCGCAGTCAGATCATTTCATGTTTTGGGCAGTTGTCGTTCCCTTGAACTTCCCCCCTTTCATCTTCCGAAGCCCATGTTTAATTGTCGCGACTGGCCTTTCCGCCGCTCCATTGGACAGCGAATGGAAAGGGGCGGTTCTCAGATACGTATTACTTCTACGAGCAAATGCTGTATACTTGTGCCTAGTGAACTGCATTCCATTATCAGGTACTGGGGTTCGTGGTACCCTGAAATAGCTAAATATGTCACGCAAGCAGTTGGTTGTGGTTGTTCAAGTAGCCGTGTTCAGTGGCACCGCTTCTATCCATTTCGTGTGAGAATCAAGCGCCACTAGAACAATTTTACCTTCTATCGGCCCTGCAAAGTCGACGTGAACCCGCGACGATCTCTTGCGTTTCCGGCCAGTTTAAAGGTGGGGCCGTTGGAGGCATAGACAAATGGTCAACGCAATTTTGGCATTGCGCTGCTGTTAACGCTATGTCTCGGTTAATACCTGGCCTCCAAAAAAACGATCGCGCCATTGTTTTCATTGTCGAAGAGCCTTGATCAGTATCATTCAGTAATTGCAACAAAGGCGGCCACGCCGCGGCAGGTATGAGGACACGATGTCCCCAGTACACGAGCTCATGTGCCATAGACAGCTCCAATTGGCGATCCGGAAAAGGAACTAAGGAAGAATCAAGATGTACTGCGCCATGGGCCAACCGTGCAACACGCTTTGTTTTACACGGTATAGAATATAGTCCATGGTGGTCAAATCCTTCAGCTCGCGCGTTGTGACTATGCCTTCATCCTGGCTATTCAAAGAAAATACATACCCTTCAGGTTGAAGTTCCATGACGTCATCTTGGCTCCGTAGCGGAGTCTGCTAAGCGCATCAGCACTCAGTAGCTGCTTTCCTCGGACATACTCAAGAGAGAGAGAGAGAGAGAGAGACATAAATAGAGAGGAACGGCAGGGAGGTTAACCAAGCTTGGCTCGGTTGGCTACCCTACACTTTGGGGGGGGGGGAAAGGAGAATAATAGAACGGAAAGAGATAGAAAAGAAGAGGAGTAAGAAAGAGAAGCATGAATAGTCAGTTCGAGACTACACAGCAGAGTCTCGCACAGTTCTTTCACAAGCGGTCGTGAAGTCGAATTCGTACTCTCGTCTCCTTGGAATGGCGATCACTTCGGCATGCAACATCTGCGCCTGCGAGGAACGCTTGAGCACATTCTATGTCATTGCCCAGCATACCAGACCGAACGACGTAATATGGAAGCCAAGCTCTGTCAGCTGGATTCACGGCCGCTTACAGAAGAGAAGATCCTGGGACCTTGGCCGACGGCTTCCCATACGCGCAAAGCCACGAAAGCCCTCTTGTACTTTTTAAGGACCACCAGACTTCACAACCGCTTGTGAAAGGACATACTCAAGCTTGTAACGGTAACCGCCAAGGTAGAGAGCTGCCCGTTGCATGCGACCTGCGGCCATATCAGGCGTCTGGCGGTTGGGTCTCAACAGTGCCAGAAGGGGCTGGTGGTCAGTAACCAGAACGAACTCTCGACCTAGGAGATAGTCTCTGAATTTAGTAACTCTATAAACCAGTGCCAGTGCTTCTCGTTCTTATTGAGCATTATTCCTTTCGGCTTTTGCCAGGGTTCTGGACCAGAATACGACCGGCCTATTAGTGCCTCCATTTGTGTGAAAAAGAACGGCGCCTATGCCACGATAGGATGCATCACATTCCAACTTCAGTTGCCTCGATGGGCCAAAAAGCATAAAAACTTCAGCATTTTTAAGACACTGCTTTGCCTATCGAAATGCAGATTCCTGTACTGGCTTCCACTGCAATCACTCGTTTTTCCCAACAGCTGCTACAATGGAAACACCATATCTGACATGTTCGGCAGAAACTTTGAATAAAATGTTATTATCCCAAGAAACGAACGGAGCTCATCAAAGTTTTTGCGGCTTGATGCAATAATAATAGCATCTTTGTCTTGCTCATTTGGGTGAAGGCGGGCTTGATCAATGCGATGATCAAGACAAGGGACCGATGGCTGCCTAAATTTACACTTATTGTACGTGTGCTTCACGGAATGTTCTGTGAATCGTTCTAACAAATTGTGCAATTGTGCTCCGCAATCACCAACAGTTGCAGAGACGACAACGTCATCCAAGTAAGGCTGAACGCCAGGTAGGCCAGAGATAATCATGTCTAGTTTAGGGGTGAAGCTTCTTATGGCATGACTTGTGCGTCCCCCGTGGTCGTTGTGCATAACCGGTGGTGGCACATACCCAAGAGAGCGGGTATGTGCCACAGGGGAAGGACAGAGACGATCACGCGACTGTGATCGCGATGAAAAGCCGTGGAATGGTGGTACTTGGAGTGTTCACTAGATGGACAGACAGACAGACAGACAGACAGGCAGACAGACAGACAGACAGACAGACAGACAGACAGACAGACAGACAGACAGACAGACAGACAGACAGACAAGCAGACGAATGGATGGGCTCAGGGACGGACACTGCACCCACTCATTATTCACTCCGTGGATATGGTGGAATTTTTTCTTTGAAATATGACTAGGGCGGAAGAAATGCTAAAAGGGCGCCTGTTGTAACAAAGCAGACACTTGCGAGTGTTAATAACTCAAAGTTCTTAGGAGTCTTCATCCAGAGCCAGCTGGTTAAGGACGTCCCGCAAGTCAAGCGTACTGAACTGACCACCTCCTAATGACGCAAAATATCTTGAATAACTGGGAGCGGGTACGGTTCCGTGGCACAAGCAGGATTGAGAATAGCTATGAAGTCTCCGCATATTCTAAACGAACCGTCCTTCCCACCAGGCACAATGGGCGTCGCCCAGTTAGAATGCTCGATTTGTGATATTACACCTAGCGGCACAAACCGGTCAAGTTCTTGCGATACTTTGTGACGTAAAGCATATGGAATAGAACTAGCCTTAGAGAATTTGTCAACAGCGTCTTCCTTCAGTAGGAGGCTGGCTGGTGTTCCTTCATCAAGCCCAAGGTTTCCGAAAAAAAAGAACATCTTCGTAGGTGTGCCGGAAGGCGTTGACGCTGTGATGCTTCGCTTGAATAGCTGTCGCCTTGTCTTCATGTGTGACTTACTACCGGAGTGCCAGCTTGTTCCAGAAGGTTTAGCAGGTCTCGGTTGCACAAGGTTGGTCCGGGGCAGTCTAGAACGACAAGAGCACAGTCAACAGAAGTATCGCGGTATCTCACACAATGTTGCAGTTTACACATCACCGGCAACCTTCCACTGTAGCAGGATAGCTTTAAACTTGGCCAATATTTGCGATGCTTTTCAAAAAAGTCGCGATATGACGCATCCCGAGGAACCTGTATAGACTTCCATCAGGCGCGTAATTTTTTTCGGGTGGTACGTCTACAGATATTGTTTTGGAATCTTTTTCGGCCTTTTCAGTGGCTATTGATATCGACGCTGCTTCCTTAAGAGTTAAATCCTTCTTTGTCAGAAGTTGCTTGTGCACAGCACACGAACGCACACCACAGACGATTCGGTCTCTAAGTAGCCTGTTCAGAGAATTTCCGAAGTTGCAATTGTCCGCGATGCGTCGAATTTCGACGATGAAATCGTGAATGGACTCCTTTTCGTTCTGACAGCGGTTACAAAACTGGAAGCTTTCTGCAATTTGTTTCGCCTTGGGTCGTAGGGGTCATTTAGCACTTTGAATACTTCATCATATGTTAAGGCATTGGGCTTGGCAGGTGCTATCCTCCTCACCAGGATTTTGATGGTTGAGGTGCTAAGTGCAGCTACTATGAGTGTCCTCTTCTTAGCAGAATCAGAGATTGCATTAGCTTTAAAATAAGCCTCCACTTTAACGTGGTAAGGCTTCCACTTAAGTGTGGCGTCGTCGAAGGTCGGAAGCATGTAGAAGGCCATTGTTGTCAGTGGAACGGCTGTCCCTGAATGCTTAGCTTCGGGTTCATGCTTGACTGCCTGGGCGTTTTCTCGGCTCGTCGCCGCTGTAGCATAGCGGTGGCAGCTTATATATGATATACAGCGGTCGCCATCAAAACATGGAGACATTGACGACTTCGTCAGCTGAGAACAACCCAAAAAGCGTTTATTGCACGCATAATGATAAGTAAAGTTGAAAAGAGAAGGATATGATAAGAAACAAGAAAAATCACCTTGGAGCATGCGCAATGGCACCACGCACATAAAGTTGCGGGTTGACATCGCATTTACAACTGTAAGAAAAGTATATCAGCGGACACACCGACTCAGAAGAAAACTTGACGGCATAAAATTCATCATTCCTACTTTTAACACATTTTAGCGATAGTGGATGGGGGAGGGAACAATGAAGGTCCGTCACATCAATGGAGAAAGATATTAGCCCTTCATTTTCATGAGCTTTCATGAAGCCTAAAATACTATCGGAGCTCTTTAAGACGGGTCTCGGACTTCAAGAACACTAAGTTTGTATAACAAAAAAAAACAGCGAGTTCCTTTTGCTAAGTACCTATTTACGACTCTGACTTGATAAGGAATGTCAACTTTGCGAGTTTTTGCAATAAAAATATGTCCAGGCTATTCTTCTTACTTTTTGAATACTTTCAAGAGCTCCAACAACGTTCATATTTTTGTACAACTGGATAGCCTATGCTTTTATTTTGTTCAATGATACGCCAACGTTTACATTGAAATCCCCCGAAATAGCGTCATTAGCTTTTTCTAAGAAGCAAAAACGCGAAAAAACCACGAAGCCTCCATCTTTACCTCCTGCCCCGCTGCGGTGGTCTAGTGGCTAAGGTACTCGGCTGCTGACCCTCAGGTCGCGGAACTTAATCTCGGCGGCGGCGGCTGCATTTTCGATGGAGGCAGAAATGTTGTAGGCCCCTGTGCTCAGATTTGGGTGCTCGTTAACGAATCTCAGGTGGTCAAAATTTTCAGTGCCCTTCATTACGGCGTCTCTCATATTGATATGTGGTTTCGGCACGTGAAACCGCACATATCAATGAAATAAATTTCTTCCTAACCTCTTTGCTACCCTTTGCGACCCTTTCATTGTTTACAAACACATGCCCCTGTTGACATCCGGTTTCGGCTACCGATTTTCCTCAATAGCATCGGTAGGCAAGAAGAGTTTAAGAAAATAGCCGGCTGATTTCCTAAACTTTCTTTCCTTTATCGGAAAAAATAAATTGGTGTAAATTCTCGTTTCAGCTACCTGAAAGGTATAAACTATTTCGTATACGCACGTTCCTTCTATCTGAAAAAGTAAAAAAAAGTCTTTCCTTATCCTTGAAAGATACGTGCTTTTATTTCGACGTTAGGAGCTGCTAAATGACGTCCCTGGAAGTTTTTTGGCGTACAACGCTTGCAGTAATGAAACCGTCTATATTGTACTACGCAAGCCTATACTTACGCTGCTAGCGTGCCTGGGTTGCCGAGTTGTTTGGCGCCGGCCCCTAGATCATGGATATGGGGTTACAAATCGGGCTCTGCGAAGAAATCCTTTCGCCATAATTTTTGTGTTTCTCTCTGTATCTCTTTCTTGCTCTCAGTATACTAATTGTCGCGCATCGGAGTTATAGCATCCCACACAGGACAAATCCAACTACAGGTTCTGTGAGCCAAGCTTCAGATGAAGAACAAGAAGATGAAGAAGGAAGCGCATGCCCGTTCATTACGCTGATTGTTTCTGTCAACCCAGCACTGATAAATACCAGTCTTATAAAGATACGCTGCTAATATCCAGGCGAATTTACATACACTTCGCAGAAGTGTTCACCGCCACCGAGGCTCAGTGGTTACGGTGATCAGCTGTCCACCCGAAAGATTCTGTTGTGATTCAGTGTGCAGTGGTTGCATTCATTTGGAAGTAAAACGCCGGCTACGCATCTATACTTGAAGTTAGGCGTACTGTAAAAAACAAAAATCACGGTATAGAATTTTTCGGGGCCTTTCACTCTACAATAATTATATATTGATTTGACTCATAAACGCAGTAAAATATTTTTTATTCAGAAGGATGAGTACTGGATCTCAAGCCACGTATTGCTCCAGAAAACTATCAGTAAATATCTATCAAAATGTTTTAAAAACTTCATAAGCGCATAAATTCACTTTAGTTGACCTCGCCGAGATTTCCTCCTGAGTGCATGACCTAGATGTCGAGCAACTCGCGGGCCAGCACGAGGAACCTATCAGTAATTAGCTATACTTGCGTTCAGAAATATTATAAGCGCATAAATTCACATTTGTTGGCCCCACTCAGAATGTCATCCGAGTGCATGATTGCGATGTGCAGAAACTTTCGCGCCAGCACCAGAAACCTGTCAGCAATTTGGTATAATTACGTTAAAAATTATTATAAGCGCATGAATTCACGTTAATTGGCCCCGCTCAGAATGCCAACAGGGTGCATGAGAATGATGTCCAGAAACTCTCGCACCAGCAACGAATAAATTGCGGAAAAGGGTCGGAAAGCATGAGTGTTCGGCGCTGGCTCCACTGTTGCACGCTTGAGTGGCTAACAAGGGTACGCTGGACTTGTGTTGGGGCACCTGCCTACTCATTGTGGCCAGCGAAGTGGCTGCCCGAGGCTTGGACATCAAGGATGTGCGCCACGTCATTATCTAGGACTTGCCACAGTCAGTCGACGGGTATGTGGGCCACAAGCAGGTTAAAGGGATGAGTCTTCAAAAGCCCGCTGTTTTGAAAATCTTGTTTGTGATTCAACACGAGGTGCCATACTGGCTCCAGAATGAAGTCCCGGGGTGTCGGTGGTGGAGCAGCTGCGAGCGATGGCAGAGGTGTCAGCGATGGCGAGTCGTGGGCTGGCGGTGGCGGTGGATCGTTCTTCGCATCCCATCCATCCTCGTCGAGGTGGTGCACAGTGACCAAACCAGGAGCAGCTAGCAGCATTACCTATTACTGTGGTACCGATGGCAATCGTGCGGCACTGTGCGACATACCCTGCGAGAGCGCTGCTTCAGCGGGGCCTTTGTCACAGCGCGTGGGCGACAACGGCGCACACTGCTCCCGCCTCCTTCCAAGCTACCAGGAGAGCGTACCACGCGTACCATTCGGAGATCTGACCCGGTTGCATCCTGCAGTCAGGAAGGGGATCATCACCACAAATTTTGACATGTCGCACTTGTTTCCGAGCTCGGCGAGGTACGAATGCCAGTGTTACTGAGCTCAGTTGTCGGAATGAGTTCGAAGCCGAGCGCGTGCATGGCTGGCTTCCACTCCATTGTTGCATAGCAGCGAAAAAGTCATTTTCTTCGAGACTCACTGCGTTGAACAGCTCATCGGTGTCCAGATGTCTGTTCCGCACGTTGCCAGGAACGTTGTTGTCTTCTACACTCCACCGCATCGGCCTCTTCCCATTCTATCGGGATCATGCCACGCGCTTGCGATGGCTGCCTGGCCAACATTCGCGTTGATGTTACTGTCGATGTGACTGATCATGCCACTTCCCAATGGAAACCCTTGGCGAAAAAGAAAAACGTGATTGCGTGTTGTAATAAACATTAAAAAGACAAGAAATTTGCACCACAAAGAAGGAAAGCCGATGTCATCGAAACTCAAAGTATCTGCAAATATCAGTGCCCCATGGATGCGCATACTTTAAGAAAGCGTATCTATAAGAATTGATCATTCGGATTATTCTCATATAACTGAGTGAACAAAGAATTTTACTTGAAAATTGCTCAGCTCGAAAGAACAAAAAAATGCGTATGTATTGAAGGATCACAACAAGCCAAAGGTCACAAATTTCGACTCATGCTTGTTTCTCTTGCTTGCGAATGACGACGACGAAGATGAAGATATCCCATCTGTAGGCGCCAACTATACATTCATATGAAGGGATGTTTTGCAGTGCGAGGCGAAATACGGAGGAAGGAATAGAATGACAGGACAGAGCGCCACTAACAACATGTTTATTTTCAACCACCAAGCCACTTTTAAGCCATAAATGTCAGGCAGGCGGATAGGCACATGGGTTCCTTCTGACAGCTGCGCGACAATGTCTTATACATAAAAGAAAAAGTCCACCACAGATAAAACCCATGTATTACCGCGTATGAGGGAATCCCGGCTCCTTGGGTGACAATGCAATTAAAGGCTGGACATGATACAAATATCACTAGAGCGTCAATAAGTTCGGCTTCAACGATCAAACGTGTCATCTCATCTTTATGCCGACCAACAATGATTGTATTCTGGAACAAAGGCTGGCAACCACATGCATGAATGTGAAGAGCGAGAAAACCTTCCGTTGGCAGTTTACCCGACCCGTAACTGTGCTTGCTCTCTCGGTCGCTCGTGCACATACCTACTGGTTTGACCGACATACTTTTCCCACAAGGTAACAAAATAACATAAATAACAGACGATATGCACAATACAAATTTGAGTGTATGCATTTTTGTGCCGAATATCCTTTTTCCACGAGATCGATTTGTGATGACACAATTTTCCAAGTCTATCGCACACTGAAAATAACACCCTCACATTGTCCCGAACCGTCACCTTTATTAGGTTGTGTTACAGCAAGTGAACATGCTAGGAAATGTGGATGTGCTGCTCGTTTGTGCCAATGCATCGTCATGAACATTAGGCTGCCTTGAACTTCCACGAATAATTTTCAACAGCTTTTGGGCGACGCAAACTGAAACATGGTCCGGATAGCCAGCTTCTTGCAAACGTGAGATCTGAATATGGAAGCTCTGCTTCATAAGGCGCACACATGATTTGTTCAATGCGTTCTCGAGGCATAGTCGTCACGATGCCTCTCTTGGTTAGTTTGGAATGAGCCGAATGTCATGGTAGTAAAGCTTTCTTAGTGCGCGGATCGTGGCACCAGCAGACCGATTTTCAGAAAAATAGACATATATAAAAAACCTTATTAGTCCATTGCTAGGCCATTCGACAGTCACTTCAATGGTATTTACGCCATCGCGAAACAGATTCAACGCATTAGTACTCTCCCTTCCAAAATTTTCCCACGAGCTTTCGATAGAAATAATAAAATTATCCACATACCCAAACACTTTCTTAACCGTCGTCCCTTCGAGACAATGTGCCACAGTTCTATCAAGTTCTGCCAAAAAAAAAATTTGGTGAAGACAGGCGCGCTGAAAAAACTGATCCATATGTCCTGTTTTTGCAAAGTAATATCACTGTTAAATTTGATGAACATCTACATAGGATAAAATTCCAACATGGTCAGTGTAGCATAGCGGTGGCAGCGTAGCTGCCGTCATGAAAACACGGCGGCATTGAGGATTGCAGGTCATCTCAGAATAACCCAAAAAGCTTTTATTGCACGCTTTTATTGCAGCTTTTATAGTAACCTGGAAAGGGGAAGGATACGAGAAAAAACAAGAAAAATGATCTTGGCGCCCGCGCGATGGCACCGCGAGCGTAAGTGGCGGGTAGACACCGCATTTACAACATTTCTTCCTTTGTAAAAACGATGTGCTGGCTTCCGTTTTCTTGTGGAGCACCAGAGCGGTTGTACGGTCTTTTTTTTTTGCTCCCACCGAAGTGCCAGGGGTGTTGGGACTGCAGCAGGCTCATGCTCGTCGGTGGCTGGGCAAGCTTCTTGTGGTGACGCTCCCACAGCTTCGTCTGGGTTCGCGGTTGTGTGCGGGTCGAGTGGCATCGCTTTCAGCGTATTACCTTTGGTGGTAGTGCCTTATTCGGTGCAAAGCGGTTCGTCCTGTGAAAGTCACCTAACAGTACGCACTTGATCTATGTGACGCAGCACGATTGCTTGAGGAGTCTCCACTGTGACCATAAGCCCTGCCGATGTGGCTGTCACCCCTCTAGACACCCATTTACGATTAGACCCGTAGAGTCGGACACCATGCACAGCGCAGTTCATTGACGGCAGCAACTCGTCAGTTTTCTTTTTAGAATTGGGTGCACCAGCTGCAGGAAAGCAGGTGTCCAGGCGCAGCCGTATCTGGTATCCCAGCAGCATTTCCGTTGGTGACCATCCGGATTTCTGCGGAGACCTCCTGTAACCGAGCAACATTTTTCGATCCAGTTTTTTCCCTGCGCGACATAAAGCTTACCCTTCAATGTGATCAAAACTGCAGTAGTTAATCCTAAGAGCTCGTGGTCAATTTATAAGCAGTATTTTCCAAACTGAAAGATTCTGAACACGGTAGTGCCTTTTCATCCGGCAACGCTGAGTATTGATAGCAATGCCGGTAGCTGTTTTTGTGGCTTATGCATGTTGGCGTTCTTCTTATTTTGCAGGATTTCCTGGAACTATGCTTAACCACGTTCATTCTGCGCTTTACAACTATTTTCTGAAAATAACAAGCCGTTACAATGAGACAGTTTGGCTCTATAAAGCTTCCCTGCGTTTGCACCGCGTCGCCAAGCCAAGTGATGGAAAACGGAACTCTGCATATGTCACCTAAAAACAGCGCCACTTTAATGCGTACTACGAACACAAGCTTCTACATAAACGTTTTTAAAATATTAGTTTTTGCTATATAGAATCAAACAATATTTGAGTACTAATCAATAGATTGTTGACCGTGTACATTAACGCATGGTCACGTGACAGGGTATTCATGATAGTTCATTTTTACCACCAGGGACGCCACAGGCCATTTTTCGCGATTTTCAATAAAAAGTAAAAATAAAAATCCACTTCTCACGAGAAAAAAAACGGTTAGCAGTGAGCCGAAGACACTTTAATTGGGGGAAACGCAGAGGTAAAGCCGACCAGCGGTCAAGTGGAGCGAGCGCGAGCAGCAACAACTCTTCCTTCTCTTCTTTCACTGATGCTCCTGCCTGTGCATTAAATCAATGCTACAAATCACTACCCCCCAGAAAAGAAGCCATCCTGGCGACCTATGGACCGGGTAGGATGGGTGGGTGGTAGTGCGGTTTCAATGGATCGACATGAACAGTCTCACGACCGCGACGCCGTCGGTCGGTCCATGGTTGAACCGGCTCTGCAATATAGTTAACCGGTGAGGACTGACGTAGGGACTCGGTAGGGGCCTTCATACTTCGGCAGTAGCTTGGTGAAAAGACCCGGGCCAGATGAGGGAACGCGAAGCCATACTAACGTGCCAGGCGAATATGACTGTGCGGGCAGGCTTTCATCGTGACGGTCTTTCTGGTACGCTTGATCTTGTGTGGTTAAGGAACGTGCGAGTTGCCTGCAATCTTAAACGTAGGTGGCGACTTCAGATAGAGCTGTGCATTCTGAAGCGTCCGGACGGTACAAGAGAATCGTGTCCATGATTGAGGAAGGTTCGCGCCCGTAGAGGAGAAAGAACGGAGAGAACCCAGTCGTAGACTGAGTGGCGCTATTGTAAGCGTAAGTAACAGGGCGAGTATGGGGTCCCAGTTGGTGTGGTCAGCAGACACGTACATAGACAGCATGTCGCCCAGTGTGCGGTTAAACCCTTCGGTTATTCCATTTGTTTGCGGATGGTACGCGCTGGTTGTCGGATGCACAACGTTGTATTCATGAAGAAGGGCTTGTACGGCTTCGGAAAGAAACGTACGTCCGCGGTGACTGAGTAGCTCCCGAGGCGCGCCATGGCGAAGAACAAGACTGTGAAGGATAAACAAACAACTTCACGTGATGTGGCCTCTGGCAGCGCGGCAGTTTCAGCAAAGCGTGTCAAGGGATCGATAGCGACAACCACCCAGCGGTTCCCGTCAGGGGTGTAGGGAAGGGGACCGTACAAGTCAATTCCTATGCGGTCAAAAGGTCGGGATGGGCAAAGCAGCGGCTGCAGTTGTCCATTGGCTATGTTCGGTGGGCTTTTTTGGCGTTGACATTTGCAACACGAACGTAAGTACTGTCGGACAAATCGGTACATTCCGTGCCAATAGTACGGCAGCCGGAGGCGGGAATACATTTTATCACACAGGCGTTGCCGCATTGAGGATCCGCGTGAAAGGAGTCGCAAAAAGCAGCACGTAGGTGGCGAGGAATCACAAGCAACCACTTGTGGCCGTCGGAAAGGTAGTTGCGACTGTACAGGAGTTCATCACGGATGGCGAAGGGTCGAGCTGGACGTCGTAGTGAACGATTGGCGGTACCTTGGGCTGGCTGAGACAGTATCTCTATCATAGAGACTATCCAATCGTCTTGGCGATGCTCGGAGTGCATGTCAGTGAACGAAGGTGCCGCAGCATCGAGACTGTAAAGTGACGCACTTTCATGTTCACGGGAAAGTGGAGAGCGAAAAGAGCATTGGCGTCTGAATATCGGCGGCCCGACCTGTAGAGGACACGGATATCATAATCTTGGAGACGCAATGCCCAACGAGCCAGACGGCCAGACGGGTCTTTTAGTGACGATAACCAGCAGAGGGCGTGGTGATCAGTCACGACGTCAAATGGACGGCCATAGACGTAGGGTCGAAATTTTTTGATTGCCCAAACGATGTCCAGGCATTCCTTTTCTGTGACCGAGTATTTCTCTTCAGCCCTAGTAAAAGTGCGACTGGCATAAGAAAGCACGTACTCGTCGAAGCCAGACTTGCGTTGAGCAAGAATAGCGCCAAGGCCGACTCCAGTAGCATCGATTTGAATTTCGGTTGGGGCATCTGGGTCAAAGTGACGGAGAATCGGTGGAGATGTCAGCAAATGACGTGTTTTCGCAAATGCGTCATCGCAAGCGGAAGACCACGCCGAAATTCTTTCACTGTCAGAAAGTAGCCGTGTTAAAGGGGCTATTACAGATGCAAAATATCGGACAAATCCACGAAAGTATGAACATAAGCCGATAAAGCTCGGAGTTCCTTTAGTGTCGATGGCTTAGGAAACTGGGCGACGCCACGGAGTTTACAGTCTCAGGTAAAACACCATCCTTGCTGACAACATGCCCTAAGATGGTGAGCTTCCGGGCAGGAAAATGGCACTTATTCAAATTTAGTTGGGGCCGAGCATGTGTGAGGCATTCCAGGACACTTGCGAGGCGCAGATGATGGGTATCAAAGTCTTTTGAAAAAACGTCAACGTCGTCCAGATAGCAAAGACACGTATGCCATTTGAGGCCTCGAAGTATGTTTTCCATCAGACGCTCGAAGGTGGCAGGGGCGTTGCAAAGAACAAACGGCATCGTGTTAAACTCGTACAAGCCGTCCGGAGTTACAAACGCAGTTTTGGCGCGGTCAGATTCATCCATGGGTACTTGCCAGTATTCTGATCGAATATTCAGTGAGGAAAATAACTCTGCTCCTTGCAAACAGTTTAGAACGTCGTCAATTCTGGCGAGCGGATAAACATCTTTGCGCGTGATCTTGTTAAGGTGCCTGTAGTCAACACAGAATCGGGTGCTTCCGTCCTTCTTTTTGACCAGTACCACTGGGGAGGCCCACGGACTGTTGGACGGCTGTATGACGCCACGATTGAGCATATCAGACACTTGATCGTCAATAACACCGCGTTCAGAGTGATATTGATATGTGGGGTTTAACGTCCCAAAACCACTATATGATTATGAGAGACGCGGTAGTGGAGGGCTCCGGAAATTTAGACCACCTGGGGTTCTTTAACGTGCACCCAAATCTGAGCACATGGGCCTACAACATTTCCGCCTCCATCGGAAATGCAGCCGCCGCAGCCGGGATTCGAACCCGCGCCCTGCGGGTCAGCAGCCGAGTACCTTAGCCACTAGACCACCGCGGCGGGGCTTGGCGTTCAGAGTGAGAGACCTGGCATGGACGCTGACGCAATGGTGCGTGGGCGCTGGTGTCTATACGATGAACAATTGCAGATGTTCGGCCCAAATTGGTTTGCTTGAAGTAGAAAGACGTCCGGAAGCGGTCGAGAAGTGTCAAGAGCTGGGTTCGTTGGAAAATAGGAAGGTCCGAATCAATCGACGGAATGAAGGCGTCCAGGGAAGATGTGGTGGACGTGGAAGCGGGAGTAATACTGGCGATCTGAAGGCTTGTTGCGCGATCGAGCACTTGACAGGCGCAAACACAATCAATGTCCTCAAAACGGCCGATGCATTCTCCACTGAATAATCTGGCTGGCACTGAAAGGAGATTCGTGGCGTAAATGGTTGCGGAAGTGTATCGACCATCAGAAGAGCAAAAGGCAGAAGAATGTTTTTTCGAGAAGTGAAGTGTTCAGATGGCGTGAGCATGACGTTCGATAAAGCCGCATGGTCGCAGGAGATCGGCACAATAACCGAAGACATAGGTGGGATATCCGTGTCTGCAGCGACGACAACACGAGAAACGAAAGGCTTGTTAGAATCATCGTCTGCGAGTGTTGATAATTCCAGCTTGGCCTTGCACAATCAACAACGGCATGATGTGTAGAAAGGAAGTCCTAGCCTAATATCACGTTATGCGAGCAGTATAGAAAAACGATGAACTCGACCACGTAAAGAACGTCCTGGATGAGCAGCCGAGCCGTGCACGTCATAGAAGGGTCTACTTGATGCGTGGTTGCCGTACGCAGGGAGAAGCCAGAAAGTGGAATCGTAACTTGCTTTCACTTGCGACACATTGATTCACCTAATACCGATCTACATGGCAGCTCCAGTATCGATTAATGCTTGAACGTTAACACTTTCAATAAAAACAGTTATTTTGTTAGTGGGTAGAGGACGAGGCCTTGTAGAGTTCGACAGCGGTGCAGTTCTTGCCTCAGGAACTGCGATGGTCAGTTTTCCGTTTGGGCAGGTGGTTCACGCCGAAGCATCGGTGAAGGCGAACGTCGGCGTGGGGAGGGCGATCGGTGCTGGTTGAAGGCGCGGCGGCTCGGTCGAGGGGTATCCGAAGAAGCATCGAGAGGCGGCGTCTGTGGTGGCTCTTTGGGGGCGTAGCCATAGGTTTCATCGATGATACCTGGATGAGGGACGCGCCAGAGACAGAACCGCTCAACATGACCTGGCAGACGACAGTAGCAGCAGATGGGTCTGTTATCCGGTGTGCGCCAAGGATTGTTGGGAAGCACTGAAGGACGACGGGAAAGGGGAACTGGCGAACCTGCCGGTACGTGTGTTGCGTAGAAGGCGTTCGTTTGGTGGGCAGAGTCGACGACGTTGGACGGCGCATGTGCCAGCCTTCGCGCGACGTCAGCGTAAGTCAGGGCAGCGGACACAGGCGGTGGCTGGTACGTGGGCGGGAGTGCCTCGCAGACTTGCTCTTCAATGGTTTGGCGCAGCGACGAGGTCAGCCCGTGAGTATTGCTGGGAAGGAAGGGCGCAAGAGTCAACCGGTGAGCCACTTTGTCTCGGATGAACTGTTGGATTTGCGACGTCAATACCGTCTGTTCCGATGAAATTGCTCCAACAGTCAATGGTGACGTGTAGTCATGTCGAAAGTAGGGCGTCGTGTTGAAATGCGCTGTGTCCGCAACTCATCGTAGTTTTGGCAGTGTTGAATAACTTCCGCAACTGTTCGCGGGTCTTTCGCCACCAGCATGGGGAATGCATCATCTTTGATGCCCTTCATATTAAGTTTGACCTTAGATTTTTCGGACATGTCAGGATTGTAGCGACGGCAGAGGCCCACAACGTCTTCCGTGTAGGACGTGAAACCCTCTCCAGACAGTTGGGAGCGATCTCGCAAGCGCTGTTCTGCACGGAGCTTGCGCACTGTTGGACGGCCAAACACGTCCGCGAAGGTGATCTTGAAAGTGGCCGAGTCGATAAGCTCAGCTTCATGGTTATTGAACCAGAGCTCCGCTACTCCTCTCAGGTAAATCTGGACACAACCAAGTTTGTCGTTTTCGTCCCACCTATTATGGACGCTTACTTCCTCGTACGAAGAGAGCCAGTCCTCGACGTTCTACTCATTGGTGCCGCGTAAGATCACTGGGTCTCCCTTTCTCGGGACACCGGGACAGCGGGCAGTTGGGGATGTAGGAATGCTCTGCTGTGCAACGTCGATGGACATCGTTGGCGGTGAAGGTAGAGTTCGGTTACGGAGTTCCAGAATGGGAAACGGATCCAGCACTCTCCACCACTTGCTAGTACGCCTTTAGCAGTGAGCCGAAGACACTTTAATTGGGGGAAACGCAGAGGTAAAGCCGACCAGCTGTCAAGCAGAGCGATGATTATGATGATGATGATGATGATGATGGTGGTGATGATGATGATGACCTGTGATGGATGGCGCTCACCCACAGAGGGTGATGGGCCAAGAACCGGGCGGCAGGATACATAAATGAATCTTAAATGAAAATAAAGCCAATCTGAACAGTAGTTCAGAAATAATACTACAAATAAACAAAAATGTTTGCTGAGCAAGCGGTCGAACCATCTCTTGTTTTTGACAGACATAGCTAAGAATTATAAACTAAAGATCCGAAAAGGTTAGAGTTCACCAGCACAGTAATCTTTTAGTTGCGTTAAGTTAATCAAACAGAGTGGAGCATATATCCGAGTGGCCATAACCAAATGAAGTTCCGCCAAGTGATAAAGTTACTGGTAGGTTTATTTGTATTCCTAGCTTTTGTAATGCGACCACTAAAAATCTTTTTCTCTGATAAGAATAACATTGACAGAATAAAAAGGAATGTTCAATTGTTTCAATTTCGTTGCACCAAATAGAGGTAATAATTTAGTTGTGGAACTTTGCAGCGCAATCTGGTATAAGCGACCTCTAACTGGCCAGATACACACCACTGTTTATTCCAGCAATACCTCAAATGCTCGAAATCTTTGAATTTATTCAAATTACCGTTTCGCCATTGCAGACAAGCATTTCGGAACCTTATCGCTGTTACGTAAGCCGTATCTGGCAAAACAGGGATAGTGGGCCCACTCAGGGATACTGCTACTAAAGAGTCCGCCATTTCGTTCAAATATAATCCGTGGTGGCCCGGTACCCACAGCAAATGCAGTTTTTTTTACGTTTTTCGGTATAATTGCCGAAACGTATTAATCAGCTCTGCATTTACTGCCGCAGAAAGTGCATTACAAAGTGATAACGAATCTGTAATAATAACTGCTAATGATTCGTTTGAGGGCAATTTGCGTAGGCAAAGAACAATAGCCAACGATTCTGCAATTAATAAAGGGGTATAATCTGGGAGTCGAATCGAAAAGGAGCAGTCCAAAAAAGGAAAGAAGATGCCAACCCCAGCCTTTTCTTTTGACACAGATGCATCAGTCGCAATGATATTGCTTATGCCTAGGTGAGCTAGATAATCTGCTATCTGGTCATTTAAGTACCTATGTGCCAATTGTTTCACGTTATGAGGAAATATATTATCAAATTGTATGCTAAGCATTGACTTTAGGTTGTGTATTGGACCAATATGTTTAATTTTTACATTCAGTTGCTGTAGTAGTGCTTGTGCAATTATTATTTGCGGGGTGTGTCGTCGCGACCAATGTGTTTCGAAAAATAAAGCCGGTTCTTCAATGAAAGCGTAAAACTAGAGTCGTTGCTGTAAACTGTATATCTTTAAGAATGCTTGCACAGTAAGAATTTTAAACCTATTTAGCAGAAATGGTAGGCGAGCTTCCATATAAAACACGTTATTTGCAACAAATTTTGGTAGACCAAGACACAAACACAACGCTTCTCTTTCCAACAGTATCAGGGGTCACATTTTATAACCTGCACTGCCAGAAAATAATACACATCCGAATTCTATGATGGGCCGCACATAAAGATTATATATCATTATTAGCACATCTCTTATTATTAACCCAGCACGTATCAATACCAGGCTTATAAAGATACGCTGCTAATATCCAGGCGAATTTACATACACTTCCCAGAAGTGTTCGCCGCCTCCAAGGCTCAGTGGTTATAGTAATCAGCTGTCCACGCGAAAGATGCTGTTGTGATCTAGTGCGCAGTGGTTGCATTCCGTTGGAGGGGAAATGCCGGCTACGCATCTATACTTGGAGTTAAATGTACTGTAAAAAAATCAAGGAATAGAATTTTCGGAGCCTTTCTCTCTACAATAATTGTATTGTGATTTGTCTCATAAACACAGTAAACTGATTTTTTATTCAAAAGGATGAGTACTACATCTCAAGCCACGTATTGCACCAGAAAATTATCAGTAAATATCTATCAAAACGTTTTAAAGAGTTCATAAGCGCATAAATTCCCTTTAGTTGACCTCGCCCAGATTTCCCACTGAGTGCATGACCTAGATGTCGAGCGACTCGCGGGCCAGCACGAGGAACCTATCAGTAACTAGCTATAACTACGTTCAAAAATATTATGAGCGCATTAATTCACGTTATTTGGGCCCGCTCAGAATGCCAACCGAGTGCATGACCGAGATGTCCGGAAAATCGTGCGCCAGCAACGAATAGATTGCAGAAAATGGTCAGAGAGCATGAGGGCTTGGCGCTGGCTCCGATGTTGCACGCTGAAGTGGCTCACACGGGTACGCTGGACTTGTGCTGGGGCACCTGCCCGCTCATTGTGGCCAGCGAAGTGGCTGCCCGAGGCTTGGACATCAAGGATGTGCGCCACGTCATTACCTACGACTTGCCACAGTGAGTCGACGAGTATGTGGGCCACAAGCTGGTTAAAGCGATGAGTCTACAGGAGTGACTCCAACAGTGCGTTCGCGTCCGCTGTTTTGAAGATCTTGTTTGTGATTCAACTCGAGGTGCCATACTAGCTCCAGCGTGAAGTCCCGGGGTGTCGGTGGCGGAGCAGCAGCGAGCCATGGCAGAGGTGTCAGCGATGGCGAGTCGTGAGCTGGTGGCAGCGGTGGATCGCTCTTCGCATCCCATTCATCTTTATCCAGGTGGTGCACGGTGACCAAACCAGGAGCAGCTAGCAGCGTTACCTATCACTGTGGCGCAGATGCTGGACGTGTGGCACTGTGCGACATATCCTGCGAGAGCGCTGCATCAGCGGGGCCTTAGCCACAGCGCGTGGGTGACAACGGCGCACTCTGCTTCCGCCTCCTTCCAAGCTTCCAGGAGAGCGTACCACGCGTACCATTTGGAGATCTGACCCGGTTGCATCCCGCAGTCAGTCAGGGGCATATCACCACAAATTTTGACATGTCGCACTTGTTTCCGAGCTCGGCGAGGTATGAATACCAGTGTTACTGAGCTCAGTTGTCTGAATGAGTTCAAAGGCGAGTGCGTGCATGGCTGGCTTCCACTCCATCGTTGCATAGCAGCGAAAAAAGTTCTTTTCTTCGGGACTCACTGCGTTGAACAGCTCATCGGCATCCAGATGTCTGTTCCGCACGTTGCCAGGAACGCTGGTGTCTTCTACACTCCACCGCATCGGCCTCTTCCCGTTCTATTGGGACCATGCCACGCGCTTGCGATGGCTGCCTAGCCGACATTCGCGTTGATGTTAATGTCGATGTGACTGATCATGCCACTTCCTAATGAAATCCTTGGCGAAAAAGAAAAACGTGATTGCGCGTTGTAATGAATATTAAAAAAAGGCACGAAATTCACACCGCAAAGGAGGAAAGCCGATGTCATCGAAACTCAAAGTACCTACAAATATCAGTGCCCCATGGATTCGCATATTTTAAAGCAGTGTATGTATAAGAATTGATCATTCGGATTATTATCATATTGTGCCACATTGTTCTGTTCCACGGTGCTCCATCTACAGTGATAACCGACAGAGGAACAGCGTTCACTGCACAGCTTATTGATGAAGTTTTTCGACTAAGTAACACTAGGCATCGAACGACGACTGCTTACCATCCGCAGTGCAACGGTTTAACCGAGTGACTAAATAAGACAGTCACAAACATGATCTCCATGTACATCGACGTCCAACATAAAACATGGGATCGCATTTTGCCTGTGACGTTCGCTTATAACACCGCCGTTCAAGAAACAACCCGATTTACACCGTTTGGACTTCTCTACGGCCGCGAAGTTCAGACGATGCTGGATGCGATGCTTCTTTGTGAAGACGCCGATCAATTAACAACTGACGCAGAAGAATTTGCAGAGCGTGCCGAGGAAACTCGCCAGCTCGCCCGGCTACACATTGGTCAGCAGCAACAGGTCGATGCACGACGTTACAATATGTGTCACAATGACGTACCTTACAGTCCGGGATACCAAGTTTGGGTTTGGACCCCTGTTCGACGCCGTGGCCTCTCCGAAAAGTTGCTCAGCAGATACTTCGGTCGGTATTAAGTATTACGCCGCGTGAGCGACGTAAACTACGAAGTGGTTCCGGACGCTACATCGTCACGATGGGTACAACGAAAACAACCGACCTCTGACATAGTTCACGTAGTGTGCATGAAGCTTTATTTTGCGCGTTCCTAAAAGATCACTTTTCCTGTGTTTTTTTTTATTTGTGGTCCGACAATTGCCTCATCATTGGTGAACTTATCGCGTCTAACATTTGATTATTGGTGCACTTTTTCATTGTTTAAGCTACTTTGTTTTGGTTTCTTTTGCAATAACTTTACAGCATCGGGACGATGCTCTTTCTTTTTTTTGTTGAGGAGGAATATTGCCACCTATTTCTAGTACTGGGTCGTATCCAAGGTGAATGCTCATGCCACTGAGAATAAAGAAGTGCGCGTGCGCCCCCGCTCTGGCAAACAAGCCCAACCAACGCGCTTGGTTAGAGCTTTGTTGCTCAGACGTCAATAAACCTTGTCGAGACCCCCTGGAGCGACGTGACAACATAACTGAGTGAACAAGCAATTTCACTTGAAAATTGCGCACTTTGAAAAAACAAAAATTGCCAATAAATTGGAAGGATCACAAGAAACCAAAGCTCACAAGTCTCGGCTCATGCTTGCTTCTCTTGCTTGGGAATCATGACGACGAAGATGACGACATCCGCTTTGTGGGCGCGAACTGTTAATTCAGTTGAAAAGATGTTTGCGGTGTGAGGCGAAATACGGAGGAAGGAATAGGAAGACAAAAAAGAGCGCTACTAACAACATATTTATTTTCAACCACCAAGCCGCTTTTAAGCCATAATCGTCAGGCAGGCGGATAGGCACGTGGGTTCACTCTGATAGCAGCGAGACAATGTCATCTACACAAAAGAAAAAAGAAAGAGACCGTCACAGATAAAAACCATGTATCACCGCGTACGAATAAACCGCGGATCCTTGGGTGACAATGCAATTAAAGGCTTGACATGATACAAAAATCACCAAGAGCGTCAATATGTTCGGCTTCAACGATCACACGAGTCATCTCATCTTTATGGCGACCAACAATCATTGTATTCTGGAACAAAGGCCGGCAACTACATGCATGATTGTGAAGAGCGAGAAAACCTTCCGTTGGCAGTTTACCCGACCCGTAACTGTGCTTGCTCTCTCAGTTGGTCGTGCACACACCTACTGGTTTGACCAACTTACTTTTCCCACAAGGTAACAAAATAACATAAATAACAAACGATATGCACTCCACAAATTTCAGTGTATGCATTTTTGTGCACAACATCCTTTCCCCACGAGATGGATTTGTGATGACACAATTTTCCAAGTCTCTCGCACACTGAAAATAACACCCTCATATTGTCCCAAACCGTCACCATTATTAGGTTGTGTGACAGCGGGTGAACATAAGAGAATGTGGCTGTGCGTCTCGTTTGTGCCGATGCATCGTCATGAACAATAGGCAACCTCTAGGTTCAACGAATATTTTTAGACAATTTTCTTCAACGTAAACTGAAAGATGGTTCGGATAGCCAGCTTCTTGCAAACGTGAAATCTGATTATGGAAGCTCTGCTTTATAAGGTGCACACATGATTTGTTCAATGCGTTCTTGAGGCATAGTCGTCACGATGCATCTCTAGGTTAGTGTGGAATTAGCCGTATGTAATGTGAGTAAAGCTTTCTGAGCACGCGGTTCATGGCAACAGCAGAGCTTGTTGTATGAAAAAGAGAGACTTATATCTAAAAAACCTTATTTGTCCATTGCTAGGCCATTCGACAGTCACTTCAATGGGATTAAGGCTATCGCGAAACAGATTCAACGCATTAGTACTCTCCATTTCAAAGTTTTTCCTCGAGCTTTCAATAAAAGTAATAAAACTATCGACATACCTAAACACTTTCTTAACCGTCGTCCCTTCGAGACAATCTGCCACAGTTCTATCAAGTTCTGCCAGAAAAATATTGCTGAAGACGGGCGCACTGAAAAAACTGATACATATGTTCTGTTTTTTTTTCAAAATAATATCACTGGTAAATTTGAAGAACGTCTACATAAGATAAAAATCCAACATGGTCAGTGTAGCTTAGCGGCGGCAGCGTAGCTGCCGTCATGAAAACACGGCGGCATTGAGAATTGCAGGTGAGCTCAGAATAACCCAAAAAGCATTTATTGCACGCATATAAGTAACGTGCAAAAAGGAAGGATACGTTAAGAAACAAGAAAAGTGATCTTGGCGGGTAGACACCGCATTTACAACATTTGTTCCTTTGTAAAAACGATGTACTGCCTTTCGTGTTCTTGTGGGGTGCCACAGTGGTTGTACGGTTTTTTTTCCTCCCTCCGAAGTGCCAGGGGTGTTAGAACTGCAAGAGGCTCATGCTTGTCGGTGGCTGGGCAAGCTTCTTGTGGTGACGCTCCCACAGCTTCGTCGGGGTTCGCGGTTGTCTGCCGGTCGAGTGGCGTCGCTTTTTGCGTATTGCCTTTGCTTGTAGATCCTGGTACGGTCTACAGCGGTTCGTCCTGTGAAAGTCACCTACCAGTACGCACTTCATCTATGTGACGCCGCACGATTGCTTGAGGAGTCTCCACTGTGACCATAAGACCCCTCGATGTGGCTGCTACCCACCTTGAGACCCATTTACGATTTGACCCGTAGTTGCGGACATGCGCAGCGCAGTTCATCGACGGCAGCAACTCGCCAGTTTCCTTTTTAGAAGTGGGCGCACCAGATCCAGGGAAGCAGGTGTCCAGGCATAACCGTATCTGATATCCCAGCAGCATTTCCGATGGCGACCATCCGGATTTCTGCGGAGACCCCCTGTAATTGAGCAACTTTTTTCGATGGAGTTTTTTCCTGCGCGACAGAAAGCTTACAATTCGTAGTTATCGTAGCTGCAGTAGTTAATCTCAAGAGCCCGTGGTCATTTTATAAGCAGTATTTTCCGACCTGAAAGGCTCTGAACACGGTAGTGCCTTTTCATCCGGCAATGCTGAGTATTGATAGCGATGCCGGTAGCTGTTTTTCTGGCTTATGCATGCTGGCGTTGTTCTTATTTCGCAGGAGATCCTGGAACTATGCTTTACCATGTTTATTCTGCGCTTTAGAACATTTTATGAAAATAACAAGCCGTTACAGTGAGACGGTGTGGCTCTGTAGAGCTTCCCTGCACATGCACCGCGTCGCCAAGCCAAATAATCGAAAATGGAACTGCGCATATGTCACGCAAAGACAGCGCCACTTCAATGGATACTACTAGCGCGAGCTTATACACATACTTTTCTAAAATAATATCTTTTGCTATAAAGAGTTAAAAATATTTCATTACTAATAAATAATTTGTCGACCGTGTACATTAATGCATGGTCACGTGACAAGGAATTCATGATAGTTTATGTTTTTGCCACAAGAGACGCCACAGGCCATTTTTCGTGATTTTAGGTGAAAAAATAAAAATAAAAACCTACTTCTCACGAGAAAAAAATGGTTTGTGTGAGTCACTTTAAGGGACAATCTTTCCGTTCGTGCAGTCATCTCAGTTGATGTTGTGGGCAGTTGTCGGTCCTTTTAAGGCTATGCTCGAACTTTCCATATTTCATCTTCTGAAGACCATCTTTAACTGTCCTGACTGCCCTTCCGCCGCTCCATTGGACTGCGGAAGGAAAGGGGCGGTTCTTAGATGCGTATTGTTTCTGCGAGCAAACGCAGCAAAATCGTGACTGGTGAGCGGCGTTCTATTTGAGATGCTCTGGTTCTTGGTACCTCAAATATGTCACGCAAGCAGTTGATTGTGGTTGCCCAAGTAGCCGTGTTCAGTGGCACCGTTTCTATTCATTTTGTGTGAGAATCCACTGCCGCTAGAAACATTTTACCTTCTATCGGCCCTGCAAGATCGACGTGAACCCGCGACCATCTCTCTTGCGTTTCCGGCCAGTTCAAAGGTGGGGCTGCTGGAGGCATAGGCAAATGGTCAATGCAATTTTGGCATTGTGCTGCTGTTAACTCTATGTCGCGGTCAATCCTGGCCACCAAAATAACGATCGTTCCATTGTTCTTATTGCCGAATAGCCTTGATGAGTCTCATGCAGTAATTGCAAAAAACCCTGCCACGCTGCGGCACGTATAACGACACGATGTCCGCAGTAGACGAGTTCGTGTGCGAGAAAAAAGCTCGAACTGGCGATCGACAATAGGAACTAAGAAAATGTCAAGATGCACTGCGCCTTTCAGCCAACTGTGCAACAGGATTTGTTTTACACGGGATAGAACAGAGTCACTGGTGGTCAGCTCCTTCAGCTCGCGCGTTGCGACTACGCCGTCATTCAGGGTATTCAAGAAAATGCTTACCCTTCAGGTTCAGGTTCCGTGACGGCATCTTGGCTCCGTAGCGTAAGTCCGCTCAGCGCATCAGCATTCAGTACCCTCCTTCCTGGGACATACTCAAGCTTGTAACGGTAACCGCCAAGGTAGAGAGCTCACCGTTGCATGTGAGCTGCGGCCATTGCAGGCGTCTGGCAGTTGGGTCTCAACAGTCCCAGAAGGGGCTGGTGGTCAGTAACCAGAACGAACTCTCGACGTAGGAGGTAATTCCTCAATTTAGAAAAACTCCATAAACCAGTGCCAGTGCTTCTCATTCTAATTGAGAATAATTCCTTTCGGCTTTTGTAAAAGTTCTGGACCGGAATCCGATCGGCCTATTAGTACCTCCATATCTGTGAAAAAGGACGGCGCCCATGCCACGAGGGGATGCATCACAATCCAACTTCCGTTGCCTCGATGGGTCAAATTGCACTTGAACTCCAGCATTTTAAAGGCACTGCTTTGCCTTGCGAAATGCAGATTCATGTGCTGACTTCCACTGCAATCGCACGTTTATTCCAACAACTGGCACAATAGAAACGACATATCTGACATATGTTCGGCAAAATATTTGAATAAAACGTTATCATTCCAAGAAGCTAACGCTGCTTATTAATGTTTTCGGGGCTTGATGCGTTAACGATAGCATCTAAGTTCTGCTCAGTTGGGTGAAAGCCGGCTTGATCAATGCGGGGCGCAACACAAGTGACTGATGGCTGCGTAAATTTACACCTATCGTACCTGGGCTTCATGCCATGCTCTCGGAATCGTTATAACACATTGTGCAATCGTGCTCCGCCATCACCAACAGTTTTAGAGACGAGAACATCATCCGAGTAAGCCTGAATGCCAGGTAGGCAAGAGATTATCGTATCTATTTTAGGGTCGAAGCTCCTTATGGCTTGGCTTGTGCGTCCTCCGTGGCCGTGCGTAACCACCGGTGGCACACCTCCGAGAGAGCCGGTATGTGCCACAGGGGAAGAAGAGAGACGATAGCGTGACTACGATCACAATAAAAAGATGCGGGAGTGTGGTACTTTGAGTGTTCACTAGATCGATGGATGGACGGACGGATGGATGGACGCACGGATGGATGAATTGATGGTCGCACGGACGGATGGATGGACGGATGAATGAACGGATGGACGGACGGATGCATGGACGGCTGATTGGACGGACGGTGACGGACGAACGGACGCACGAATAGACGGTTGGATGGACAGACGCACGGACGGACGCATGGATGAATGGATGGGCGCACGGATGGATGAACGCACGGATGGATTGACGCACGGATGGATGGACGCATGGACACACGGTATTGATGAATGAATGAACAGACAAGCAGATGGACGGATGGAGGCTGCGCACCACTCATCATAATTCACTCCGTGGATATATGCTGTGATTTTTTCTTTGAAATATGGCTGCAGCGGAAGAAATGCCAAAAGAGAGCCCATTGTAACAAAACAGGCCCTTGTGAGTGTTCATAACGCCAAGTTTTCGGGAATCTTCGTCTAGAGCCACCTGGTTATATGCGTCCCGCAATTCAAGCGTACTGAACAGCTGGCCATCTTCAATGACGCAAAAATATCTTGAATAACTGGTAGCTGGCCCTGTTCCGTGGAACAAGCAGGATAGAGAGTAGCTTTGAAGTCTTTGCATATTCTAACAGAGCGGTCAATCTGAACAGGCAATATGGGCGTCGCCCAGTTAGAATGCTTGACTGCGCGAGATTACACCTAGTGACACTAACCGGTCGAGTTCTTGCGATACTTTGTCGCGTAAAGCATATGGAATAGGTCTCGCCTTACAGAATTAGGGGACAGCGTCTTCTTTCAGTCGGAGGCTGGCCGGTAGTCCATTGATCAAGCCCAAGGTTTCCGAAATACGTCCTCGTAGGTGTGACGTAGGGCATTCACGCAGTGGTGCTTCGCTATAGAATAGAACATCTTGTCCCAGTGTTGCTGTGACACATTTTAGCCAGGTGACCTCTCAGACCGCAGGCGTAGCATCGTGCCTTCTTCCATCTGCAGCTCTTTCCAGCATGCCTATAGCTGGCAGACCTTCCGCACTCCAATATCTCTGAGCTCTTCCTGCTTGATCGTGATGGCAGCTTGCGACGCATCATCATCATCATCATCATCATCTACATTATCATCATCAGCCTGACTGCGTCCACTGCAGGACAAAGGCCTCTCCCATATGATCCGCCAGTTAACCCGGTCCTGTGCTTGCTGCTGCCAATTTATACCCGCAAACTTCTTAATCTCATCTGCCCACCTAACCTTTTGTCTCCCCTAACCCACTTGCTTTCTCTGGGAATCCAGTTAGTTAACCTTAACGACCAGCGGTTATCCTATCTACGCGCTACATGCCGGGCCCATGTCCATTTCTTCTTCTTGATTTCAGCTATGATATCCTTCACCCCCGTTTGTTCCCTAATCCACTCTGCTCTCTTCTTGTCTTTTAAGGTTACACCTACCATTTTTCTTTCTATTGCTCGCTGCGTCGTCCTCAATTTAAGCTGAAACCTCTTTGTAAGTCTCCAGGTTTCTGCTCCGTAGCTAAGTACCGGCAAGATACAGCTGTTATATACCTTTCTTTTGAGGGATAGTGGCAATCTACCTGTCATAATTTGAGAGTGTTTGCCAAATGTGCTCCACCCCATTCTTATTCTTCTAGTTACTTCAATCCCATGGTTCGGCTCTGAGGTTATTACCTGCCCTAAGTAGACATAACCTTTTACAATCTAAGTGCACTATTACCTATCTCGAAGCGCTGCTCTTTTCCGAGGTTGTTGTACATTACTTTCGTTTTCTGCAGATTCATTTTAAGACCCACCTTTCTGCTCTCCTTGTCTAACTCCGTAATCATGAGTTGCAATTCGCGCAGGTTACTAAGGTACTCTCCCTTAACTCTTATCTCTAACTGTTCCCATTCTAGGCTTCTGAAAACCTCCTGTAAGCACGCGGTAAATACCATTGGGGAGATTGTATCCCCCTGCCTTACACCCTTCTTGATTGGTATTCAGTTGCTTTCTTTATGAAGCACTATGGTAGCAGTTGATCCCCTGTATATTTCTTCCAGGATGTTTATATGTACTTCATCGACGCGTTGATTCCGCAGTGTCTGCATGACGGCTGATATTTCTACTGAATAAAACGCCTTCTCGTAATCTATGAAGGCTATGCATAGTGGTTGGTTATATTCTGAGCATTTCTCTATTACCTGATTGATAGTATGTATGTGGTTGATTGTTGAGTAGCCTGTTCGAAATCCTGCTTGTTCCTTTGGTTGATTGAATTCTAATGTTTTCTTTACTCTGTTAGCAATTACTTTTGTAAATAGCTTGTATACTACAGAGAACAAGCTAAGCGGCCTGTAATTCTTCAAGTCCTTGTCATCTCCTTTCTTATGTATTAAGATGATGTTAGCGTTCTTCCAAGACTCTGGTACTCTTCCCGTCAGGGGACACCTCGTAAACAGGGTGGCTAGTTTTTCTAACACAATCTGTCCTCCATCTTTCAGCAGATCTGATGTTACCTGATCCTCACCAGCAGCTTTGCCTCTTTGCATGCTCTCCAAAGCTTTTCTGACTTCTTCCATCATTACTGGGGGGGGAGGGGAGTGTTATCTGGGTTACTGCTAGTTCTTATAGTATTAAAGTCGTGGTTGTCCCGGCTACTGTACAAATCTCTGTAAACTCCTCCGCTATTTTAACTATCCTATCAATCTTGGTAGTTATTTTGCCTTCTTTGTCCCTTAGTGCTTACATCCGATTTTTGCCTATCCGAAGTTTCCTCTTCACTGCTTTGACGCTTCCTCCGTTTTTCAGAGCATGTTCAATTCTCTCCATGTTATACCTTCTTACGTCGGATACCTTACGCCAATTAATCAACTTCGAAAGCTCTGCCAGTTCTATTTTATCTGTTGAACTTGAGACTTTCATGATTTTTGACGCTTCTTAATGAGATTCTTTGTTTCTTGGGAAAGCTTGCCAGTGTCCTGTCTAACTACCCTGCCTCCAACTTCCACTGCACACTCCGTAATGATACTCGTCAGATTATCATTCATTGTATCTACGCTAAGGTTGGTTTCCTCACTAAGAGACGAGTATCTGTTCTGCAGCGACACTGAATTCCTGTACTCTCCCTCTCAGTGATAGCTCATTGATTGGCTTCTTGCGTATCAGTTTCTGTCGTTCCTTTCTCAAGTCTAGGCGAATTCGAGACCGTACCATTATATGGTCACTGCATCGTACCTTGCCAACCACTTCCACATCCTTCACGATGCCTGGGTGTGCGCTCAATATAAAGACTATTTCGTTTTTATTTTCGCCATTAGGGCTCCTCCATGTCCGCTTGCGGTTTCCTCGTTTTCGGTAGAAGGTATTCAATATCCGTAAATACTTGCGTTCTGCGAATTCTACTAGTAGCTCTCCTCTGGCGTTTCTAGTACCGATGCCATAGTCTCCTAATGCCTGGTCTCCAGCCTGCTTCCTCCCTACCTTGGCAATAAAGTCTCCACTCAGTATTGTATACTGTGTTTTTACCTTACTCATTGCCGATTCCACGTCCTCATATAAGCTTTCAACTGAAGCGTCATCGTGGCTGGATGTAGGCGCGTAAGCCTGTACCACCTTCATCTTGTATCTTTTATTCAGTTTAATTACGACACCTACCACCCTTTCATTAATGCTATAGTATTTCTCTATGTTGACAGCTATGTTTCTGTCAATTAGAAACCCCACTCCCAGTTCTCTTCTGTCAGACAAGCCCCGATAGCAAAGATGTGCCCATTCTATAGCACCGTATAGGCCTCATCTGTCCTCCTAACCTCACTGAGCCCTATTATATCCCATTTAACACACTCTAGCTCCTCGAATAGTACAGCTAGACTTCCCTCACTAGATAAGGTTCTAGCGTTAAACGTTGCAAAGTTCAGGTTACAATGGCGGCCTGTCCAGATCCAGAGATTCTTGGCAACCTCTGCTTCATTGCAGATCTGACCGCCGCCGTGGTCAGTTGCTTGGGACTGAGGGCCGTGAGTTATTTGACGTATGCATGTGGGAGGTAGTAGCCAGATACTGCACCAGGGTGGCCAATCCTTCTCTGGTGAGGGAGTGCGTTCCCGGCGGTGGTTACCGGTGAGGCCGCACCCCAGGCCTCGTAATGCAGTTACATCACCACGCGGATTTTTTTATCCGGTTGGGAACTGCGCAGCACCGGGATTTTAACCACGGACCTTTTGCATGCGAGGTGGATGCTCTAACCACTACGCCATCGCTGCTCCTCTTTAAGAAGAGGTGGTACGTCTACAGAAATTGTTTTGGCATCTTTTTTTTCGGCAGTTTCAGCGGCTATTGATATCGACTGTGCTTCCTCCAGAGTTACATCTATCTTTGTCAGAAGTCGCTTCTGCACAGCACATGAACGCACACCACAGACAATTCGGCCTCTAAGTAGCCTGTTCAGCGAATTTCCGAAGTTGCAATTGTCCGCCATGCGTCGAATTGCGACGACGAAATCATGAATGGACTCCCTCTCCTGCTGACAGCTGTTCAAAAACTGGAAGCTTTCTTCGATTTCATTGCGCCTTGGTTCGTAGTGGTCATTTATCACTTTGACTATACTTCATCATAACTTAAGGCATTAGGCTTGGCAGGTACTATCCTCCCCATCAGGATTTGGACGGTCGAGGTGCAAAGTGCAGCAACTATGAGTGCCCTCTCCTTAGCAGAATCAAAGATTGCATTAGCCTTAAAATAAGCCTTCACTTAAATGAAGTAAGGCTTCCACTTAACCGTGGCGTTGTCGAAGGTTGGAAGCATGTAGGAGGCCAACGTTGTCAGTGATACGGCTGTCACTGAATGCTTAGCTTCGGGTTCCTGCTTGATTGCGTTGGTGTTTTCTTGTCTCATCGCCACGGTAGCATAGCGCTACCGCCATGAAAACCGTCGGAGACATTGACGATTGCATGTCAGCTGAGAACAATCCAGAAAGCGTTTATTGCACACATATATTCAAGTAAAGTGTGAAGAGGAAGGTTATGATAAGAAACGAGAAAAATGATCTTGGAGCATGCGCAATGGCACGTCGCACGTAACATGGTGGGTTGAAACTGCCTTTACCACAGTAAGAAAAGTATATCAGCGGACACACCCGACTCAGAAGAAAACTTGATAGCACCAAATTCATCAATGCTACTTATAACACATTTTAGCGATTGTGGATGGAGGAGGGAATAATGAAGGTTCGTCACATCAATTGATTAAGCTTTTAGCCCTGCATTTTCATGAAATGCCATGAAGACTAAAGTACTAACGGAGCTCTTACCTAAAAACGGGTCTCGGACATCGAGAACACTAAGTTTGTATAACAAAAAAAAAAAAACAGCGAGTTCTTTTTGCAAAGCACCTATTTCTGATTCTGACTCGAAAACGAATGTCAACTTTACGAGTTCTAGCAATAAAAAATACGCCCAGGCTATTCTTCTTACTTTTTTGCATACTTTCAAGAATTCCAACAACGTTCACGTTTTTGCACAACTGGATAGCCTATGCTTTTATTTTGTTCAATGATACGCCAACGTTTACATTGAAAACCCCCGAAATAGCGTCATTAGCTTTTTCTATGAAGCAAAAGCGCGAAAAAACCACGAAGCCTCCATCTTTACCTCCTGCCCCACCACGGTGGTCTAGTGGCTAAGGTACTCGGCTGCTGACCCTCAGGTCGCGGAACCGCATCTCGGCGGCGGCGGCTGCATTTTCGATGGAGGCAGAAATGTTGTAGGCCCGTGTGCTCGGATTTGGGTGCTCGTTAAAGAATCTCAGGTGGTCAAAATTTTCAGTGCCCTCCATTACGGCGTCTCTCATATTGATATGGTGGTTTCGGGACGTGAAGCCCCACATATCAATGAAATAAATTTCTTTCTAACCTCTTTGCTATAGACCCTTTCATTGTTTACAAACACAGGCCCCTGTTGACATCCGGTTTCGGCTACCGATTTTCCTCAATAGCATCGGTGGGCAAGAAGAGTTTAAGAAAATAGCCGGCTGATTTCCTAAACTTTCTTTCCTTTATCGGAAAAAATAAATTGATGTAAATTCTCTTTTCAGCTACCTGAAAGGTATAAACTATTTCGTATACGCACGTTCCTTCTATCTGAAAAAGTAAAAAAAAATCTTTCCTTATCCTTGAAAGAAACGTGCTTTTATTTCGACGTTAGGAGCTGCTAAATGACGTCCCTGGAAGTTTTTTGGCGTACAACGCTTGCAGTAATGAAACCGTCTATATTGTACTACGCCAGCCTATGCTTACCCTGCTAGCGTGTCTGGGTTGCAAATTGGTTAGGCGCCAGCCCCCAGATCGTGGGTATGTGGTTACAAATCGGGCTTTGCGAAGAAATCCTTTCGCCATAATTTTTTTGTCTTTCCCTCTATCTCTTTTTTGCTCTCAGTATACTATTTCTCGCCCATCGGAGTTATAGCATCTGTGACATCCCCGATAACACGGACTGAACCCCGGTCCTTTCAAGATGTTTTTGCTCGTTTCTTAAACCCACGCATAAAAAGGAAGGAAAAGAAAACCTTCGGTGTAACGAATGGGCATTCCGGAGTGGAGTACCTGGAAGGATTATTTCTACTATTCTCGCGGGCTCCCCCGCGCAAACACGAGGACCGGGCGGCGCCTGGTCGTCTACAGACAGTGTGACAGTGTACGGTGGAGATAATCCGCGCGCACCCTTCAGATTTGTGGCATGGGGGAGCAGCAGAGCACCTTTTGTTGGTTCAGGGAATGCGACCCTTCCGCAGCGCCTGTGCCGGGCCCGACCTGACTTTTCGTTAGCCTCGGTGGCTCCACGGCTCATTACTGCGTTCTGCGTGGATGACCACCCGCGGCGTTGAATGACGAAGAAGCGGCGGCAACGGAGAATTTCGCGGGAGACACCGAGCTGCATGGAGACGTCGAGACTCGTTCTGGACATCGGCTCGTCAAGTACCAGAAACCGGGGCAATCGGTTCGGCCGAAAACTTTTAGGCACAACACTGCAAACTCCGGACGTTGGCCATTACAGACGACGCACTTTGTCGGAAGCATCGGGACCATTGTTCGCCCGTAATTAAAGTGTCTTCGGACAGCTCGCCCATCTCTCTCTCCGAGGCTTGAGTTGATTGATTGATATGTGGGGTTTAACGTCCCAAAACTACCATATGATTATGAGACGCCGTAGTGGAGGGCTCCGGAAATTTCGACCACCTGGGGTTCTTTAACGTGCACCCAAATCTGAGCACACGGGCCTACAACATTTCCGCCTCCATCGGAAATGCAGCCGCCGCAGCCGGGAATCGAAGCAGCGACCTGCGGGTCAGCAGCCGAGTACCTTAGCCACTAGACCACCACGGCGGGGTAGGCTTGAGTTTGTACATTGTTCCTTGCTCGCCTTTGTTTGGGAGAGGGTTTTCTACTGGTGTGAGCCGCGGGGGCGGCCGTCGAAGATGATACACTCCGACTGACAAGAAAATATGCCGCGTCGATAGTGGCGATTGATTTGGGGCCCCGGTAGGGCGGAGTTGGGTCCTACAAAAAGGGACTATGAGACGATACGAGAGGGGTCAGAGATATACGATGCTATGACCTCGAGATGGTAGAGAGGCAAGGACGGTACCATGAAGAATGAAAGTTAGGGATAGGAGGCGAGGGAATGGAGCGTTACGAAAGAGGGCTAAGATGGAAATCACTGAGAGGCACGACGTAGGCGAAGATGACGAAGACGACGAAGACGCTGACGAATTGGACAGATCAGACCTTGACGCCAAGAACCAACCTTCAGCCCCGATTCAAGCAGCCAACTCCGAGGCCCCGACTACATGGACATTCTGTGAGACGAAGTTCACCTCCCTTACTTAAACGAGCTTTGTGGGTAGGGATGCGGCATAGTGAGACATTGCGCGGTTTTATTCATTGATAACTTTATCATTTGATTCGTCCTGTGTTTACTCCGTATTGAGGCACCCTTGTATTGTCACCGTTACTTCGCTTATGTATCCTGTTTCGCGTGTCGCAAGTATTTCCTGATGTGTTACTATTTCGTCTAACAGTATGCGTGTACGCCATTTGCACTTGCTATTAAATTAAATGAATAAGTAAACAGAAACAGGTCGTAGCGTCTCTTACTTCCTGGCCCCAGCACTAATCCCTGTATGTGAGAAGTGATTGAGACAAATAGCCAAGAGGAAACCGGATAGACAAGGGGTTGAGTGGTCTTCCCTCTCTTTGGTAATCGGTGGCGTAGCGGGGGACGTCTCACATCCCACACAGGACAAATCTAACTACGTGTTCTGTGAGCCAAGCAACAGATGAAGAAAAAGAAAGTGAAGAAGAAGGGAGCGCATGCATGCCCGTTCATTACGCTGATTATTTCTGTTAAGCCAGCACAGATCAATACCAGGCTTAAAAAGATACGCTGCTAATATCCAGGCGAATTTACACACACTTCCCAGAAGTGTTCGCCGCCATCGAGGCTCAGTGGTTACGGTGATCAGCTGTCCACCCGAAAGATGCTGTTGTGATCTAGTGTGCAGTGGTTGCATTCCTTTGGAGGAGAATGCCGGCTACGATCTATACTTGGAGTTAGGCGTACTGTAAAAAAATCACGCAATAGAATTTTTCAGAGCCTTTCTCTCTACAACAATTTGATTGTGATTTGACTCACAAACACAGCAAAATTATTTTTTATTAAAAAGGATGAGTACGGCATCTCAAGTCACTTATTGCACCAGGAAACTATCAGTAAATATCTGTCAAAACGTTTAAAAATTTCCTAAGCGCATAAATTCACTTTAGTTGACCTCGCCCAGATTTCCCACTGAGTGCATGGCCTAGATGTCGAGCAATTCGTGGGCCAGCACTAGGAACCTATGAGCATTAGCTATAATTACGTTCATAAATATTATAAGCACATAAATAAACGTTAGTTGGCCTTTCTGAGATTGCCAACCGAGTGCATGACCGAGATGTCCAGAAAATCGTACGCCAGCAGCGAATAGATTGCGGAAAGTGGTCGGAGAGCATGAGGGTTCGGCGCTGGGCCGCTGTTGCATGCTGGAGTGGCTCAGAAGGGTACGCTGGACTTGTGTTGAGGCACCTCCCACTAAATTTGGCCAGCGAAGTGGCGTCCCAAGGCTTGGACATCAAGGATGTGCGCCACGTCATTACCTAGGACTTGCCACAGTCAGTCGATGGGTATGTGGGCCTCAAGCTGGTTAAAGGAATGAGTCTACAAAAGTCCGCTATTTTGAAAATGTTGTTTGTGATTCAACACGAGGTGCCATACTGGCTCCAGAATGAAGTCCCGGGGTGTCGGTGGTGGAGCAGCTGCGAGCGATGGCATAGGTGTCAGCGATGGCGAGTCGTGGGCTGGCGGCGGCGGTGGATCGTTCTTCGCATCCCATTCCTCCTCATCAAGGTGGTATACAGTGACCAAACCAGGAGCAGCTAGCAGCATTACCTATTACCGTGGTACCGATGGTGGTCGTGCGGCACTGTGCGACATATCCTGCGAGAGCGCTGCTTCAGCGGGGCCTTAGCCACAGCGCGTGGTGACAACGGCGCACACTGCTCCCGCCTCCTTCCAAGCTACCAGGAGAGCGTACCACGCGTACCATTCGGAGATCTGACCCGGTTGCATCTTGCAGTCAGGATGGGGATCATCACCACAAATTTCGACATGTCGCACTTGTTTCCGAGCTCGGCGACGTACGAATGCCAATGTTACTGATCTCAGTTGTCGGAATGAGTTCGAAGGCGAGCGCGTGCATGGCTGGCTTCCACTCCATTGTTGCATAGCAGCGAAAAAGTTCTTTTCTTCGAGACTCACTGCGTTGAACAGCTCATCGGCGTCTAGATGTGTGTTCCGCACGTTTCCAGGAACGGTGTTGTCTTCTACACTCCACCGCATCGGCCTCTTCCCATTCTATCGGGACCATGCCACGCGCTTGCGATGGCTGCCTGGCCGACATTCGCGTTGATGTTACTGTCGATGTGACTGATCATGCCACTTTCTAATGAAAACCCTGGGCGAAAAAAAAAAACGTGATTGCGCGTTGTAATAAATTTTAAAAAAGGCAAGAAATTCGCATCACAATGAAGGAAAGCCGATGTCATCGAAACTCAAAATACCTGGAAATATCAGTGCCCCATGGATGCGCATACTTTAAAAAGCGTATCTATAAGAATTGATCATTCGGATTATTCTCATATAACTGAGTGAACAAAGAATTTTACTTGAAAATTGCTCAGCTCGAAAGAACAAAAAAATGCGTATGTATTGAAGGATCACAACAAGCCAAAGGTCACAAATTTCGACTCATGCTTGTTTCTCTTGCTTGCGAATGACGACGACGAAGATGAAGATATCCCATCTGTAGGCGCCAACTATACATTCATATGAAGGGATGTTTTGCAGCGCGAGGCGAAATACGGAGGAAGGAATAGAATGACAGGACAGAGCGCCACTAACAACATGTTTATTTTCAACCACCAAGCCACTTTTAAGCCATAAATGTCAGGCAGGTGGATAGGCACATGGGTTCCCTCTGACAGCTGCGCGACAATGTCTTATACATAAAAGAAAAAGTCCACCACAGATAAAACCCATGTATCACCGCGTATGAGGGAATCCCGGCTCCTTGGGTGACAATGCAATTAAAGGCTGGACATGATACAAATATCACTAGAGCGTCAATAAGTTCGGCTTCAACGATCAAACGTGTTATCTCATCTTTATGCCGACCAACAATGATTGTATTCTGGAACAAAGGCCAGAAACCACATGCATGAATGTGAAGAGCGAGAAAGAATTTCCGTGGCAGTTTATTCAACCCGTAACTGTGCTTGCTCTCTCAGTCACTCGTGCACATACCTACTGGTTTGACCGACATACTTTTCCCACAAGGTAACAAAATAACATAAACAACAGACGATATGCACACCACAAATTTGAGTGTATGCATTATTGTGCCCAATATCCTTTTTCCACGAGATCGCTTTGTGATGACACAATTTTCCAAGTCTATCGCACACTGAAAATAACACCCTCATGTCTCAAACCGTCACCTTTATTAGGTTGTGTGACAGCGGTTGAACATAAGAAAATGTGGCTGTGCGTCTCGTTTGTGCCGATGCATCGTCATGAAGATTAGGTTGCCTTGAACTTCCACGAATAATTTTCAATTATTTTTCTACAACGTAAATTGAAACATTGTCCGGATAGCCAGCTTTTGCAAACGCGAGATCTGATTATGGAAGCTCTGTTTCATAAGGGTCACACATGATTTGTTAAATGCGTTCTTGAGGCATAGTCGTCACGAAGCCTCTCTTGGTTAGTTTGGAATGAGCCGAATGTAATGGGAGTAAAGCTTTCTGAGCACGCGGATCATAGCGCAAGCAGAGCCGGCTGTCATAAAATTGATGAGTTAAATCTAAAAAAAAACCTCACTTCTCCATTGCTAGGTCAATCGACAGTCACTTCAAGGAGATTAAGACCATTGCGAAACAGATTCAACACATTGGAACTCTCCCTTTCGAAATTTTTCCACGAACTGTCAATAAAAATAATAAAATAATGCGCATACCTAAACACGTTCTTAAACACCACAGTTCTATGAAGTTCCACCAGAAAAATATTGCTGCAGAGAGGCGCGGTGCAAGAACCGATACATATATACCCTTTTTTTACAAAAGAATATCATTGTTCCATTTGATGTACGTCCACATAAGATAAAATTCCCACATGGTAAGTGTGTCCCGCCGTAGTGGTCTAGTGGCTAAAGTGCTCGGCTGCTGACCCGCAGGTCGCGGGTTCAAATCCCGGCTGGGGCGGCTGCATTTCCGATGGAGGCGGAAATGTTGTAGGCCCGTGTACTCAGATTTGGGTGCACGTTAAAGAACCCCAGGTGGTCAAAATTTCCGGAGCCCTCCACTACGGCGTCTCTCATAATCATATGGTGGTTTTGGGACGTTAAACCCCAGAAATCAATCAATCAATCAATCAATCAATCAATCACATGGTAAGTGTAGCATAGCTGTGACAGCGTAGATGCCGTCATAAAAACACGGGGACATTGACGATTGCAGGTCAGCTCAGAAGAACAGAAATAGCATATATATATATATATATATATATATATATATATATATATATATATATATATATATATATATATATAATTAACGTCGAAAAGGGTTGGATACGTTAAGAAACAAGATAAATGATCTTGGCGCCTGCGCAATGGCACGGCGCACGTAACATGGCGGGTTGACACCGCATTTACAACATTTCTTCCTTTTTAAAAAAATTTGCCCCGTATCTCGATGTTAATGTGCAAATGTCGTCGAAAGACGATAGTCTTGCGGGTGGGGAGAGAGAACAAAAGATTTATTTGATGTTCTGCGCAAAAAAAAAAGTCGGTGATTGGTATTCTGGAGGCACTGCGTTAGGGTGCCTCGAGTGTGCAGCGGACGCGAACGAGCGCATCAAGTCACGTCACACGCGATACATGAGCACCAATGAGCACCATCTGGCAGTTTTCTTTGAAAACAAAGCGCGTGGCTCTGAGACTGGTGTGTGCGCCGGTCTCAGAGGTTATGAGGTGTAGACGCAAGGCGACAGATAGGTGCCAACACCATCTCGTTTTAGCGAAGCGTTGGAAACACTCTCTATTTCGGGCAAGCGTTGCATGGTAAGCACCGCGTAAAGCGCTACGGCCCCTAATATTACTCATGTGTGCCTTTTCTTGTAAAAGACGCACATGTAGATCATATACGTGTTGTTATGGTGCCCCAGACATGCGCAATAATTGCTTTTATGAACAATCTCACAAGTATGAACGCAGAATCTTGAGCAAAACAGTCGACGCCGTCCGCAGGGCCCGTTAATGTGGGCGCTGCGGATAGGGTCGGCCGTTTCAAGTACCCGATGCTGTTAAGAGCAGACAAACACACAAACGTACAGACAGACAGACAGACAGACAGACAGACAGACAGACAGACAGACAGACAGACAGACAGACAGACCAATATTTTTGCGTCGAAGGTCCCCAGGAAAGACTATCGTCTTTAAAACGATGCACTGGCTTGCGTGTTCTTGTGAAGCGCCGGAGCTGTTGTACGTTTTTTTTGCTTCCCCCAAAGTGCCAGGGGTGTTGGGACTGCAGCAGGCATGTATTCTTGTCGGTGGCTCGGCACGCTTCTTGTGGTGACGTTCCCACAGCTACGGCGGGGTTCGCGGTTGTCTGCGGGTCGAGTGGCGTCGCTTTTTGCGTATTGTATTTGCTGGTAGTGCCTGAATTGGTCCACAGTGGTTCGTCCTGTAAAAGTTACCTACCAGTACGCATTTGATCTATGGGAGTCCGCCCGATTGCTTGAGGAGTCTCCACTGTGACCATACGCCCTCCCTATGTGGCTGTTAACCGTCCTGGCATCCATTTACTATTAGACCCGTAGTTGCGGACTTGCACAGCACAGTTCATTGACGGCAGCAACTCGTCAGTTTTCTTTTTAGAAGTGGGTGCACCAGCTACAGGAAAGCAGGTGTCCAGGTGCAGCCGTATCTGGTATCCCTGCAGCATTTCCGTTGGTGACCGTCCGGATTTCTGCGTAGACCTCCTGTAACCGAGCATCTTTTTTCGATGCAGTGTTTTCCTGTGTGACTAGAAGCTTACCCTTCGCAGTGATCGTAGCTGCAGTAGTTAATTCCAGGAGCTCGTAGTCATTTTATAAGCAGTATTTTTCGATCTGAAAGGTTCTGAACATGGTAGTGCCTTTTCATCCAGCAATGATGACCATTGATAGCGATGCCGGTAGCTGTTTTTGTGGCTTATGCATGCTGGCGTTGTTCTTATTTCGCAGGATTTCCTGGAACTATGCGCAACCACGCTTATTCTGCGCTTTAGAACTAATTTCTGAAAATAACAAGCCGTTACAATGAGACAGTGTGGCTCTATAGAGCTTCCATGCATTTGTACCGCGTCGCCAAGCCAAATAATCGAAAACGGAACTGCGCATATGTCACGCAAAGGCAGTGCCACTTTAATGCGTACTACCCGTGCGCTCTTTCATCCAGCGGCCGTGGTACTACAAACGCAAGCATATTCGTATACTTTTATAAAATATCATCATTTGCTATAAAGAATCAAACAATATTTCAGTACTAATCAAATTGTTGACTATGTACATTAACGCATGCACGTGGCAGGGCATTAATGATACTTCATGCTTTTTCTACGAGAGACGCCACAGCCCATTTTTAGCGATTTTGAATGAAGAAATATAAATCAAAATCCACTTCTCACGAGCAAAACAGGGTTGGTTTGAGCCACTATAAGGGACAACCTTTCATTTGTGCAGTCAGATCATTTCATGTTTTGGGCAGTTGTCGTTCCCTCGAACTTCCCGCCTTTCATCTTCCGAAGCCCACCTTTAATTGTTGCGACTGGCCTTTCCGCCGCTCCATTGGACAGCCAATGGAAAGCGGCGGTTCTCAGATACGTAATGCTTCTACGAGCAAACGCTGCAAACTCGTGCCTAGTGAACTGCATTCCATTATCAGGTACTAGGGTTTTTGGTACCCTGAAAAAGCTAAATATGTCACGCAAGCAGTTGATTGTGGTTATTCAAGTTGCCGTGTTCAGTGGCACCGCTTCTATTCATTTCGTTTGAGAATATAGTGCCACTAGAACAATTTTACCTTCTATCGGCCCTGCAAAGTCGACGTGAACCCGCGACGATCTCTTGTGTTTCGGGCCAGAATTAAGGTGGGGCCGTTGGAGGCATAGGCAAATGGTCAACGCAATTTTGGCATTGCGCTGCTGTTAACGCTATGTTTCGGTCAATACCTGGCCCCCGAAACAACGATCGCGCCATTGTTTTCATTGTCGAAGAGCCTTGATCAGTCTAATTCAGCAGTTGCAACAAACGCTGCCACGCCGCGGCAAGTATGACGGCACGATGTCCCCAGTACACGAGCTCATGTGCCAGAGACAGCTCAAATTGGCGATCCGGAAAAGGAACTAAGGAAGAATCAAGACGTACTGCGCCATGGGTCAACCGTGCAACACGCTTTGTTTTACACGGGATAGAATAGAGTCACTGGTGGTTCAATCCTTTAGCTCGCGCGTTGTGACTATGCCTTCATCCAGGCTATTCAAAGAAAATACATACCCTTCATGTAGAAGTTCCGTGACGGCATCTTGGCTCCGTAGCGGTGGTCTGCTCAGCGCATCAGCACTCAGTAGCTGCTTTCCTCGGACATACTCAAGCTTGTAACGGTAACCGCCAAGGTAGAGAGCTCACCATTGCATGCGAGCTTCGGCCATTGCAGGCGTATGGCGGTTAGGTCTCAGCAGTCCCAGAAATGCTGGTGGTCAGTAACCAGAACGAAATCTCGACGTAGGAGGTAATCTCTGAATTTAGTAACTCCATAAACCAGTGCCAGTGCTTCTCATTCTTATTGAGCATTATTCCTTTCGGCTTTTGCCAGGGTTCTGGACCAGAATACGACCGGCCTATTAGTGCCTAAATTTGTGTGAAAAATTTGTGTATTAGTGCCTCACTTTCTGTTAAGGCACTGCTTTGCCCAGCGAAAAGCAGATTCCTGTGCTGGCTTCAACTGCAATCACTCGTTTTTCCCAAGAGCTGCTACAATGGCAACACCATATCTGACATGTTCGGCAGAAACTTTGAATAAAATGTTATTATTCCAAGAAACGAACGGAGCTCATTAAAGTTTTTGGGGCTTGGTGCAATAACAATAGCATCTTTGTCTTGCTCATTTGGATGAAGGCGGGCTTGATCAATGCGATGATCGATAAGGGACCGATGGCTGCCTAAATTACACTTATCGTACCCGTGCTTCACGGCATGTTCTGTGAATCGTTCAAACAAATTGTCCAATTGTGCTCCGCAATCACCAAGAGTTGCAGAGACGACAACGTCCTCTAAGTAAGGCTGAACGCCAGGTAGGCCTGAGATAATCGTGTCTATTTTAGGGGTGAAGCTCCTTATGGCATGACTTGTGCGTCCCCCGTGGTCGTTGTGCGTAAGCGCTGGTGGATCATACCCAAGAGAGCGGGTATGTGCCACAGGGGAAGCATAGAGACGATCACGCGACTGTGATCGCGATTAAAAGCCGTTGGATGGTGGTACTTGGAGTGTTCACTAGATGGACAGACAGACAGACAGACCGACAGACAGACGGACGGACAGGCAGACAGACAGACAGACAGACAGACAGACAGACAGACAGACAGACAGACAGACAGACAGACAGAAAGGCAAGCAGACGAATGGATGGGCGCAGGGACGGACACTGCACCCAATCATTATTCACTCCTTGGATATGGTGCAATTTTTTATTTGAAATATGATTAGGGCGGAAGAATTGCCAGAAGGGCGCCTGTTGTAACAAAGCAGACCCTTGCGAGTGTTAATAACTCAAAGTTCTCAGGAGTCTTCGTCCAGAGCCAACTGGTTAAGGGCGTCCCGCAAGTCAAGCGTACTGAACTGACCATCCCCTAATGACGCAAAATATCTTAAATAACTGGGAGCGGGTACGGTTCCGTGGCACAAGCAGGATTGAGAATAGCTATGAAGTCTCCGCATATTCTAAACGAACCGTCCTTCCGACCAGGCACAATGGGTGTCGCCTAGTTAGAATGCTCGACTGGTGATATTACACCTAGCGGCACAAACCGGTCAAGTTCTTGCGATACTTTGTGACGTAAAGCAAATGGAATAGAACTAGCCTTAGAGGATTTGTCAACAGCATCTTCCTGCAGTAGGAGGCTGGCTGGTGTTCCTTGATCAAGCCCAAGGTTTCCGAAAAAAAAGAACATCTTCGTAGGTGTGCCGAAAGGCGTTGACGCTGTGGTGCTTCACTTGAATAGCTGTCGCCTTGTCTTCATGTGTGACTTACTACTGGAGTGCCAGCTTGTTCCAGAAGGTTTAGCAGGTCTCGGCCGCACAAGGTTGGTCCGGGGAAGTCTAGAACGACAAGAGCACAGTCAACAGAAGTATCGCGGTATCTCACACAAAGTTGCAGTTTACCCATCATCGGCAACCTTCCACTGTAGCAGGATATCTTTAAACTTGGCCAATATTTGCGACGCTTTTCAAAAAGTCGCGATATGACGCATCCCGAGGAACCTGTATAGACTTCCATCAGGCGCGTAGCCAGACATTTTTTTTTCGGGAGGGAGGGGGGAGGGCACCACTTTGATTTCGAGAGGTGCACCCCCTTGAAATGGCCAAGAACAGGTGGTACGTCTACATATATTGTTTTAGAATCTTTTTCGGCCTTTTCAGTGGCTAGTGATATCGACTCTGCTTCCTTAAGAGTTAAATCTTTCTTTGTCAGAAGTTGCTTGTGCACAGCACATGAACGCACACCACAGACGATTCGGTCTCTAAGTAGCCTGTTCAGAGAATTTCCGAAGTTGCAATTGTCCGCGATGCGTCGAATTTCGACGATGAAATCGTGAATGGACTCCTTCTCGTTCTTACAGCGGTTAAAAAACTGGAAGCTTTCTGCAATTTGTTTTGCCTTGGGTCGTAGTGGTCATTTAGCACTTTGAATACTTCATCATATGTGAAGGCATTGGTCTTGGCAGGTGCTATCCTCCCCATCAGGATTTTGATGGTTGAGGTGCTAAGTTCAGCTACTATAGGTGTCCTCTTCTTAGCAGAATCAGAGATTGCATTAGCTTTAAAATAAGCCTCCACTTTAACGTGGTAAGACTTCCACTTAGGTGTGGCGTCGTCGAAGGTCGGAAGCATGTAGAAGGCCATTGTTGTCATTGGAACGGCTGTCCCTGAATGCTTAGCTTCGGGTTCATGCTTGACTGCCTGGGCGTTTTCTCGGCTCGTCGCCACTGTAGCTTAGCGGTGGCAGCTTATATATGTATATACAGCTGCCGCCATCAAAACATGGAGACATTGACAACTGCGTCAGCTGAGAACAAACCAAAAAGCGTTTATTGCACGCATAAAGATAACTAAAGTTGAAAAAGGAAGGATATGATAAGAAACAAGAAAAATGACCTTGGAGCATGCGCAATGGCACCACGCACGTAACGTTGCGGGTTGACATCGCATTTACAACAGTAAGAAAAGTATATCAGCGGACACACCGACTCAGAAGAAAACTTGATGGCATAAATTTCATCTATGCTACTTATAACACATCTTAGCGAAATTGGATGGAGGAGGCAATAATGAAGGTCCGTCACATCAATTGATTAAGCTTTTAGCCCTGTATTTTCATGTGTTGCCATTAAGACTAAAGTACTATCGGAGCTCTTTAAGACGGGTCTCGGACTTCGAGAACACTAAGTTTGTATAACAAAAAAAAAAACTGCGAGTTTCTTTTGCTAAGTACCTATATTTATGACTGTGACTCGATAAGGAATGTCAACTTTCCGAGTTTTTGAAATAAAAAATATGTACAGGCTATTCCTCTTACTTTTTGAATACTTTCAAGAGTTCCAACAACGTTCATATTTTTGCACAACTGCACAACTGGATAGCATATGCTTTTATTTTGTCCAATGATACGCCAACGTTTACATTGAAAACCCCCGAAATGGCGTCATTAGCTTTGTCTAAGAAGCAAAAACGCGAAGAATCCACGAAGCCTCCATCTTTACCTCCTGCCCTGCCGTGGTGGTCCAGTGGCTAAGGTACTCGGCTGCTGACCCTCAGGTCGCGGAACCGAATCTCGGCGGCGGCGGCTGCATTTTCGATGGAGGCAGAAATGTTGTAGGCCCGTGTGCTCAGATTTGGGTGCTCGTTAAAGAATCTCAGGTGGTCAAAATTTTCAGTGCCCTTCATTACGGCGTCTCTCATATTGATATGTGGTTTCGGCACGTGAAACCGCACATATCAATGAAATAAATTTCTTCCTTACCTCTTTGCTATAGACCCTTTCATTGTTTACAAACACATGCCCCTGTTGACATCCGGTTTCGGCTACCGATTTTCCTCAAGAGCATCGGTGGGCAAGAAGAGTTTAAGAAAATAGCCGGCTGATTTCCTAAACTTTCTTTCCTTTATCGGAAAAAATAAATTGATGTAAATTCTCGTTTCAGCTACCTGAAAGGTATAAACTATTTCGTATACGCACGTTCCTTCTATCTGAAAAAGTAAAAAAAAGTCTTTCCTTATCCTTGAAAGAAACGTGCTTTCATTTCGACGTTAGGAGCTGCTAAATGACGTCCCTGGAAGTTTTTTGGCGTACAACGCTTGCAGTAATGAAACCGTCTATATTGTACTACGCAAACCTATGCTTACCCTGCTAGCGTGCCTGGGTTGCTGAGTGGTTAGGCGCCGGCCCCCAGATCGTGGGTATGGGGTTACAAATCGGGCTTTGCGAAGAAATCCTTTCGCCGTAATTTTTTGTGTTTCTCCCTCTATCTCTTTCTTGCTCTCAGTATACTATTTCTCGCGCATCGGAGTTATAGCATCCCACACAGGACAAATCCAACTACGCGTTCTGTGAGCCAAGCTTCAGATGAAGAAAAAGAAGATGAAGAAGAAGGGAGCGCATGCCCGTTCATTACGCTGATTGTTTCTGTCAACCCAGCACTGATAAATACCAGTCTTATAAAGATACGCTGCTAATATCCAGGCGAATTTACATACACTTCGCAGAAGTGTTAGCCGCCACCGAGGCTCAGTGGTTACGGTGATCAGCTGTCCACCCGAAAGATTCTGTTGTGATCTAGTGGTCAGTGGTTGCATTCCTTTGGAGGGAAAATGCCGGCTACGGATACTTGAAGTCAGGCGTACTGTAAAAAACAAAAATCACGGTATAGAATTTTTCGGGGCCTTTCTCTCATTAATATTTATATATAGATTTGACTCATAAAGGCAGTAAAATATTTTTTATTCAGGAGGATGAGTACTGGATCTCAGGCCACGTATTGCACCAGAAAATTATCAGTAAATATCTATCAAAATGTTTTAAAAAGTTCATAAGCGCATAAATTCTCTTTAGTTGATCTCGCCCAGATTTGCCACTGAGTGCATGACCTAGATGTCGAGGAACTCGCGGGCCAGCACGAGGAACCTCTCAGTAATTAGCTATAAGTACGTTCAAAAATATTATGAGCGCATAAATTCACGTTAGTTGGCCCCGCTCACAATGCCAACCGAGTGCATGTGTGAGATATCCAGAAACTCTCGCGCCAGCACCAGGAACCTATCAGCAATGAGCTATAAATACGTTCAAAAATATTATAGGCACATTATTTCACGTTAGTTGGCCTCGCCCAGAATTCATGTCGAGTGCATGGCCGAGATGTCCGGAAAATCGTGCGCCAGCAACGAATAAATTGCGGAAAAGGGTCGGAGAGCATCAGGGTTTAGCGCTGGCTCCACTGTTGCACGCTGAAGTGGCTCACAAGGGTACGCTGGACTTGTGCTGGGGCACCTGCCCGCTCATTGTGGCCAGCGAAGTGGCTGCCCGAGGCTTGGACATCAAGGATGTGCGCCACGTCATTACCTACGACTTGCCTCAGTGAGTCGACGAGTATGTGGGCCACAAGCTGGTTAAAGCGATGAGTCTACAAAAGTGACTCCAACAGTGCGTTCACGTCTTCTGTTTCGAAGATCTTGTTTGGGATTCAACACGAGGTGCCACACTGCCTCCAGAGTGAAGTCCCGGTGTGTCGGTGACGGAGGAGCTGCGAGCATTGGTAGAGGTGTTGGCGATGGCGAGTCGTGGGCTGGCGGTGGCGGTGGATCGGTCTTCGCATCCCATCCATCCTCTTCGAGGTGGTGCACAGTGACCAAACCAGGAGCAGCTAGCAGCGTTACCTATTACTGTGGCGCCGATGGTGGTCGTGCGGTACTGTGCGACATATCCTGCGAGAGCGCTGCTTCAGCGGGGCCTTTGCCACAGCGCGTGGTGACAACGGCGCACACTGCTTCCGCCTCCTTCTAGCTACCAGGAGAGCGTACCACGCGTACAATTCGGAGATCTTACCCGGTTGCATCCTGCCGTCAGGAAGGGGATCATCACCAGAAATTTTGACATGTCGCACTTGTTTCCGAGCTCGGCGAGGTATGAATGCCAGTGTTACTAAGCTCAGTTGTCTGAAAGAGTTCGAAGGCGTGCGCGTGCATGGCTGGCTTCCACTCCATCGTTGCATAGCAGCGAAAAAGTTCTTTTTTTCGGGACTCACTGCGTTGAACAGCTCATCGGCGTCCAGATGTCTGTTCCGCACGTTTCCAGGAACGGTGTTGTCTTCTACACTCCACCGCATCAGCCTCTTCCTATTCTATCGTGACCATGCCATGCGCTTGCGATGGCTGCCTGGCCGACATTCGCGTTGATGTTAATGTCGATGTGACTGATCATGCCACTTCCTAATGGAAAACCTTGGCGAAAAAGAAAAACGTGATTGCGCGTTGTAATGAATATTAAAAAAAGGCACGAAATTCACACCACAAAGGAGGAAAGCCGATGTCATCGAAACTCAAAGTACCTACAAATATCAGTGCCCCATGGATTCGCATATTTTAAAGCAGTGTATGTATAAGAATTGATCATTCGGATTATTATCATATTGTGCCACATTGTTCTGTTCCACGGTGCTCCATCTACAGTGATAACCGACAGAGGAACAGCGTTCACTGCACAGCTTATTGATGAAGTTTTTCGACTAAGCAACACTAGGCATCGAACGACGACTGCTTACCATCTGCAGAGCAACGGCTGAACCGAGCGACTAAATAAGACAGTCACAAACATGATCTCCATGTACATCGACGTCCAACACAAAACATTTTGTCTTATGTGACGTTCGCTTATAACACCGCCGTTCAAGAAACAACCCGATTTACACCGTTTCGACTTCTCTATGGCTGCGATGTTCAGACGATGCTGGATGCGATGCTTCCTTGTGAAGACGCCAATCAATTAGGAACTGACGCAGAAGAATTTGCAGAGCGTGCCGAGGAAACTCGCCAGCTCGCCCGGCTACACATTGGTCAGCAGCAACAGGTCGATGCACGACGTTACAATATGTGTCACAATGACGTACCTTACAGTCCGGGATACCAAGTTTGGGTTTGGACCCCTGTTCGACGCCGTGGCCTCTCCGAAAAGTTGCTCAGCAGATACTTCGGTCGGTATTAAGTATTACGCCGCGTGATCGACGTAAACTACGAAGTGGTTCCGGACGCTACATCGTCACGATGGGTACAACGAAAACAACCGACCTCTGACATAGTTCACGTAGTGTGCATGAAGCCTTATTTTGCGCGTTCCTAAAAGACCACTTTTCCTGTGTTTTTTTTAATTTGTGCTCCGACAATTGCCTCATCATTGGTGAACTTATCGCGTCTAACATTTGATTATTGGTGCCCTTTTTCATTGTTTAAGCTACTTTGTTTTGGTTTTTTTTGCAATAACTTTACAGTATCGGGACGATGGCCTTTCGTTTTTTTTTTGTTGAGGAGGAATATTGCCACCTACTTCTAGTAGTGGGTCGTATGCCAAGGTGAAAGCTCACACCACAGAGAAGAAAGAAGTGCGCGTGGGCCCCCGCTCTGGCAAACAAGCCCAACGACGCGCTTGGTTAGAGCTTTGTTTCTCAGACGTCAATAAACCTTGTCGACACCACCTGGAGCGACGTGACAACATAACTGAGTGAACAAAGAATTTCACTTGAAAATTGCGCACTTTGAAAAAACAAAAATTGCCAATAAATTGGAAGGATCAAAACAAACCAAAGCTCACAAATTTCGGCTCATGCTTACTTCTCTTGCTTGGGAATCATGACGACGAAGATGACGACATCCGCTTTGTGGGCGCGAACTGTTAATTCAGTTGAAAAGATTTTTGCGGCGCGAGGCGAAATACGGAGGAAGGAATAGAAAGACAGGACAGAGCGCTACTAACAACATGTTTATTTTCAACCACCAAGCCGCTTTTAAGCCATAATCGTCAGGCAGGCGGATAGGCACGTGGGTTCACTCTGACAGCTGCGCGACAATGTCATCTACATAAAAGAAAAAGTCCATCACAGATAAAAACCATGTATCACCGCGTACGAAGAGATCCGGACCCTTGGGTGACAATGCAATTAAAGGCTTGACGTGATACAAAAATCACCAAGGCGTCAGTATGTTCGGCTTCGATGATCAAACGTGTCATCTCATCTTTATGCCGAACAACAATGATTGTATTCTGGAACAAAGGCCGGCAACCACATGTATGGATGTGAAGAGCGAGAAAGCCTTCTGGTGGCAGTTTATTCAACCCGTAACTGTGCTTGCTCTCTCAGTCGCTCGTGCACATACCTACTGGTTTGACCGACATACTTTTCCCACAAGGTAACAAAATAACATAAACAACAGACGATATGCACACCACAAATTTGAGTGTATGCATTATTGTGCCCAATATCCTTTTTCCACGAGATCGCTTTGTGATGACACAATTTTCCAAGTCTATCGCACACTGAAAATAACACCCTCACATTGTCCCGAACCGTCACCTTTATTAGGCTGTGTGACAGCTGGTGAACGTGAGGAAATGTGGATGTGCTGCTCGTTTGTGCCAATGCATCGTCATGAACATTAGGCTGCCTTGAACTTCCACGAATAACTTTCAACTACTTTTCTGCAACGTAAACTGAAACATGGTCCGGATAGCCAGCTTCTTGCAAACGTGAGATCTGATTATGGAAGCTCTGCTTCATAAGGTGCACACATGATTTGCTCAATGCGTACTTGAGGCATAGTCGTCACGATGCCTCTCTAGGTTAGTGTGGAATGAGCCGTATGTAATGTGAGTAAATCTTTCTGAGCACGCGGATCATGGCACCAGCAGAGCCTGTTGTCAGAAAAATAAAGACTTATATCTAAAAAACCTCATTTGCCCATTGCTAGGCCATTCGACAGTCACTTCAATGGGGTTAAGGCCATCGCGAAACAGATTCAACGCATTAGTACCCCCCTTTCAAAATTTTCTACAAGCTTTCAATAAATGTATTAAAATTGTCGACATACCTAAACACTTTCTTAATCGTCGTTCCTCCGAGACAATCTGCTACAGTTCTATCAAGTTCTGCCAGAAACATGTTGCTGAAGACAGGCACTCTGAAAAAACTGATACATATGTCCTGTTTTTTTTCAAAATAATATCACAGATAAATTTGAAGAACGTCTACATAAGATAAAAATCCAACATGGTCAGGGAAGCTTAGCGGTGGTAGCTTAGCTGCCGTCATGAAAACACGGAGACATTGACAATTGCAGGTCAGCTCAGAATAACCCAAAAACTTTTATTGCACGCATAGATATAAGTGACGTGGAAAGAAGAAGTATACGATAAAAAACAAGAGAAATTATCTTGGCGCCCACGCAATGGCACCGCGAGCGTAAGGGGCGGGCAGACACCGCAATTACAACATTTCTTCCTTCTTAAAAACGATGTTCTTGTGGAGCGGTTGTACGGTTTTTTTTTTGCTTCCAGCGAAGTGCCAGGGGTGTTGGGACTGCAGCAGGCATGTATTCTTGTCGGTGGATCGGCACGCTTCCTGTGGTGACGCTCCCACAGATTCGTCGGGGTTTGCGGTTGTCTGCCGGTCGAGTGGCGTCGCTTTTTGCGTATTGCCTTTGCTTTTAGAGATTGGTTCGGTCCACAGTGGTTCGTCCTGTGAAAGTCACCTACCAGTACGCACTTGATCTATGTGACGCCGCACGATTGCTTCAGGAGTCTCCACTGTGACCATAAGCCCTCTCGATTTGGCTGTTACTAACCTTGAGACCCATTTACGATTAGACCCGTAGTTGCGGATATGCACAGCGCAGTTCATCGACGGCAGCAACTCGTCAGTTTCGTTTTTAGAAGTGGGCGCACCAGATTCAGGGAAGCAGGGGTCCAGGCGCAACCAGAAATGGTTCTGGGATATCAGGCGATCTGATATCCCAGAACCATTTCCGATGGCGACCATCCGGATTTTCGGCGGAGACCCCCTGTAATTGAGCAACTTTTTTCAATCGAGTTTTTTCCTGCGCGACAAAAAGCTTACAATTCGTAGTTATCGTAGCTGAAGTAGTTAATCTCAAGAGCCCGGGGTCATTTTATAAGCAGTATTTTCCGACCTGAAAGGCTCTGAACACGGTAGTGCCTTTTCATCCGGCAATGCTGAGTATTGATAGCGTAGTCGAGAGTTCGACGGAATGCCGTCTGGTCAGGTAAAGGCATTGTTGAATAAAACAGGTCACTGACCAATGTCAAACAAAACAATGACGTTTCGGGACCAGGTCGAATCCCTTGTTCACAATCAGATTGTGAACAATTTATGATGAATTTATGATGAACAATTTATGATGAAGGGCGACGGTGAACGGCGTCGGGTTGATCGGTGACTACTGCGCAGTTCACCCGATGCTGGCGGAGATGGAGACCGACGCGGCGGTGACGAATAACGGCGGCCCTGGTACAAGGCTCCTGCGGTATGGTCCCGTTCGCGTATGTCATACCCTCGGCGCTCGTCTTGCTGGCGCTTGCGGTAAAAGCATGAAATGTGACCACGATAGCCGCAATAATAGCACGTAGGCCGAGTCGATCGATAAGGAGGGTAGTAGCTTGCGCTAACTGCACCGGGAGAGAGAGCAGTCAGAGGGACAGATGACGGCTCAGGCGGTGGTGATGAAAAGCTCGTGGGAAAGCTTGTGGGAGGTGCGGCAGCAACCGACGCGTACGTTTGTGGCGGGGACGTCGAGCTGACGGTGCCTGGTGGCGCGGCGGCGGTGTGCGACAACGATGGGAGAGTACGAGAGACAGTGGGCTGCAGGTTGGCCATATGGGTTATAGACGTGAGCTCTTCCCTGATGACATCCCGCAATGACGTTGAAGACTGAATGGGACACACTGAAGGTAGAGTGAATCCCACTGATTCTAATTCTTCGCGTATAATTGCCCTTATCGTGTCTCGCAGGTTTGGATCAGTCGTAATACGGGCCACGTCACTGTCTGGTTGTAGGCGAAGAGACTCAAGTTCTTCGAGGCGCTGACAGGTTGTCGCAACGTCAGCAACGGTAGCTGGATTCTGGATTGCAAGGGCATGGAATGCGAAGGGTGCAATTCCATTAGGAAGCTGGGGCACCTTGTCTGATTCTGTCATTGGTGTGTCAACCCGGCGGCAAAGTGAAAGAACATCCTCGATGTAGGATGTATACAACTCCCCGATGTGCTGTTTCCGAGTCGTGAGAGCTTTCTTTGCGAGAGCCGAACGAACAGCCGGTGTGCCAAAGACATGGCGAAGCTGATCTTTGAAGGCTGATCAGTCGATGAAATGGTTGAGGAACCACGTCTTCGCGACACCCGTGAGGTAGAATGACATGTGAGCGAGTTTGTAGGTGTTATCCCACCGCTTAGCAGCGCCGACACGTTCGAAATCGTCCAGCCATTCCTCCACATTTTCCCCGCGCATACCAGCGAAGGGATGGCGCTCACGCTGGAGGCTGTTGACGACGTGAGAACGCGCGCCACGCGGTGGTGGAGTGGGAACGGCTGCAGCACCGGCCTCATCTTGGAGCGACATATTTCCGGACACCTGGCCCAAGCGGTGACCTGAACGTAGCTCCTGTGGGTAGAGTGGTCGAGAGGATGGGTGGGGATCTAACAGCACGCTCCACCACGTATGAAGTCTTGGTTTAGATTACCTTTATTAGGCCCGAGGAACCGGCAGCCGACAGCTACAATGAATGAGCTAAGATGATGATGCTACGCGACAACGATGAGGATGCATGAGCCACACATGATAATGATGACAATGTACCGGTGAAGAGGATGCGTATACTAAATGCCCACAGTATGAACATAAGCCGATAAAAGTCGGAGTTACTTTAGTGTCGATGGCTTAGAAAACTGGGCGACGGCACAGAGTTTTGCAGTGTGAGGTAGAACACCATCCTTGCTGACAACATGCCCTAAGATGGTGAGCTTCCGGGTGGCGAAATGACACTTTTTCAAATTTAGTTGGAGCCCAGCATGTGTGAGGCATTCCAGGACACTTGCGAGGCGCAGATGATGGGTATCAAAGTCTTTTAAAAAAACGACGACGTTGTGCAGATAGGCAAGACACGTATGCCATTTGAGGCCTCAAAGTATGTTGTCCATCAGACTCTCGAAGGTGGCAGGGGCGTTGCAAAGACTAAACGGCATCACGTTAGACTCGTACAAGCCATCCGGAGTTACAAACACAGTCTTAACGCGGTCAGATTGATCCATGGGTACTTGCCAGTATTCTGATCCAAGATTCAGTGAGGAAAATAACTCTGCTCTTTGCAAACAGTTTAGAGCGTCGTCAATTCTGGGGAGCGGATAAACATCTTTGCGCGTGATCTTGTTGAGGGGCCTGTAATCAACACAGAATCGCATGCTCCCATCCTTCTTTTTGACCAGTACCACTTGGGAGGCCCACGGACTGTTGGACGGCTGTATGACGCCACGATTTAGCATATCACACACTTGATCGTCAATAACTTGGCGTTCAGAGTAAGATACCCAGCACAGACGCTGACGCAATGGTGTGTGGGCGCCGGTGTCTATACGATGAACATTTGCAGATGTTCGGCCCAAATTGGTTTGCTTGAAGTCGAAAGACGTCCGTAAGCGGTCCAGAAGTGTCAAGAGCTGGGTTCGTTGGACAACAGGAAGGTCCGAATCAATCGATAGAATGAAGGCGTCGAGGGAAGATGTGGTGGACGTGGAAGTGGGAGTAACACTGGTAATTTAAAGGCTTGTTGCGCGATTGAGCTGTTGACAGGCGCAAACACAATCAATGTCCTCAAAACGGCCGATGCATTCGCCACTGAATAATCTGGCTGGCACTGAAAGGAGATTCGTGGCGTAAATGGTTGCGGAAGTGTTTTCGACCATCAGAAGAGCAAAATGAAGAAGAACGAATCTGTGCCGCTGAAGATGACTGGGTCTACCTGTCTCGGGACGCCGGGACGGCGGGCAGGTGGGGATGTAGGAATGGTTTGCTGTGCAACGTCGGTGGACATCGTTGACGGTGAAGGTAGAGTTCGGTTGTGGAGTTCCAGGATGGGAAATTGATCCAGCACTCTTCACCACTTGCTAGCACGCCTTTAGTAGTGAGCCGAAGACTCTTTAATTGGGGGAAACGCAGAGGTAAAGCCGACCAGCTGTCAAGCAAAGCGATGATGATGATGATGATGATGACCTGTAATGGATGGCGCTCACCAACAGAGGTGGACGGGCCAAGAACCGAGCGGCAGGATACTTAAATAAAACTAAAATGAAAATAAAGCTAATATGAAAAGTAGTTTAGAAATAATACTACAAATAAACAAAAATGTTTGGTGAGCAAGCAGTCAAACCATCTCTTGTTTTTGACAGACATAGCTACGAATTATAAGCTAAAGATCGGAAAAGGTTAGGGTTCACTAGCACGGTAATCTTTTAGTGCGTTAAGGTAATCGAACAGAGTGGAGCATATATCCCTGTGGAAGTAACCAATTGAAGTTCCGCCAAGCGATGAAATGACTGGTAGATTTACTTGTATTCCTTGCTTTTGTGATGGGGCTACTAAAACCCTTTTCTCTGATAAGAATAGCGATGACAGAATAAAAAGAAATGTTCAATTGTTTCAATTTTGTTGCACCAAATGTATAGCGGCGATGCCTTGAGTCGAGCTTTGTTAAGGTAATAATTTAGTTGTGCAACTGCGCAGTGCAATCTGGTATAAGTGACCTCTAATTTGCGATATACACACCACTATTTATTCCAGCAATATCTCAAATGCTCGAAGTCTTTGAATTTATTCAAATTACCTTTTCCCCATTGCAGACAAGCATTTCGGAATCTTAGCGTTGTCACGTAAGCCGTATCTGGCAAAACTAGGATGGTGGGCCCACTCAGGGATACTGCTGCTAAAGAGTCCGCCATTTCGTTCAAATATAATCTGCGGTGGCCCGGTATCCATAGCAAATGCAGTTTTTTTTACGTTTTCGGTACTAATTGCCGAAACGTATTCATCAGCTCTGCATTTACTGCCGCAGAAAGTGCATTACAAACTGATAACGAATCTGTAATGATAACTGCTAATGATTCGTTTGAGGGCAATTTGCGTAGGCAAAGAACAATAGCCAACGATTCTGCAATTAATAAAGGGGTATAATCTGGGAGTCGAATCGAAAAGGAGCACTCCAAAGAAGCAGAGAAATGCCCACCCCAGCCTTTTCTTTTGACACAGATGCATCAGTCGCAATGATATTGCTTATGTCTAGGTGAGCTAGATAATCTGCTAACTGGATATTTAAGTACCTATGTGCCAATTGTTTCGCTTTATGAGGAAATATATCATCAAATTGTATGCTAAGCATTGACATTAGGTTGTGTACTGGACCAATATGTTTAATTTTTACATTCAGTTGCTGTAGTAGTGCTTGTGCAAATATTATTTGCGGGGTGTGTAGTCGCGACCAATGTGTTTCGAAAAATAAAGCCGGTTCTTGAATGAAAGCGTAAAATTAGAGTTTTTGCTGTGAACTGTATATCTTTACGAATGCTTGCACAGTAAGAATATTAGACCTATTTAGCAGAGAATGTAGGCGAGCTTCCATATACAACACGTTATTTGCAACAAATTTTAGTAGACCCAGACACAAACACAACGCTTCTCTTTCCAGCAATTTTAGGGGTCTCATTTTATAAGCTGCACTGCCAGAAAATAATACACATCCGAATTCCAAGATGGGCCGCACATAAAGTTTATATATCATTATTAGCCCATCTGTTATTATTAACCCCGCACGGATCAATATCAGGCTTATAAAGATACGCTGCTAATATCCAGGCGAATTTACATACACTTCCCAGAAGTGTTCGCCGCCGCCGAGGCTCAGTGGTTACGGTGATCAGCTGCGCACCCGAAAGGTGCTGTTGTGATCTAGTGCGCAGTGGTTGCATTGCTTTGGAGGGGAAATGCCGGCTACGCATCTATACTTGGAGTTAAATGTACTGTAAAAGAATCACGGAATAGAATTTTCGGAGCCTTTCTCACTACAATAATTATGTTGTGATTTGACTCATAAACGCAGTAAAATTATTTTTTATTCAAAAGGATGAGTGCTGCATCTTAAGCCACTTATTTCACAAGAAAACTATCAGTAAATATCTATCAAAATGTTTTAAAATCTTCATAAGCGCATAAATTCACTTTAGTTGACTTCGCCCAGATTTACCACTGAGTGCAAAACCTAGATGTCAAGCAACTCGCGGGCCAGCACGAGGAACCTATTAGCAATCAGCTATAATTACGTTCAAAAATATTATAGGCACATGAATTCACGTTAGTTGGCCTCGCCCAGACTTCAAGTCGAGTGCATGACCGAGATGTCCGGAAAATCATGCGCCAGCAACGAATAGATTGCGGAAAAGGGTCGGAGAGCATGAGGGTTCGGCGCTGGCTCCGCTATTGCACGCTGAAGTGTCTCACAAGGGTACTCTGGACTTGTGTTGGGGCACCTGCCCGCTCATTGTGGCCAGCGAAGACGCTGCCCGAGGCTTGGACATCAAGCTTGTGCGCCACGTCATTACCTAGGATTTGCCACAGTCAGCCAACGGGTATGTGGGCCACAAGCTAGTTAAAGGGATGAGTCTACAAAAGTCTGATGTTTTGAAGATCTTGTTTGTGATTCAACATGAGGTGCCATACTGGCTCCAGGATGAAGTCCCGGGGTGTCGGTTGCTGAGGAGCTGCGAGCGATGACATAGGTGGTGGCGATGGCGAGTCGTGGGCTGGTGGTGGCGGTGGATCGCTCTTCGCATCCCATCCATCCTCGTTGAGGTGATGCACAGTGACCAAACGAGGAGCAGCTAGCAGCGTTATCTATTACTGATGCGCCGATGGTGATCGAGCGGCATTGTGCGACATATCCTGCGAGAGCGCTGCTTCAACGTGGTCTTAGCCACAGAGCGTGGGCGACAACGGCGCACACTGCTTCCGCCTCCTTCCAGGCTACCAGGAGAGTGTACCACGCGTACCATTCTGAGATCTGACCCGGCTGCATCCCGCAGTCAGGCAGGGGCACATCACCACAAATTTTGACATGTCACGCTTGTTTCCGAGCTCGGCGAGGCACGAATGCCTATGTTACTGAGCTCAGTTGTCTGAATGAGTTCGAAATCGTGCGCATGCATGGCTGGCTTCCACTCCATCTTTGCATAGCAGAGAAAAAGTTCTTTTCCACGAGACTTACTGCGTTGAACAGCTCATCGGCGTCCAGATGTCTGTTCCGCTCGTTGCCAGGAACGCTGTTGTCTTCTACACTCCACCGCATCGGCCTTTTCCCGTTCTATCGGGACCATGCCACGCGCTTGCGATGACTGCCTGGCCGACATTCGCGTTGATGTTCCCGTGGATGTGACTGATCATGCCACTTCCTAATGGAAACCCTTGGCGAAAAAGAAAAACATGATTGCGCGTTGTAATAAACTATAGAAAAGGCAAGAAATTTGCACCACAAACAAACAAAGCCATTGTCATCAAAACTCAAAGTACCTACAAATATCAGTGCCCTATGGATTCGCATTCTTTGAAGCAGCGTATCTATAAGAATTGATCATTAGGATTATTATCATATAACTGAGTGAACAAAGAACTTCACTTGAAAATTGCCCACCTATAAAAAACCAATTTGCCAATGAATGGAAGGATCACAAGGGAAAGCTCACAAATTTCGACTCATGCCTGCTTTTCTTGCTTGGGAATGACGACGATGCAGATGAAGACATCCCATCTGTATGCGTGAACTATAGATTCAGATTAAAGGATGTTTTGCAGCGCGAGGCAAAATATGGAGGAAAGAATAGAATGACAGGACAGAGCGCTACTAACAACATGTTTATTTTCAACCACCAAGCCCCTTTTAAGCCAGAATCAACCACGTGTTGGAGGCCTATGTTTTTGGTGCGTTTGCCATCATCATCATCATCATCATCATCATCATCATCAGCCTAACTACGTGCACTGCAGGACAAAGGCCTCTACTATGTTCCGTCAGCCAGGTAATTGACGTATGCATGTGGGAGGTAGTCGCCAGATACTGCACCAGGGTAGCCAATCCTTCTCTGGTGATGTAGTGCGTTACCGGCGGTGGTCACCGGTGAGGCCGCACCCCAGGCCTCTTAATGCAGTTTTATCCCTACGCGGATTTTTTAAAAATCCGGTTGGGAACTGCGCGGCTCCGGGATTCAAACCACGGACCTTTTTCATGCGAGGCGGATGCTCTAACCATTACGCCATCGCCGCGAATGTTTGGTCAACCTCACCTAACAATACAAAATACGGTCGTGCTTTGTATAGTCTCAAGCATTGATGTAAGTCATCTGAAAAATGGCCACGTGTTGAGCACACCATGGCTTTTGTTCAATGAATTCATCAGATTAACGGGGGATAGGGGAGAGGACATTCCAAGTTTTCGTGTACTACCTTCCGTGCTCCTATGCTGGTGTTAGAGCATTATTTTAATACATCGCGTTGGCTGCAAATATGTACGGACTACCTTAGAGTGTGCCATTATGTCTTGCTCCTCCGGCATTAAAGCTGAGCGAAACCTACCAGAAATGGGCCTTTACAGAAATTTATTCCTCAGTGCGCTAATCTGCTTCTCCTCTGTAAGTATGGTCCTGTTCAAACGACTCAGAGGCTGAAGCCCACTTTTTTTAGCCTGATTTCTCAAGCGTTTATTGCCTAAGTGCATGCTAGAAAAGCTAGAATTTACACCCGTAATATTGTCGCTGCAAACAAAATAATGCAATATCTTTTTAAATATCGCATTCTATCTTCTGTGAAGAACGTTTCACGAAATTTTAAGAAAAATTGAAGATGTGGTTTTATGAATATTCATTTTTCAATAGGCTCTACTGTCACCAAATTTGAAAGTTTGAGGCCATTTATAAAATTATGTGTTTGAAGTATAACCACAGTATTAACAGGAAATGTTGTATAAAATTATGTTGTAATATGTCACTGAGTTATAAAACACTAGCTTGTTTAGCTTAGGAGGAAAAAATATCAAATCAAACAACTTTCAAAAAATGTCACTTGTTCAGACACTTCTGAAACAATTCGCTTCAGTATACAAGCTTAAAACAATGGTGCTTTATTGTTCATTATGCGTGTACATTTACTAAAAATTAATCTTCATCAAGCTAATATTTGTGTTTTTATATCGTCGTTAACTTTCGAAAATGACAAAACACGAAATTGGTTCCTTTGTACAAAATAAGTTCAATATTTTTTCTCCCAAACTATACAGTTAATAAAAGAGGTGCACTTTCGGGCTACTGGATGGTATGTGCACAAAATATAAAATAAACAATAAAATATAAAATATCAACTTTTCGACCCGTGTCGACCTCTCGTGGAATCAATCCCTCATGAGTGAGTTCGCCGACCCATGCCGCACACACACTAAATCGGTAAAATGACCGAACAGCATTTATGTATCGACCATTTCAATGTTCGCAAACACAGACCCTTGAAGACATCCCGTGTTTTCCACCGGTGTTACCTAATTTAATCGGTGAACAACAAAAGCCTGAAAAAATAGCCCGCTGATTTCCTGCAGTTTCCTTCCCTTATTTATTTATTTATTTATTTATTTAATATACCTCAAAGGCCACCCAACAGCGGGCTTTACATGAGGGTATGGGTAAACAATATAGGGTTAATAAAACAATGATTCTATGGCATTTTTAAATCTATCCGTGTTGCTATGATGGATGACACTTGGGGGAAGATCGTTCCAGTCCCTGGCTGCTTGAGCGAAGAAGGAGTGATGGTGGGCTGTGGTACATGCAGGAGGTGGGTACACGGCCTTGTGGTGGCTTGTGCGGGCTGAAGTACGATGAGCTGATTGAATGGGACAGTTGTAATGAAACGTATGATACATTTTGTGATACAAGGATAGTCTGGAAACCTTACGGCGTAGGTCAAGGTTAGGTAGATCTGCTATTCTTTTAAGGGTGGTAACACTGGTATGATACGAGTAATCTGAGTAGATGAATCTAACTGCTCGGTTTTGAATTAGTTCGATGAACTTACTTAGGTTAATTTGGAATGGGTCCCAAATGGCGGATGCGTACTCTAGTTTTGGGCGAATTAGTGTTTTGTAGGCTAGTAATTTGACTGATGGAGGGGCAAGATGCAAGTTACGACGAAGGTAACCGAGAGCTCTGTTAGCGTTGTTAACTATTTTACTTACGTGAAAAGACCAGTTTAGATTCGCAAAATATATTCAAAGAAATGTTGTTTTGAGCTGCATAAAATATATAAAAGATTCTCATGTACTTTATGCACGTTATTTTTACGTGAGGAACGAAAGAGAAACTCTTCGTACCCTTGAAAAGATTTTTAAAATGCGCTTTCAGTTTCAACGTTAGGAGCTGTGAAATGAGGTGACCGGCAGTGTTTTTGGGGTACAACGCTTGCAACCTTGAAACCGCCGATTGCTCATATCACTCGCGTGCGCACGCTTGTGGTGGTAGGAGGCAGGTGTCGGGACATGCCGCCACGTCCGTGACTGTGGCGACCTTGGGTAGCGTGGTCTCGGCTGGAGCCATCCGAGTGCCGGGAGAAGACGGGTCAAGGAGCTGGCGTAGATGAGAAGAAAACGTTTATGTACAATATTTACATGTTGAGAGTAGCGTAGAACAGCATGGAACAGATGAAGCACACCAGAGCGTCTCTGCGCTCGCGTTTTTATACACTGCCTTCCCAGGATTCACTACGAGGGAAGACAAGTCAGTTCAGGTCCCTCCAATGGGATTGTCCTCCTCCACTCCGACCCGGTGCAGACTAGTCTGCCAAACCAGTTTCTAGAAAAGTGCAAGGACACGCACACCCGGTGGCACAGGGAAGAGCAATACGGCACCACTGGCTCAGCTAGCTCATTGCAGGCCCCGAACACAACGCACCAAGGCGTAGTCGCTGGCCCAGGAATGTAGAAAGCGTGCTCTTGGCACAAGTCCAGATGCGAGTCCCATTGTTCGGTGCACCACCCAAAGGAGGAGGCGGAAGCACAGGCTGCAAAGGTCGCTCCAGGTAGTCAGGTGGAAAAGGTTTTTAGGTCCGTGGGCCCAGCAGACTCACCGCACCACCACTGTAATTTTAAGACACCCTGGAATGTCGCTCCCGGCATAAGAGTGGTAGCGCCATGCGTGTAGTCATGCTTGCACGCGTGAGGAACGTAGAAACAAAACATGCGGCTGGGAATCTTCATGCCAATAGTAATAGTTTTTGCATAGGAAAAGACGTCTGATCTGCAACCCATCAGGAGCACGGCTCCGCGCCGTAGGTAGGAGAGAGGACGGAACGTGAATGAGAGTGAAATGAGATGAAAATATCGCGCGTCCACCCAAGACGTACGTTCGGCATCAAACTTCCGTGATGCCTAAATTTGCCTTACGTGCACAATTCTCGATGAACGCGTTGCATCTTGTCCTGCGGCTCCGCAAGACAACCTTTTACAACAAGTCCTGCGTAGGGCAGGACAAGATGTAAGGGCTGCGCATGCGGAGGGCTTTTGTATTGCGGGTACAACGCATCCGTATGATTCAGATTATTCACTCTCTGTGTGCATAATACAGCTGAAGCAACAACAACAACAACAACAACAACAACAACAACAACAACAACAACAACAACAAGAGAGTGATAGATAAGTGAGACCAAGGAAGCGAAAAACAGCGCGTTAAACAGGGTAGTGACAGAGACGGACAAAGCGCTTACGCTGTCCTGTGAAACGCGCTGTTGTTTTTTTGTTTTGCTTCCTTGATTATGTACCAACCGGCCCAAATAAGCACTTTAGATAAGTGAGACACACGCCTTCGGAGCCTGTGGGCCCGAATTCAGAACGAGTCAGCCAGAAAATTTACTTTGGTTTATTCATTCATTTCTGAAACTTTGTTTGCCTATGGTTCAGAGATACATTCATTTATGAAAGCAAAGAAGTGTAGCCTATAAATACAAGTGTACTACGCTCGTTTATAACGCAAGAAAAAAAAACGGTCAGCTTCACCCACAGCTATCGCTGTCCCTCCCGCCGCAAATTCGCTCAAGTGCTCTGCCCAATAAGGAACACCCATTTTTATTACGTCAAACACCACAAGAAGGTTTTAGATAGCTTACTTTACCACAGAAGTCCACGCTTGTGTTACTGGCTCTAGGTCTAAAACAAGAACGTCCTGGTTAATTTATTCAGAGATTTTGACATCGCTGCTCATTCAGACATAATAGTTCACGTAGCAATGATGAACCTTTAATTCGTAATATGCACAGCATTTGCATTAGTCGAATTAAAAATACATACGGTTTGAGGAGAAATGAGCTAGCACCACTGCCTTTCACAGCTGAGAGGCAGGTGCGCCGTGCCTCTGTGGCTGCCGCTGTCATAGCACCCCCCACCCCCAACTCATTTCTAAAAAATAATTCTTCCTGCGCCCCTGCTAGGTCGTAATCAAGTACAATAAAACAAAACAGTATCACGCGTCTTTTTTTTTCGTGGCAGCTCACAACCCATAAGTCATACACTGTTCCTGCCGGTGACCTAGCTCTCTTGATTCTTAATAGTTCTTTGATTCATTTAGAGTTCATTAATTCCTCAAGCTGTATATAAGATTGTCCCACATTCCACTTTAATATATTGTAATACCGCTGCAATATTCTTGATGGCTCTGCAATACCCTTGACGGTCTCCCTGCATATTTTTCAATCGTGCACGTAGGTTCTAACTGAGGACCACCAAAGGGGTTCCCACGACTGATACGTCAAAGCACATGCAGGGATTTAAAGCGTTGCCTAGTTTTAAGGACTTTGCAGCGTGCATGCAGGCTACCGTTTACTAAGCGTACAGCACAAACTTTCTCTGCGGGATTCGGTGTGTCGAAATTCATATGCATTGTCATGCGTGTCTTCCATATTGCGTCATATTTAGATTATATAGGGATTTAGCAGACTTCCAGTGGGTTTTTACTTCGTTCTCCGGCTAATAAAAATGCGTCGAACATCCCTAAGAGACACTGTTGTGTGCTTGCAACATAATAATGCGATAGTAATTATATGGACCGTCTCAGCTCTATTGTGCCGTCGCCACCGCCATCATGTACAATATATATATATATATATATATATATATATATTAAAATAGAGGTATTGTACGTCGAAAAAGTTTCAATGTGCTTTATCAGGCAGGCCTGGCTAGTGGCGAGCGGCGTGCGCGAGCTACTACAAGAGTCACCGATCATCCTCGTCTTCTTCATTACCAGCATAGCACCCGTTATTCAGATTCATTACAATTACTCCCCGCAAAATAAGGAGCCATCCTGGCGACCTTTGGACAAGTAAATACGGGAGGGTCGTAGCAGGGCTTAAGTCTCGACACGTGGACAATTTCCTGGCCACGACGACGTTGGTCAGAAGATGGTTCCAGTGGCTCGATGAGGTAATTCACCGGTGACGTTTTTTGTAGCACACGATATGGGCCGTGATACTTGGGGACCAACTTGGTAGAAAGGCGAGGTGTAGCAGAAGGGACATGCAGCCAGACGAGTGAACCTGGATCATAGGAAGTAGTGTTATTTGATGCGTCATGGTGGTGCTTTTGGCGTTCTTGGTCTTGGGTTGTGAATAATCTTGCCAGTTGGCGGCATTCATCAGCGTATGCAGCGGCTTGAGACAGAGTCGCGGACTCTGAGGAGTCAGGTTTGTACGAAAGAATGGTGTCCATGGTGAAGAAGGTTCGCGTCCGTAAAGGAGTAAAAAAGGAGAGAACCCAGTAGTGCTTTGAATGGCGATATTATAGGCGAACGTGATAAACATGAGCACTCGGTTCCAATTGGAGTGGTCTGACGAGATGTACATAGACAGCATGTCACCAAGGGTGCGGTTGAAGCGCTCTGTCATTCCATTGGTCTGGGGATGATAGGCGCTTGTAGTGCGGTGAACGACGTGGCACTCACGCAGCAATGCTGTGATGACATCTGACAAAAATGCGCGACCACGATCACTCAGTAACTCTCGAGGTGCTCCATGACGTAATACGATGTTGTGAAGAACGAAAGTCGCAAAGTCTTTTGCTGTAGACGAGGGAAGGGATACAGTTTCGCCATACCGCGTGAGGTGGTCGACAGCAGCTATGATCCAGCGTTTACCGTCTGCAGTGTTGGGAAGGGGACCACAGATATCGATGCCGACGCGGTCAAATGGTCGGGATGGGCATGGTAAGGGTAATAAGGTACCGCAGGCGTGATGAGGGAGAGTTTTTCGTCTCTGGCACGTCGAGCAGGCCCGAACGTATTGTCGTATAAAACGGTACATACCACGCCAGTAACATCAGAGCCGTATGCGAGAATAAGTCTTCAGGAAACGTGCGTGGCCACATTGGGGGTCGCCATGAAACGTGGAACAAATTTCGGATCGCAGATGACGTGGAATCACGAGTAGCCACTGACGTCCACCGGGTCCGTAGTTGCGTCGGTACAGCACGTCGCCGCGAGTGGTGAAGTGCTCGACTTGCCGACGCAACGTGCGAGAAGGGGGGGGGGAAGCCGTCCGTCCAGCCAGGATGTCTAGAATTGAAGCAACTCCAGGGTCCTTGCGTTGCTCAGATGGCATGTCGGCGATGGTGATGGAAGTGGCATCACAGGTTAGACTTTCGCAGCAGGCCGGGTCGGGGGTAGGAGCGAACGGGAGAGGGCGTCTGCGTCCGAATGTTTCCGGCCGGAGCGATAGACCACGCGAATATTATATTCTTGGAGGCGTAACGCCCATCGGGCGAGGCGACCGCTTGGATCCTTTAGTGACAACAACCAGCAGAGGGCGTGGGGTCGAAATTTCTCTATCGCTTAAATAATGGCGAGGCATTTCTTTTCAGTGACAGAATAGTTTATTTCGGCTTTGCTAAGAGTTCGGCTTGCGTAGGCAACCACGTACTCTTGGAAGCCGTCTTTATGCTGTGCAAGAATAGCGCCTAGCCCGGCACCACTAGCGTCGGTGTGGATCTCTGTGGGTGCCGATGGGTCGTAGTGTCGCAGAATAGGCGGCGACATGAGGAGGCGGCGCAGTTCATTGAAAAAATCGTCACAGGTGGCAGGCCAGGCTGAAAGGTCTCTAGAGCCGGCGAGGAGCTTGGTCAAAGGAGCGATGATCGTCGCGAAATTGCGGACGAAGCGCCGGAAGTAAGAGCAAGGGCCTATGAAGCTTCGGAGCTCTTTCATGGTGGTCGGTTTGGGAAACTCTGAAACGGCTGTAAGTTTGGCAGGGTCAGGAAGAATGCCGTCTGTTGAAACCACGTGGCCAAGGATCGTAAGCTTTCGAGCGGCGAAATGGCACTTATTTAGATTCAGTTGCAGTCCCGCGGCAGAAATACAAGCGAGGACTATCTCGATGCGGGTTAAATGGGTTGCTAAATCAGTTGAAAAGACGACAATGTCATCTAAGTAACAAAGGCAAACGTTACATTTGAGGCCTCGAAGGATAGAGTCCATCATTCGCTCGATAGTAGCTGGCGCGTTGCAGAGGACGAAGGGCATGACTGTGAATTCGTAAAGCCCGTCGGGCGTGATGAAAGCTGTTTTTTCGCGATCGGCCTCCGCCATGGGTACCTGCCAGTATCCAGAGCGCAGATCTAAAGAAGAGAAAAATTCGGCTTCCTGTAGGCAGTCCAAGGCATCGTCAATGCGTGGCAGCGGATAGACATTCTTGCGCGTGATACGGTTGAGACGTCGGTAGTCCACGGAAAACCTAATGGATCTGTCCTTCTTCTTCACCAACACAACTGGAGAGACCCAGGGACTGCTTGACGGTTCGATTATGCCACGTGTCAGCATATCGTCAACCTGTTCATTGATGGCATGGCGTTCTGTAGTTGACACACGATATGGACGCTGTCGTAATGGCGTCTCTTGACCAATATCTATACGGTGAACAACAGATGACGCTCGACCTAAGGAAGGCTGATTATGGTCAAACGAGGTTCGAAAACGCTGGAGGAGCTTGATCAGCTGTTCCTGCTGCCCAGGTGTGAGGTGGCAATCATTGGACTTGCGGAATACATCCATAGGGTCATCTGTGTCAGTTGCGGGTGTAATAGCCCAAGTTGGTAGAAAGGGCTTGTCTGGATACATCGGGTCTTCGAAAATACAATCTGTAGGGTCTCGAGGCTCCCCAAACACTCGCCGCGTAGCAGGAGGTACGGACAAGCAGAAACGTTGCACGCATAAAGTACCGCCAAACCATTGGAAAAGTAGATGACGGCAAACGGGAGGATGATGGTTCGGTGGTGCACACTAGCTATAGTTGGTTGGAACAGGAGCGTTGAGTTAGTGGCAACAGGGGAAAACACAGGCACTAGGACGGCGGACAACGGCGCGATGCGGACGTCAGCTGCGGCAAACACTTTCGAAGGACTGTGGTGGTCGATATCAAGGCACGGATTCGTCAACGTGAGTTCAGCACGAGCGCAGTCGACGAGGGCCTGATGAGTAGAAAGGAAATCCCAACCTAGTATGACGTCGTCAGATGAAAGTGGAAGAACAACAAAGTTGACGGCGTACCAAACATCTTGAATAAGAACGCGTGCTGTGCACTGAGCCGTCGGCGCGATGAAATAGGTGATGGCTGTACGCAGAGCAAGATTCGTAAGCGGCGTTGTAACTTTTCTCAAATCGCGACACAGTTTTTCACTAAATAAAGAAATGGCGGCGCCTTTGTCGACAAGTGCACGTACAACACCTTCTACTAACACATCAATTTCGTTGGGCGGACAAAGAGGAGGTCTTGGAGAGTTCGACGACGACGACGCAGTTCTTGCCTCCAGAACTGCGGCTGCCAGTTTTCCTCTCGAGCGGGGCTCGTGCGCAGAAGCATCGGGGAGACAGATCGGTGACGGGGCAGTAATGACCGGCGAGAATCGACTGGGCGTCGTGGGGACAATGAGTCGGTGATAGGGGAAGATGGTCGCTGGTGATTCTGGGCAGCCAGGTAATTTGCAGAATTCTATGGTCTGGAGGCTGGAAGTTGCGACGGCGACAGTAGCGTGCTATATGTCCCACAAAACCGCATGCAAAACAGATGGGTCGATTATCCAAGGTGCGCCATGGGTTGACGACAGAAGGTGTATGGGGCGAAATAGGATGGGGTGCCGTGTATGTAGGCAGCGTCGTAGGGTAGGAGGACCCGGTGCCCAGGTATGCGCCAGAGACAGGTGGGGCTGGGGGTCTAGCAACGGCAGCGTAGGTCAGCGGCGTAGGGACAGATGGCGATGGAGGCAGTGCCTGCGTGACCTGTGTCTCAATGACCTGGCGAAGACGTGGGTCTAACGAGGTCACTGGCTCGGATGCTTCAGCCACAAGAGAAAGTTGACGCGCAACTTCTTCACGAATGAATTGTTTGATGCAGGGCAGTAAGACGGTGTGATCAGCAGCGACGTCGTGCACGAGGGCGGAAACTTCAGCCGTATTTTCGGCGGCCCGGCGCGTCGAGACACGCTGCTTACGCAACTCGTCATACTCCTGACAGAGCTGGACAACGTCGGTGACAGTCTGTGGATTCCTAGCGACGAGCATCTGGAAGGTATCGTCGTCAACACCTTTGATGATGTGCTTGATTTTGTCGCGTTCGGTAAGAGATTCATCGACGCTCTTGCAAAGAGCAAAGACATCTTCAATGTAACTTGTAAACGTCTCGTCCCTGCGCTGGACTCGACTACGGAGACGCTGTTCTACGGGAAACCGGCGCACGGCCTGACGACCGCAGACCGCGGCGATGGTGGTCTTGAAAGCAGACCAGTCGGTGATTTCGCCTTTGTGGTTCTTGAACCAGAGGCTGGCCACATCAGTGAGGTAAAAGCGCACGTTTGTGAGCTGGTCGCAGGCGTTCCATTTGTTGGAAGCGCTTGCGATTTCGTACTCGACGAGCCAGTTCTCGACGTCTTGTTCGTCGTTGCCGCGAAAAATTGGTGGGTCGCGTTGCCGAGGCACGCCAGTACAGTAGACTGTCGTCGGTGGGGCAGCTTGAGAATGGCCGGCTAGAAGCAGTCATGGTGAACGGTCAGGGTAGCGTTCGATTGCGAAGTTCCAGGTTGATGGGAACCCCAGCTCCTCCACCACTTAAAATAGAGGTGTCGTACGTCGAGAAAGGTTCAGACGCAGCTTGGCGAAATGTGCTTTATCAGGCAGGTCTGGCTAATGGCGCGTGCGCGAGCTACTACTACAGCCACCGATTATCCTCAAAGTTGTCATTCGCACATTGTCTGAAGTGTAAATATGATTGACAAGTTCACTCAGTCAATTCATGCAAAATATTTTTTTCAACTTTTTTCTGGAATCTTTTTCTTCCCTTTACTATACAGAATGTCACGGACAGGCACATATGTTTACCGAACGCACTTTCTTCTATCTTTTTTTACTCCATCGTCCCTTCCCGCCAGTGTATACGCTTGCAAATCGAACACTCCTCTGGGTGACCTCCCTACCTTTCCTTTATTCTCGTCATCCTATGTCTTATATATAGACGCAAGGACGTCGGAAAAATCAATGCTTTCCGATACAGGACTTCTGGATCTCTCTTTCGCACGCTGCCCCGCCGCAGTGGTCTAGTGGCTATGGTACTCGTCTGCTGACCCGCAGGTTGCGGGAGCGAATCCCGGCTGCGGCAGCTGCATTTCCGATGCTGGCGGAAATGTATAGGCTCGTGGGCTCAAATGTGGGTGCACATTAAAGAACCCCTGGTCGCCCCGCCACGGTGGTCTAGTGGCTAAGGTACTCGGCTGCTGACCCGCAGGTCGCGGGATCTAATCCCGGCTGTGGCGGCTGCATTTCCCATGGAGGCGGAAATGTTGTAGGCCCGTGTGCTCAGATTTGGGAGCACGTTAAAGAACCCCAGGTAGTCTAAATTTCCGGAGCCTTCCACTACAGCGTCTCTCATAATCATATGGTGGCTTTAGAACGTTAAATCTCACATATTAATCAAAGAACCCCAGGTGGTCAAAATTTACGGAGCCCTCCACTACGGCGTCTCTCATATTCATATGGTGGTTTTGGGACGTTCGATCCCGCATATCAATCAATCATCATCTTTCGTATGCTCCAAAAGTGTAAACAGACTAACTGCAAATAACACGATTTTCGTGTACTGCAAGTGCTCTGTGCACCTCGACTTCAGTAAACACCAATATCTGGCAGTTACGCCCGCCAGCCAGAATTACAGAACTTCTTCATACTCAATGGCGCTTCAGATAAAGAGAAACGGTTTGAATATCTTAGATCTAAGATGCATATATTTTCACCGTTAGACGAATAAGGATATATGCCCAATGTCGTGAACTCGTCGCTTGCAACTGTTGAGAAATGTTGCAGCTGGCGCAAGTAATGTTTCGCTATGTTTTTCAATATATGGGCAAGAGGCAGAAAAACCACACAGTTCCGAATGTTCTTCCACCTATCCGAACTCTTTCGTGGGAAATAAATGTTATACTATTACTTGAAAAGCATGTGCTCTCACTAAATAGTATTAATTGTTAGGGTTTAACGCCCAAAAGCACCATATATGTTTATGAGAAAGGCAGTAGTGCAGGGCTCCGGAAACTCGGACCCCCTGGTGTTCTTTAACGTGTGCCTAAATGTAAGTACACTGGCCTCAAGCATTTCCGCCTCCATCGAAACTGCAGCCGCCACCGCCGGCATTTGATCCCGCGACCTGCACTTCAGCAGTCGAGTGCCTTAGCCAGACCACCGTGGTGGTTTCACCAAACAATACCATTTTAGTTATCTTCGTTGTTTACCCAAAAGCCCGTGTATTGCATGAACCTATAGTTTACTTGAATAGCGCCAGCCAGTGCAGTGCAGGGTACATGTTACGAAGCATTCACGAACACAGAGGATCGCTGGAGGCTTCAGCAACGCCCTATACGTTTAAAGGGACACTAAAGTCCTATAACAATTAACGTCAGAGTGAAAGCTCAATGTATGACGATGTCTAAAACGACAATATTATCAACAGCAGTGCCGTACTTACCGAGAAATTAAGGTAAGTGCGCGTGAGAAAATGCGCCACAGTGGGAGGTTCGCAAAATGATCCTGAAGACGTCAGACAAACGGCCTACAATCAATTACTAGTAATTGATCTAGCTACACTAAATAAAGAACCTTCCGTACATCAAGAGACGTAATAAAATAATGCTGCTTGTTCGTTTCTGTTTGATTCATGAAAAAAGGAACCGCCGGACGTTACAATGGAGAATGGCGCAAGTGTTTCAAAAATTTAAGTTTCGCTTGGTTAAACTGGACAGGCCATGCCGCTCTAGATGGACAGACCATCTAGCGGGGCCCAGTTGAACCATGCTCTTCTGGCATCTTTGAGGTCATGGCTAAAATTGTTGAATGACTGTTGCTGCTGCTGTGGCTCCCGCTGCTTTCACTCAGCTGCTACTAGTGCCGGCGGTCACGCATCAAAGCCGGGCAACGTGCGCACGGCAACGGTGACGTCAGACGTTTCGTTGAGGTGGGTAATTTGAAGTGCGCTAACCCGATGCGGACCACTAAAACGCAATTTCATTTCTAAATACGCACTTCCTAGGCACAAAAGTAACACTACGAGGTTTCTGGACTGCTATTTCAACAATCATCATTGACTTAATAGTTGCCTTTAATGTCCTTTTAACAATTGGCTATGTTATATGTTGGACGCACTTGCTTTCACACTCCAACTGTAGAAGGATGCATCCACTTGTTTTGACTTCACCGCTTTCAGGGAGCTCCAACAAAAGAGACGGCAAATTATGCCCTGGTACACAATTGGCAACATGAAGTGGAATTTCACAAACATCTTAGTTGATAAAACTTCTGCTAATGCACGTCAGTAGTCTTCGCCAATTGACCGGCACGCATCATTACGATATATGTGCGTACACACGATGTGCTTTGTGAATACGTGACCACGTTCTTTATCTTCTTTTTGAAAGCGGACCTAGGCTGAAAAGATGATGAAGAGGCACCGACCAAAGAAAAACATGTGCTGCGGCACGAAAAACATGGCATCCGGCCATCGGGTTCATCGGCCATCAAAACAGCGAAGCCACGAAGCAACGGTACTGCAGCCCCCCCAAAAGAATAGGTTTGTTCCCTAACACGACCTTAGAGAAACGAAAATCACCCAAGTGAAACACTTTTCTAACGCTAGAATTATTCATAGGAGCATGTGGCTGCCCATTGTGACTTCAAATGCAATTATCGTATACATTTTTTAGTGAAACAAATGTCGCGCATATTTTTGTAAAGTGAGTAGAAACCGAGATAAATTAACATTTTTATTTGCGTTTTCTTTTGACGGTTGCACTTTTTTGACGTTCTTCGGTAAGTTTTGCTAAAGAAGGATTGCATCGCTTCCTTTTACGATGCGCTACAGCACATAACTTTGTCGATGCTTCAGCATTGCCCATATTCACAAAAATGTGGTTGCGTAAGTTTCGTCGGTGTTTATCAGCTGCCATGACGGACGCCTGTCCTTAGCATGCCCCGCACGTCAACCAATAAGGAAAGAAACTACTCTAGGACTTTCGTGAAGAGGTTCTTGGGTAATGTAGCTATGACGTTTTACAGCTAAATTTTCATTGAAGCCATGAGCTTCATGGCTTCAGTTTTTGTTATTGAAGCTACGACATTTCGTAGTTTCACTTTTATCCTTGTGCAATTCCCATGTATTGACGCATGGCGAAATTCGATGCTTCTAATTCACAACACTACCAGCATTAAGGAGACTGATATCGCATGTTGCATGACATTCGGATAGCTGTTTTTTCCCAAGCAATAAAGTGAATATGAAGTAGAACGCCTGCTTGCACGCAGGTCTGGGTTGAGTTTATACTCGAGCCGAAGCTTTTATCATTTATTTGCATCTAGAATTGTTCTTACCAGCAATGCTGACTTTTCGCTTACCTCCTCTAAGCTGCAGCGCAAAGAGTCTTCGCACCCGCCTCCTCAATTTGGGTGTTCTAAAGAGACCACCACCACCAAAACTTCTGTGATACAAGCTCTTTAATGCTTTCGCACTATTAATAAAGGTCAGTATAGAGTGCATTTGTAACTCCCTCCCCTCACAGTGCGCAAGCTTATGACCCTGACTGTGCAAAAGAAGCTGCGGTAAACAATACTCCTTTGCTCCCCTTTGCAGGAAATGACGTCGTATTTCGTTTGCCTCGTTGGTCTAGGACGTTTACACTTTGCGCACCTGGCCTGTTGTGCTGTTTCATGACGGTAAGCCGGGTCGAAATTAATGGCCCCGCAGGAAGCGGTGCGTGTTCTTTTTTCCATTCTTGAAACTACATGTGAAATTCATGTGGAATCATGAACGGTCGACCACGCTTTGTTGGGCCCATTTGGAACCCGGATATGCTTTGTTATTGCCCTTTACCCGCCAGCGCTTCTGCTATAGAAAACGCTATATGTGCATTATAGGTCGGGTGTCCAGCTGGAGATGGTGAAAAGCATTGGCGTTTATATTAACTGCAATCCTACATGTGAAACTTTAATGACGACGACGATGATGACGACGACCACAACAACAACAACAACAACAACAACAACAACAACAACAACAACAACAACAACAACAACAACAACAACAACAACAACAACAACAACAACAATAATAATAATAATAATAATATGGTGGTGGTGGTAGTAGTAGTAGTAGTATTATTAGCAGTAATATTTTATTTAACGTGCCCAGGAACAACCACAAGATGTTTATGGAGGAGTACGCAAAAATGAAACAGTAAAACTAAGCAATACAATACAGGCAGTGTTCAGATCAAGAAATCAAATAAAGAGAGCGATAACGCACAGACAAAAAATGTGCGCAAATATGGGAAGAATAAAAAGACAGGACGAGAATCATTGTATAGCAATGGAAAAAAAGGGGGAATATACACTACTATGTGAAAGTCTTCCTGAAAGACGGAAAAGGGAAGAATTTGTACTACATTGTGAAAAAGCGTTAGGACAGTGCAAAAGTCAAATAAAAATAATGACAGTGGATCGTGGAAAACATCAAGATCTCGAAAGTTAACATTATAGAGACTTTGTATTCTGTGAGCGGTGGAAAGAGAGAGAGATAAAGATGCAAGTAAAGGCAGGGAGGTTAACCAGACGCATGTCTGGTTTGCTACCCTGTACTGGGGAAGCAATGAAGGGAGAAAAGAGGTTGGAGAGAGAGAAGATTTGATTTGTAGGGTTTAATGTCCCAAAACCAGCATACGATTATGAGAGACGCCATAGTGAAGGGCTCCGGAAATTTCGACCACCTGGGGTTCTTTAACAATCTGAGCACACGGGCCTACGATATTTCCGCCTCCATCGGAAATGCAGCCGCCGCAGCCGGGATTGGAACCTGCGACCTGCGGGTCAGCAGCCGAGTACCTTAGCCACTAGACCACCTCGCACACTCGGGGGAGCACACGCAGTCTAGAGGTGGTCGCTGAGGTTTGTTGTTTTCAAGTAATGTAGGAGCCCTTTAGTCGGTTTCTGCGCAATTGAGGCAGACGCCCAAGGTCCCAAAATCTTCTGCACACGGAATGGTCTAGAGTCCAGTTGGTTCAAAACCATCCGGAGCTGGCATTTCTGCGTGTTGTAGCAAGTGCAGCTGCACAGGACGTGTTCTATGGTCTCTTCAGCTCTGCAGGAGTCGCATGTAGAGGTGTCTGCCATACCGATGCGAAAGGAGTACGCTTTTGTGAATGCAACACCCAACAAAAGGCGGCATGACAGTGTCGCATCGGAGCAGGAAAGTTGTGATGGTAGCTGTATCTTGAGCGAAGGATTCAGTTCATATAATTGGCACCTTTAGAAGATCTCGAGCCATCATGTAAAATTTTCTTACCACATCAGTCTTTGATAGAGGAATCGGGACCACACGTGTTCCTTCATGGGCTGACCGGGCTGCATCATCGGCTTTTGGATTTCTCAGTAATACCGATATGTGCAGTTACCAGCTGATATAAAATATCATGCCCTCGTGCTAGAGCTTGATGGTGGCAATGTTTTATTTCATGTACCAATCGCTCATGATTCTTCTTACGCATGGAAAACTGCAAACTCTGAAGTGCTGTCTTCGAATCACAGAATATGACCCATTTTCCTGGACGCTCTTGAACGGGATATTGTAAAGTGACTCTTATAGCAGCAAGCTCTGATGCTACAGACGTAGTCGTATGCGACAACTTAAATTTGATTGTCATTGCTGCAGCCGGAATTACAGCGGCCCCTGATGAGCTGCTGGACTAGACCAACCCATTAGTGTATATCTGCGTTTTGTCGAAGTACAACTCATGTAATATTAGCAGTGTTGCTTGCTTCAATGCTACTCTGGAGTGATTGCTTTTCTTTCTGATACCCGGAATTTCTAGACGTACCTGCGGCTGGTCGAGGCACCACAAGGGACACGCAATTCTCGCAGCTGGCGTATATCCTGACGGAAGGCTGTTTAGGTGCTTGGCTATGACGTCTGAAAACGTAGCGCGTGGTCTTTCGGAGGATAGAAATGCCAAGTGGTGGTCGAGGACACGGCTGGCATGTCGAATGTGTGCTCTGAGGCAATCCTCAACTGTATTTGTCCTGACCGGATGGTCCTTGGCAAGCACGATTGGGGCATAGGTAGAATCGCATCGGGGCAGTCCTAGACAGATACGCAGCGCATGACCCCGCAAACTCTTTAATGAATGAATATTGGATTTACAAGTGTTCGTCAGTACCAGCAACCTGTAGCGCAAAAGACCCAGAAATGGACCCTGTACAACTGTAGCAGTTAGTTATCAGGTACATGAACTGGTCTATTATTTCTGGTTAACTTACGCGGAATCAGAAAATTTACACAAAGTAAAGGGCAGGATATAATATAGCCTGAACTAGTTTTTAATTAAATAGGACATTAGCGCAATTTTGTCGGCAGTGAAGAGATGACAATGATAATAATGTGGCAGTGTTAGAATGAGATTCAGAATAATTTCTAGCAAAAAGATGGCTGTAAATGCTGATGAACTTTTTGCTGTACTCGCTTTTTGGCACCCCTACCAGATTTAGCAATGCTATTCCGGAACACAGATGCATACTCAAGTTGAGGGAGACATATTGCGGTGTACAATATCTGGAAAGCTGTTAGAAAACTGAATTCTCGAGAGCTTCTGCAAACACAACCAAGAAAGGCCTCGTGTGGCAGTGACATTTAGTGTGAGCAGAAAAACTGAGCATGCTATAAAAAGAACACGATGATCACTGAACACATAAACCTTCAATAATAGCGTGGTATTTACACAGTATAGATATGACCCGATGAATGTTTTGCAAGATATGCTCAAGATGTTGGTCTTTGAAGTTTTTAGGAAAAAGTTATTGTAGTCACCACCATTCGGAGAAAGAACAGAAATCTGACGGCAGCAGCCGACAGTCGTTAACTCGATAAACTTCCTTGAATATATTAATTTCATCGGCATACAAGAGAAGAGAATAATAACGAACTACAAAAGAATTTAACAATAACGTAAAGTAAAAAAAGAATGGACGTAATACTGAAGCTTCAGGGCCTCCACTAGTCACTTTGTGCAAGGTAGACGTGTGGCTATTTACGGCAACATAACAGGATCTATTAAGCAGATAGCTGTGCAGGAGATTCCCAACAGACGAGTCAACATGAAAGTTTCCGAGTGTAACATAAAACAAAGGAGTAACCTACTAAGTCGAAAGCCTTGCTCAGGCCACAGTAGACTATGTCAACCTGTCTTCTTTGAGAGATAGGTGGGGAGATTTGCGTTATGAAACTAGCAAGATTTGTGGTAGTTGAGCGGCCAGAGAGAAAACCGTGCTGATTAGTAATCAATGAATTTTTCACGCTAACATACAGAATGTTGTGAAGAGCCAACTGAAATATCTTCGATGTGACACACAGTAGGGAAATTAGAAACATCAGTTTTTTGTGAAAAGCCAGCTGAAAGATCTTCGATGTGGCACACAGTATACATGCATACTGTGTGCCACACGTGCATTGAGTTCAGAATACCGTCGCGATCAACAATGTCAAACGCAACAGTGCTACGTGGCGTGGGTGCGCCCCACAATAAAAAGCAAAAAGCAATCCGGTGCTCATCTTCACCCTTTCCGGTATTCCCAGCGCTCATGATGACGTCACCAGGTTGCATCTGACATGTTACGAGGAGCGCGCTGTCAATTGGTCGAACAAAAATCTGTTGGTCAGCAGATAGTCACACCGCATGCTCGTCCTCGTCGTGTTGCTCGGCGTATATACGACGAAAGAGCACCAAAGGAAAACGCAAAACTGGTAAAGGCAGTGTTTCAATCATCACATGCGTATAACTCTGCTGTTACAGCCCCGTTTCAAATTATTATCTTGGCTACGTATTCAAACTGCATTCAACTAAATGTAGACCTCTAGATGGTTTAATGGCTCCGTAACGTGCAACCAAACCTACACAAGTGTTCTTGCACTGGTCCACCATGGAAATGCGGCCACCGTCACTTGGAATCGAACCCGTGTCTATATAGCTTCGACTCAAGCTCACCAATTGCATATTGCTTCCTCATCCTTTTTGAGATGTTCAAGGTGTTATTACTTTTGAGCTATGCTGTACTAATTAGACACTGCCTTTCTTCTGTTTATTTTTCCTTTCAATGCACTGTGTGTAAATCTCTAGCCTTTAGGATTACACTTTCACCCCGGCACATGATGGGCCTGCAGTATCTGTAAATAAATAAATAAATAAATAAATAAATAAATAAATAAATAAATAAATAAATAAATAAATAACTAGATAAATAAATAAATAAAAATATAAATAAATAAATAAATAAATAAAAGGACATGCCTAAATTTGTAGGAAAAGCAATGCCCTTTGCTGCTTCGAAATATTTAATTGCCATTTCATGGGTGAACGCCAACGTCCCTCGCTGAACCTGCGAGGCCGGCGTATACGTTTTTGCGAAAGCGATTCGCGAGTGTTTGCGCTCTAGATTAGTTGGGATACATTTCGCGTTAGGTAGGACGCAACTCACGGCAACTTTATGACGTTGCCGTGCGTTGAATATCAAAATCTATATACTCGTGGTGACTGACGTTCCCTTGAGTTGCTTTTGTTCTTCGGCATGCATAAACGGTTTCATTGGCGCTGCTTGAACTTATGTTGCTTCCGGTGGCCCCTGTTTCAGTTCGTAAAATCAGCAAATGAGAAACACAAGAGGGAATGGGTGGTCTCCTACAAGAAAAAAAAAAGGAAGACGACATTGAACGGAACGTGGCTTGTGAAATGCGCAAAAGCTCAGTTGAGTTCCCAATATTTTACTTCCTGTGGCAAGCGATATGTCGGGCAAGAAGAACGCTCCGTGAATGTCAGACTAGTGGAGCACAGTAATATTGTAGCGGTATTAGAAGGGCTTCGAGTTTTTGAATGTGAAGAACACACATTTAACTATGTGAGAGACTTAATCAAACAGGCCGCAGCCTGCCGCGCAAGGCTCCATCCTCTCCCCACTTCTATCAATGTATAATGAGAAGAATGTGCCTCAACCTACGGCGCATCCTGACCTGGGCCTGGTGAGTTGCACAGAAAATACTACTAAAGCTGGCCTACTGTGAGTTTGCACGGCAAGACATGCAACAAAGAGCTGCGGACGTAATAGAGATACACAATTGAAAAATAGGTAAGGACCTTTTCCCCGATGCATAATCCGCACAAATACTAGTAAGATCGAAACACACTTGGGTTGATGGAGCCCCTGAGCTCCAACTCGCTCAGGCCAGTAAGACGATCAGACTGCATGTTGCGCAGCTCTGAATTTCGGGTGTGCACGCGCATAAAATGAGAAGCGCCACGCATAAACCCTAAAGAACTTAAATTGCATCATGAGGGATATTACTAGCATGTTGGGCCACATCATTCGCAACAGAGAAAGTATGAGTGACATCGGCACCCAGAGGCTATAAAATAGTATACATCTTCGTAGTCGGTCACATTACTTACGCTGCCTTTTACCGATCAACCCGCAGAGAGAATATCGAAAGCGGATATACTTATCTGAATTGACTGCGAAACCCTGGGCCTACCACGAAATTTCAGTACCACAGGTCTTACTCAGCTTGGGATCCTAAATACGTATAAAAAGTACGCAGCGGTCACGTTACTTGCGCAATTGAAAACGCTAAACACGACGCCATAAGGACGGGCATTACTGACTAAGCTTGGTTTTCCTGTCGCTCCGGTGTATATATACTGTGGAGACAGTACAGACTTGCTCTCATCGACGCTACACACGCGCATCAAAGTGGCTCTAATACCATGCATGCCTTATGCGTCCGGACTTTCATAACATGCGACGTCAAGCTCGTACGCTTAGGCTTCACAAAAGTTGCACCCAAAGGCGTGCGGGGCTCACTGAAGCACCCCCCCCCCCCCCCCAGATCGTTCTAGTACAAAAAAAAAAAACAACCTAGCAGTGGATACATTTTTTAAATTAACGACGACATGTTTCTCATAAAGGCCTGTCTTTGGTACCCAAGTTTTCATTGCTATAGGTGGAAAGTGATCAGTTCTTAGGATCCACCAGGAGTCCTCGACCATATTTATAGAAAAAAAATTCTCTGACACATAACCCTGCGCGTTAAAGAATATGGGTACAGGTACAACTGAGTAAAACTATGGGAAAGACTTGACGTCCCCGTCCGATGATTAGTGGGAGCAGCCCTCCTAAACTATAACGAAGAAAATAAACGAAGGAGTTGTCGCCATTACTTGGCGATGGCTACCCTTTCCACTTGATTGTTAGAAATAGAGTAGAAAAAAATTGGCAGCATATCCACGGAGTGAATGATGGAGAGTGGGGCGAAGCATTCGTCCGTCCATTCGTTCTTGCTTCCTTTCATCTGTGCGACCGTCCATGCGTCCATCCGCCCGTCCGTGCGTGCGTCCGTTCCTGCGTTCATCCATGCATCCGCCCCTGCGTCCGTTCATGCGTCCATTCATGCATCTGTCTGTGTGTCCGTTCGTCCATCTATTCAACACTCCAAGTACCACCATCTCGCATCTTTTCATCATATATTTCCCATATAGAAACACCGCCATCCAACGGACATTCCAAGGACTAAACGAGAGGTGGCACACGCACACTTTCTGACAGCTTGCGCTTCGGGTCTACTTCCCACCTTTAACTACCTCGAGTTCATTGTATATACTAGTTCACTGTATTCATGGCACTGCGGCCCAACACTCGCTAAACATTTCTAAAACCAAGGAGGTTACGCCCAGCGAGTATAACGTAGCAACCTTTTCCTGGCAGATAGAGCTCAATGTACATGCCAATGGGTGCATGGGAAATGAGAGACAGGAGAATTCGGCTTTTACTTTCTTACGGCTTGCACTTCGTACCTACTTCCCACCTTTAACTACCTCGAGTTCATTCATGGAATATACTAGTTCATTGTATTCATGGCACTGCGGCTCAACGCTCGCTAAACTTTTCTAAAACTAAGGTGGTTACACCCAGCGGGTATAACGTAGCAACCCTTTCCCTTCAGATAGTGCTCAATGTACATGCAATGGCTGCTAATGGGGATCACAGCGTGCACGTTAACTAAAAGCCGAATGCTCCTTTCTCTCATACCCCATTATCAGCTATTGGCATGTACATTGAGCACTATTTTTTGTTGTTCAACAACGCACCGAAGGAATCTCTCACCGGCACCACCTTGGAGGTCAAAATGTTTGCAGGTCAAAGCGTAAGACTGGTTACATACTACGACGAAACGCGGGACGAACGGGTGCCGCTATAAGGAGCTTCGCCCCTAAAAAATAGATACTTGTGCAACATAAAAAAATGCTGAGCAGCGTGATCATCACTGATGGAAAGGCACGACTGTATAATTATAGAAAACAACATGCTAGAAGTGAAGTCCCACGCCGTTTTTATTAGAGCCAGGAGGACAGTGGAAGATAAAAAAGCTTCATGGCTGACATGAGGTGGAAGGGAACAGGACAAGCACTATAACTAGCAAGTAATTATTTGGGCAATTATTGAACAGTGAAGTGAACTTATAATAAAGTACACGTGCGTGACCACCAAGTAATGGTATAGTTACAAAATTATGGTCAAACTCGCAGGCAAGTTGCGGGGGCAGCGTGTGTGAGCAGCCACGTCGAACTTCTATATTTTTTTAATTTTGTTGTTTTTTATTATTCTAGAGTGTGCAGTTTTCTACTTTATTTCTGTCAATATATGTTTGAATTTTGTTTTATTGCCTATTTTTACTTTGCTATACTTCATTTTTTCATTGCTTGTTGGCTTACCCCTTGTTTTTAGAGCACTATAGGCTCCAAACTGAAAAATCTCTTTGATGGGGCCAGCTTTCTCTCTCGCTGGCTCTCTCTCTCTCTCTTTTTTTTTATGGACAGGTTTCACAGGTGGTGCTAGCCTTATAATGCCTACAATGAAACACGCATAACTTGACAGAAAGTTCATATAGAGTAATTTTAGATTTTACAACCTATTTTTCCCTTCAAAAAAAAAGTTATCAAAGCTCACAAGCCATGGTGTGCCTGTATTTGTGTGAAATATTTATATGTTAAAACAGCTGGGTGTTTGGATGTGTCATTACTAAACCTCTGATGTTTAAGAGATACATGAAAGTGATGCTGAAAACAGAGAAATGTTCATTGTATTCTGTCTTTCTGTAGCGAGTAAAAATTATCGTCATTGCGAGAGACGGCAAGAGCAGTGCAATGAACTTTCTTAGTATCAGATCTGTGCACACTTGCTGAACAGAATCGCTACACTGTATAACTACACCCTTTATTGTTACACGAGTAGTTTGAAACCACTGTCGGGAGCTATATAACGTTTTTATAGCCATAAAACGTAAGAGTGTTGCCCTTGGAATAAAGACCTTTCTGAGGGCTATAATTTTTTTTTTACACTGACATATACGAGAGACCTACACCAAACCGTTTCAGTATGGAGGGCCTGTGTTGAGAGGTCGACAGCTAGTTTCGACCACCAAGTGGACGCTGCATCACTGTCCGTTGTCCTGACCAACTGGCACTGAAAAGTCAAAACTTGGCAACCTCACGCATGGTTTCATTGTACGATCACGTACAGTCATATTGCCTTCATCAGAACATTTTTCTCGACACAGACTCTTGCTGCCTCAACTACTGAACTACTGCATGTCATGAGAGCTGTGCAGTGCTATACTGTGCAGCCTTTGTTTTTTTGTCTTTTAAGCATTGTGTCTACAAGGTTCAAGATTAGTAGCGCTTATTTCCAATGCTCGTAGCAGTAAAGCTGACATCCCTGTTCATTCGACGTGTGATATGTGATTCACAAACGAAAAAAGAAAACGAAATTAACCATGCAAACCATCCGATTTTGTGTATCATTCCATTGATAGTACGCGTTGAGCGTTGAGTCCGCGACGCGTTTATTAAAAACGAACACAGGTCAAGCGCTCAGCGATCCGAATCGGAGCTGTCACGAGCACGAACCACGGTACTCTTCTTCCTCTTCTGCAGGCACTGCTAAATGCACCCTATCCATTCTACAAACCACTGCCCCGCGGAAATGGAGCCATCCTGGCGACCTAAGGCACAAGTACAACTGGTGGGTCATAGTGCAGCATCAGTCGGTCGACGTGAACAGTCTTATGGCCGCAACGGTGGTGGTCTGTGGATGACTGTACGGGCTCGACAATATAGTTTACCGGGGAAGCTTGACGCAGGATGCGGTAGGGGCCTTCATACTTAGGCAGCAGCTTTGAAGAAATGCCTGGAGCTGAGGAGGCAACGCGAAGCCACACCAATGTTCCAGGCGAATATGACTGGGGATGCAGATTGGCGTGCTTGGTCATGTGTAGTTAACGAACGTGCTAGCTGCCTGCATTCTTCCGCATAGGTGGCGACTTCTGAGAGAGTTGCAGACTCTGAAGTATCCGGGCGATACAACAGAATATTATCCCTAAATGAGGAGGGTTCGCGGCCATATAGATGAAAGAAGGGAGAAAATCTAGTCGTGGACTGAGTGGCGCTGTTGTACGCATAGGTGACAAATGGTAGTATGCGGTCCCAGTTGGTGTGGTCAGCAGATACATACATGGACAGCATGTAGCCTAATGTGCGATTGAAGCGTTCAGTCATGCCATTGGTTTGGGTATGGTACGCACTGGTCGTTCGATGAACAACATTGCATTCACGCAGGAGGTCTTGTACGGCTTCTGAGAGGAACGTGCGTCCACGGTCGCTGAGTAACTCGCGAGGAGCGCCGGGGTGAAGAACAAGTTTGTGAAGATTAAATAAGCCGACTTCACGTGATGTAGCCTCTGGCAGCGCGGCAGTCTCAGCATACCGTGTCAAATGATCAATAGCGACAACCACCCAGCGATTCCCGTCAGGTGTGTATGGAAGTGAGCCGTGTAAGTCAATTCCGATGCGATCGAAAGGTCGGGATGGGTAGGGCAACGGCTGGAGCGGTCCAGTGACGGCATGCGGTGAACTCTTCCGGCGTTGACATTTTGAGCATGAACGCACGTATTGGTGGACAAATCGGTGCATTCCACGCCAGTAGTACCGCAGCCGGAGGCGTGCATACGTCTTTATTACACCAGCGTGGCCGCATTAGGGGTCCGCATGGAACGAGGCGCAAATATCAGCACGTAGATGGCGAGGAATCACCAACAACCACTTGCGACCTTCACTGATGTAATTGCGGCGGTAAAGTAGCCCATCGCGCATGGTGAAATGGCGAGCTGTGCGCCACAGCGAGTGACTGGCGGTACACGGTGATGGTTTCGATAGGAACTTCATTAAAGACACTATCCAAAGGTCGTGATGCTGCTCGGATGGCATGTCAGCGTGTGTGAGGGAGGCAGAATTGTAGGTAGAAACATGCGCATTTGCACAGTCATGGGGAAGCGGAGATCGAGAGAGAGCGTCGGCGTCTGAATGTCTGCGCCCTGACCTGTAGACGACGCGGATGTCGCAGTCTTGGAGTCATAATGCCCAATGGGCTAGGCGACCAGATGGATCTTTTAGAGACGACAACCAGCAAAGGGCGTGATGGTCAGTCACGACATCAAATGTCCGACCATATATGTAAGGTATAAATTTAGCGATTGCCCAAACGATGGCTAGACATTCTTTCTCCGTGACCGAATAATTTTCTTCAGCTCTGGTCAGAGTGCGACTCCCGTAAGAAACGACGTACTCATCGAAGCCAGACTTCCGCTGCGCAAGGATAGCGCCAAGGCCGACTCCACTAGCGTCCGTGTGGATTTCGGTAGGGGCGTCTGTGTCGAAGTGACGGAGAATCGGCGGCGATGTGAGAAGATGACGTAATTTCGCAAATGCGTCGTCACAGGTGGACGACCATGCCAAGATAGCTTGACTGTCAGCAAGTAGACGTGTTAAAGGGATCATTATAGATGCGAAATTACGAATTGATCATCGAAAATACGAGCATAGCCCTATAAAGCTCCGGAGTTCTTTGAGTGTAGATGGCTTAGGAAGCTCGGTGACGGCGCGGAGCTTGTCTGGGTCTGGTAGAGCGCCGTCCTTGCTGACAACGTGCCCTAAGATTGCGAGCTTCCGTGCGGCGAAGTGACATTTCTTCAAATTTAGTTGTAGCCCAGCCTGTGTGAGGCAGGCGCTGGAGATGGATGTCAAAGTCTTTTGAAAAAAACCACGACGTCATCCAGATAGCAAAGGCACGTATGCCACTTGAGACCTCGAAGTATGTTGTCCATAAGACGCTCAAATGTGGCCGGGGCATTGGAAAGGCCGAATGGCATCACGTTGAACTCGTACAAGCCGTCAGGACTTACGAACGCAGTTTTGGGGCGCTCAGCTTCATCCATAGGTACCTGCCAGTACCCCGACCGAAGATCCAGCGAAGAGAAGAACTCCGCTCCTTGCAAACAGTCGAGCGCGTCATCAATTCTGGGGAGCGGATAGACATCTTTGCGTGTGATCTTGTTAAGGCGCCATTAATCAACGCAGAAGCGGATGCTGCCGTCCTTCTTTTTCACGAGCACCACCGGGGATGCCCAGGGACTGTGGGACGGCTGTATGACTCCCCGACTAAGCATGTCCGTCACTTGGTCTTCAATAATCCGGCGTTCAGCTTGAGAGACGCGTTATGGACGATGGCGCAGGGGTGCATGACTGCTGGTGTCTATTTGATGAGCGATCGAAGTTGTTCTGCCCAAACTGGGTTGCTTGTAATCAAAAAACATCCGAAAGCGGCCGAGAAGCTTCAAGAGTTGCGTCCGCTGAACGCTGGGAAGGTCCGAAGCAATGGATGGAAGGAGGGCATCTGGGGTAGATGTGTTGGCCGTGGTATCGAGATTAACGCTCGCGACATGGAGGCTAGCTGTGCCATGGAGGCTAGCAGGTAGTGAGTTAGGGCAGACTGAATCAATGTCCTCAAGTTGCCCTATACATTCTCCGCGGAACATGGTGGTTGGGACCTAAAGCAGGTTCGTGACATAAATGGTTGCGGAGCAGTTTTGGATCGTGATAACAGCAAATGGGAGAGGAAAGTGCTTACGGGAAGTGAATTTCGCTGACGGCGTAAACAAGGCGGTAGAGAAAGCATAGTCGCAGGGATTGGCACAATAGCAGATGACATAGGTGGAATGTCCGTGTCCTCGGCGATGACGACACGAGAAAAAGATGACTTGGCAGGAGCGATGTCCGAGATTGCTGATAATTCAAGCTCGGCACGGGCACAATCGACAACGGCATGATGCATGGAAAGAAAGTCCCAGCCCAGTATAACGTCATGCGAGCAGTGCGGAAAAACGACGAATTCAACCCCATACAAAACGTCCTGAATGAGTAGACGAGCTGTGCACGTGACGGAAGGTTGTATGTGATGTGCGGTCGCCGTACGGAGGGAAACACCTGAAAGCGGAGTCGTAATCTTTTTCAACTTGCGGCACATTGCTTCGCTCAACACGGACACAGCAGCAGCTCCAGTATCGACTAAGGCAGACACGGCAACACCTTCAATGAAGATTGGGATTTTGTTTGCAGGTTGGGAACGAGGCCTTTTAGATGTCGACAGTGGCGCAGTTCTTGCCTCGGTAACTGCGGTTGTCAGTTTTCCGTGTGGACGGGCGCGGTGCGTCGAAGCATTGGCGATAGCGAGCACCGGCGTGGGGAGGGTTATCGAGACGAGTTGGAGGTGCGGCGGTTCGACAATGAGGTGTTTGAAGGAGCGTGGGAGGGTATTGGCTGTTGCGGCTCTGTATGGTCGTAGCTGTAATTGGCTTCAACGGCAGTTGGACGAGGAACACGGCGGCGGCAGAAACGCTCGACATGCCCGGGTAGACCACAGTAATAGCATATTGGTTGGTTGTCCAGTGTGCGCCAAGGATTATTGGGATGGGTGGCAGGACGTCGATAAAGCGGAACTTGTGGGCTTGTCGGCGCCTGCGGTGCGTAGAAGACATGAGGGCGTTGAGGAGGACCTGTGCTGTACGGCACTGCATGTGAAGGCCTTCTCGCGACATCGGCATAGGTCAACGGCGCTGATACAGGCGGTGGCTGGTGCGTAGGCGGAAGAGCTTCGGATACTTGATCCTCAATGGTTTGGCACAGTGACGAGAGGGGTCCATGACTATTACTAGGGAGAAAGGGAGCAATAGACAATTGACGGGCAACCTCCTCGCAGATGAACTGTTGTATTTGGTGCGTCAATACTAGCGGACCTGGGGAGATCGCGCCAACGGACAATGCTGACGTGCTGGTCGTGTCTAAACTGTGACGTCGCGTGGAAATGTGCTGTTTTCGCAACTCGTCGTAGCTCTGGCAGTGCTGAGTGATGTTTGTGAAGGTTCGAGGAGTTTTCGCCACAAGCATGTGGAACGCATCGTCCTCTATGCCCTTCATGATATACTTGACTTTGTCGGCTTCAGACATGGCCGGATTGAAGCGCTGGCAGAGGCTTACGATGTCCTCAATGTAAGACGTGAAACTTTCTCCTGGCAACTGGGCACGATCACGCAAACGCTGCTCCGCGCGGAGCTTGCGGACTGC